>NC_064639.1:964365324-964998051 GCF_023864345.2 Schistocerca serialis cubense
TAATTATAGCATTAGCGAACGATTTCTTTTGAGGAAAGTAGGTGATGTGATAGTCTTCTCGAGGTTGCAGCCGGATCTTCAGGTGAGACCCTAAATCTTATCGAAGCATAGGCTTTACATGATTTTTAGCCAGTATTGAAACAATGTATGAGTTGCCCAGCGTTCTTCCGAAATCTGCTTCTTTATTTTCCAGATACACCTCTGCTCTTTCCCTGTAGTGGATATTGCCATTTTGAGGCCTTTCGTACCATCATAATGCAATGTTTTTCTTTAATCATTACAAGAGGGCAATTACGTTTCAATTAACGAAATATTTTTCATTTTCTGAGTAATGAATTTGGGGTTAATTGTTCATTTTCCTCCTCCATTCCTTCCATTCCGAGAAAAATACTTACTACCAATCAACATTATTTTTTCCCCAACATACCATTTCGCTACCGTAACTTAAATTTTTGCGCTACATCAACTGGCGCTTTGTGATTATGATGCATGGGATGCGCAATTAACACACATTATTATTTCCTCAATTCAGATATTCACCTCTCTCTCATCGGTTGACGCGTAATTTCATGCTTAATTACTTCATAGTTAACTCGATTTTTTTATATCACGTAACGACTCATTACTTCCTGCAGAAACGTTTCATAATCTGACAGCAATGTGATATCAGGGGCATTCTTTTTCCGTAACACTGTTTCTTGACTTCACACTAGATCTATGTCACAAGATCGGTTACTGGAGAGGATTTATTCGGTAATTTTGAACTACGCTCATGCGTATCGGACACAACACGATAAAATTGTATGTCCACAGCGATCAAACAACTCAACCCAACGGATTGCATTATAATTGAAACTGCCGAAGAGAATATTATATAGTAGCGCTGAAAGGAGCAAGAAAGGAAAAGTATTTGTCAGCAGAAAGTTTAATTTCAACATGACTGTTTCAAGTCAGTTTCCTACAAACAGTGTGATCTTGATGCGTAGTACTGTTACTGTTTTTTGGGTTTTTTTAAAGAAGGGAAACATCGAACATGTACTTCAATCACATGACATTGAGAAAGACATGGATCAAGGCAGTCAAGTAAATGCATTCTTTCTTGATTTCTTAAAACCTTCTGACCCAGTGCTACACCTACTCTTATTATCGAAACTATGACCGTATAACATACCAAACGAAATTTGTGCCTGTACTGAGAAATTCTTGGTATGAAGAACGCAGCATGTTATCGTTGGTCTAGTAACTACTGGTGTGCCCCAGGGAAGTGTGATGGGGCCCCTTCTGTTCACGTTTTTCATTAATGACCTTCCAGAGAATATTAATAGTAACTTCAGACTTTTTGCAGATCACAGATTATCGATAATGAAACAGTGTCTGAGGAAAGATGCACAGATATTCAGTCGGATTTTGATAGGATATCAAAGTGGTGCAAGAGATTGGGAGTTTGCTTTACATGTTCAGAAATGTGAAACTGTGAACTTCGCAAAACGCAAACAACGTAGTACAAAATGACTACAACATCAACGGGCCACAACTGGACTCCGTGGACTCGTTCAAATATCTGGGTGTAGCAGTTCGAAGGGACATAAAATTGAACTATTACGTTGGATCAGTCGTAGATAAAGCAGATGGTCGTCTTCCGTTCATTGGTAGAATAATAGGGAAGTGCACTCAGTTTGGAAAGGAGACTCCTTACAAAACATTCGTGCGACTCGTCCTAAAATACTGTTTACGTGTGTGGGACCTACACCAAATAGGAGTAACAGAGGACGCTGAACGTATACAGCATGAATGGTCACAAGCTTGATTGGCCTGTGTTAGTGTGTCATACAGATGCTGAAAAAACTGAAGCGGTAAACGTTTGAAGATAGCCTACTTACTGTTTGAAGAATCAGCCCGAAGTGATGAATCAGGGACTACCGGTACAGCATAAGACATTACGTATCGCTCCAGTAGGGATCAGACTACAAGATTAGACTAATTACAAGGCTGCCAGAACCGTTTAAGCAATCACTCTTCCCGTCTCCATACGTGAATGCGACAGGAAGAAGCCTTGATAACGGTACAACGGCAAATAACGTCTGCTACGCACTTCAGAGTGGTTTGCCGATAGATTTTGATGTAGGAGGACTACTCATGATGATCACACTTTTGTGGCAGGCGACGAACAGCATAGCAGATTGCACTCGGAACTTCACAATTTTGGCGCTCGTGACAACAGGGGCGATACTCTACACAAGTGGTGGAATTGAAACATTCCTTTTCTGTGTTCCCGAAGTTGCTTCTGTGCCGTTTCACGAAATGACACTCGCGGGGTCGCAGCCAGTATCCGCACCCTCTTGCCGGTGTTCGGCATGCGAGACAAATGATTACTAGTGACTGCCGTTAATAATCACCGTAACAACAAAACGAGAAAACACATTTTAAAATAACTCAAAAATAGCACGCTCAAATTTGCACAGAAACGATATTTATTGATATCAGTGAACTGTAGTCGAGCCTGTCATTCTTATCCAACAACACCTCCAGCTAGCTAATGTCTCCACCGTCTGCTCTGAGCCTTTCTACATTCATTATTCCGTAAAATTCGCAGAGAACAACAAAAAGTACCTAAACACAACTGGACATCTGTGCACACTTTCGAGTGCTAGGAAAGTAACGCCGTTGATCCTGAAGGATGTCCAATTCCTCGAGGGCTCCCGGCCACTCTTCGATTTCGGGAGCTCCCAAACACTACACAAAATTGTTTAACTTGTAGACCATGCAGCTAATCCGAGTTAGAAGCAGAATGTAAGCACTGTCAGTAGCCATTCACTGCTGCTACTTACGTAGTTTCTGTAAGATGCTACCTCCTGGCTGGACATTAAGCACTTCAGCAAAGGGCGTCATGGGACAATTATTCTCCGTAAGCTTGTAAGCCAGCCTACTCGACTCCAAATGGCACCCATTTATGACAAGGAAAAATCGAATCCTCCTATACAACTACGTCGAAATGATTACTCTGCATACTTACGTGTTTGGCAAATGGTTCATCGAACCACTTTCACGCTATTCCTCTACCGTTCCACTCCCCAGCAATGCAATTTCTCATTTCCCCTATTTGATTGCGATGGTTATTTCTTCCTATATAGGTGTGCACCGACGAAATCGGAGAACGTTTAAGACTGAAATTTCGTGAAAACGTATCGTGTCAGCGAGAAACGCGAACTCGCGTATCATATCTGTGACACACTCACCCCTATTTCGCGATAGCAGAAAACGAGGTACCCTCCTCTGAACTTTTTTGGTGTCTTCCTTCAGTCCTGTCTCGTAAGTGTTAAGGATCCCATAGCGCACAACAATACTCCAGCACAGGACGGAGAGGCGTAGTACAGGTAGTCTCCTTCCTGCATTTTCTGCATCTTCTAAGTCTTCAGTCAATAAAACGCACTCTTGGGTCGAATGCCCCACAGTATTACCTAGGTTATCGTTCCAATTTAAGTTGTTCATTATAGTTATCACTAGATATTTAATTGAACTGACAGTCTATGGATGTGTGCTGCATCGTGTAACCGAAATTTACGTTTTACCGTTTAGTACTCATGTGGATGACCTCTCACATCTCATTATTTAAAGTCAATTGTCACTTTTCGCGTTGTACAGGAACTTATCTACATCATTTTGCAACTGATATGATCTTCAGGTGATTTGACTAGACGGGAAATAACAGCATTATCAGTCGGCCGCTGTGACCGAGCGGTTCTAGGCACTTCAGTCCGGAACCGCACGACTGCTACGGTCGCAGGATCGAATCTTGCCTCGGGCATGGATGTGTGTGATGACGTTAGGTTAGTTAGGTTTAAGTTGTTCTAAGTTCTAGGGGACTGATGACCTCAGAAGTTAAGTCCCATAGTGCTCAGAGCCATTTGAACCATTTTGAACAGCTTCATCTGCAAACAATCTTTAGGGCTGCTCAGGTTGTCTCCCAAATCGTTTATATAGACTAGGAACAGCAGAGCGCCTATAACACTACCTCAGAGGACGCCAGACATTCCTTCCGTTATAGTCGACTTTCCGTCAGTTACTGCGAACTGTGATTTTTCTCACAGAAGATTACCAATCCAGCCGAAAAACACAGAAGATACTTCATAGGCCGCTTTGGAGGAATGGTGTTAAAAGCCTTCTCGAAATCTAGAAATGTGGTATCTATTTGATACACCCTGCTGGTAGCACTCATTACTTCAAAAATGGTCCAAATGGCTCTGAGCACTATGGGACTTAACATCTGAGGTCATCAGTCCCCTAGAACTTAGAATTACTTAAACCTAACTAACCTAAGGACATCACTCACATCCGTGCCCGAGGCAGGATTGGAACCTGCGACCGAAGCAGTCGCGCGGTTCCGGACTGAAGCGCCTAGAACCGCTCGGCCACCGCGGCCGGCGCACTCATTACTTCACGAGAATAAATAGCCACTTGTTTTTGCACAAGAACGGCGTTTTCTGAATCCGTGGTGTGTCAACAGATCGGTTTCCTCCTTCAGGTCAAACAAAAACCGGCTTCGTCCTGCCGCCAGAAACTGGCCGAGGCGACTAGATCACCGAACAGGGCTGGCATATCTAGGCTGTTAGCAAAAGATACGCTACACATTGAGACCACGGTGCCTTAGGCACGTAGAACATACACGTGAAGTAGACACATACAAAGATGACGTGCGACCTATTCTTGAACTGTATACGGTTTCGAGTGACTGGTACTCACCTTGCGGTGGGCGTGTCCACGAGCCCTGGCCAGGGGCGGCTTGGGCAGCGGCTGCAGGTAGCGCGAGGGGTCTTCAGCCAGCGGGCACTCGTCCGCCTCGTCGCAGCCTCCATCCACCCGCGCCGTGATGTGGCCGTTCATGTAGACCCACACGACAGGCATGGTTGCGGCGCGCTCTGCCTCAACACCGCCACACGGGCAACATTACACGCACCGCCCCACGAGCGTATATCGTATGCGAGGCACGCACCGCGTGGGCACCGCTAGCACACACAAAACACTCCGGGGACAAACCGAACCGCGCCTCTGTTGGCACAAGCGACGACAAATTACCCGCGCGCCGAAGACACTCCGGAGAGGCGAACTCGCTTCCCTGTTGCGGCAACAACACTCGACGCTCAAAACGCTCCGGCCGCTGAGGTAACGAAGAGGCGCTCGCGACACGGCGGAGAATTTCAGCCGCACTGTGTTCGGATGCGGGCAGAGAAAATGTTTGCTCCGCGCGGGGCCGGGCCGCACTCGCTAAACAGCTTTCTCCCTCTCGCGCCCGATAGCTGCCGGCTAAGTGCTGAGGGGAGTGGCAGCGATACACCGGCCGGAGAGGCTCACTTCACTTTCTAGATAGCGGTGCCGCACGGGCAGGGCTCACGGAAGACGCGCCGGAGGTGTGCGTCGGTCGCGGCGTCTGGCAACTAACTGCGGCGGCAGGGTCCCTCCCCGAGGCGACGGCGGCGACGGCGACAGAACGTGGCGTGGCTCGCATCCCGATGGCGGGCGCGTGTGACTGGACAGCCAAGCGGCGCGGACAATGCCAGCCGGAGCGGCCGCCGCCGCGACGCCCAGCCACTGGCTGACGTCAGCGTTACTCACGACTTTTCCGGCGAAACCAGAGGAGGCGCCGCCTCCCACTCCGCAGATGGTTGCGCCACCTGGCGGCCGGCCGCGCCCCCGCAATCTGCCTGCTGCTCTCGCGGCTTCCGCCAAACACTACTCCCCCGCTGCCGCACCGCCTAGCGTCTGTGGCCGCGACGCTGTCACCGCTCCTGTGACGGCCTGTACATAGCACACGTCGCCCCTTCAACTACATCTACATTTATACTCCGCAAGCCACCCAACACTGTGTGGCGGAGGGCACTTTACGTGCCACTGTCATTACCTCCCTTTCCTGTTCCACTCGCGTATGGTTCGCGGGAAGAACGACTGCCGGAAAGCCTCCGTGCTCGCTCGAATCTCTCTAATTTTACATTCGTGATCTCCCCGGGAGGTATAAGTAGGGGGAAGCAATATATTCGATACCTCATCCAGAAACGCACTCTCTCGAAACCTGGGCAGCAAGCTACACCGCGATGCAGAGCGCCTCTCTTGCAGAGTCTGCCACTTCAGTTTGCTAAACATCTCCGTAACACTATCACGCTTACCAAATAACCCTGTGACGAAACGCGCCGCTCTTCTTTGGATCTTCTCTATCTCCTCCGTCAACCCGACCTGCCCCTTTTTGCCCACTGCCTAATATGGACGCCTTCAATAAGGATAAAAGCTGAAGCAACGAATTAAATTTTCTAAAACTTTGCAGTTCTTAACGAGGTTGATACAGCACAGTTCAGAGAGAAAAATAAAAACTTTGAAGTTTGCCAATGATACTGTAATTCTGTTAGAGACAGCAAAGGACTTGAAAGCGCAGCTGAAGGGAATAGATAGTGTCTTGATAGGAGGATATAAGATGAGTAACAACAAAGGCAAAACAGGAATAATAGAACGTAATCGAATTAAATCAGGTGATGCTGAGGGAATTAGGAAATGAGACAAAGTAGTAGATGCGTTGCTATTAGAAGAGGGCAGTAACTAAGGCCGAAGTACAGAGGATATACAATGTACACTGGCAATGGCAAGGAAAGTGTTTCTGAAGAAATAATATATAACGGGTGATCAAAAAGTCAGTATAAATTTGAAAACTGAACAAATCACGGAATAATGTAGATAGAGAGGTAAAAATTGACACACATGCTTGGAATGACATGGGGTTTTATTAGAACCAAAAAATACAAAAGTTCAAAAAATGTCCGACAGATGGCGCTTCATCTGATCAGAATAGCAATAATTAGCATAATAAAGTAAGACAGAGCAAAGATGATGTTCTTTGCAGGCAATGCTCAATATGTCCACCATCATTCCTCAACAATAGCTGTAGTCGAGGAATGATGTTGTGAACAGCAGTTTAAAGCATGTCCGGAGTTATGGTGAGGCACTGGCGTGGGATGTTGTCTTTCAGCATCCCTAGAGATGTCGGTCGATCACGATACACTTGCGACTTCAGGTAACACCAAAGCCAATAATCGCACGGACTGAGGTCTGGAGACCTGGGAGGCCAAGCATGACGGAAGTGGCGGCTGAGCACACGATCACCACCAAACGACGCGCGCAGGAGACCTTTCACGCGTCTAGCAATACTTTTTTTAGTTATACTAAAACCATGTAATTCCAAGCGCGTGTCAATTTTTACCTCTCTATCTACATTATTCCGTGGTTTATTAAATTTTCAAATTTATTCTTGATCACCCGATATATATATATATATATATATATATATATATATATATATATATGTGTGTGTGTGTGTGTGTGTGTGTGCGCGCGCGCGTGGGGGGGGGGGGGGGAGGAAGGTGGGGCGGGAGTAAAAATCGTAGAGGGAGACCAAGACATGAATACTGTAAGCAAATTCAGAAGGCCGTAGGTTGCAGTACTTACTCGGAGGTGAAGAGGCTTGTACAGGACAGAGCAACGTGGAGAGCTGCATCAATTCAGTCCTCGGATTGAAGACCACAACAAACACAGATCGTTAGTACCGCAGAGGCCCTCCGGCAACAGAATAGCACCCCAGCTTTGTACGTAATGAAGATATCCCGCCTGTACCCCAAGCGTGATTTGACGGAATTACGTTTTCCTGAAGACGAGAGTCTCAACTTTATCGTCGATAAAAGTTTAGTGCATTACTTCAGCTTCTATCCTTATCGAAGATAATGTTAGACTCATATGTCTCAAGGAAAATGTAATTCCATCAGATTAATATCTGTATGTTCATTTAGTGTCGACGTCGGAGGTTCCCTGTCGTCGAGCGAAATTCCCTTAGCGGCCGCCGTCCGAATCTTACAAGAGAAGACAATGTATCGTCGATTACGCTCATGTCATACAATACTTGCGTTAACAAATGCTGGCCCAGTACAGTGCGACTCAAGTTTCTTTGGAGAAAGTTACAGGTTCAGTGTTTGATGGTTAGTTGTCCTCAGCCCGAAAACTGCTTTGATGCAGCTCTTCATACTTCTCTAGCCTGTGCAAGCCTCTTCATCTCCGTATAACGACCGCATCCTACAGCCATTTGAACCTGCTTACTGTATTTCAGCCTTATTCGTAGTCTCTCTTTATATTAAAAATCAGTCCCAGGTTGCATAATGTTTATTACTTCAAGAGCAGCGCGTTTTACACGGAGAAGGCGCAATGCGTCATTTTTGAACTAATACAGTGTACTGTGCCACCTGGGACAGATTTTTTAATATTAGAAGGTTGCTGTACCACTGCGACACAACTGTATTGGAATAAATTTATTCTCTTCTTGTCTGAACTGTTTATCGTCCATGTTGCACTTCCATACAAGGCCACATCCCAAACAAATGTTTCCACCGGTCAGCACGTGATTTCTTTGGAATTAGAATTATTACATTCTTCGTGAAGCCCGATTTTTAAAGTTACAGAAATTAAAAGGCAACCAGTATCAACAATGAACATCTTCAGAGCTGAGTACATCCAGTATACTTCACAATTTGTATCACTGCGTGGTTCGTGGCCCGGGTTTATAATAAAACAAATATTTTCTGGATTACTGTGGAACCTTACTGCGAATATTTCGTAACTCATGAGACGGAGACTCGCTTGTAGGCAGTTCAGTAGCGAAGTTAATGTTCTGGAGCTCCGAGTTAAAAATGTTCATCATAATACGGCGAAACTTTGCTAAGGAGGTCAATTAAGTGCTGTGCTAATAATTGTCAATTGTGAGTCTTCTCAGTAAAGTGTTTGTCGCGGATGCAAGAGTTTCCGAACTTAAATTTTGCCGAACTAACTAAAGAACGATCTCTCTCGACGCCGTCATGGTTAGGTTGCTTGGGGGAGGAAACCAAACAGCGAGGTCATCGGTCTCATCGGATTTGCAAAGGACGGGGAAGGAAATCGGCCGTGCCCTTTCAAAGGAACCATCCCGGCATTTGCCTGGAGCGATTTAGGGAAATCACGGAAAGCCTAAATCAGGATGGCCGGACACGGGATTGAACCATCGTCCTCCCGAATGCGAGTCCAGTGTGCTAACCACTGCGCCACCATGCTCGGTACGCAGTCATGGTGAGCCATATTCGTCTATATTAACAGAGACGCGAAGAAACTGTTTTCATGTTCGTCGCCACAAATTACATCTGCTCATCTGCTGTAAGGTAAGAACTTTGAAGTACTCTGGTATTTAAAATTGTATGAGGAGTTAAAAGTCATAACTGACCGCGTTTGAACTTACATTTTTTGCAGCAATATCGTTGATTCCAACTAACTTATATTAATATTATAAAAATTTACTTCTTATATCTGCTATTTTAAGAATAACTGATTAATTGATGAACTGTGATTTCACAAAATGTTAGAATCTGAAACGATAGTGTTAGTATACTTAACATACTGAATAGTTAACTACACTACTGTGATAAATTTCGCTTTGAAATCAATTGTCCATAGTAAATGATCTTAACTGAATATCGCAGATTACTTTTTTGTTAAATACAGTAGCTAAAATGCCACGTAATGATAATTTACTTGCGTGCAACTTGTTCACAAGTAAATCTGATATAATAAAAGAAAAATGTCCACTAATATCTTTCAGTAAATTACAGAAGTAACGAACAGAATTTGTTCAGTCAGAACTGGTGACCGTTATATTTTGTATTTAGTATTTATTTCCTAGTGAAGTACATACGGTAAGGTAGCTGCTGCTCTCATCCTGGCGCTGATTTTTCTTGTTTGGTGGATATAACTAAGTTATCAATGCGATAACCCAGGTAGGCAGTGCAGAGAAGTGTGTGTGATTTATTTTGTGTGGGAAGAACTGTACCTCACGTTCATCCAACGTTTCGGATATTTTATAGGACAGCATTTCGCAATAGTTGAAGACAGAGGTCAAAACACGGTTACGGCTTGTCAAAATTGTGATTAGTATCGTCCCATTTATCATTTGGTGGAAAGTTATATATCTAAATGATTAATGAGGACAGTCAAACTTTAAATTCACGGCTTGTTTTGGAGTGTGAAACTTACGAAACGCGAGGGGGGCAAGGTCACCGGAACAGACGTGCAGTGTCAGAAAACATAACAGTTGATTTACAGGACTCGGCTACATTTTTGACAATATAGTAAGAAAAGCGAGTTACGTTGCTAACTGTCTTATGCTAGTGAAAATTTGATAAGAAAAGCTTGCTTGCCTGATTCGCTACGTATAACGTGCAGTTTTTGGAATGAGACACTACCGTAACATGTGATCTCTGGCCGTCACCATCTTCAAGCACAAACTGTTTGTGTAGAGCTGGCGATGCCCTCTTTCCACTGCGCATAGTACACTGCTTCCATCCAGCCACTGAATATTTCTGAACTGTCGCACTCCAACCGGCCGGCTGTGATTTGGACTTTGTGTACGAAGCTCGTCCAACCTCCCTGCAGGACTGGATGTTACAAATGAGTTGCTCTGGTGAATCACACAGTTAGTGACTCGAACGCAAGTCTTACACTTCCGGGGGATGTTAATTGCCGGAGCTGACTAATCCTAGTTTCCTAGGCTAATGTACAGCCACATCACGATTTTTTTCTGCGCCATTACCGGCGTACGACGTTATGCATCGGGCGCACTCTGAGATCACCAAGCCGTGGCGTGTCTAGGAACGCGGCACGCTGACCTTGCGTATGGAAGGCGATGAGTCAGAAGGCACAGCGGTGGGCCCAGAATGACCGAAGACCTGCTCTGCCACGCCCTGTTCGTCACGGCAGCGTCGGACATTAAGAAGGCAGCCAAATTATGCCCAGAATGTTTCTACACTGGAGTAATTTCCCAATTTGGCAACAGTGTTAGCAGAATGAAACGCGACAAACACTGATGTTTTTAAGGGCAAAGCAATTGGCAGTCCGGTTTCGTGGTAAAATTCCACTCGACGTCCACTTAAGGGTAAGACGCGAGAACGAAAACGAAAAAAAGATCATTAATCACGCAAGCGGGCGGAGCGGCACTGACTCGTGGGAACAAAGTTACTTTTTCCTGCACGAGAGCAATACGAGCTACACTTTTATCTTCTACGTCAATCCACTGGCGTAAGACTGAGTGTCAGACGCATTAGCTTAAGGCCCAACCGTATTTTTCACTCAGACGTATCCAACAGTCCTCCTCCGCGCGAATGTTTCGCAAATGAGGAAACATTGGTATTAGAACAACATCGCACACCATATGGTGACAAGCCTAGTCAAGCACAGGTGTATAATCATCTCAGCCACTGAAACAGAACATGACTAGTGTTCTATACATTGCGTTGACTCCAATTTGAACGGAACCAGATACCGAATACAGCTCCTTTTCTTCTGAGAAACAACGTCTACTTGTAGAGAGACGAAATTGCACGTGCTGTAGCCCATACCGACCTGGTTTTTGCCTCTTAAGTCTCATATAATTTCCTCTCCAGCCTTTGTCCTACGATTATTGGATGTGTTGAAGAGTTGTTAAATAATGTAAACAAGTCTGTGGAAATTAATTTTCGTTCTCTTCACATTTATTGGCAGTAAGTTCAGTTTCGGTGATCAGCTTTCTAAAATATTGCAGCCTCAATATTTTAATAAGATCAGTGAGCTACACCAATCAGTAGAAGCTTAAAGAAGTCCACGACTGGCGATGGTTGACATGTATGTTCACATTTTAAATAGAGAGCACCAACTGACAGACAAGGAAGTCTGTTTTCCAGTTACCGGGCAAAGGACTGGTTGCTGCTTTACGCATGACGCCTATTTATAGATGCGCCTGTTACAGAAATTATGCTGAATTATTGCATTTGGATAGTAACAGAAAACACGAAATATAAAAGACAAAATAGGCCATAAAAGAAATTTGTTCAGTCGAAGTCTGTACGATTAGTAAATGAGAAATCATGAGATATTACTTTATGAGAATTAAGTTTTAATGCGCACGATGATTGCCGAACTTAGTCAAGAATTTTCGAGAGAGTGATTTGGAATAATTAACAAAACTGACAGATAAATGATATTTAATCGAAACCCTCAGCTGCTGACAAGTCTTGTTGAGCAGTTCGGCTACAAAACTTTAACACTGAATTTAGGAAAGAATATTTACCATTACATTCACGAACATGAAAATTTTGAATGTAACTTTTAAAACATCAATTTTTTTTAAAAAAAGGTAAAACGTTTGTTTGAAAGACGAGAATTAGATCTCTCACATAAACTATATCACTAGTAAATAATTTTTATGAGGATTGAATTTTGACCTGCTCATGGCTTTTCCAGATATAGTAAATTATGATATTTCTTTAAATAAATAGTTTCTAAATGAAGTATTTTATTACTGTCATCAGCGGACTGTAAATTATTCCGTGAATAATTAAGTCCAGAGAATTTTTTTTTCTAAATCTTATGGGACTTAACTGCTAAGATCCTCAGTCCCTAAGCTTATACACTACTTAACCTACTCGTAATTTATCCTAAGGACAAACACACACACCCATGCCCGAAGGAGGACTCGAACCTCCGCCGGGATAAGCCGCACAGTCCATGACTCAGAGAAATATTGCATGGATAATAATTTAGCCATTTCATGTAGCTATGGTATATGCATTATGTACGTAATTTAAAAAAAATTATCTATTTTAGGGGTAAGATTATAGCAAGTGGGGCTATCCCATCACGCTATTACGTCTCAACGTCACTGGTTCAAAATGGCTCTGAGCACTATGGGACTCAACTGCTGTGGTCATAAGTCCCCTAGAACTTAGAACTACTTAAACCTAACTAACCTAAGGACAGCACACAACACCCAGCCATCACGAGGCAGAGAAAATCCCTGACCCCGCCGGGACAACGTCACTGGGAGCCAATATCAAATAACGGGACAACGAAATAGCCGACAATATGCGTAGTCACCACTCTCGTCCAAAAGTTCCAGTTCCGGCGCAGTGAGTAGGATCTCAAATAACCGGCATGAAATATGCATGTGTGACGAACGGGGGCGCAGACGTTTGAGTCGCTAGCCCGCTCTCCAGTATGCAACGCCCTCCATACAGCGGCTAAAGCTGTGGGGTTTGCATATGCATGCCTCTCTGCCCGTCCCGTCCCGTTACCGCAGAACTCGGCTTCGGAGCTACGTCGAATGAGGCGGTGTCAGGCAGCTCCTCCCAGCCTAGGTGTATCAACCACTGCCGGTACAATACCAAAGGCAGTGGTGCTCCCGTCATGGCCAGCAACGCAAAAAAAAACCTAGTGTTCGAAATAATGCAGCACGGGGATATTACACAACAGGAGAATGCCGAAATTAAATTTATTTGGGTAAAAGGCCAATGGGCCTCCGGGGCAACGAACTGGAAGACAGGTTAGCAAAAGAAGGAAGCAGTCCGACAAAGTCCGGAACAGACTTTATTATGACCTCTAGAGGGTGATCAAAGAGTGAGGTAAGTCCGTGCGTCGCGGCCACACAGTGATAAACCGAACAAACCATCCCAAAGAGGTTCTATGCGACAGGGAGACGCCTGAATTTTAACCAGTACCCTACAAAAAGTGTCTGCACCGACTCGGAAGAACAACTCTCCCTACTGCGAATACGGAAAGGAAGATCTTAAAAGTGTGAACTAAGGAGACGGCCTACTCCTGCAGCTGAAGAACATGAGGTTAGCGGATCGATGGGTGACAAAACGCTCCGACAACAACTGAGGAAAAAAAAATTTCAGATCACTGACGAATTACTTGGCGGCGGTGAAAGTTGAACTTTTTCTTCCATAAAAGAGGAACAAGGCCTTAAAGGAACTTTAGTTCACACACACACACACACACACACACACACACACACACACACACACAGAATACGGCGCTGCGGTCGGCAACGCCTCTGGCGCAATTGTGCGATCGGTTTCTGCTGCTACAATGGCAGGTTATCAAGATTTAAGTGAGTTTGAACGTGGTGTTACAGCCGGCGCACGAGCGATGCAACACGGCATCTCTGAGTAGCTATGAAGTGGGGGTTTTCCCGTACGACCATTTCACGAGTGTACCGTGAATATCAGGAATCCGGTAAAACATCAAATTTCCGACATCGCCGCGGGCGGAAAAAGATACTGCAAGAACGGGACCAACGACGGCTGAAGACAATCGTTCAACATGGCGGAAGTGCAGCCCTTCCGGAAATTGCTGCAGATGTCAGTACTGGGCCACTAACAAGTGTCAGCGTGCGAACCATTCAACGAAACATCACCGATATGGGCTTTCGGAGCCGTTTGCCCACTCGTGTACCCCTGATGACTGCACGACATAAAGCTTTACGCCTCGCCTGGGCCCGTCAACACCGACATTGGACTGTTGATGAATGGAAACTTGTTGCTGTCCGCCGAGTCTCGTTTCAAATCGAGACAACCTCACGAATCTATGGACTGTTCAAGCTGAAGGCGGCTCTGTAACGGTGTGGGGCGTGTGCAGATGGAGTGATACGGGACCACTGATACGTCTAGATACGACTGTGACAGGTGACACGTGCGTAAGCATCCTGTCTGATCACCTGCATCCATTAACGTCCATTCTGCATTCCGACGGACTTGGGCAATTCCAGCAAGACAATGCGAGACCCCACACGTCCAGAATTGCTGCAGGCTGGCTCCAGGAACACGCTTTTGAGTTTAAACGCTTCCGGTGGCCACCGAACTCTCCAGACCTGAACATTACTGAGCATATCTAGGATGTCTTGCAACTTGCTGTTCAGAAGAGATGTCCATCCTCTCGTACTCTTACGGATCTATTAGGCAGGTGTACCAGTTTCTTTGGCTCTTTAGAGTGTGTGCGCGCGCGCGCGCAATGGCTGTATCATTGTATAAAAAACGTAATGCTTGCTTCCATCTGCGTTAATTCGAGGATGCATTGCGTTCAGAACTTAACGCTGACAAGAAATAAAATGCTTATTGAATTAGCGTGCCAGTTAGAAGATTGTTGGTTTGCATTGCTAGACAATCTTCGTTTGACTGTTGGCAAGAGGCTGCAACGCTCATGTGGGTTCCGACCTTTCCATAGTTCCTACGTGAACCACGAATCACTGCCATGAAACAGCGAGTGATTGTCGAACAACTTTTCTTTTCAGAGAAAACTTTCATGTGCTTTCACTAAATAGACTCAACACCTCAATGCTTTCTTGGCGCTGTAACACTGGCTGCAAGAGGTCATTTTCCGATAGGGCCATGTCCCAAAAGATACGGTCGTTATTTTGGACAGAAATTTGAAGTACCGATCGACAAGGACGTCATGACAGACAGACGTCATACCAACAGAAAAACTTTCAATATGTTCGCGTCAGGATTTTGGAAAGTAACAAAGATCTTAACATGGATATGTGGATGGAAAAAAGAACTCAGTCGACACTGAAGCGTAAGTTGAACAGTCTGTTCTTCCCCGCAGTCACATTAGGTTTTGTTTTCTTCAATATATCCGCGTTTTGCCAGGTTAACCCGTGATCTGCGAGGATGTTTAACTTTACAAAGACTGACTGGTCGAGTTTTGCAGATTTACTGGATGTCGGAGTGTCGTCTATAGAACCAGTGCCTGGACAGTAAGTCACCTTCACCACGGCCGTAGAGAGATGTTCCAAAGTATCTATCACTCGTGGCTGTCGAACTTCTTACATCCCTGGGATCACATCAGATCAGGCACCCGTATTTACAGAATACAGCAACTGATTTAGAGAAAACCCTTTCAGTGAAACAAACTCATTTCCTCTACAAGAGTGTCAAAAAGGAGGAAAATGGATTAAAACATTAGAAAAACTGGATCTGAAAAGAGACAGTCATAAGGCTTGGAGACTTCTACAACGTCTGTGCAATGATCTAACTAAGACCACTACAAACCAAAATATCAGCGCCAACCAAAGAGCACACCAGCTACTGCTAAATGTGAAGACCATCCAAAAAACCAAAACTACGAAGAACTGAGAAAAAGGAAAGTAACTATTCACTGGCATTGACGATAGATGGAAAAAGATGAAAAGCAGAAAAGGGTTACGCGAAGCTTTTTATTTCTTGTCCAGATTTAGACAAGGTTTATGCGCTTCGTAACCCACTTGCTTTAAAAAATAGAGTGTATACTTATTTTGAACGTAGCTAGAACCTACTGTTGAATGCGGAGACTTCTCTGCTGCTTTGACTGACAGAGCGTGGATGCTCGGGGGTAGGGGGAAGGACGTTTGAAGGATGCGTAGTTTTCTCGCGCAAACTGCGTAACACACAGTCCTGGAAAGATCACCTGCGCCGTGAATTACTCAGAACTGTTTATGCGGAATGTGGCACAAGTTGGCAGATGTAATGCGTTTGAGCAACAACGGAGTGTGGACGTGCGTTCAGACGTATGAGAAGCGCGTAGGCTGGCAAACCTGTTCGCCACGACGCGGCCGTGCGTTTCTGCGGCTGACAGACTAAGCTCATAAAACGCCAGCGCCTAACTGCGCGTTTATGCGCCGCGTGCGGCCGGCAGATTAACATACCAAAACATTCCGCCTGGAACACGCACAAAAATTTGGTAAGCCGAAAATAGCCGACGATGCTGGCTGCTTAGTCTACGGAATTAACGTTCACGGCGGATGTGTTCGGCTTTGATAAATGCGCTGCCGAGACAGTACAAGCCGACAAAATGAGCAGGATACTTTCTTGGATGCAAATTGCGAGAGGAAGCATTAACGCCCCTACTAACACTCGTACCCGCCTTCACAGCGCAGATGGTAATTCCCGCAAACAATCCGCAGTGAGGGATAGTCCCATTAACAAACAACTGTAGAGCCAGAACATGTTTACGTAGGATTTTTGAATGAAAGGTTGTGTCGTATATCTTACTGTTGGCTGGGTCACGTTCAGCCACCTAATTGGGAAAGGTTATTACTTATTCCCTCTCAATTTACGTACCTCATTATCCAATTTCAAATGTTGTCCATTCCGCTTAAATAACGTAGATTGTTCGTGAGCGAGTATGTTGTAGCGTACAGTGTAATGCTGAAGTCGACAGGGGTTAGCACAAATCCAAGGAATATTACTCCCGGGCGTGGAGGTGCAGTGGCTAATAAATTAGAGTCTCATTGGAAATTAGCAAGGTCCAAAAATACTATGCGATGTAGGATTTCTGTTATTGTTGTAAACAACTTAAAGCAAATTTCGGGATAAGTTACTTGAAACCCTTACGAAAAGAACTGTAATTGAGGCTCTGAATAATGACTACCTAAACCTGAATGAATCTTTCACTCCGCAACGGATCGTGCGCCGTTTTCAAACTTCCTGGTAGCTTGAAAGCGTCCCGGGCATTGCTCCCGACGAGCACAGCTTACGACCCGCCCTCAACGCCTTACAGTACCTCTCTGCTACATACCAAACTTAACAGCTCTGCACGAGCAGCACTTCCGGAAGAAACAGTATAGCGGAGAAATGACTTAAACACAGTCTTTCGTCCACAAGTGCTCGTCCCGCAAGATCTGCAGGAGAACTGTGAAGTTTGGAATGTAAGTGAGAGGCACGGGCAGAAGTAAGACTCCGAGGGCAAAGAATTCAACGTCATTAACACAAAGTTTCAGAAGTTGTCCACCGGTGCATTCTGAGTGTTTTAGTAGAAGAGGGCCACGGTTTATGGTGGCTCATTACAGAGCTACTTCATTTCGTCTGTATGGAAAAGGATTGGTCGCGTTGGTCCTCTTCCATGGTCAACTCGGCACTACACATGACACCAAAGGACCACTCCTTCCAGGGACGGGTGAACAGCCTAGTATACGAGATTGCGGTCGATTCTCGAAGCCGCGAAAATAGTACGTCAAACTCCTGGAATCGAACGTTTCAGACATTCGATGGTGCGCCGCTGTACGTTTTGCCATCATCATGGTGGTCGGAATTTTGAACAATACCTGAAAGCGAACAGTTCTGCGTATGTTACGTGCTGCATTGTAACCCGACAGAATAGCTCGAGCACTCTGTGATAAAAGCGTACGTGTTTCGCCGGAAGATCGTCACATTACTCTGTGCTGTGTGTTGGGTTATCGCATGTTACAGGCTTATTCATAGTTTTGCAGGTTTTTCGCAGAAACAGGGGTGACCGCGACAGCAAACCGAATAAATCATAATTACAGCATTACTCTGTAACGACTCGGCGAAGACCGTGGGTCCCTTACATCAAAATACTCAGAAGGTATCCCTGAAAAACCTCAAGGTTTGTTGCTGGAGTTCTGATTCACCCTGCACACATCGCGTGCCCCTCCTAAGAGTCGTCTAGCGCACTTTCTGTGGGATTTAGCCATACGCTTACTATTTCGTTTTTGCGATGTGTAGCTCGAGTCTCCCCAAACAAATACTATTCATCAACAAATTCATGCGACGGTCAGTGTAGACGGGAAGCGTCGGTTTGTTTCCCATTACAAATAAACTGATTTTCGAAGCGTGATTTTATGTGCCTGTTCGGTAGACTGATCTCAGATTAGTCTAGTGCGATAACTGTTTTATCGATGTGTATCAAGAGGGACAATAAAAGACGCAGAATAAGCAGGGCTCCAGCAGCGAGTGAGGAGCGCTGCTGCATGGTTCAAAATGGTTCAAATGGCTCTGAGCACTATGGGACTTAACTTCTGTCGTCATCAGACCCCTAGAACTTAGAACTACTTAAACCTAACTAACCTAAGGACATCACACACATCCATGCCCGAGGCAGGATTCGAACTTGCGACCGTAGCGGTGGCGCGGTTCCACACTGTAGCGCCTAGAACCGCTCGGTCACCCCGGCCCGCAGACAGACAGACAGACAGACAGACAGACAGACATCACACTAGACTAATCTGAGACAGCTCTACCAAACAGGCACCTAAAACTCCGCTTTTAAAAATTAATTTGTTTGCATCAGGAAAGAAAAGGGCTGTTTCTGTCGACACTGGGCGTCGATGAAAGACATGATGAGCGGCAGTGTTCGTTTGCTTTGACTCTGGGTCCACCAATCGCAAAAATGAAACTGCAGATACCTGTCGAAACACCAAAGAAAACGTGTCTGACAACTCTTCGGAGGGAGACTTTATGTATAGAGTAATTCAGTTGCCGCTATGCATGGGTTTTATCCAACATGCAACGCCTCTGCACCTGAACATGGTCTTGTGCAACATGCTACGCTTTCAAATACCACGTACAAGGTTTTGATATTCTTGGACACAAAAATAAACAAAATGTTTTTGGGGCCTCCAGCGAACACGTATACCAGTACAAAATGTAACTACATTTAATTTCGTACAAAAAGGTCCCATTCATTTTTTCTTTATGACTAATAGTTTGTGCATAGCGAACGTGAGAATATGAAAATCTCGAGCATGGTTTTTGAAGGTGTAGTAGGTTGCACAGAACCATTCGGTAGGGTCAGCTGAATCACCCTATATATAACTTTTATTTCTTATTTCTTCTCGAAGTTGCCGGCTGCGGTGGCCGAGCGGTTCTAGGCGCTTCAGTCCGGAACCGCGCGACTGCTACGGTCGCACGTTCGAATCCTGCCTCGGGCATAGATGTGTATGATGTCCTTAGGTTAGTTCGGTTTACGTAGTTCTAAGTTCTAAGGGACTGATGACAGATGTCAAGTGCCATAGTGCTCAGAGCCATTTGAACCATTTGAACCATTTTTTTCTTTTGTAAGTTTCCGTGGCTTTTGGTGGTGTTTTTACCATCATTTAGCTTTATAAGACCCAAAGGGGGGAAATCAGCTAATTGCTGTAATAAGAAATAAAGTGTGGGATCCTGCCCACTTGTCTCTTATGGGGTGCCTAAGGGATGCTACTTTCTCGGAACGCTGTACAACAATTCAAGCAAATAACACCAATAGTTTTATTTCAGTAAAGCAGATTGACGATACTTACCTTTGTATTTAGAACAAGTGTCGCAATCGATGGGCGACATGCAAACAGTAATGTTATTCGCTATAGACACTGTCCAAACAAGCAATGGATATGGATATGGATCACTAATAACTGGTATCATAGCATTCTCTGCTAGGCCGTGCTAGTACCATGCTGTCCACTGATGTCCGACCGAGGTTGGCAGGAGCGGCGCTTATATTAGCATCTGGCAGAGGTCGCTCCTATCGTGGTGCGGTCCTTGTCAGCGGGTTATTGGCTGACGTCGCCTCGCCGTCTTCTCTGGTATCGCGTTCTTCCTCTTCGTTCAGGCGCTTGTGGTTACGCCAGAACATGAAGAGTTTATTTGAACATAAAACAACAGGCTGCGGAAGAAGAGTTACAGGAGCACGTGGTACTTGTGCTCCGATCTTCAAGCTGTTGCTGAGCAATGGACGTTACAGTGATTTGGGAGTGCACACTGCATGAAGGTACAAACTTGTTCGGCCACGGGCAGCGGAGAGGCGACACACCTGCGCAGAAGCGACCGCTGCACCTCTTCGGAGGGCCCTCGCTCGCAGCGGTCAGCATATCTCCGGCGCCTTGTAAAGCGCATATCTTATCCGCCGGACAAGTAGGGGAGTGCCGCGTGTTCCTTGACAACGACAAGTGCCGGAAAAACAGCGAGCCAGGCCGCCAAGGCGGAGGGCTCGTCATTAGTAATCGGGTGTCTGCAGGAATGCCGAGCTACAGGTGCGGCTAATTGTGACCGGACGGAGCAGACGAGACACCTTGCGAAATACTGCGACGCCAGGCGCCGCTTGCAACACGCCGACCGGTTGCCTGCTGGGCGAAAAAAAAAAGACCGAATAAACAGCAAGGGCCAGGAAGCGTCTGGACAAGACGGAGGTGCTGTTTAACTGAGGAACAGCTGGTTCACGAGGGTAAAGAGGAGTCTGTATCCAGAGGAGTCAAGAGTAATCGTAAAGAACCATCCTCAGACATCAATGTACTGAACCATCTGTCAACAAATATTGATAGTTCAATAATACTTAAAAGTCAGGTTTCAGACACTAGAGAAACTGTATAGTAACTAGTCTAACGCAACACGTGGAGGATATGTTTGACTGGAGGAAGATCAATGGAGCAGCATTTACCGATCCTTCATCAGCTTACGATACAGGCCAAGACCGAACAATGCTTCACAAGATCTATGCCCCGACCCAGGACTATGGTTTCACCGTAACAACTGCCACCTTTCTATGTAGTATTCCAAGGAAGGGAGAGCAGTTTGAGGAACCAAAGAAACAGTCTACCCCAAGGGAATGTATTGGCACCGGTGCTCTTCCAGCCGAGACCGAAACCATGCAAAGGTTCATATACGCTGACAATTTTGCTTTGGCAGTACATACAGATGAAGGAGAACCGATGCTGACAAGAACTCTGGGAACGTTTTTTGATCACTTCAACGATGATCATCTGATGCCAACATCACACAAAACTTAGACCTATCCTTTCTATGTACGAAAAAGCCAGGTAGAAAGAAAAAGTGACCTCGGAAGGTTTCGAGCTGAAGCATTGTTTGACATTCAAATAATTTCGTACTGCCTTGGAGAGATTCCTGAACAAAACATAAGTCTCAGCCCTAAACGTCACCCAGAAACTTGGTGGTAACTGGGGTGCCCAACCCCAATTAGTCGTCAGTTATGCTGTGACACACTGTTTGGAAAGAAGTATAAGTAGCTCTTAATGAAACAGCAAGATTAATAACTGGACGTCTGAAACCAACTCCTGTTGACAAACTGTACTGCATGAATGGCATTGCTCCTCCTGACACATGCCGAGTGTGGAGGAAAATTTGTTACACCCACTACATGGGCAGTTTCGATAAACACCTAAGCTAAAGTCTGCGAGGACCTTTCTACAGTCAACACATGCACCAGATACATCGGCCAAGGAAGCCAGAGGAAAAATGTGAACAGCAAGAATAAATCTCCAAGCAGCGGTAAAGCCAGTAGAATACTTTCCCGACGGACACAACTTAGACTGGACCACATGGTGATTACTGAACAGGTTACGAACAAGCTTTGATAAACCCAAGGACAATCTTGTCAAACGACGATACTTTAGGGGTCAACACTGAGTGAATGTGGAGAAGTACAGACAGCGAAATGTCTGTGTAGGTGTCATACGTTGTCTTGATTCTTACAAAGAGAAGGAATTGTTCAAGGTACAAGAAAATGCTGTAGCAGTTGTCCTTTTCTGCGCAGGGAGGAGGGGATTACCTACATACAGGACATTTTCAGTGTGTCTGATTGGAATACGTGATTGTAAGGTGTAGATACTGCAGTAAGCCTGCACATAGGTTTGAAGTAACCGCACGCGAACGTGCCTGTGTGGGGAGAGAAAACGTAGGGTTTGAACAGAATCGATAAGTGCCAGAGCTAATAAATTAAACTGGTTTCCATCTATACCCCACAAGGTTGGAGTATGATTTCCTGTAAAATGAAGAAGAAGAATAACTGACGTTAAGCTGCCTTATGACTTTAATTTATCTGATTGTGCCGTCTTGGGCATTCTACGTGATTTATATGAGGAGACGTAACACATTTCTTGACTTTTATCGTCACTTGCATTCTCAATATTTCAACATAAAGCCTACCTGGTACAGTGTATTTACGACATGAACTGCTGAATTTAGGAGAATCAGATTTCTGATTTATCCAATGAATCTGTCATTCTGACCTTTCCTTTGACCGATGGTTAGTAGTGGAGAAAGAAACCGTCGATGTTGCTGTTCGTCGTATCCAGCAGGTGCGCCGATGTGGTGTAATGTCATTCTCGCAATACCCAAGGACTCTGCGTCATTTCCTGTTGTCAGCGACATTACGTTTTTCAGCTCGTCTTCATCATGATTGCATCCTCCGTGAAGGTGGCATTTGCCACAGTCCGTCATGCTCTTTGCTTCTTTTCGTTGGGAGCAGGTTTCACAGGCAGGGCAGAATCTCCCATCAGATAAGAAGCACACTGATGACGGGATGGAAGAGAGCTGTTGGCCAATACACCTACTTTATGTCAGCCCTTGAGCTATGGGAAGAAATAACTGTGTTAACTTCACACTATCTCCTGAAATATTTCGTTCTTTTTGGTTATCATTGCATACTACAACCTCTAACAAGTTATTCAATTTTTTAAAAGCAATTAATCATCACTCTGCCAGTATTGAAAATATCAATAGGTCATACTTGGTGAATCTTACTTTTTCTTCGCTAATTCTTGAAAGTAATACGAGGCACCACGTTGGAAAGGAATCACAGGCGGAGTGTGGAATGTGGTGACCGGGCAGTATAAGCTCTTTGCAAGCAGCTGGGCGCTGCTTGTTTAGCAGGTCAGTCCCTTGTGGGGTTAACGTACTGCTGATACGCGGTGAAGCGCTCTAGTCAATGTGACCACCAACTGCGCCGAATGCCTCAACGCGCTAATGTATAAGGAATATGCGAAATGCTTTGATGAACTCAAAAACACATACAAATCTCCATACAACGTAAGCCTTACAGTGCACTGTTTTGAGTTGTCAATAAAAGAACAGGTTATGAGGTTACCTTGTGTTGTTGGAGTTTATTCAGTGTTATTACGATGTGGCCTGCAGTATAGTGCCACGTACGGAGGAACCTCACAGAAAGTATGGAGCCTATGTTTAATTGTCCTTCTTGTTAACTTATTACTCGCTTTCTTAAGAAAGTTCCCAATATTTAGTTACCACAAACTCACAAGCTAAGCAAATTCAAATTCAAAAATAACATTTAAATCTGCTGTAAGCCAGACCAAAGAACGTTAAGATTCTTGTTGTCTTGGCTGTGAGAATAGAAGCCTCTGATGGAGCAATATTACGGAACCATTTTTTTTTTATTTAGTGAAACTGATTCCGCACCGTCACTGACCCAAATTCTACCACTTTTTGCGATCTGAAAAGTTTTATTAACTTTCGGAGTCAAAAAAGTCTTAGTACTTTCAGTCCTCTTTCTCAAATGGCACGATAAAACTAGTCAGCGTTAAGCGCATGAAAAAATGAACATCTCAGCGTCATCCGTAGGCGATTAATTCTTATGAAAGAATCACACGAAGTCCATTTTCATACACATATATTTTATTTTTAAATAATCTACACTTAGAAGACAGGTCGTCTACAGAAGACATACGAACAACACAGAGATTACATAAAATCATACAGTATTCTTTATTTTTAATTAATATTAAGAATAATGTTATTCTTGTGCCTTTTTTCCATAAAAGCTCTTGAAGCGTTAGGTTTTATGGCTGGAGCAACGTATGAAAATTTTTCTGTCATTTGTAATTTTACCTCTAGCATTAGGTAGGCTTATACGATCGGTTACAAGGTACAAAATTTTCGATTGAGAAATTCAGAATAAAACGCTGAAAATGTCTTATGCTTGCTCCTAGAGACACATGCAAACGTTAGATAACTATTTTAAACATCACCCCAGATAGTTTCACAGGTTTTCATGATGTGTGACGAAACATATATGAATTAGCAATGCCGGTCGGAGTGGCCGAGCGGTTCTAGGCGCTTCAGTCTGGAACCGCGCGACCGCTACGGTCGCAGGTTCGAATCCTGCCTCGGACATGGGTGTGTGTGATGTCCTTAGGTTAATTATGTTTAAGTAGTTCTGAGTTCTAGGGGACTGATGACCTCAGAAGTTAAGTCCCGTAGTGCTCAGAGCCATTTGAACCATTTGAATTAGCAAAAATATAATGATAATTTCAGTTAACACTCTATATAATAATGTGGAAGGTGGGAGTAGGGGAGACAAAGGTTCATGGAACTGGTCCCCACATAGCTGTATAACTCTCATGCTAGATGATATCCAGTGCATCTTTAACCATTTGACTGAAGTGTGTTGGAGCCCTATCGTTTATAGATCTTATTTGCGGCGCTCATACAGTAACAAGCCTGGAAAACAGTTATGAGTAATGTCTTTGTACGCAGCACCTGAAACCCAACGTGGCGGACCATAGGAGCTACCAGAAAGTCGACTACAAACCCATCGCACATATTAATCTTATACTCCTCCAGGTATCTAGTCTGAACGGTTGCATGAAGACTGTCACCTACCGGCAAACGTTGAGGTGACGTGAGTGTATCGCAGAAGCAATGTGGACATGTTGAACAATTTGGAGGAATTTGACTTGGGAAATGTGTAAAATATTCTTTCATTGGCGTCTCAAAAAAGCGCCGGGTTGGATTCCCGGCGGGGTCAGGGATTTTCACCTGCCTCGAGATGACTGGGTGTTTGTGTTGTCAGTTCATCATCATTCATGAATGTGGCGAATTTGGACTGAGCAAAGATTGGGAATTTGTACGGGCGCTGATAACCGCGCAGTTGAGCGCCCCACAAAAGAAACATCATCATCATCATCATCATCATCATCATCATCATCATCAAAAAAGCGCAATATTATCGGACATGGTGCGTAAAAGTGTTTCTGATATGTGACTTAGTCATTCATGAGAAAGTCTGAACTTTTAATTTAATTGCAGTCCGCCTCCACAGCTCAGTGGTCGGCGCGGCAGAATATACCATGTAAGAGGCCTGGTTTCGATTCCCGGCCTGGTCGGCGATTTTCTCCCCTCGGGAACAGGGTGCTGTGTTGTCTTCATCATCAGTTCATCCTCATCGACAGGCAAACCGCCGACGTGGCGTCACCTAAAAAGACTTACACCAGGCGGGCGGTCTATCCGACACGAGGCCCTAGCCACACGAACATTTAACATTTCATTGCTTTCTCATTCTTTAAATGCTCGTATAAGTTTTTATACGAGCAAACGTTGCAACTTAACAATCGTTTGAAACGACTAATGTTCACTCGTTGTGTGATGTGCAGGAAACTTGTGCCGTCGGGTTATGTGACACCGTTTTGATGGAAACCATCTTCATGGTGAGAAGGAAAGATGAAGTGAACTTGCTCTGCACAACTTACCCAAACCAACCGTAGCAGCTGAACGAATACGATAGCCTTAGAAGAAGCGACGGAGACCGATACTCATCGGCAGCCCACACTGGAACACGTGCCTTTCGTGTAGAATGACACTCAAAACCTCATGCTGGAAACATGATCCCAACCGTCGATATCTGCGGTTACAATAGACCGTTCAACAAAGACAATGTGTGTGTGTGTGTGTGTGTGTGTGTGTGTGTGTGTGTGTGTGTGTGTGTATGAGGCGGGACGGGTTGGGATAGGGAGGCTAACGTTGACACGGATCACCTTTCCGATCGTCCATTTTGTTAGGAAATATAAAGGAGGCTATGATTACATTACAAGGTAGTTGATAGGTACGGATGCTGGTACCGCGTGAACATAGCTATGTTATTTTATTCACACCTGTTCTTGTTGAAATCTGTGGCTGTTGTTCAATCAAGATCGTTGAGGGAGATCGTGATCCGCCACAAAGATTTCTAAAATGTGTAACTCTTTGGCATGACCAGTTTCAAGCCGTAAGGCTTGTAAACAAAAACGTAGCTTGCGAAGGACATGTGTTAAGTTGCAACTGCTGTAAAGAATATTATGAAATGTTCGTGGATCACATCCGATTGTGTAGCATCTATATGCTATATAGAGTTGATTAGTGTACGTTCTCCCGAAGAGACACAAGGGCAAGAGAGGACAAAGCACAGCTTATTAGAATAATTGTCAGAGACGGACGACGTGATCCTGGCGATTCTGACATCTGAAAGCGCGAGATGCGACCGCTGGACTGGAGTTGGTTCACCGTTAACATTTATATACACCGCCTCCAACTAGCTATTGGCAACTCGCACAGATAATCTCTACACACGAAAACAGAAAGACAGTTTATTCTCAATAAAGGAAAAAGTCTCACAAAAACACCACGTCAGATTTGTACGGCAAAAAATGAAATTTATTGTTACGAATTAACCCTGCCCAAGTCTGTCACTTACATAAAAAAAAACCTCCGGCTACCTAATGGCGGCAGGCCCAGCTGAGAGGCCCAAACAGGTCCACGCTCATTAATTCACAACAAATCGAGAGAAACAAGTAAGTGCCGAAGCAAAATTCGACGCCTGTGCACAGGAACTCGCTTGTGGCTACTACGTAGGCTTTCCGAATTGGGAAAGTAACGTCGTTGACTAGACAGAATGACGGGTTCCCTGTTTCCTGGATGGTAACCACTTTGAAACACGAACTCCGGTCCGGGAGGGCCCACGACCTGCCAGCTTAAGAACACGAGGTCTGATGGCAGAGTCCCCAAATATCGCAAGTCCCCAAAACCGCTCCACGAAATTATTTAACGTTCAGCCAGTCAGAATCAGGAGTAGAAACTAGAAAATTTCATTGGCCATTTCCTACTCCCACTTATCGCCCTTCTGTAAAGTGCCGCTTTCTGAACGGACTAAATAGAGGTTTATTCTTGCGTATAAGAAAACAGCAACTAGTCTTTTGATTATGCTCTTTATTTACAAAAATAACG
This sequence comes from Schistocerca serialis cubense, assembly GCF_023864345.2. Classification (NCBI taxonomy): domain Eukaryota; kingdom Metazoa; phylum Arthropoda; class Insecta; order Orthoptera; family Acrididae; genus Schistocerca; species Schistocerca serialis. The sequence continues at coordinate 964,392,729 of NC_064639.1, forward strand.
CTGTTATTGTTTCCGAACCTACACGTTCATCTTCAGACATTTGTAGATGTTTTAATTAGTTTTTCGTTCTTTACACCTACTTTTGGTAAAAGTTCCTTGGCGTGGAGGTACCATCGAAAATCCTGCGCCATTCTATTGCAACGTTGTATGCTCGTGTTCACGAAATACTGAAGAGTATATGAAGCACTTATTTTATGTATGTACACTGAAGCGCCTGGTATAAGCATGCGCTATTCAAATACAGATATATGTAAACGGGCAAAGTACGGCACTGCGGTCGGCGAAGCCTATAAAAGACAAGTGTGTGGCGCAGTTGTTACATCGGTTACTGCTGCTACAAAAGCAGGTTATCAAGGTTTATGTGAGTCTGGTCGTTGTTTATAGTCGGCGCACGAGCGATGGAACACAGCATCTCCGAGGCAGCGATGAAGTGGAGATTTTCCCGTACGATCATTTCTCGAGTGTACTGTAAATATCAGGAATCCGGTAAAACATCGCTGCGGCCGGAAAAAGATCCTAAAAGAACGAGACGGTCGTGAGTCGTCCTTGGGTAGCTCAAATGGTAGAGCACTTGCCCCCGTAAGGCAAAGGTCCCGAGTTCGAGTCTCGGTCCGGCACACAGTTTTAATCTGTCAGGAAGTTTCATATCAGAGCACACTCCGCTGCAGAGTGAAAATATCATTCTAAAAATAATAATATTCGCTCACGATAAGAAGTTGTAGTGAATACTTTGTAAGTACCCTTACGTGATCTTAAGACGTATTAGTAACCACACAACTGCACGCACACACTCACACACACTATATTTATATTGTGTGGCGTGTAATATACAGGGTGGTCAGAAAATGTGTGAAATGCTTGTAGGGATGTTACAGGGCAGGTTTTACTGAGACATAAATGTTAAGAAGAAAATTCGATACGTTGCTCCTTTTCCGAGTTATTTAGCGTATAATTTAGCCAATCGGGGCGTCGCGCGCTCGTATTCAAGCGGCCTGCCAGGGGCGGTGTTGCCCAATGAGTGCTTTGTCTCTTTAGCTGAAACTTGAATTTACGCGCGCGACGATCTGATTGGCTAACTTCAATGCTAAATAACTCGGAAACGGCGCAACGTATCGAATTTTTTTCTTAACATTTATATCTCAGTACAACCTGTAACACCCTACAAGCATTTCACACATTTTCTGACCACCCTGTATATTATACCCCACACACGAAAAAAATCACTACATGGCCTCCAGCGTCTAGAGGTTTGCAGGGCGATTTTCAAGCACACCGGACTCCAAAGGAAGAAATTGAGAGCCGTCAGATCACGGGCAACTGATGCTCGTACACGGTCGACGTTTCCCCGTGTCCTCACACTGCAGGGTCGTCCAGGAGACGCACGTACTGACCCATCCCTGCGCCACTTAGCGACCCAACACCGTATCCGGGACATGTCTGCGATGGTTTAAAATGGGGATAACGCGATGGGTCGCTACTACTGACTTCGTGTCAATATAAACCTCTAGGATAAGGACATGGTCTCGCATACTGTACATCATAACTGAGTTTCCACTCCCTTACAGTACTGCCAGGACATCACCGACTACCTGCGCGCGCATTCACGATAGCCAACTGAAAAGGGGGCGTTCTTTCTGACTCACCCAGTATTTTGTACTCAGGTACGGCCTCAAAATATCAGTTTTCGACATAACATCGGCCGTCACGGGGGAAAGTACTTGTTTGCTTACTCCTCGGCTCTACACCCCGTGAAGGGCCTTGGCCTGCATCACAATATCCTACCATTCTATCCGATCCATGGCTTTCCGTCTCCATCCTCTGACACCCAGCTTTTTCATGTCTTCAACTCCATCCACCCATCTCTTTCTGAGGCGTCCCCTCCGCCGTCTGCCTCCAGCCTTGCCATCAAAAATCCTCTTGCATTCTCTGTCTTCTTCCATTCTGACCACGTGCCCTGCCCACCGCAGTCTTCTTATTTTTATGATAGTAACAATGTCTGGCTCTTCAAAAAGGTGTTGTAGTTCTGCATTCGTACGAATGCGCCAAACTTCTTGCTAATATACTGGGCCATATATTTTACGTAGCACCTTTCTCTCCCATATGCTAAGGATCCTTTCCTCATTTACAGTCATGGTCCACGTTTCGGCACCATACAAAACGAATGGTCTTATAATTGTTTTGTAAATGAGGATTTTGGATTTTCATGATAGAAGCGAACTCCTAAGTATGGGTAATGCGGCAAAGTAGCATTTGTTACCTGCTGCTATTCTGGCTTTCACCTCACTGCCAATGTCATTTGTCTCAGTGATAGTCGACCCAAGGTACGTCAAGTCTCTCGCCCTTTCAAACTCCCTGTCGGCTATCCTCAGATTTGGCAGGTTTTGTTGGTTGGTCATTGCCATATACTTGGTCTTTTCGATGTTGAATGTCAGGCCAAGTTCCCTTGCACCTTTCTCCAGTTGTTGATAGGCTTCACCTAGCATAGCAGTGTTTCGTGCGAGTAATGCCACATCCTCAGCGTAGGCTAGGTACTAGCTCTTAAAATCAGGCTAGTGGTTATGACCACAATTGCTTACGAGGATTAGGAAATGCATGGCGCATCATCTTCAGCTGAGCAAACATCCCCTTCCCCTGCAAGCAAAAAATGGCCGAAGCGACGACGAAGCGAAGCAAGCCTAGCACAGACGGATGGCCAGGTAATATGTTACAAGGGAAAAACTCTATGATAAAGACGTGCTCAGTATGTTGTCTGATAAATGTGCCTGGCCCAAATCGATTGCAGCAAAATAAATATTCCAACGAAACTGAGTGGTTGCTGCTTTTCTTTTTTTTTGCGGGGAACTTCGTGTTGCAACACCCAGTGCGGGTCGGCAGGTCTGCTCGTGTTACACCAGCGGCCAATGTGGGAACAGATGGGACGCACGTGGTGCGCGGCAGCGCCCGTGCGATGGCGAGGGACCGGCCGGCGTGGCTAGCGTTCAACGGCTCGCGGCTACTAGCTGCCGGCTGCGCTGGACCGCGCGGGCCCGGCGCTACGGCTCGGGTTCCGCACGGGCCGCGCGCGATACCAGCCCGGCTCGGATGACGCAACCAGCTGCGGGCCGACGAGAGACGCCCGCACGCGGCATTCCACACTTTCGACGAGGTCGCTGCCGACGTCTTCATCGAGCGGCTCGCCCTTCTAGATCAGGGGTCTCCAAACGTATTAGTCCGCGGGCCACATTGACTCCTCCACGAAGTCATAAGGGCCAACATCTACCTAGTGGGCTTAAAGCACCTTAGCACTCCATGATCACCGTAATGTAAGGGTAAAGGAAAGATGAAACCGCAAAAATCTAAGGTTGTGGGAATAGCTAGCACTGAAACGAACTACGATTTTTATTTAATTAAATAATTTTGATTGGTGGACGCACCTGACCGAAATTCTGGCGAATTTCACCGACAAAAAAGTATGTCACTGCACACTCTTCACCAAAGCGTCCTGCAAAGTTAACCAAATCCCAAATCCATTGTTAGCAACACTATTGCTGCAAGACGTAACAGAGGTAGAGTACGTCAACGCATTGTTATTTCAAGCAGTGCAACAATAAGTTTAGTTATGTAGTCTTGTAGCGAGTAGCAGAGCCAGAGCATATATTTGATAGATCTGTTGCGTGATTGTGTCTATGTTGCGAGTGTTTCACGAGTTTTATAGTGTTTTATGCGCTGTACTAGTAGCCACAAGTATAACCATGACCTTCCGCTTTGTAAAGATAGAGCTCCAACAATGTCGCGGTGTATTGGTCGCGATAGGCCCCAAAACTCAGTTGTTGGCAGTATAGGTACCACCTCAAATATTTGGCGGGTCGGATACAGGGGATGCCCGGCCAGCTAACGCGGACCGGTTTCTGCCCGTGGGCCGTAGTTTGGAGACCCCTGTTCTAGATCGTCTGACGTTGCTTTACCGCAACGGGCAGCCACGAGTGCCCCTCGACCATCTTGTGACGTCACACTAGTCGCATTGTCCGCTATACTTCGCGAACACTCGGCTCCGTGCAGGGCGCACGGGAAATCAGTATGTCTATGAGAAGGTACCCACTGAAGATCTTCACTGTCGTGTGGTATCCAGAGCTTGCATGCATTTAAATTTGCAGTTAACAATTATTCAACTCGTCTGAAGTAGTTACTCGCTCCCCACCGGAGACAGTTGTTGCCATTCGTAGGACCTGCAGTGTCACATGCTGTGACGTAAGCGTCACAGCGTATCCTCCTCCTTGGCCTCGACGACAGCACAGTTTTGAGACGCACTAGGATGTGTATCAAATATGGAAACAGGGACCGGTTGTGCTCTAAAATAAGGAACAACCTAGCAACTGGAGCCCCTACTCTTTAATTACTTATAGAGCGAATGCACGGCGTGATTGAATCTCTCTCGTCGCAGATTCGAATCCTGACTCGGGCATGGATGTGTGTGATGTCCTTAGGTTAGTTAGGTTTAAGTAGTTCTAAGTTCTAGGGGACTGATGACCACAGATGTTAAGTCCCATAGTGCTCAGAGCCATTTGAACCATTTTTTTGAATCTCTCTCTCTCTCTCTCTCTCTCTCTCTCTCTCTCTCTCTCTCTCTCTCTCTCTCTCTCTCTCTCTCTCACACACACACACACACACACACACACACACACACACACCTAATATTATCAGAACTACCTGACAGCGCCAAAGGCAAACTATCAGCTCGAATACCATGGCTGTGGTGACCCTTGACGCTGCATCACAGACAGGAGCGCCAGCGATGGTGTACGCAACGATGAACCTGGGTGCACGAATGGCAAAACGTCATTTTTTCGGATGAATTCAAGTTCTGTTTACAGCATCATGATGGTCGCATCCGTGTTTGGCGACACCGCTGTGAACGCACATTGGAAGCGTGTATTCGTCATCGCCATACTGGCGTATCACCCGGCGTGATGGTATGGGATGCCATTGGTTACACGTCTCGGTCACCTCTTGTTCGCATTGACGGCACTTTGAACAGTGGACGTTACGTTTCAGATGTGTTACGACCCGTGGCTCTACCCTTCATTCGATCCCTGCGAAACCCTACATTTCAGCAGGATAATGCACGACCGCATGTTGCAGGTCCTGTACGGGCCTTTCTGGATACAGAAAATGTTCGACTGCTGCCCTGGCCAGAACATTCTCCAGATCTCTCACCAACTGAAAACGTCTGGCCAATGGTGACCGAGCAACTGGCTCGTCACAATACGCCAGTAACTACTCTTGAACTGTGGTATCGTGTTGAAGCTGTATGGGCAGCTGTACCTGTACACGCCATCCAAGCTCTGTTTGACTCAATGCCCAGACGTATCAAGGCCGTTATTACGGCCAGAGGTGGTTGTTCTGGGTACTGATTTCTCAGGTCTATGCACCCAAATTGCATGAAAATTTAATCACATGTCAGTTCTGGTATAATATATTTGTCCAATGAATACCCGTTTATCATCTGCATTTCTTCTTGGTGTAGCAATCGTAATGGCCAGTAGTGTAGTTTCACTGTCCTACGTCTTGCCGTAAAGCTCACAACAGTACCACATGAACATTCGACCAGCTTGTTCGCTCGCTCAAAGGCTCTGCGTACTAATAGTCTGCTGTTAATGAAAGTCGGTTATGTGAATGGATTTCCCCAGTTGGAGCCCATACCTACGCTAGGTTGATCTCCCGTCCGTATCTGTTCCGCTTATATACTCTTCTTACCGCGTCACGTGTCGGCAACGCCACCAGACGGCATCTAATGTCGCGGTGGACACTGTTCACAATGTTTTGGCTTATCAGTGTACCTCGCACGTTGGTGTAGTAACGCGACAGACGCTGGTTCCCACGCGGAGCAGCGCGGCCAGACGGAGTCGCGGAAGTGGGAGCAGGGTATTGTGGAGTGGCGCTACGGCAGACATTGCGACAGCGCGGCGCGGCTCGCAGCGGCCGCGGCAGCCCACTTGCTGGCGCGGAGAGGCGAGGACACATTCCAGGCCGGCCCGCCGTGGGGTTCACTCACCCAGGCACGCCGCCGCCATCGCCGCTTCCTCTACTCCGATCCCACACGACGTGACGCCGAGTTTCCCTTTCGCCAACGCTAAGACCCAACCACGTGCGAATCCAGGGAGGTTGGGCTTTTACGTCAGGATACTCTCACCCCAAGCTACATTTTAGTGGAATCATTTATACACGGTGTTGCACAGTTCCTAAAAGGCTCCTAGGATACAGGCTTCTAGAAGTTGTACAGGGGACTTACTACATGAAGTTTTGATAAAGTATCGGTGCCCGAAAACGTACCCTTGGATGTAAAATAAGTTTGAAGATTGGATCATTTTCAAATGTCCCACCTCACGGTATTCACTCGCTGCGTGGAGCACGTCCCTGTAATGGGCAACGCTTGGAGTACCGTAAACCAGGTTTACTTTGACGGATTTTCAGATTCAAACGTGATTATCATGACACTCTTTTTAACTTTTGTGCTATGTATGACAGCTAACATAGGGGCTTGTATGAAAGGAATACATACTAATTAGTGCAACGTTTTCTAAAATGCTAAGGAAGTAATGCAAAAATGTAGGTGATTATAGTTAGCATGGATACGAGGATAGATTGACCGGCCTATACTTCCAGCACAGCTGACAAGTACCATTCCATTTATGGTCAATATTTCGAAAATACAATGAATCTTCGAGCACCCAGAAATACGTACATTGATCTTAACTTTTCGTAAGTGCTTAGTAAGGTTCATAAAAGAAAAAAAAATTTGTACAGTACATAAATTAGTACCCTTCATCATCACAGTCATAAATATAATGAAAAGTAGTAATATGGAGTACCACACACACAGCTCCAAATTTAGATGAGCGTACTACCTTCAGTTTAATTCACCTTACCTAAGGCCTCGTTTCAAAACATTCGGTGCAGTTAGGACTAAGCTTATCTGTTCTTCATTTATTGAGTCAGTACCTAGTCAAATGAATCTTCCGTCGATACTTGGTACAATGGCATTATAATAAATAAAATCGCTGGTTTGCTTTTCTTCTACAGTATTAATTTGTGTTAACCGGTTTTCGGTTTACAAGGCCATTTTCAGACATTTACTTACTGTAGTCGCCAAAGAAGTGACAATGTTTGTAAAGGACATTGGAATAGAAGTTACGCATCTAGACTGAAGCAGAAATGCACAGTAAATGACATCTTTAACATTGTGGTGGTAATGCAACGCATAAAGTAAGAAGTTGAACAATAAATGAATATAAAGGGAGTAGGCAAGTAAAAAACTTAACGTAAACCTGGAAAAGCGAGCATACGTAACAGTCTATATTAATAAAACAAAACTAATAAAATAAAATCAAATAAAGTACTTGACAAGGCTGCCTCAAAAGGGATAAAACATGGAGTGTGATACACAAAACATTTAAAAGGAAGAATTATCAATTGTAACTATCAATATATAGCACTTGTGGCTAAAAAAAACTTTCATTTCTTGTTTCCGGAGATATTTCACATTGTATGTTATACCTGAATCACTGCCTGAACCACAACAGCTTGCAATTTGAGCAATACATGACTGACATTCGTTTTACTCAGTTGTAGGCACGTTAACAATTACACACGAGACTTCGTATGTATACTAATGGTCATTCTTTGCATTCCTTAGTTACACACTGTCAATGGCATCAGCACTGGTTAATAAATTGTGTATTTTTAATCCTGGAGTTGCAATGACCAATGGTCAAAGTAACCCCGAAACAGAGAGATCATGCTCATAACCTCAGAAAACTTAATATACTGGCTGATAAATACATGTGAACAAGAAACTTAATCGAGTACCATACATGATACCACTGAAAACACCAATGGCTTTCCAATTAAATGACATCGATGGATTATGCACAACCAGATTTTAACACTTTTTTTCGTGTAGAATTATTAGTCACAACAGGTTACGCAAGAAAATTGGCACTAAATTTCGCGATCTATAGCATATGTTGATGGAACTTTACTATCACACACTATTTACTAAACACGCAACCGAGAGCAATCAGAGACCTCTAAGGCTTTTGGTGCGTAAGTGGCCAAAGTAACCAAGACGGTCGAAGTATACCCGATTTACGATATTCGTCGTTTGGTTCTCCGCTATATATCGAAGGACGTCCTCATCAAAGTAGGGAGACGGCACGTCCGTGGAGTACCATAGTCAACCCCTCTCCCTGAGAATGTACGTTTTTCGCAGCCGTTGTTGCTATGATGGACTGAGATGATACGGGAAACGTCCTCGATACATGCGTTGTGCAGCTCTATCATTACGTCCAGCTTCACTGTAAATTATGAACAGATCTGTGTACTCCTCAAACGTGTGTAATGTAATTCCGGACGTACTGTGCAATTGCTATTCGGAGATGAAAACTTGGCGCAGGAGAGGAATCCCTGGGAGGCCACATCAAAGCAGTCGGAAGAGTAATGACGAAAAGAAAAGGGAGACAGTCACTATCCATTGGCTTGGTAGAGACTATTCCCGTCATGACTAATGTATTTTTTCTCCATTCCTGCCAGGCCAAATAACTTTTCCTAGCCGACGTCGACACGATCTAGTGCTGTGCTACTCGATTCGGAGGCAGCTGGTTAGTTGTTGCTGAGGACACCAGTGGTTGGTTGGAAATGCTTGGTTGTATACACTTCCTGTATAGCAACTTCGGGAGTACGAATAGGATGGACTGCACATCTACAGCAAACCATGAGGAGCTGCAAACAGTCGCTGGTTCTTTGCCTGTGTTATCAATAAAGGATAAGTAAGAATAAAAGTGAGACTCTTGTGGCATACTGCAAAGTGCCTTTGACGGGGCACTAGTTAGGGCGGTTCTGCTCGCGGTCGGTCCCTCCTGACACGACTTTCATTTCCGCCAGAGGCTGACGAACGATAAGCGCGGCAAGCGGCGACATCGTTCACATTGCACGCTAATCACTGGGTCCCGCGGGAAGACGGCAGAAGACAAAGGCACACTACGTTGAGTAGATCACTACCACAAGGGAAACAATGTGGTGATGCACTCGATTTACGAGTTGATGACCATCTCAGTGTTACTGCATAGTGTAGTGTTTTTTCCAAGTTTGAAATATTAGGCAAGAATTCTTCATTAACTGTCACAGACACTCACTGTCAGTATATATATATATATATATATATATATATATATATATATATATATATATATATATATATATATATATATATATATATATATACTCCTGGAAATTGAAATAAGAACACCGTGAATTCATTGTCCCAGGAAGGGGAAACTTTATTGACACATTTCTGGGGTCAGATACATCACATGATCACACTGACAGAACCACAGGCATATAGACACAGGCAACAGAGCATGCACAATGTCGGCACTAGTACAGTGTATATCCACCTTTCGCAGCAATGCAGGCTGCTATTCTCCCATGGAGACGATCGTAGAGATGCTGGATGTAGTCCTGTGGAACGGCTTGCCATGCCATTTCCACCTGGCGCCTCAGTTGGACCAGCGTTCGTGCTGGACGTGCAGACCGCGTGAGACGACGCTTCATCCAGTCCCAAACATGCTCAATGGGGGACAGATCCGGAGATCTTGCTGGCCAGGGTAGTTGACTTACACCTTCTAGAACACGTTGGGTGGCACGGGGTACATGCGGACGTGCATTGTCCTGTTGGAACAGCAAGTTCCCTTGCCGGTCTAGGAATGGTAGAACGATGGGTTCGATGACCGTTTGGATGTACCGTGCACTATTCAGTGTCCCCTCGACGATCACCAGTGGTGTACGGCCAGTGTAGGAGATCGCTCCCCACACCATGATGCCGGGTGTTGGCCCTGTGTGCCTCGGTCGTATGCAGTCCGGATTGTGGCGCTCACCTGCACGGCGCCAAACACGCATACGACCATCATTGGCACCAAGGCAGAAGCGACTCATATCGCTGAAGACGACACGTCTCCATTCGTCCCTCCATTCACGCCTGTCGCGACACCACTGGAGGCGGGCTGCACGATGTTGGGGCGTGAGCGGAAGACGGCCTAACGGTGTGCGGGACCGTAGCCCAGCTTCATGGAGACGGTTGCGAATGGTCCTCGCCGATACCCCAGGAGCAACAGTGTCCCTAATTTGCTGGGAAGTGGCGGTGCGGTCCCCTACGGCACTGCGTAGGATCCTACGGTCTTGGCGTGCATCCGTGCGTCGCTGCGGTCCGGTCCCAGGTCGACGGGCACGTGCACCTTCGATGTACTGTGGAGACCTCACGCCCCACGTGTTGAGCAATTCGGCGGTACGTCCACCCGGCCTCCCGCATGCCCACTATACGCCCTCGCTCAAAGTCCGTCAACTGCACATACGGTTCACGTCCACGCTGTCGCGGCATGCTACCAGTGTTAAAGACTGCGATGGAGCTCCGTATGCCACGGCAAACTGGCTGACACTGACGGCGGCGGTGCACAAATGCTGCGCAGCTAGCGCCATTCGACGGCCAACACCGCGGTTCCTGGTGTGTCCGCTGTGCCGTGCGTGTGATCATTGCTTGTACAGCCCTCTCGCAGTGTCCGGAGCAAGTATGGTGGGTCTGACACACCGGTGTCAATGTGTTCTTTTTTCCATTTCCAGGAGTGATTATATATATTCTACACCTAAAACAAAACTTACCAGCAGCGGATATTCTTTGTCTTCCAATCGCTGTATTCAGACATAACTGAACAAATTTTCAGCTCATGCGCAGAAAATGCACTTAGTTTTCAAAAGGATGCGAAGAAGTGCGTAATGTGAGCTCCTCGAAATCGATTGGTGTTTTGTTATTTTAAACAAGTTTTAAATGATACCCATCAACTACTTCATGGTTTATAGATATGAAAAGATATAAATGACAGCAAAAGCGACGTCTGTGGACAGTGAGTGTCTGTAAGCGACTAGTTTGTGGTGTTGGATAACGCTATAACCTACGACACTCTGACGGAAGAGTTAGTGTTTGGCGAATGCACGGAGAACGTTACCTGCCATAATGTGTAGTGTCAACAGTGACAATGGGAGAGGTGATGTTACGGTATGGAGGTGTTTTTCGTGTTTAGGGTATAGTCTACTTACTGCGCTTAAGGAAACGCCAAATTAGCAAGGAAAGGAACACATTTGACAACATTGTGTACTAGTTACAGTAAAGAAACAGTTCGCACACAATAATTGATTGCAGCCTGTCAGAAAGAAGAGCGTCTGTGACGCAAAGGTGTGTGGAAAATAACGTTCTTGAAGTGGTCTGGCCCGCCTGGAGTGCCGAACTGGACCGAGTGGAACACCTTTGTGGTGAGCTAGAGCGTCCAGCGTTAGTACAGTCTCTGGTTTCTGTTCTACAGAAAAAATGGGCTGCAATTCCTCCATAGACATTTAGATACCTTGTTGAAGTGTCCCCAGCAGAATTCAAAGGCGAAAGGTACACAGACTTCATGTTAGAGTTGACTAATAGTTGTCTGGATAATTTTGGGACTGTAGTTTATGTAGGAAATACGGACTAGAAGGAACAGCATGATACCGCGTGTCTTAAGACATCTGGAAAGATTTTCGATGGTACCAGAAGTTAAAAACTGTAGACAGAAACTGGAGTAATGCAACACATTTTTTTTCTAAAGCAGATTGGCTTTATTCAGGATTCCAGTACACCATATTATTCCCCACTCTTCTGGTTACAAAACCGTTCAATGCGATTACCCTATGATAGCTCAATTGTAGTGTCATATGTCCGCCCGGTACCACTGTACTGGTGGAATTCGTATCCAACGTCTTGCTGCACCAATAACGTCCCAATCATCCACGTACTGCCTCCCGCGGAGTGCGTCCTTAATTGCACGGATGGTCGTTCGTTGCTTTTAACGGTATTCTGTTAGGGCGAGGAACCTAGCGGACACACACACAACTGAGTACCTCAACTTGCGAGTGTCAGCGGTATCAACTGAGGGTCCAGTTGAGCAGCAGTTCCAACATTGAAGGAGTCACAGCTGTGTGCGGCTGGCAGTCAGGGGGGATATCTGACAGTTTGCGCGACCTTGTTGACATGGCGATGGACGCCTAACCCAACGACTCACCGTGCTTTTGTTGACAGCCAGGTCTCCATAGACATTCTGCAAGCGGCTATGAATATATGCGATGCTCTGCTTTTCTGCCGAAAGAAACTCAATAGCAGCTCTACGCTAGGTTACTGACACCGTTTTGAAGACTGCATGTTGCGCCTCCATCTATCGAAACGCCAAGGAACTATCGGGTCTAAAGCTGGAATATTACACGACGTCCCGCAACAAATCTAGCATTTTTTCGAATGAAATTGGCCGATAAAAAGAAGTTTGCGTTGGACGTCCCTCGGATCCAACAAATAATTGAGAACGTTTTGTGTAAGTCACAAAAGAATAGGTGACAGAAAGTTGTGGCAAGAAACATTGAGACATTCAGAAGACTGAAGTCAATGAAAAAAGTACACTACTGGCCATTAAAATTGCTACACCACGAAGATGACGTGCTACAGACGTGAAGTTTAACCGACAGGAAGAAGATGCTGTGATATGCAAATGATTTGCTTTTCAGAGCATTCACACAAGGTTGGCTCCGGTGGCGACACTTACAATGTGCTGACATGAGGAAAGTTTGCAACCGATTTCTCTTACACAAACAGCAGTTGACCGGCGTTGCCTGGTGAAACGTTGTTGCGATGCCTCGTGTAAGGACGAGAAATGCGTACCATCACGTTTCCGACTTTGACAAAGGTCGGATTGTAGCCTATCGCGATTGCGGTTTATCGTATCGCGACATTGCTGCTAGCGTTGGTCGAGATCCAATGACTGTTAGCAGAATATGGAATCGGTGGGTTCAGGAGGGTAATACGGAAAGCCGTGCTGGATCCCAACGGCCTCGTATCACTAGCAGTCGAGATGACAGGCATCTTATCCGCATGGCTGTAACGGATCGTGCCGCCACGTCTCGATCCCTGAGTCAACAGATGGGGACGTTTGCAAGACGACAACCATCTGCACGAACAGTTCGACGTCGTTTGCAGCAGCATGGACTGTCAGCTCGAAGACCATGGCTGCGCCTGCGATGGTGTACTCGACGACGAACCTGGGTGCACGAATGGCAAAATGTCATTTTTTCGGATTAATCCAGGTTCTGTTTACAGCATCATGATGGTCGCATCCGTGTTTGGCGACATCGTAGTGAACGCACAATGGAAGCGTGTATTCGTCATCGCCATACTGGAGTATCACCCGGCGTGATGGTATGGGGTGCCATTGGTTACACGTCTAGGTGACCTCTTGTTCGCACTGACTGCAGTGGACGTTACATGTCACATGTGTTACGACCCGTGGCTCTACTCTTCATTCGATCCCTGCGAAACCCTGCATTTCAGCAGGATAATGCATGTTGCAGGTCCTGTACAGGCCTTTCTGGATACAGAAAATGTTCGACTGCTGCCCTGGCCAGCACATTCTCCACATCTCTCACCAATTGAAAACGTCTGGTCAATGGTGGCCGAGCAACTGGCTCGTCACAATACGCCAGTCACTACTCTTGTTGAAGTGTGTTATCGTGTTGAAGCTGCATGGGCAGCTGTACATGTACACGCCATCCAAGCTCTGTTTGACTCAATGTCCAGGCTTATCAAGGCCGTTATTACGCCCAGAGGTGATTGTTCTGGGTACTGATTTCTCAGGATCTATGCACGCAAATTGCGTGAAAATGTAATCACATGTCAGTTCTAGTATATTTGTCCACTGAATACCAGTTTATCATCTGCATTTCTTCTTGGCGTAGCAATTTTAATGGCCAGTAGTGTATTTGTTCGGATCATAGTGGGTGTCTTGCTCTTGTACCTTACTGACACACCCGAGGCTGCGGCACGCGTGCGCACTGGCGGCACTCTCGGACGCAGGTCATACACTGCGCAGGAATCCAGCGTTTCGTAAACGCTGACGCCGGCGCGCCAGCCTTGAGCCGGTGGAGAGGGCGACCGGCGAGTGTCCTTACCGAGAACGGCGGGTCGTGTCGCGCATTCGAAAGCCACGCCGAGTGCGCAACGGAGCGGGCAGCTGCGAGGCGGCGGTTACCTCACCGCGAGCAGAGTGCGTCTGCCGGGAATGCGGGCACGCAAGGACGCGCCGGTAGCCGGCGTGACCGACTCGGCCGGCGGCTGTCAGCGCCGCGACGCGAGGCGGCGACAGGTGGCTCCGCAGCGGCAAGGCGCTCTGCGGCCAGCGGGGGAAAGCAGAAACCGCGCTCCGCGAAGGGAATGGAGGAAACGCGCTACTGTACTACACTTTTACTTTTACAAGGGGCAGTCAAATGAAAATGAGACAGATGGAAAAAAGTAACTACTTCTTACTTCAAAAGTAATTGCCACAATTGTTAACACTGCAAGACGAGACAGCCAATGAATTCATGGGCGGAAACGTGTTTCCAATGAAACACCTCCAACTGTCATTCTGATGTTATTTTATTATTAGGTCTACAACTTTGCTTCCGCCGTTTTGCAACAGATGGCAGTAGCTACAAGTGGGTTCAAATGGCTCTGAGTACTATGTGACTTAACATCTGAGGTCATCAGTCCCCTAGAACTTAGAACTACTGAAACCTAACTAACCTAAGGACACCACAAAAATCCATGCCCGAGGCAGGATGCGAATCTGCGACCTTAGCGGTCGTGCGGTTCCAGACTGAAGCGCCTAGAACCGCTCGTCCACACCGGCCGGCAGCGGCAAGTGGGGTTCAGATGGTTGGTCACAGGTGTAATACAATAAGCTTAGGCACCTGTAAACATAATGCCATAAAAAACATTAGTCAATTTGTCATTGCATCATAAGGTTATTCTCGATTAAGTACGTCAACTTACGTACCCACTTCTCGTCATTTGCGGGAAGTTTTAATTTTCTGCTTTAACATGAAGAAATCTGCGGCTGTGGCTCTTAAAATGCTGGATAAGACCAATGGTGAGGGAACTATTTGTGGAAGAACGTGCACAGAATGTTTTCATTGCCTTAAGGACGGTGATTTTGATGTCGAAGAGCGGCATGGCGGGGGTGGAAACAAGGTTTTCGTAGCTACTGAAACAGGCGAAGACAGTCACAGGCCATCATTATCGAAAGCAATTGATGCGTTCGAGCCCAGCGCTGAAACACAATTCAGCGATAGACACGTAATTTTTCAGCAGGTCAGTGCTCGACCCCACGTCGCAAAACCCATAAAATGTGCATGGAAACGTTGAAATGAGAAGTCCTATCCCTCCCGCCGTATTCTCCATACGTTGATCTCTCTGACTACCACCTTTTTCGATCAGTGGCATACAGTTTGGCTGACCAGCACTTCCGATCATATGAACAAGTGCAAAATTGAATCGATTCAAGGATCCCCACAAGACGCCCAGTTCATCCGCCACGGAATTCGTATGCTATCCGAAAGATGGGAGAATGTAGTGGCCAGCGGTGGGAAATACTATGATGAAGATGACATGCTACAGACTAAGGTGTGAGGCCGGCCGGTGTGGCCGTGCTGTTCTAGGCGCTTCAGTCTGGAACCGCGTGACCGCTACGGTCGCAGGTTCGAATCCTGCCTCGGGCATGGATGTGTGTGATGTCCTTAGGTTAGTTAGGTTTAGATAGTTCTAAGTTCTAGGGGACTTATGACCTGAGAAGTTAAGTCCCATAGTGCTCAGAGCCATTTGAACCATTTGACTAAGGTGTGACACTAGGAGTACGGAATGTGCGTATTGTTCTTCACCCATCGTGCAGGAAAGGGCTATGGTTTCTAAATTCGCGCTGATATATGGTTTCAGACACAATCGCTCTCTGACTGAACTCTAATACAGTGCGTCTGATCGAGGTTTTGGCATGAAGGGGGCGCGGCCGAGCCGTGGAATAGCGCGACAGGTGGCTGGGGCAGCGCGGCGGAGCATTCCGCATTCCACGCGGGGCCCACAGGCTGGAGGCTGCCGGCTGCCCGACTTGCGCTCAGGCGCGTAAAAGCAGGCGGAGCAGCTGAGCGGTGCCGTTACCTGCACTCGCTCCGCTCTCCGCCGCTATCGGGTTCCCGTGTTTACGTTGCTCTGCATTAACCCCGCCTCACTTACCTCGGCACGCCACCGAGCGGCTCTACACTTTACGTCTCCCGCATGAGCGACTACTGAACTTCTGTGCGTCAAAACACATTCCAGAATTATCTACATCTACATGACTACTCTACTATTAACAACTGACTGCCAGGCTGAGGGTTCGTCGAACCATCTTCGGATTGTTTCTCTAGAGCTCCCTTCTCGAACAGCTCGTGCAAAACATGAACACTTAAAAGCCTATCGTGCGACTTCTGGTTTCTCTTAGCATGATTAACATTTCTTCCTGAGTAGGTTCGTGTCAATGTATTATCGCATTCAGTGGAATAAGCAGCTGCTTGAAATTTCGTGGAAAGATCTCGTCGCAACGAAAAATGTCTTTGAAACTTCCTGGAAGATTAAAACTGTGTAACTCGAACTCGGAACCTTTGCCTTTTGCGGGCAAGTGGTCTACCAACTGGGCTACCCAAGCACGACACACACAGCTTTACTTCCGCCCGTACGTCGTCTCCTCCCTTCTGAAATTCACAGAATGTCTCCTGGGAAACTTGCTTCAGTGGCACTCCTGGAAAAACGGATTTTGCGGAGACATGGGTTAGCCATGTCCCGAGTTCGAGTCTCGTTCTGGCACAAGGATTTAATTTGCCAGGAGGTATCATATCAGCGCACTCTCCGCCGCAGAGTGAAAATTTCATTCTGAAAAGTCTTTGTTTTAATGACTGCCAGCCCAAATCGCCTATCATATCTGTGACTCTCTCACCCCTATTTCGTGATAATACAAAACGAGTTGCCCTTCTTTGTACTTTTTGAATGTCCTCTGACAATCCTATCTGCTAAAGGTCCCATATAGCACAGGAACATTCTTGCACAGTACGGTTAAGCAGTCCCTTTAGTGGATTTGTTGCATCTTCTAACTGTTCCGCCAGTAAAACGCAGTCTTCGTTTCGCCTCTCCCACAAGAGTATCTACGTGATCGTCCCATTTTACGTTGTTTGTAACTGTTATTCCTAGATATTTAGTTGAACGTCAGACTTTACATTTGTGTAAGTTTCGTGTAACAGAAATTTCACTGATTCCTTTTAGTACTCTACTCAAATGGATGACTTCACACTTTCGTTATTCAGAGTCATTTTCCACTTTTCGAATCATACAGGTATCTTGTTTAAATCACTCTGCAATTGGCAGAAGGTAAATGACAGCACCATTTTCAAACAATGGTATGAGGGCTACTCAGATTGTCTCCTAAATCGTTTATATGGCTTAGGAACAGCTGAGGAGCTGTAACACTTCCATAGCGTACGCCAGATATCACTTCAGTTCTACTTGATTACTTTCCGTCAATAACTACGAACTGTGACCTTTCTGACAGGAAAACACCAATACAGTCGCTCAGTTGAGACGATACTGCACACACAATGACAATTAGGAGTCACTTCTGAGAAACAGTGTCAAACGCCTTCTGTAAAACTAGAAATATGGAATCAATTTGAGATCAGCTGTCAATAACAGTCATTACCTTGTGTGAATAAAGAGGTAGTTATGTTTCGCGAGAACGATATTTCCTGAATCAGTGCTGATTATGTGTCAAGCATATACGATGAATGAAAGTAGAAAACATAAAAAAAGTAACAAATGATTACGCAAAAGTAAATACAAACGCCTAAAAATGATACTGAGAAGAAATGCAAAATGGTAAAACAGGAACGGCTGGAGGAGGAATGCAAAACTGTGGAAATATTCATGACAACGGGAGAGATAGATGCCGCGAATAGGACAATTAAAACGACCTTTCGAAAAAATTCAAGCGCCAATGCGATTATGAAGAGCTCAGATGGTAAGCCGGCACTAAACAAAGAAGGAGGGGGCTGAAAGGTGGAAGGACTAAAACAATGTTTTAGAGAGAGAGAGAGAGAGAGAGAGAGAGAGAGAGAGAGAGAGGGGGGGGGGGGTTAAATTAAGATGAAATGTGAGATACGCCGCAAGAAGAAACCGACATAGTACCGAAATACCTATTAATGAATTTACGTCATGATCGCGTTACACATCGCTCCCCTAAATTCCTGTTCGATGTGACATGCTGAAGGTATGAACAACTAATCGTATAATCGGATCTACCGGATTCTTTAGCTTTGTTATAAGCATTGTTCTGCATTTTTCTACACTTAAAGAGGGCTGTAGTTCATTATACCAAAGAGATACTTGCAGACATTTCTCCATTGCTTTACGATTCTTCAATGACTATGCTTTCTTGAAGAAAAAATGATTTTTAATAGAAATTACTGAAGCAGTAAGTCAATGGTTCTTCTTGATTCAAGTAGTACTTAACTCAATTTTTGTTTTGTTTTGTTTTCAGAAGCAATCAGCATACGTTTTAGCTAACATTGTAAACATTTAAACTTCTTGGCAGATTAAGACTGCGTACCGGACCGAGACTCGAACTCGGAAACTTTGCCTTACGCGGGAAAGTGCTCTACCATCTGAGCTATCCAAGCACGACTCGTTCTCACAGCTTTAATTCCACCAGTACCTCGTCTCCTATCTTCCCAACTTCATAAAAGCTCTCCTGCAGATCTTACAGAACTAGCCATCCTGGAAGAGAGGATGTTGCGGAGACATGGCTTAGCCACAGCCTGGGGGATGTTTCCAGAATGAATTTCTGGTCTCGGTCCGACGCTCAGTTTTAATCTGCTAGGAAGTTTCACAGCAGCGCACACTCTGCTGCAGAGAGAAAATTACATTCTGGAGTGTAAACATTGTCACTGACTGTACCATACGCACAGTGATGAACCAAAACATTGTGACAACTGCCCATTGCGAACCTGATTGCCGCTTGATGGCGTTGCGGTTATGTAAGCGGAGCAGAGTCGAATGGGGAATTGTTTTAATGACCAAAAGGGGCACAAATGAGGAAGTCCACTGACATAATCGACGTCCACAAAGCTCACTTCTTACGGCCTGGCGACTGGAAAAGAATGTCTCCAAAAAGGCAAAGCTAATCGGTTGTTCGCATGCTACTTTCGCGAGCTCCTGCGGGAAATGGTTTAAGGACTATGAAATCAAAGTGTTTGACATCCACGCGTCATCACAGAACGTTGAGGTTGGAGGCTTATCCACTCTGTAGGGACAGATAGGGATACAATATGTACCACATCTGACAGAATACAAATCTGCTGCAGGCACAAGGGTTTCACACAGTTCAGTGCACGTTATTTCTCATGAGGCTTCGCAACAGACAGTCACTAAGTGTTCTCGTGCTTACCCAACAATACCGACAGTTACGACTGCAGTGGGCACGGGATCATCGAGATTTGACTGTGGATCACTGGAAAGTCGCCTGGTCGTGTCCACATACGACGATGTCCAGGGTAACGGCTGCTCGATCATGTGCCACGCCACCGACGGAGACAGGTGGGAGCAGTATATGCTACAGAGGACATTCGCTTGGGAGTCCGTGGGACCTGTGGCAGTAACTGAAGGTACCAAGACAGCTGTGAATTGCGTGTTCCTTTATGCTTTACGTCTTCTCTTATGGGACCTCCCGGCAAGGTAACTGTCGATGCCATAAAGACCAGAATCGTGCTGCAGTGGTTTAGAGGAGCATGATAGTGGTCTCATGTTGTCTTTCATCTCATATGAGACCATTTGCCCGTAATTTATGACCACTGCGTGATTTATGCGTAGACAACAATGCCACATATCTCCGGACACCTGCCAAGAATCGCCGCTTTGTTGCGTTCCGAATTTGAACCAACACCTCATTAAATAGGTGGTCATAATGTATCGATTCATCAGTTTACGTAACACTGCGCATTCCTGTGATCAAAAATATTCAGACAGTAGACAAACAATGAGATATTTGAGGTCATTGTCAAGAACGTCTGCGTGCCATCATAATTTACAATAGTATCTACATCCACATAGATACTCCGCAAGCCACCGTACGGTGCGTGGCGGAGGGTACCATGTACCACTACTAGTCAACCCTTCTCCTGTTCCACTCGCAAATAGAGAAAGGGAAAAACAACTATCTGTATGCCTCCGTATGAGTTCTAATTTCTCGTATATTATCTTCGCTGCACTTACGTGCAATGTATGTTGGCGGCAGTCAGCTTCTAACGCCGGTTCTCTAAATTTTCTCAATTGTGTTTTTCGAAAAGAACATCGCCTTCACTCCAGGGAGTCCCACTTGAGTTCCCGAAACATCTCCGCAACACTTACGTGTTGTTCGAAACTACCAGTATCAATCAACCAGCCTGCCTGTGAAATGCTTCCATGTCTTCCTCCGATCCGACCCATTACCCTTGTCTCTGATGAATACTCGCCGTCGAGGATGACGTTGTTGTTGTTGTTGTTTTCAGTCCTGAGACTGGTTTGATGCAGCTCTCCATGCTACTCTATCCTGCGCAAGCTTCTTCATCTCCCAGTACTTACTGCAACCTACATCCTTCTGAATCTGCTTAGTGTATTCATCTCTTGGTCTCCCTCTACGATTTTTACCCTCCACGGTGCCCTCCAATGCTAAATTTGTGATCCCTTGATGCCTCAGAACATGTCCTACCAACCGGTCCCTTCTTCTTGTCAAGTTGTGCCACAAACTCCTCTTCTCCCCAATTCTATTCAATACCTCCTCATTAGTTACGTGATCTACCCATTTGATCTTCAACATTCTTCTGTAGCACCACATTTCAAAAGCTTCTATTCTCTTCTTGTCTAAACTATTTATCGTCCATGTTTCACTTCCATACATGGCTACACTCCATACAAATACTTTCAGAAACGACTTCCTGACAAATCTATACTCGATGTTAACAAATTTCTCTTCCTCAAAAACGCTTTCCTCGCCATTGCCAGTCTACATTTTATATCCTCTCTACTTCGACCATCATCAGTTATTTTGCTCCCCAAATAGCAAAACTCATCTACTACTTTCAGTGTCTCATTTCCTAATCTAATTCCCTCAGCATCACCCGACTTAATTTGACTACATTCCATTATCCTCGTTTTGCTTTTGTTGATGTTCATCTTATATCCTCCTTTCAAGACACTGTCCATTCTGTTCAACTGCTCTTCCTAGTCCTTTGCTGTCTCTGACAATTACAATGTCATCGGCGAACCTCAACGTTTTTATTTCTTCTCCAGGGACTTTAATACCTACTCCGAACTTTTCTTTTGTTTCCTTTACGGCTTGCTCAATATACAGATTGAACAACATCGGGGACAGGCTACAACCCTGTCTCACTCGCTTTCCAACCACTGCTTGCCTTTCATGCCCCTCGACTCTCATAACTGCCATCTGGTTTCTGTACAAATTGTAAATAGCAGACATACAGAATTCTATTACTTAAGAAGTCTTCGAGCCACTCATCTGTCTTTTTATTCCATATGCTCATACCTTCGTTAACAGCCTGCAATGGGGCATCGTGTCATATGCTTTCCGGTTCAAATGGCTCGAAGCACTATGGGACTTAACATCTGAGGTCATCAGTCCCTTAGACTTAGAACTACTTAAACCAAACTAACCTAAGGATATCACACACATCCATGCCCGAGGTAGGATTCGAACCTGCGACCGTAGCAGCAGCGCGCTTCCGAACTGAAGCGCCTAGAGCCGCTCGGCCACAGAAGCCGGCATGCTTTCCGGAAATCTAGAAATATGGAATCAGCCGTTGCTCATCGTCCATGGTACGCAGTATATCATGTGAGAAAAGGGCAAGCTGAGTTTCGCAAGAGCGATGTTTTCTAAAACCATGCAGATTCGTGGACGTAAGCTTCTAGGTCTCAAGACAATTTATTATATTCGAACTGAGAAATGTTCAAGGATTCTGCATCAATTCGAAGTTAGGAATATTAGTCTGTAATTTTCCGGGTCCGTTCTTTTACCCTTCTTATATGCAGCAGTCACTTGCGCCCTTTTCCAGTCGCTTGGAACTTTGTGCTGAGCGAGAGATTCACGATAAATGCAAGCTAGGGGCAATGCTGTAGAGCACTCTTTGTAAAACCGAACTGGGATTCCATTCGGACCTGTTGATTTATTTGCTTTCAACTCTTTCAGTTGTTTGTCTACCCCAGGGATGGTTATTAGTACGTCGTCCATACGGGAGTCTGTCGATAGTGAAATGACGCTAAGTTTGTATGATTCTCCTGTGTGAACCATTTCTTGAACGTGAAATTTAAAACTTCAGCTTTCGTTTCGCTATCATCAGTTACCAGACCAGACTGGTCAACAAGGGACTGAATGGAAGCCTTAGACCCGCTTGGCGATTTTACATACGCCCACAATTTTCTCGGGTTCTCTGCCAGATCTACGAGGTGTGGCTAGAAAAAAACCGGACTAGTACTGGTGAAACAATAAAACGAATGCAATAAGGCTGAAAGTCGCGTGGCCCGTCACGTGACTCTCGCTCCGCCTACTGCTCGAGTTTCATCTGCCTCCTCCACTCAGTCTGCCCGTGGCGTCTGTTTTAAGTAGTTGACGTTTTGTCTGTGCGTCGGAAAATGTTGAGAGTACAGAAAGAACAGCGTGTTAACATCAAATTTTGTTTCAAACTAGGAAAATCTGCAAGTGAAACGTTTGTAATGTTACAACAAGTGTACGGCGATGATTGTTTATCGCGAACACAAGTGTTTGAGTGGTTTAAACGATTTAAAGATGGCCGCGAAGACACCAGTGATGACACTCGCACTGGCAGACCATTGTCAGCAAAAACTGATGCAAACATTGAAAAAAATCGGTAAACTTGTTCGACAAGATCGCCGTTTAACAATCAGAGCAGTGTCTGAGTTAACAGGAGTTGACAAGGAAAGTGTTAGGCAGATTCTTCATGAAAATTTCAACATGAACAAAGTGTGTTCAAAAATGGTTCCAAAGTGTCTCACAATTGAACAGAAGGAACGCCGAAGAATGATTTGTTCTGACATCCTGGAAAACATTGAAAGTGATCCCACCTTCTTACAAAATGTTATTACTTGCGATGAATCGTGGTTTTTTACTTACGATCCCGAAACTAAACGCCAATCGATGAATTGGAAAACTCCTGGTTCTCCACGACAAAAAAGCACGAACGTCAAAATCGAAATTCAAGGCAATGATGATTGTTTTTTTTTGACATCAAAGGGATTGTGCACATTGATTGGGTACCAGAGGGACAAACAGTGAATCAGCATTACTACATTAGCGTCCTGGCTACCCTACATGAGCGAGTACGAAGAAAACGGAACGATTTGTGGAGAAAAAAGTCATGGATCCTTCACCAAGACAATGCCCCAGCTCACACTGCGTTGTCAGTGAAGACGTTTTTGGCAAAACACAACGTTCCCATCTTAGATCATCCACCCTACTCACCTGATTTGGCCCCCCTGTGACTTTTTTCTTTTCCCTAAAGTCAAGTCAGCTTTGAAAGGAACTAGATTTGAGACTCTTGAAGCAGTAAAAGAAAAAGCGACGGAAGTAATGTATGGACTTACCGAAAATGATCTGCAGCATTGCTATGAACAGTGGAAAATTCGTATGGACCGGTGTAGAGACCGAGGAGGAGAGTACATTGAAGGAGATAACATGAAATTGTAAATAATTGTAAATAAATGTTTTTCCAGCATCAGTCCGGTTTTTTTCTAGCCGCACCTCGTATTGCTAAGGTATGACAGTGGTTGTAGTTTCGTATGCCTCGCGCATAGTATCGATGACGGGCTGACCCGTTGGGTCAGTCATTCCTCCCACCTGGAGAGTGGTCGGTCCCCGTGGTGCGAGCAGGGACAGCGGGCACGCTCGCGCACGAGCAAAACGACAGGAGGCAGCGGCTGTGGCACACCGAATAACGAATCGGGTAATGGAAGCCGCCCTGCTTTATGGCGCCACTAAATTCCCATTACGGAACATATTGGTCGTTAGAGCCGGCGCGCCCCTGCCAGATAGCATCTGTGTGGCACCGCGGGACCCGCCGAATCAATGCTTCGCTCAGGCGGACGTACGTGGGAGTGGGGGGCGGCGGAGAATGAGGAACACTAATGGAGACCGCAGGTAGAAATCTGCGCCCGGCGTGCTTTCCTAATAACTCATCCCGCCCGTGCCGTTAGGGCACTAATTCAGCGTATTGCAACACTTTAGTTCTGCCAAATTGTTTCCCGGCGTCTGGAGTGGACATCCGTTACAGGGCAACCTGCCGGTAATATCGTTCCATTCCCGTTCCGTGACGTGGCGTTCTCACAGTCTTAAGTCTGCTACTCGTCAGTCTTCCAATCTGGCACGACTTTGACGTCTAGCCCGTTAATATCTGCGTTAGTTCACTCGGAAAGGTTTTTCAACTGTCCAAATAAATAGTTTAGCAGGCTGGACATGCAGGCTAGTTTCCAACTTTAACGTACCCTAATCTCTTCTAGTTAAGTTACTTTTTAGGATGGTAGATGTTAAAGGCATAGTGAGCGATGGCCAGCGTCTTGAGGGTCATTCCAAGACCCAGGCCGCCGCCCACAACCAGGTGACGGGCAATATTATACCTATCTCTTCTCTATTCAATTCTCTTCCTTCCTTCTTTCTAAATATTTAATTCCGTTTTGTTTATTAATATCTCACTTGATTTTGTATTAGTTATAAGTTTTTCTAATGCTGCACAAAAAAAGATGTCAAATGGATGTAAACAAATAGAGCCCGCCTCCACGTGGCGGGACACGGGCAACAGTGTGAGTGGGGACGGGAGCCGGGGTGGTGGTACTTTGAGTCACACCGGACCCTGGACCCAGTCGCAGCGGCTAAGTGGTAACATACGACCCACCATAAGAAATTACACGGTGGGTCATACAAAAAAAGTGTCCAAGTTAACAACCAAGAAACTCGTGAAATTTTTGTCCAAGATTCTATCGCTACCTTACTACATTACGGTGAGAGAAAATGGGTAAAGAAAGTGAAATAACTGTTTTGCGTCATGGCACTCGACGTTCCTACTATTGCCGACATATTCGTTGCGAGAAATACTGCATCTGTGTTGATGTTTAAAATTTGTTTATTTCGCCATCTCGGTTGCACATTATATTTTGTGATATGAATAGCTTCGAACAAAGTTGATCACCTTCAGATCGATGTAGATGGGTAAGCAATCCGTCATATATATATGGAACTGCACATCAAAATACTCTGAGAATACTGTGGAAACGAGTTGCTTACGCAGCTACATAGTGCTGAAGATGGTAAGCTTTGATCGAAACTGGTCATGTGACAAAAATAAATGAACAGTTCAGACGGAAAAATAAACAAAAAAAATTAAATACTCGACGTTTATTTTTTCCAACGAGGTCATCATCAGCATCAGCATTCTTTCCTAGAGCTCGGGGAGCATTCTTCTGGAAATAATTACTGTTTTTCAACTATAGTTTCTGAAACTAATAGTTCGCACCTGTCAGTCTTCCTTGGAATTTTAATTATTGCGTTCTTCTTCAAGTCTGTCATATACATTTTGAACACCTAGTGGAATAGTTTTATCACAGCTGTCTCTTCCAAAGGATGTCAGTAACTTTGAATGAAAATCGAGCACTCTAGTGTCTTGAAAGAAAGATGAAGTAGTTAATCGGGAAACCATGTTAAGTAAATTTAGGAACACGGTATTCGTGGTAATATAGTGCAGCCATTTTGCTGCTAGTGTCGTGTATCTCGCATAGGGATGATGAGAATAAGAGAGAATAGGATTTGTGTACAGCCATACAATTTTTTCAGCTCTCAACATGCAGGCGCAGTGGAACAGAAAATAGATAATACTGATACGATTAACCCTCCGCCATACACTGTACACTAGCTTGCAGAGTATAACGTAGCAGTAGAAAGTGTTCTTTAGTAGCGTAATTTTAAACTTCTGATACTACCAGATACAGGAGTACAAAGTTTGAAAAATTATATTAGCTTGGGAACGATGTATGTAGAGTGAGAAACGATAAAGGTATTTAATGAACCACGTGAAGTAAGCGAACACATGTAATAAAACAAAACACTATCTCAACGACAAACTAAGGATAATATACGCAAACCATGTCGCATTCATAATATATGAACGGGTCAGCACTCGTGAAAGGGAACTTAATGAAGGCGTGACGTCCCACAGACCTGCGGGTCTGGCAGACCGCCTGGACGTATGCAACCACGCACTACGTTTCAACAGGTACGGCACCAGCTAGTAGGAGCAATGGCGTTAAGTATACACAGTGCGGCACTTTCTCCACGTCTTTTCTATGTTCAGATTCGGCACATTATGACGTCAATCTACACATGGATAGCAATAGTAGCTTCTGTTGTACCAGACAAAACCGTATTCGTCGGTACAATGGTGGTTACTTTACTTTGCTCTGGAAGGGGTTTGAGTGGATACTGTAACACTTCGAGTATCAGTTGACTTCGTTGTAACACAGATTAGAAGAATTACTTAACTTCGTACAATCCTCTTCCACAGCAGTGTCATGAGTACTGACAACTATCTCTGAACATTAACGAATCACTTGATACAGACAAAATACAAGTCTCCCAATCAGAGAAAATGTAGCAATAATTTTCACGTACGGTTTAAATTTGTAGTTTGCACGTCACGTAACTGTTATATCCGTCATTTTAGATTAGTGGTACATGCGGCCCGAATCAAATATTCGGTTTGCGGTGCTATGCCGTATTTTATAACTAAAAGCATCTAACAACTAACAGCCGAATCAAAAAACGTCAATCAACGTTAAGAGCAGCTGCTTGTAGTTTTCATGCTCAGTAAAAAAACAAAAATAGTTGAAATGAAATGTATGGCGGGGGCCTCCCTCTGGTGGAACGGTCCCCTGGTGCAAGTATTTCTAGGTGACGCCATTTCGGCTACTTGCGTGTCGATGGAAATGACATGATGAGGACAGCACAACGGCCAGTCCTTGAACGGAGAAAATCCCCGACTCAGCCGGGAATCGAACCAGGGCTCTTGCATGGCATTCTGCCGCGCTCACCACACAGCTATCGTGGCAGACACAAAAAAGAGACAGTAATATTTTAAGATGAACTTAATTCTAATTAACGTTGGTAAATTCGGCGGCGAGCTAAGTAAAGTTGTTCGCTTATCTCAGGGGCAGAGGGTTAAGTAGCGCAGCCACTGCGCAGTAAGAGGGTGTGAGAGGGGAAATGTTTTACTGTTTGTCTTCCAGCACTGACAACTCACGATCGCGAGCGACTCCTTCCGATCAGCGGCTATGGTACAGATTTTCAAATGCAACATGGATTTGTGAATGTGCATTACAGAGACAATTATCTTTAAATGCGGAACTTATTTTTAGCAAGGAATGTGATATTACATTAAGGCTGTTGTAATACAACACAATAAGTAGAAGAAAAATGACAATCAGAACATTTAGTAAACATTTCTATAGTGCATCCTATTGGGTAATGCATTTACATTTAACACAGTCACTGTTATTAATTAACTAATGATCTCCTCACACAGGCAACACAGCCGGCCGGTGTGACCGTGCGGTTAAAGGCGCTTCAGTCTGGAACCGCGTGACCGCTACGGTCGCAAGTTCGAATGCTGCGTCGGGCATGGATGTGTGTGATGTCCTTAGGTTAGTTAGGTTTAAGTAGTTCTAAGTTCTAGGGGACTGATGACCACAGAAGTTAAGTCCCACAGTGCTGAGAGCCATTTGAACCATTTGAACAGGCAACACAACAGGCAATTACAATGTCAGGGAATTACAGCATCACTACTTTGGGATTGCCGAGTGTATTAGGAATCTGAAACAGCGAACAGTCGACTCTAAGTGTTCCAAATGGTCCCGACTTTTAACGATCAGTACCTGGGGGAGGCAGACACCTATCGCACCCCTACTATAGCTAGTTTATTTGGGGGCTCATAACAAACTGATTTAAGGAGGTTACCAGTTACTAACAACATCGGTACACATGCAACCGAGGCGCCGCCCACAATATCAATATTGCGACCACGTTTTCGATCTTTTTTCAGAAAACAAAGAAACTTTTTCCTATCTTTCAACCTATGTGTACTAGAACTGATGCTTCAATCGGTCGCAGCTATTGACAGTAAACGGAAGAAACACTAAAGAAATATGGAGTTTCGGAGGTGAAATTACAGGCAAACTTATCGAATGTGAATATCACGAAGTAGAGGAAGTTAAGGAATTCTGATACCTTGGGAAGAAGTGAACCTTGATGGGCGAAGCAAGGAGGACATAAAAAACATTAGCACGGGTAAAGAGGACATTCCTATTCAAAAGAATACCAACATCAAACACCGGCATCTGAGGGGAGAAATTCCTGAGAAGGTACATTTGGAGCACAGCATTGTGTGTATGGTTCAAATGGCTCTGAGCACTATGGGACTTAACTTCTGAGGTCATCAGTCCCCTAGAACTTAGAACTACTTAAACCTATCCAACTAAGGACATCACACACATCCATGCCCGAGGCAGGATTCGAACCTGCGACTGTAGCGGTCGCGCGGTTCCAGACTTTAGCGCCTAGAACCGCTCGGCCACTCCGGCCAGCTTGTGTGTATGTAAATCAAAGACTGTGGGAATACCGGAAAAGAAGGGAATGAAAATGTTTGACATGTGGTGCTATACGAAGATGTTGGAAATTAGGTGGACTGGTAAGAAATGATAAGGTTATAATCCAGAATCAGAGACGAGGGAAACCTGTCTAAAACACTGAAAAGAAGAATGGATAGTATGAATAGGACACCTGTTAAGACATCAAGGAATAATTTCCATGGCACGTAAGAAAGATGTAGAAGGGAAAAGAAAACTGTAGTGGAAGATAGAGACTGGCACAGAAGAGAAATTACTGGTACGTCGCATCAAACCAGTCCGAAGAGTGATGAAAAAATCTAAGATTAGCTATTCTGGTAATGTATTCCTGTTCTCGTCCAGCACAGTGACCGAAACGCGCAAAGAAATAAATGTCTGTGGTCGATTTATAACTCTGTAGATTTATATTAGACATTTGGGATTAGGAGGGGGTTCTTAGCGCTGAGCCACCTGTTTGAGTTTGAGCAGCGGGGGCGAGGAAGTGCTCGGCCGTTGCGTAAGCAGGTGTGCTCTGGTAGCAGGCCGTGTCACGCGCATGCGCACAGTAATGGCTCCTGTCCCTCTCACAGGTGGTCACTCCTCTGGTGTGGTACCCACCTGGGTGTTGTGACACACATCACTACCCACTGCGCTGGAATTTTGCCCATACAGAGGGGTGAAATACCTTTTGATCCTATCTTCTACGATAGTTTACAACCTCGAAAGACTGAGTTGCACCGTATGGGGATATTTGGCTGCAGATGTTGTCAATACTCCCATATATTGTTTACTGGCTAAATAAGACATGTAGAGATGCACACTTCTATTACATGTGGAGCCTAGAAGTCGGTTCAGAGTTCAACCCACTATGACGATAGGACTTGCTTACAATGAGCTCTGAAAAGAGCTGTAAATTTTACGAATTTAGAACTTGTAATGCTGAAAAACACTTACGGGCTTACGATAAACGTAACTGTTGAGGTTCCTGATTTTTTGTGTCAACTGTGACTTTTTTTAGCTAAGCCGAGAACATTGTGTTCGCAATAACAGATTTGTGCAATATAAAGCGAATATTCTATTTCACAAACAATGCGTCTGTAAATTTTCCGGTAGCGTATTAGGTAAACGACGTAAGCTGGTTATTGACTCACTGTGACTGCGTTAGTGTTGAAATTTAACTCCAGATCAGTATGGTCTCGGTGGTAGACTTTGCATATATGAACTGACACTATACACTGAAGCACCAGAGAAACTGGTATAGGCATGCGTATTCAAACACAGAGCCGGCCCCGGTGGCCGAGCGGTTCTAGGTGCTTCAGTCCGGAACCGCGCGACACAGAGATACGTAAACAAGCAGAGTACGGTGCTGCGGTCGGTAACGCCTATGTAAAATAAGTTTTTTGCGCAGTTGTCAGATTGGTTACTGCTGCTACAATGGCATGTTATCAAAATTTAAGTATGTTTGAACGTTATGTTGTAGTCGGCGAACGAGCAAAGGGACACAGCATCTTGGAGGTAGCGATGAACTGGGGATTTTCCCGTTCAACCATTTCACATTCCAATAAAATATCAGATCTCCGACATCGCTGCGTGCGGAAAAAGATGCTGCAAGAGCGAGACCAACGACGACTGAAGAGAATCGTTCAACGCGACAGAAGCGCAACCCTTCCGCAAATTGCTGCAGATTTCAATGCTGGGCCATCAACAAGTGTCAGCGTGCGAATCATTCAATGAAACATCATCGATATGGGCTTTCGGAGCCGAAGCCCCACTCGTCTACCCTTGATGATTGCACGACACAAAGCTTTACGTCTCGCCTGGGCCCGTCAACACCGACATTGGACTGTTGATGACTGGAAACATGTTGCCTGGTTGTGCAAGTCTCGTTTCAAATTGTATCGAGCGGATGGACGTGTACGGGTATGGAGACAACCTCATGAATCCATGGACCCTGCATGTCAGCAGGGGACTGTTCAAGCTGGTGGAGGCTCTGTAATGGTGTGGGGCGTGTGCAGTTGGAGTGATAGGGGACCCCTGCTACGTCTAGATACGACTCTGACAGGTGACACGTAAACATCACACGTAAACATCCTGTCTGACCACCTGCATCCATTTATGTCCATTGTGCATTCCGACGGACTTGAGCAATTCCAGCAGGACAATGCGACACCCAACACGTCCAGAATTGCTACCGAGTGGCTCCAGGAACACACTTCTGAGTTTAACACTCTCCAAACATGAACATTATTGAGCATATCTGGGACGCCTTGCAACGTGCTGGTCAGGAGAGATCTCCAGACCCTCGTACTCATACGCATTTATGGACAGCCCTGAAGGATTCATGTCAGTTCGAAAAATGGTTCAAATGGCTGTGAGCACTATGGGACTTAACATCTGAGCACATCAGTCCCCTAGAACTTAGAACTACTTAATCCTAACTAACCTAAGGATATCACACACATCCATGCCCGAGGCAGGATTCGAACCTGCGACCGTAGCGGTCGCGCGGTTCCGGACTGTAGTGCCTAGAACCGCTCGTCCACCGTGGCCGGCGATGTCAGTTCTCTCCAGTATTACTCCAGACATTAGTCGAGTCAACGCCACGTCGTGTTGCGGCACTTGTACGTGCTCGCGGGGCCCCTACAGATATAAGTTAGGTGTACCATTTTCTTTGGCTCTTCAGTGTAGTTACAACATACCTACTATTTTTTTCTTCACAGTTCATTGAGAAATTTTGGTTGTTGTCAATTGTGTATTTTGGCAACCTCCTCTCACTCAGAAGTCAGGGAAGGTTAGCGGAACAGTTTGAAACTTAATTCTCGAAACATGGAAGCAAAATAAATAAAATAACTAGACATTGAAGACACTTCTCCACAATTTTCAGTATATTTACGGATGCCACCCCAAGGACAGTAAGGAGATAATCCATTCACAACCTGGAGGGATATATCTCAACTCAGTTCCAGTCTATATAAGATATCTAGGAAATACTGATCAGTTGCAGGGACTTCAGTTTCAGCAGGGAGACTATTTCAAAAGCTGGTAAGGCGATTTCTGCTCTGAGAAGTAGATTGAAAGTAGAACATGCCAGTAAATTAATTTTTAAGCTCTTTAGAAAACAGTTTCATTTGGCTTTTTCGTATTTTGAGTGAGGTTTTGTGTCTATTTCATATGCTGTAGAATAACTTAAAAAAAAAAAAAATTTACGGCTTTTCTGTTTGTAAAATTACGTATTATTAAATTTGGCTCTCCTATTTTTTCATTAATCCATAAATCTCACTCCTCACAGTTTTAAATAACACGTGGAATCGTAAGTTATAATCTGAATTCGGAAACTAAATTTTTGATACCTATATATCTAAATATCGATAAGTATAATCGACCAATCGTCGATATCGATATGAATTTCGGCGATATTCGGTTATCTCCCTAATGTTGGTCGATGCCTTGAGTCGAGACGGTCTAGCGAGGCGGATGCCCGCGGGATGGCCGCTGGTACAGCACGGCAGCCAGCAGGCACGCAGCGCCGGTGCAGCGACCCCGCGCGGCCGCGCCCTCCCATTGTGCGTCTATCGGGCAGATAGCTGCCTGCTGCTGCCGCGTGTCGCACACCGTTACACGCACTTAACATTTCTTAGACTTGCCTCCTCTCTGCCCAGGAATCTGTCCTCACAGCCGCTCCTGCGCTCTCAGTGCCGGCAATTGCCTGGATGTCTGCCTTCACCGCCAGCGGGCTTCGCATCCGAAGCTCACCGCTAATAAAGTAATCAGTAACTGCAGTCATTTCACAAAGCTGCGTAATAGAATTCTCTCTTCGCGTCTCTCCCCCTCTCTCTCTTTCCTCCTCCCCATCGGCCTTTCTTCTTCTCCTCCTCTCTCTCTCTCTCTCTCTCTCTCTCTCTCTCTCTCTCTCTCTCTCTCTTTTTCCCTCTTCCCCTTTCTCACCCTCGCCTCTTCTTCCAGCCCCCCCTCTCGCCCAATTAAATTTACCTTTATTTCAATGTCTTTATCAGTGTCCACATTTCTGACAGGTGTAGTACAATGTAATGCTCTTGCAGCCGCTTCTTTGTAGCTCTGGAGAGTCGTCATTCCATAACGCAGAATATTTAGGATGAACCAAGACTCCACCGATAAACTTTCTGAGGTGGCAGTACAGATAGAAACAAGGAAAAAACATGTACTAAACGTGAGCTCTAAAGGGTGTACCTGTGAAACAC
Organism: Schistocerca serialis cubense; assembly: GCF_023864345.2. Taxonomy (NCBI): domain Eukaryota; kingdom Metazoa; phylum Arthropoda; class Insecta; order Orthoptera; family Acrididae; genus Schistocerca; species Schistocerca serialis. The sequence goes on from NC_064639.1 coordinate 964,425,588, forward strand.
CTCTTCTGCTGCAAGCTCTTTGCCTTCCATATTTTGGGAGTAGGTCGCATGGACTAAAACAAGAAAAAAAGGTCCACTGAATTTGAGCTACCTAAAATGCAAACCTTATACGCTATATGAGCACTTGTTCAGTAAAAGAGATTTGTTTCACACTAGCGAAGATGAGCAAGTGCTCATAGCTCTCAAGGTTTGCACTTTAGGGCTATGTTTGCTGGACATATTTTCCTTGTTTTGGTCTGACAGTTGTCGGTGGAGGCTCGCCCTGTATAGTCGTGACCTTCGCTTTTTCACTATGCACATCTTGAATATTCCTTCCACCGGGAAGCAGTATGATTCCCAAGTACATAAGATTTGATTATTTTTGTAACACCTTTCTAGTTTTTTGTGACCAAATACTGCGTTTTACCAACATTTATCTATCTATCTCTCACTTCGTAATCCTCTACTAATTTTATTGTTAATTTTGCAGCCATTTACCTCAGCTGCTAATACTAACTTCTGTTATATTTTATGATAAAGATAAGAAAACTTCCTTCTTTTCCAACTCGAATTTATCTTTGAGTACGAAACGTGTTTCGCCTATTCATGTTAGGCATCTTCAGTGGCCTATAATACATACACATTTATTTAATTACACGAATTCTAAAGTTAGATTTGTAGTCATTTTTGGCAGTTCGTTTACATCTAGCTATTTACAATTGTGTGTTTTTTACTTACCCTACATTCAGTTTCTCTGTCCTGTTAATGCAGTCATTTGTTGGCCTATACGTGCTAAATGCACATGGTATAGTAGTTGTTGTTTATTTATTTTATTTTTTTTTTCACACACGCAAACATGCAACTTCTGTCCGCTTCAGTCTCTGTTAAAATCACTTGGTCATCCGCAAATAGATTTGAAAATGAATTAATGTGTTTCGAATCTATATGTGCCCTAACCAAAGAGTAAATAAATCGATTGTTATACAGAAAGAATTTTCTGCATATTTATCATCACTGATTAAAGGTTTCTTCCCCCTCCCACCAGGTCGACCCCTTGCAGCTCCTCGATTTGACAACCTCAACAAAAAAAAAAGAACGTCAGTTATGGATACATAACTAAAAAGCTTTTACTCTAATATCAGCGAAGTTCGTTTAAATGCGTTGGGCTCCCAGGAGATAGAGCATAGTTTCTATTCCTGGGAGGAGATGGTACAAATTACGAACCGTAAGTAAATCTGTCAAAGACTGGAAGGATGGTTTGAATACCACAGTGCTATGGTAGGCATGGTCCCATGAGAAAGTGGTATGTCATTTCTTTGACCTTGTAACTAATTTACGCAGCCATTTATAAAGGGCACTACAGTTTAACGTCTATTCTGTACCCTTCTGCAGCTCATAGCGACAGTCATTCAACATCCTCCAACAAGTACGGGAGTACTGAGTTCCTGTGTAGCTTCTACACTGCAAAGTAGTTACTGCCCTTCGTTTCACACCGCAAATCTGTTCCCACCCTGAAATTCTACAATGTAAAGTCAATTTTTAACCTCCAGTGTCTACACAGCAAAGCAGTTTCATTGCCACACACAGTGTCTACCCCCAGTGTCACTGTTGGATGCCAGTTTCTAGTTTCTAGTCTGATTTTCAGTGCTGCACACCAGTTTCTACTCGGAGTTTCATTGCTGCATATAGTTTCTGCCTGCAGTTTCAGTGCAACTAGCCAGTTTCTACCCTGTTGTACATAGTGTCTATCCCCTACCTCCCCCCTCCAGTTTTAGTGCTGAAAACCAGTTTCTAGCCTGAGTTTTAGTGCTGCAAACCAGTTTCTAGCCTGAGTTTCAGTGTTTTATACTAGTTTCAACTCCTCAGTTTGAGTGCTGCAAGCCAGTTTCTACCGCGAGTTTCGGTACTGCACACTAGTTTCTATCTTCAGTTTCACATTCTGCACACTAGTTTCTACCCCGAGTTTCAATGTTCATATAGTTTCTGAACACAGTTTCAGTGCTGTTAGCTAGTTTCTACCCCAAGTTTCAGTGCTGCACGCCAGTTTCTACCTTGAGTGCAATGCTGCTCATAATTTCAATGCTGCTCATAATTTCAACCTCCCTCCCCCTTCCCCCCCCCCCCCCCCTCCATCTTCAGTGCTGCAAGCCACTTTCCACCGCGAGTTTTGGTCTGCACACACTAGTTTCTACCCACAATTTCAGCGCTGCACGCCAGTTTCTGCGTTGCTGCAGAATGCGGTGGCGCCAGTACGCCGGTTCTCGCAGTGCCTGGGATAGTGTGGTGGGCAGCCCGGCGGGCGCGGAGGCAGCGACCGGCCGGCGCTGCATAACGGGCACAGCTCGGCACGGCACACATTCCTGCCGGCGTCACGCAAAGCTGCTGACCGCGCCGGCCGCACCAGCGCTGCATTGGCGCCACCCAGCTAACGACACGCGACGCGATACGTCGACGGAGTCGCGGGGGATTCCCCCGTACTACGCAACTACGAACGGCGACTTGATTTCCTACGGACTGGGCCAATAATGTCTATCAATTATGAGGCCACACCATTACAGGTCGACTTCCTAATTTCTGTACGTGGATGGTCGTAGGGAATGGAAAACCTATCACTGCTCCTTAAGTACTCGGTATATTCGACACGTATGCACGTTGTCATCCTATTCTGTTTTACATGACCCTCTGCTGAAGTAACAACCGCACTTACCGCCTCCGTAGCGTAGCGTTTCCGCATGCCACGCAGGGGGGCCCGGGTTCGATTCCCGGGAGGGGACTGAGTGATGTGTGTCCATCATTTTCATCATCATTGACCCACAATTTGCCGAAGTGGCGTCTACTAAAAAGGACTTGCAATACGGCGGCCGAGCTCCCCTCGCTTGGGTCCTCCCAGCCAACAATGCCATACGATCATTTCATTTTTCACCACGCCAGTGTTCACTTTGTGTCTGATCAGGCAGCTTGATCTTTATGCTTTTGCAACAGCTAATGCCACCAGTGATTCCCCCCCCCCCCGCCCCCCCGACCCCCTCCCCCTCTCCAGAACATCCGATTCTTTACAGAATCGAACTCCCTTGGGTGAGCCTAGTGTGGGTAATTTGCGCTTGGTTTTAAAAGCAGTTAATTCTTTACGCAGCTCAATATTTATGACGTCCTTCCTCATGTACTGTGCCTCGTACAATGGTATACGTTTGCACGGTACTTTCAGTGGTGTCAATAAAAAGTGTTGCAAATAAAGATGGTAGTTAAGAAGCAACACGAGCAAAGTTCAATAACTAATGCAACACTTTTTTTTCCAAAAGCAGGTCGGTTTTATTCAGGATTCCCATACACCATATTATTGGTGTATTGGAATCTAGAATAAAACCAACCTCTCTTTTGGTAACAAATCTTTATTTTTCAGCATAAGCTTTTTTCAATGCGACGGCCTTACACCACCATAGTGCGAGGATCTGTTCGCCGGCATGGTACCACCCTACTGGTCGACATCGGAGCTAACGTCTTTTTGAATCAATAACCTCCCCACCATCCAGGTATCGCTTCCCGCGGAGTGCATCCTCCATTGGGCCACAGAGATGGAGGTCGGAAGGTGCGAGGACAGGGCTGTAAGGTGGTGAGAAGGAAGTCTAATGAAGTTTTTTGAGCTGCTCTCGGGTGCGCAGTCTTGAGTGAGTAATTTGATTGTCATGGAGAGGGAGAAGTTCGTCTACGTTTTTGTGGCGACGAACACACTGAAGTCATTTCTTTAGTTTTCTGAGGGTAGCACAGTACACGTCGAAGCTGATCGTACTAGAGTCCCAAAAGACCATCGCCATAACTTTAACGGCTGAAGTTGCGGCCTCTTTTAAGGAGGATAGGTGGTGTGGCGTCATCCCTTGGACTGTAGTTATGTATCCAGTTCCAAGTGATAGCCCCATGTTTCATGGCTTGATACGACATTCGATAAAACAATTTTAACGATCAGCCTCGTAACGCGAAAGCAATTCCACACAGATGGTACTTCGTTGCTCTTTACGGTCTTCTGTTAGGCGGCGATTAACCCAGCGGGCACACACCTTTGAGTACGCCAACTGGTGGACGAGTGTGTCAGCACAACCAACAGAGTCGTCCAGTTGTTTGTTTGTGATCCGTCAATTACCTCGAATGAGAGTGTCCGCACGTTCCAGTATTGCAGGAATCACAGCTGTGTGCGGCTGGCTGGCACGCGGGAAGTCGGACAGGTTTGTGCGACCTTGTTGCGATGACGACAGACGAATAACTCAACGTGTTTCTCTTCACTGCCAGGCTTCCGTAGATAATCTGCAACCGCTAATGTATATCCGCGATGCTCTAGTTTCCCGCCAAAAGAAACAATGAAAGCTCTCTTTTGGAACACACCTCCGTTACAGACGCCATTTCGAAGGTATGCATAGCGCCGCCATATACCGGAACTTCATGATGGGGCTGAAGAGGGAACATTGCCCGATGCCCCACGATGAGTCTCGCATTTTTTTCCACAGATGTTGGCCGAGATTGCATTACTTATTGAACGCCCGTCGTACGTTAAAACGACGGGCCTGATGAAGTTTTGTGGCACGAACAGCGAAACTGCACTAAAATTTTTTCCTTTCATTGTTTTATGGAGGTGTCAAGGAGATATAAGTTTTGAAAAGGTTTGACTTCGAATGTCTAGTTTGTTGGAAGACGCTAAGACACTGGAAGAATATAGTCTGAGTTCCGATGTAGAGTTCAGATTCAGACACGCCAAGTTCCTGAAGTAGCGACATTGGTCTGAAGATGATCCATAGAGATCGAAACTAGTCATACTAGTGCAAGTTTGACTGAAAATAAACGATATTTTAAAGCTGTTTTAAATACGAATACAAACTGCCGATTTCTCTCGTGACGAATATATCTGCTGTCCTGATGATAAATATTCACTTGCTTTAATTTAGAGTCACGCTCGGTTCACCTCCGCAACTGGGTGGCAGTCAGCGCGGCTGAATGCCATGCGGAGGACCCGGTTTCGATTCCTCGCATTGCCAGTAATTTTTCCTTTTTGGGAGAACTGGAATGGAATGCACTCAGCGTCGTGATGCCAAGTGAGCAGCCACTTGATCGCGAAGAAGCTGTTGCAGTCATGAAAACAGACAACGGCTGGTAGATGGAGTGCTGAACCCATGCTCCTCCACACCACATCCGATGACGCCATTGGTGGAGGATCACACGGCGGATAGTGGAGACAGATGGGCCCGCCACGGCTTGTGGGCGGTGTTCAGTATTGTCACACTTTTTTTACTGACACTTGTTTCAAAAACAGGGACTTCCTGGCCAAGAGAAGTCTGCTAGTATTAGACATAGCCCTTAGTTTGAGGAAGAAATTTTTGAGAATGGACTTTTGGAGTGCGACAATGTATGGTAATGAAATATGGACTGTGGGGAAACCGGAACAGAAGAGAATCAAAGCAGCTGAGATGTGATTCTACTGAAAAATGTTGACAATTAGGTGGTCTGATAAGGAAAAAGTATGTTCTCCGGAGAATCGGCGAGGAAAGAAATACATGGAAAACACTGACAAGAAGAAGGGACAAGATGGTAGGAGATCTGTTGAAACATCACGGAATAACTTCCATGGTACTAGAGGGAGCTGTCAAGGATAAAAACAATAGAGGAAGACACGGATTGGAATAAATCCAGCAAATATTGAGGAAGTAGATTGCTACTGCTACTCTGAGATGAACAGCTTGGCACTGGACAGGAGTCCATGGTGGGTCGCATCAAATCAGTCAGAAAATCACGACCGGAAAAAAAACCGCGATTTCAGCGGCAAGTAACATCATTAGGCCATCCCCTGCCGCGCAGTCGTCATGTTTGCGTTCCCAAATTACCTTTTTGGAAATATTTTTTAATGTTTATGTTCGTCGCTGCTGCAACCGATTGTATGGTGGGAATATGCTCGAATCATCGCTGCCCAGGAAAAGAAGTGACCCGACATTTTTCAAAATTCCTAACAAGATTAAAACAATTTGCCAGCGCGCTTTCTTCACCCAGACCGCATCGGACGTTTGGTGCGAAAAACGTTCAAAAATGAGGGTTGTTCCGCGGGCACCGGAGAGGTATTGGTTGGGAAATTAACAGGAAATACTGGAAAACAAACGATCTGGTGAATCAGGAAACAGGAGTCACAGCTATAAGTACGATTTAATAACCTCTGTTGTCCGGGGTCGAGTGAATGCTTTGAATGGCGTTACCTTCCCGCCTTTATTTTGTTTTTCAACGTATACGATTGCAATTTCCGCACTTACACCTTTGTCGAGTGCTTGAAACAGTACCTAAGCGAAAGTCAAAAATTTTCAGACGGTATACGAACATTGAGATATTTGAGGTCATTGCTTCACATCGTATCGAAGTGAAACTTGTGCGTATATAATCGGATACTGTCCTTTGTATAACGTATTGTAAAGATTTCTGACTCATGTATCATTTTAAAAAATAATGAAAATGCGGAAAATTTGCCTCTCTCACTGGGAGAGTTACCACTTTTGTAAGTTTCCTAACAGTGAATAACAACGAGTGACGTTGCCAACGCAGTAACGTGTTTGCGAGGGATTCAGACAGTGTGTGCTGCAAGCCTGTGCGCATCATGTTTTACAAATATGTTACAGCATTCCATTGTCGGGGCGAGATGCGAGTTCTAAAACAAATTTTCTTTTCCTTTCGGGCAAAACCGAGTGACGTCCGCAGAGGCAGGACGTGGAAACTACATAGCTACCTGTTACACACTCCTTCCCCCCGCCCCTCCTCGTCTTACGAAACTGTACACAATTCGGCGCTTTAAAACGCGCTCGCGTAGCACCTTGGTTACAACAGCCCTACGGAAGAGCATAACAGGCTTACGTCGAAGGTCGCAGGGGAGACACGTGTAGGCAGCGGGGCAGGCTAAGAAACTGCACTTACTCCTCGATGTACATCGGAGGTACTGTATTTATTCAAGTGGATTAGGGAAACTAATGCACTCATACGAGCGTTATGAATGCTTCGTTAATATTTAAGTACTCCGAATACAATCAAATATTTCAAATTAAGTCTGCGGCTCCTGGGTTACAAAATAAGGGGGGGGGGGTGATGTGCAGCGTAAGATCTGTGCGTCTGGTTCGGAATAATTAACAATGGTACACGGAAATCTAGAGCAAATGCTGAATTGAATCGCCTAGTACAAGGAGTTAGCAACGTGAAATAAATAAAAAATTGGAGACTACCATGACGCGGAATGTTCTCGGTATAGATGCTGGAGGAACGACGAAAATGTTTGAATTGGAAACCAACTACAGTAACGCAGGAAGAAAGTCTACGAAAACGGTGGACACGCGATGCAGAACAACACACAATACTAACAAAAGGCGAAGAACCGTGCTCGAAAGCGGAGAATGGAAGAAACTTGTTAGACACACAGGTTTGTAGTGTCCGGGATGAAGGAAGGAAGGATTTGCTAGTCTAATGGTAGTTCTATTGATGGATTGTCATATTAGCAACCCGATGATTCTGGTAACAGTTTTCCGTTGGTCTTAGTAATGTTCGCGGTTCTGCACATAACATTCAGTACTCTTTTAGTTCATAATTTCAATAGTACGAAAGATGGTGATGAATCTTACATCCGAGACGACTATGTGGACTCTATAGGTAGCAGAAGATTGAAGCTTTAAGTCTGATAGCGACGTAGAGAGAGTAGTTCCAGTTCCGGTCCGGTATACAGACAGCATGAATCGATCACGATGTTTCACTACTCAGTGAAAGTTCGAGAGTGAAAACTATGATCCTGCTACTAAATGCCAACATTAGAAGACAGTCTATTTCAATATGATGAGTTACTGAACTACAGAGGTAAGGAAACTCGTAAATTAAATGTTTAGCCTTCGCTCCTGCCTTTGCCACACTAGTTCAGAACCGAAAAAGAGCCCAAAAAGGTGATGGGTAATGAGCATGAAAGCACACACAACTTGAAACTCAGAAAGAAAGGTGCAAGACGACAAAATGTCAACTGAGAGGGAATTTTCAGGTCTGTGAGTGAATGGATCCAGTCTATTGCGCCTGGAAAGGGGTAAACAAAGACAGAGCCAAAAAATTAGAATTTGTATACAAGTCAATCCAATCCAGAATAGGTGCAAAAAACGAGCGCTGCCTTACACGGCTGAACACGAAGCAAAACCGCAATTGACCAAATGGAAAGAAATATTTTGAGAAAAATTTCGAGGTCACAAATACGATCTACAGATGGGGCGTGGAAGAACAGCAATAATGAAGACTTACATAAATATTCTTAAGAGATTACATACGCAATGCAGAAATGGTGGTTGAAATTCTACGGACAACACTTCTAAGAACTGACGAGAATCAGTTGACCAAAAAGATCTTTCGTTAAGTTATTGGATTGAGAATGATCACTAAATAGGTAGAGGATGTGAAGGAGAAAATAAAAGAGAATGATATAAGGCCAGTTATTAGATACGACCGACATGAGTACAACGGCTACAATGAAAATATCTCGACATTTCAGAAACAACTAGTTAAACCAAAGGTTTTTACTATACAAGAGCACGGGAACATAAGTGAAAAATGAAATTCTGGGAAAAGAAGAGGTTGGTAAAAAAAAGGCTTAAACTCCATGTGGTTCATAACTGATCAAAATCTAAAGAAAAAGAAGACAAAGAAGAAGGAGAAAAAATAAAATACAGTCTAGCCAGAACACCTAGAGGGTTCTAATTTACCAGCGTCTGTTAGGCGATATGTACTTCTCGGTCTCTATTTAGGAACAGAGGAAATATTTTCTTTCATTTGAGTTTATTAACATTACTTTTAGATAGTGTCACCAATGCTGCCATCATTACTCTTGACAGACGTTAAATTTTGATACGTAACTCACCAACAGTTTTCAATGTTATTCATATTACAGTGAAATAAAACACTACTATTAAAAAACCACTGAAGTATCTTGATCGGGTACAAAGCATATTTCGTACTCATATTTAGTTGGTATACAAGCAGTCCTAATTGCATGACGTCTAACATTACTTTTAACTATACAGTTACACAAAATTAAAAATGTGTAGTATTCACTTTGTCATCTGTGCGAATAGTAGTCGCCATTTGACATAGGGTGTTTGAGTAGGTAGAGTTTACGTTTTTAATGCAAATATACAGCGGCTCGGTAAATAAGTGGCTGTCAGCCAAAAAAAGTCCAGTAGTCCAAGGCTCCGTCTTCATTCAGTCGTAGGACACATATCGCTTCTTTCACTTTTGACAACCATGTATGTCAGAAAAGCCAAGTTGTACCGTTGTTCGGAGTCCCCCTATAATCGACTGGCAAAGTCAGCTCTCTATCAGAGGAAGACAAGGCCACAAGCTCCAATTAGACCATGCCAAGCTAAACAGTGCGGTTTTCAAAAACAAGTGCCGGTGTTGATGACAGATTTACTTTGCACAGATACAGATGATGATTTTGGGTTATGCCGCGAAACAGCAAGGTCATCATCGCCCTCGCAGGTGCAGGGTGTCTCAGGAGGAATGGTCAATATTCATAGATACGACAGGAACGATTAGTCGAAGCACATGGGGTCCAAAATGCTTGCCTTAAGAACTATGAGCGCTTGTTCATCTTCGATACGGTGAAATGCAACTCTTCTACTGAAGAAGCGCTCACAGCTCTTAAGTTATGCGTTTTAGAGTCCCTGTTTACAAGGCTTTTGTGCTTCTATTAATCGTTCCTGTCATATCTCTGAATATTGGCAGTTCCCTCTGGGACACACTGTGTAAGCGATTAATTCTAAAGATACCTCCAAATTACCGAAATCTCTTGAAACAACGTGCGAAGACTTGTGCAAATGAACTAAGATTTCTTATTTTTCCTTCAAGTATACAGGAATGTAACTGTATACGGCCCTGATCACTACGAAAAATCTCGTCGTCATTTTCTGTTAATTTATTGGCTCTCTCTGGGGACGATTTCGCTTATTATCTTTCCAATATTAGCGTTACGTCATATTTGTTCACTTAATGCAGCTGGCTGGGCTAAATAAAAAAATAACAGATAAAAAAAACCTTACTTTATTCCAGATAAGTGGTCATATCCGCACTCCAGCGCTGCCCCAACGGTAAACACCCCAACTCAACAAGAGTGTGGGCCTCTCACCACTTCCGCCATATTCCAAAAAAGTAGTCCGCCTAAAATAACAAATATTTCTAAAACTTTTCCACATTCTAGCATTCTAAAACTGTTTTCTGGGGCTAAATGTCGCTGTTGAGCAAATATAACTACTGTATTTTAATTCTACGGAAAATTCTTGTATGACATATGGCCCATGGATACACTATGTAAGCATACCGACTTCCTGAGAAAATAACCAGCATGTGGAAATAGTAACTTTGCAATATTTCAAAGAGCCTCTATGATGTCTTCTGCCACTGCTCGTCGATGTTATTGTAATTTTATAGGAACCTTAATCGTTCTAAAATTTCCAGAACGCCGCAGCAGCCTACAGCAAGCATCACATTTAGGTTGTCATGCCAATACCGAAAACCGCATCTGACAAGGGTGATAATTTTCCGAAATCCAGAAAGAGCGTGACTGACTGCAGATAAAGCAGTGAAGTTGAAAGAAAGTCAGAACACTGTCACCGGCTTCCACAAATATTTCATAATGGGCAAATTAAAATGTTTCGATTCAGTCCGATATCTTCCTTATTTTCAAGTTCTCCGATAACTGCACTCTCCAGTTAGCAATTTATCTTCAATGATTATGATGGGAGTCCCGGGTTCTTCATCCGAATCAACGCGCCTTTGTTACCGAGAAGATTTAAATCGCAGCTTACTTGACACTAATTTTCAATACCGAGCCGATTCCTCCGATTAGTTGCAAGAAAATCGCTCTTTTCTTTTTCCTTCCACTTCAAAGCGAATGCCGGTACTGGGAGTATTCTTATCTTTGCAGCAAATGCGGAGCTGTGTGCTGCCTTATTTGTTGATCAGCCGTACAGAGATATTATGCGAAAGCTTCTAATTTAATGCCACACGTATCTCCTCGCAAGTAATGACCAACGATACAATCGTGCAATAGAGGCAGACTTCAGCGCGTCGTACACGAGGCAGCTTCGCAAGTGAACGGCGGGTCGCGGTATTGCAGCTAATGGGTACGATCTAAATAGCGATCCTCGGTTCATTTCACGTTTTAAAAAAACACTACAGTGCAATACAGTTTGCCTCGGGGCAATTAGCTGGGCTTAAGTAGCATAATCAACTACCGCATTCATCCAGCGACTGCTTTGACGTCAAGTTCTTGTTACGCCGAGTGAGTCACGGATGTAACTGTTAATATCTGACACGTGAAGAGATAGCCCCGTTGATGGGAACGAAATAATGAGACCATTAGACAGGGCGGCTTCGGATGAAAAAAGAGGAATTGTAGTCGCTAATGGCACATGGGCTCTGCGGCTTCGGAGGAAAATGGTCGGCACAGTATGTGCGCGCAGCGGCGGCGGGGTTGGCCACAAAGCGGCTGTTTTCTTTTTTGGGAGGCGGTGCGAACCGCAAGGAGCTGCTGCTGCTGCTCCAGCTTCTTGCAGCATACGGCTGCCGCCGAGCCTTCTACTGGTCAAACCTATCGGGCCAGACTGCACGGTGTTGGCGCGAAGCCGTGAGAATGCAGGCGTCAATTTGCTGTAAACTGCTGCTCAGCCTGGAGAGCTCTGTGTTTCAGAAGCAGACTTTACTGTCACTGACGGGACCATTCTTTTTTAAAGACAACTTAGAACTGTCATCAATCTGAAAGTTAGCTTGAACACCACGGTGCTTTTACTAGGCATTGTCCTATTGGAAATGAAATGCTCAAGTCTGCCTCTGACCTTTTCAACAGACAATCATCCAACCCGCTATACAGGGACATCCAGTTTAAGATGGTCTCCGAACCAAACGGCAACTCAGCATTTTTGACAACGATAAACACTGCTGCAGGTTATAGAAGTAGTATGTCACAAAAATCCTAGGACTCACTGAGGATCGAACCGCAGGCTCGTATATAGCCACTGAGCCACCAAATGACAAATCATCACCAGCTGAGAACTTTTCGTAGCTAAATTATACAGCCTTCGCATACACAACATTTTATATGGGATTGATGGTTGAGCATATCACTAGATCACCTAGCAAAGGTTCTAGAAACCTAAGTAACAGTAAGTCCAATGTAGCTCCTTGAGCATAAATGCCAAGAATCTTCTGTGGCACGACGACGACTGTAATGGTGATGGAGGTGATGACGACAACGATGGTGGCAGTAGATGATGATGACGATGATGATGATGATGATGATGATGATGATGATAGTGATCATAGTGGTGACAGTGGCGATGCCATGACAATGATGACAGTGGCGATGCCATGACAATGATGACAGTGGCGATGCCATGACAATGATGACAGTGGCGATGCCATGACAATGATGACAGTGGCGATGCCATGACAATGATGATTGTGGCGATGCCATGATGATGATGATAATATTGATGGCAGTGACATTGACAGTTAACAAAACACTATTCAGCAGCTGCGACAAGTTAACCTAAAAATTTAAAACAGCTCCCATCAGGCTCACATTGTGCGAGCCATTTCAAGTAACTAGTGCAAACAATGTTTTCGATTTTCATGTAGACTGTAAGACGAAATAAAATAAAATAAAATAAAACGGCGCTCCAAGAATGAATTATCCGAATAGCACGGAAATCAGTAGACGTGATGTACATGTACAAATAGATGGCTATATTTTCAGAAAAATTGGATGAGATACTTACGAGGAATACCTTCACAAACTGAGGAAGTTAGTAACGCTTTAGTCCATTTCTGCCCATGTGCAAGCAGTTACTCGTCTTACTACTGACTGGTAGAGTTGTTGGACGTTCTCCTGAGGGATATCATGCCACATTATGTCCAAATAATAAATAAAGAAAGAACGAAACACGATACTGACAAAGTCTTGGGACTGAAACCTTCAGAAATTTACCAGATCCAAGAGTAAAACAATAATGGGAGTCTGCAGACCATTACTATTCTAAGTGGTTTTTCTTGTTTAATGGCTACTTTCACTTCATTCATGTCACAGAGAAAAGGCCTCGTCAATGTCAAGGTCAGCGTAGGTAGAACGCCGTCTCCGATGAACAGGGAAGGAATGGGATGGTGTGGGAAGGAGAGGGGGAGGCTGTTGAAGCGTAAATGAACTCAATGCAATGGATGTTTTTTATGACCAGTGTTTAATTCACTTAAAACTTTCTGTCTTACTAACGTTTCGTCTCCATCTGTGGGAGGCATAGTAAGACATTTCCCACAGATAAATGGTTTTAGACTTTAATTAAAACTTCTCAGAGCAAAAATTTTAACAGAAGAATGAAACCAACTTTATGAAGAACAATCCTGACATTCTTGTGGGAGTGATATGTGGAAAGTCAGAGAACCCTTAAAGCAAGAACATCTCGGAGATATGGGGGCCAATCGAAATGGAGAAACTCCCATGAAATATCAGCGTATGTCATTAGGAACCTATCATCAGCGACTGTCGAACTTATAGAAAGATTCTGAAGAGAAGAATACTCCAACGTAGTTTCTCCGGTATAGCACTATGCTTCAAGCAATTCGAGCTTTCGTCATAGTAAGCGCCAGTTAGAATGAACACAAAAGAAAAGTGCGATGAGAGAAAAGATTGAGAAGAAGAACTAGGACTAGAAGAGTGGGTGAGGAAACTAGAAGAGTGGGCGAGGAAATAGAAGAGAGGGGGCGAGGAAACAGACGAGAGGGGGCGAGGAAACAGAAGAGAGGAGGGCAGAGGAATTAGAGAGGGGGAAGAGGATGGGAACGACTGCAAGACGATCTGAAATGTGTCCGCGCGCTGTGCGACATGTGCAGAGTGTGTCTGCGAGCACACACACACGCGGCCGTGGCTGGCCGGCGGAACAATGCGCGGCCTTGGCTGGCCGGCCACCTGTGCCTGTCCCGTGTAACAATGCGCTGGCCGGCCTTCGGTAGCGGCCTGTCTTTCCTCTTTCCTCTCCCCTCTCCTATCCTCTCACCTCCTCCCTCAGACACCCGTCGAGCGTTCGGGTACAAAACGGAGTTAATACGGTAGCACTTACGATAATAACCCAGCCTCCCGCCCGCCGGCGGAGAGATGTTCACCGACAGGCCTTGACAAATTCTATCGGATCCACAGTATCTTTTCTTACGTTTTGGGAAAAGCACAGTATCGACGGTTGGTTCAGGGACTAGCAGTCGACCCTGAACGTAAATAAAACTTGACGCCGTCTACCGGGCTTACGTGGGAAAGAGGGGGTGGGGGAGGGGGAAAGTGGGAGGGAGGGGGAAAGTGGGAGGGAGGGAGGGAGGGAGGGAGGGAGAGAGAGAGAGAGAGAGAGAGAGAGAGAGAGAGAGATTACTGACCGATCTCACTGTTTGCGGTGTATCACCTGATCAGTAACTACTTCGAAATATCTAGTAGTAACCATCAGCAGTAACCTAAACTACAACGGCCACAAAAAAAATCTGAAGCTGACGTAAATTAAGACAATCTTACGGAAATCGAATTCATCCATGAAATAAGTAACTTTCAGAACACCTGTTCGATTGATTCTTCTTGCTTTTCAGTCTCTGGGACCTTTACAAAGTTGAATTTTTTTCCTTTTTTTTTTTTCAGAATCGTAAGTGATCATTAAGAACAGACTTCGGCTGTAGATGCTACAAGGCATCCGTTGTGCATTATAAACAGGATTGATGTTAAAAAGCCGGCCGCGGTGGTCTCGCGGTTCTAGGCGCGCAGTCCGGAACCGTGCGACTGCTACGGTCGCAGGTTCGAATCCTGCCTCGGGCATGGATGTGAGTGATGTCCTTAGGTTAGTTAGGTTTAAGTAGTTCTAAGTTCTAGGGGACTGATGACCACAGCAGTTGAGTCCCATAGTGCTCAGAGCCATTTTGATGTTAAAAAAATTCGAGCGAATACTTTCGAAGAGTCTCGCGTCGAAAAATTCACTGAAATCAGAGCTCCCACGGCGGATTACCAACACCATTCGCGAGTGGTGCGTAAGAAGAGAGGAGTAGGTAGCCTTCCTAGAATTACTCTCTGTCATACAACATGCGGTGCCTTGCAGCGTATAATTGTAGATAGTACCTGTTCCTTCTTTACTTCATCATACGCTGTTTCCTTAAATGATCTACATTTATTGCAAGTGGAGATAACTATTGGATTGGAGCGTAAGTTAGTAGCGTTTTTCCGTAAGTTTAATAAACACAACAGAGAGTGGTCATCAATAATATACTCTACTTCTATATTTACAAAAATCTACCAACGCTGGGGTGACTGTGATACCATGACTGTAGAAATCACGTGGTTTTGAGGCTAAGAACTCGTCGAGCGCCTTTTCATTCGAAAAGGAAGTACCTGTGGGCGCAAGATCAGGTGAATAAAAAATGGCTCCGAGCACTATGGGACTTAACATCTGATGTCATCAGTCCCCTAGAACTTAGAACTACTTAAACCTAACTAACCTAAGTACATCAAACACATCCATGCCCGAGGCAGGATTCGAACCTGCGACCGTAGCGGTCGTGCGGCTCCGGACTGTAGCGCCTAGAACCGCTCGGCCACTCCGGCCGGCATCAGGTGAATAAGGTGGGTGTGGAAACACTACCCAACCCAGCTCTTGTATAGCCATTTTTGCTCGGTCTAGCAGAATGTGAGCGGCCGTTATGGTCGAGCAATATCACTTCACGCAGTAGTTGTTCTTGGACCGCATCTGAAGGACGTCTCAGTTGTTGACAATAAATGCCAGCAGTGATGGTTACACCTCGGGGAAGCAATTCGTAACAGCACACTGTCGCTGTCCACCTGTTCCATAACATTAGCTTTTATGGATGCGTGCAGGTCTTTGTACGGGGATCTGCTGCTTTCTTTTCCTTATGTTAGCGTAAAGACACTGTTTCTCGTCACCAGCGTACGATATAGGATAGGAATGGTCGGTGCTGTTCACGAGGCAAGTGATGATGAGCAAGCAGAGATGCACAAGATTTTTGTGATTTTGGGTTAGAGCATGCGGAACTCATACAAGTGATCTTTTAACGTTCCCCATTGAATGAAAACGTCGCATGATGATGTAATGATCGCAGTTCACCGCATTTGCCAGTTCTCGAGTACGCTGACATAGATCGTTGTGGATTAACGCATTTAAACAATCTTCGTCAAACCTCGAAGGTCTTCCTGAACATGGAGAGTCACTAATGTCAAAACGATCCTCCTCAAAAAGAGGAAACCATTTTCTTGCCTGCTCCGACCAATGACATTATGCCCATACGCGGTACAAATGTTTCTGGTTGCCTTCGCTACTGTCACCCCTCTACTGAACTCAAACACAAAAATATGTTGGAAATTTTCCCATTTCTCCACTTGGCGCTCCGTTTTCTAGAGTCCACAGCTCCACTCATTATCTCCAAATGACAAAATGGGTGTAAGTAAACTCAAACAGAAAGAGTGAACTACAAATAAATAATGACAATCAATAGGTAAATCTATAGGAACTAGAATACCATAATGCAAAACAAAAACGCTACGAACTTAAGGTCCGACCTAATAAATATTGGTCTTACTGCGTGCAGTTACGATGGCTCTAGAGAAGGGGTGGATAAGTGATCTAATGATTTGGGTTTGAATCCGCTGGCTGCTTCCGCAATTATTTCCGGATGTAACAAAACCCAAGTATTCGGTTAAACAACACTGCAAGCTGTACGTGCACTGTGCTTACGTCATACATCACGCTCTCCTCCACCATACCGTCAATTGCTGGATGAGGTGGTTTGCAGACGTAACAGTGTGTTGTTAGAATCATGCTTGGGGCTCAGAAAAGATATCTCAAAAGTGCTAAAATGCCGGTACAATGGTATTTTTTGTTTACAGCTAGCTTATATATTAAACCACCACCAAGTCAATAAATATTAGCAACTTAACATGGAAGGAGCGTTCCTTGACATTCACAGTATGGGCTGACCACAGGGGTCCCCTGTATCAAGAATCACGGTTTTGACACACTTTGGTTCATCAAGTTGAATTATATTGTAAAACCATGGTGTCTGATGCAGTGGACTGCTATAATGAACTCCCATGATATGTTGATAATATTTCTCGACGTTACGACAATTTAAGATAAAAAATAATGGAAAGTAAAGTACAAAATATTAATACAACAGTTTTTGGCGATTTTAAGATGTATTTTCT
This sequence comes from Schistocerca serialis cubense, assembly GCF_023864345.2. Classification (NCBI taxonomy): domain Eukaryota; kingdom Metazoa; phylum Arthropoda; class Insecta; order Orthoptera; family Acrididae; genus Schistocerca; species Schistocerca serialis. Next base: position 964,442,836 of record NC_064639.1, read on the forward strand.
GAGTCATTAGAGAGCTGTGGAGAACTTCCTGAGGAAAGTACTCTTGGGTTTGTTCACCTAAAGGCAGAAGTAGCACCGTCTTATCGAGGCATAGTCGAAACTGTACGAACTTCCGAAACAGACTTTCGCTTTGGCTTTATGCAGTGTCTCTATTGTCTACATTTATAGGTTCTGCAAGTCACTGCACAGTGCCTGGTGGACGATATACTACTGCTAGTCATTCGCGTTCCTATACAGGATGCTCTTTCAGGAACTGTAGACGAGATAACATAATATTCTGAATAGGAACCCATGTCTGGAAACGCACCGTTTCGCTCTACGACGATTTCAGTTCACATGTTTAACTCATCCGCTTCTACTTGAGAGATTCAGTTACGCGTGACACAAAACAATCATTAGATAACAGTTGGAAACGAAACAACGAAACATCCATTTATCAAATGGCTCTGAGCACTATGGGACTTGACATCTGAGGCCATCAGTCCCCTAGAACTTAGAACTACTTGAACCTAACTAATCTAAGGACATCACACACATCCATGCTCGAGGCAGGATTCGAACCTGCGACCGTAGCGGTCGCTTGGTTCCAAACTGAAGCGCCTAGAACCACTCGGCCACACTGGCCGGTATCCATTTATCACCTAAGCACATTTGTGTGTTAAAACTTATAAATTACGTGTTTACATTATACCAAAACGAAAAAGAACCCGGAATACCACACGTACGGAACAGTACTGATGCATTACAACAGTGGCTCGATGTGGCGACCACCGTTGTTGTTACAGACATTGTACCTACGAAGCATGTTCTGGTACACACTCTCTATCCCACCTGTTGTCTCTTCAAAGTTCAGTGCAGCGGCTGGAACTCGTGTCAGCAGATCTTCCTCTGTGTCGCAGCAAGGCATACGTTAAGTGACATCACGTGACCATCTGGCGTAGTGCACGTCATACCAGGACAAGCAGCTGTGAGGCTTCTCTCTTTCCCTCAGCAGACGTGGACGCGTTACACATCTGAAGTGAACCGTCGTAGAACGGAAACGGTGCGTTTCCGACATGGGTCCCTATTCAAATCTTATGTACTCACACGCCTCTAAAAATCAGAGTTTTTGACGCGAATTTCCTAACATCCTGTACTTACCACACATGGAGGGAACGAAAAGCGATCACTTATTTGCCTCTGTACTAGCCCCAAACTCCCTTTTTTGGTTTTTGCGCTAAATCCATGTTAGAGCCGTCTTCCAAACGCGGATTCTGTGCTGCATCATTGAACTTAAAATGGTTTTGTTATGTATGTAAAGGCGGCAAGAGGAGCATCAAATTACAGAACAAAAGGCAGCTGCAGCATTCGAACTGCACTAGATAAAAATGTTGTACTGACCAAGATAAAAATTTATTACTCCAGCTGAAGATGGGTGGAAGTCCGAAACGCGACCTCCTCCTCCCTTAAACAAAGGTGTGTAAAAAGTGATTGGTAATTGAAATATATCAATCCACAGCACTACGGAGTACAACCAATATTAACACGGATAAATTAATGACTAACGGCAGTCGCAAATGCCAGTCTTCTTCACATCAACATTACCGTTTCGCAAAAATATCTTATTACTTCTAAAAACTGTCATGTAGCTTACAGAGAACATTTGTACCACTCTGTTACTGATGTTACGGACTAGTTACAAATCTAACAGCACAACTTTGCTTCCATGTCTTCCCTGAATTCGGGGTGGTGGCTGTCCCAAAAACTAGGGCAGTATTCAGCAAGGAGTCGCACAGGCGTTTCGGTCTCCTTTATATTTAATAAATTTTCTGTGAATTATGGCAAGAGAAATAATTCAGTCGCCAGCGTTAAAAAAATTTCGCGCGGTGAATACACGCCAACTATCTGAAAACCGGTGGGAACAAGAATCCGATTGGCGGAGAAAAAGGAAGACAGGAAATCTTTGTAGATGTACTTATACACAAAAGCTTCAGTCTAAATCACACATTAACTTTTTCTTCTTATCAAGAGTTTCGGCAGATAATACCTAGTACAGTTCCGTACGAACACCCTTGGAAAGCCCAACGGTACCGACCGACCACCGTGTCATCCTACGGCGATAGGCGTCACTGGGGGCGGATTGGAGGGACTTGTGGTCATCACAACGCTCTACCGGCCGTTGTAGGTTTTCGTGACGCGAGGCGCTACTTCTCAGTCAAGTAGCTCCTCTACTGGTCTCTCAAGGGCTGAGCGCATCCCGCTTGTCAACAGCGTTCGCCCAATCCAGACGGTTACCATCCAAGTACTAGCCAAGCCTTACAGCGCTTAACGTCGACCATCAGACGGGAACCGGTGGTACCGCTGCGGCAGGGCCGTTGGCTACCAAGTATAAGTGCATATTCAAATGTAGTAAGTATGCGATTATGGTCAGTAATATCATGTACTATTTGATGTAATATGTTGCATCGATTCATTACGTTACTGATGCAAAGATGCAGTCTGCTGAAACAAGTAATCATACGGAAAAAAAATAAAGAGCGACACAGATTGAAAATTTCGTGTATAAATGATATAGAACCACACCTAATCTGCTGTACCTGTTCGACAGAATCGCGTATCAACGGTGCGAGATGTGTAACACCACTCCATGGCGCGGAAGACTGTTACACAGATTTTCCTATTTGCTGATGTGCAAACGTGTAGTGACTCCCTCTTGTAAAGTAGCGCGATATATTCACGGTTCGGGTTTCGGGTTCGAGTAGGTAAGAGGTATATCGTGCGCCGTTGAAGACTCGAGGGATTAGGCCATTGAGAGGCCCCAGTCGAGGGCAGTCAGGAGTGTCTTTCCGGCTTCAGCATGGGTCTGCGCCTCCGCACGGGATTATGGGAAGCACCCCCGCCGCTTGAGCACAGGCTATGAATACTTGACCACACAGCAGACTCCACACGAAACTTCCGCGGAGTGTCACGCGGAATCGCCGCACTGCCACCTTCAGCAGTCGCAAGTTTGAGACAGCGAGGTTTACGCAAGGAATCGCTGAAACACTACTGCTGTGATTTGCGGCATAATTCGGTGCGCCGTATTAGTGATACAGCACGCTGTTTCTGAGGATGATTGACGTCATTCAAGGACGAGAGTAGCTCTTAGCTATTTTCCATATCTACAATGAAGTCATGAGTAGAACACAGCAAGTGCCATAACACGATACTCCAGAAACTTCGCTCAGTGGAAGAGTAAAAACAAGCGAACACGAGTCTCGGCTTATCCGTATACACTCGACCGTTTCTGAGAAACCGACAGCCAAAGTTTCCGACGTAGATGCCTTTTAGTGCACTATCCTTCCAGCTGAAACGATGGGCAGTGGCTAATGTTGCAGCGTATTTCTTTTGCGCCCAATTTTCGATACCCTATTAGTGTTTTATTTTATTTTTCATTTTTTTATCCATGTCCGTAGAATGTTTTTCATCAAGTTAGAGGATAAAATGGTTCAAATGGCTCTGAGCACTATGGGACTCAACTGCTGAGGTCATTAGTCCCCTAGAACTTAGAACTAGTTAAACCTAACTAACCTAAGGACATCACAAACATCCATGCCCGAGGCAGAATTCGAATCTGCGACCGTAGCGGTCTTGCGGTTCCAGACTGCAGCGCCTTTAGCCGCACGGCCACTTCGGCCGGCTGTTAGAGGATACAAGAGCGTTATATTAATGGTAAAATTACAATTGGGTTTCAGGCGCCTGTAACTGATATTGAATCAAGAGACGCTACAGAAATTTTTCCGAAAATGATTTCAAATAATTTTCTCATTCATTTATTTTTTTAAATTCATGCACCAGATACACAACTAATAGACGAGTAAGGACAAAGTTATTTCAATACACAATAAAATTGTTTTCGGTGTAATTCCTGTAGTGTATCTTGATAGATAATCAATTGCAAGCGGTAGTTTTCAGAAAAGTATTCCGTTATGCACGGTTTGCCATGAAATTATTGCCAATGTTAACGACGTTTCGTTTCCGAGTGAGATTCGTACGAAGAAATGTCACTGTGGTAAACCTGCCTTCGCCTGTTCGGAAGACCTATGCTCCGCATGTTTCCCCGATCGTTATAATCTAAGGGAATGCACCAAATGTTCCTGAAGAATGAAATATCAGAATATGAGAATTTAGAAAGATTGTAATTCCTCAACATACCATACATACATATGTTATACATAATAAACGTGACAATTATTGTGAAATCCACTTGTAATTTTACAATTATTATATCGCCCTTGTATCCCCTAATTTAATAAAGAGATATTCGTGTATTAACGGTCTACGGATATGGATAAATAAATGAAAACGTTAAAAAAAAACAATAGCCGGGTTTCAAACACAGGGTGCCAAGTTAAAAAACCGCGTCGACAACCACTGAGCCACTATTTCGTCTTTGCATATTGCACAGTAAAGTACCCAGAAAATACCTCTAAAACTTTGACCATCGTTTTTCAGAGACGCTGGACTATCTATGGATAAGCAGAGACAAATGTTCGCTTATTTTGACTCCTTTTACACTGAGCTAAGTTCCTTGGAAATCAGGTGACGGCACTGACCACGTTATCGTGCGTAATATACCCTACAGCCGGCGATGTGGCCGAGCGGTTCTAGGCGCTTCAGTCCGAAACCGCGCTGCTGCTACGGTCGCAGGTTCGAATCCTGCCTCGGGCATGGATGTGTTTGATGTCCTTAGGTTAGTTATGTTTAAGTAGTTCTAAGTCTAGGGAACTGATGACATCAGATGTTAAGTCCCATAGTGCTCAGAGCCATTTGAACAATATTATACCCTACAGAAAACAATCGCGAAACCTGCGCACAGTGAAATTTGGCGTGGCAGAACTCGTTTCTTGTTATTGAGTGACAATCGGAGCCTTGACGTGAACTGTGCATTCACTGTAAACTTGGAAAATGTGCATTATGAACAGAAATTTGTCTACAGAAAGTGCGTGTTTCTTTTCCAGATGCTGTGGAAATTTGATCGAAACTTTGGAGATGTAAGACGATCTTTCTTTAAAAAGTTCCTGCACACACAGCTGTCATGCAGATAAGCTATCTACAAATAAAGTCGAAGGTTCGACGTGACAGTCAGCGGCCGCCCAAAATTAATAACCACTGCAGGAAATTTGCAGCTCGTTGCATAAACAGTCGTTCAGTCACACAAGAAATATGCGAACTTTTAAGGAACTATAATTGTACGATAGAAGTTTCAAAAGAATATCAAAAACACTACACCTGAAGCCAATTACTTTGTCTTTGAACTGTTCCTGTGCTCTGATGAAGCAGGTTTTAAGTTAAGAGTTAACAAAGGTAAGTTAAGAGTTAACAAAGGTGACTGCGAGTAATGGTGTTCCTAAAATCCACGACGTGTTACTAAGGAGGAGTTAAATGTTTCTGGAGATAGGGTTTGGGCTGGTATACGCAACGAAGAGTGATAAGCTCGTATCTTTTCGATGGGATCGTGAGTGCGGAAAGGTAATTTGAACTGCTGTGAGAAGCTTTTATTTATTACACAATATCCCTGTACTTGAAGCTGCACGGAATAATCTCATTTGGTGGCTCCACCGCACTATAGGTGAAACGTCCATACACTTTTGGATGACATTTTTCAAAAGTGGATAGAAATCACCGGGCCTCATACCACATGACTGTTACAGTGTGGGTAATACTGAAAGAAAAATATTTTCGCCACAATACCATTAAGGGGCTCCGGAACGCCCTACACTTGCAATGTTAAAATAACGTTTATAAATTACATGTTTCCTCACAAAGTATTTGAGGTAGGAAGTTGAACTTTTTACAGATTATTTATTGGAATATGGGCTACAACTTAACACAGATTTTACAAAATTTTAGTTCAGTTATTAAAGATGATTTTTTTTCAATTGTAATGAAAATTCACAACATTTTTTTGCAATTTTTATTTATATATTCAAAAATATACAGTTTTTTGGAAAAAGGCTGTGTTAAATTATGCAGAAGGTACTGTGTAACATTTACTGAAAGTTTGAAACAAATAGGTTTGGAAGATCCTTAGAAAACATGTAATTAGTATGAGAAAATAAAAGTTTTGGGAATCGAGCGACAAAGATTGGATTAACTTTTTAGTGCATTCCAGGTCCATAGGATGGATTATCTTCATCCTCTGCAAACTCCTCCTCCAGCTTCCTCTTGTTCCTCCTCCTGTTTACTCTTGCTTGTATTTCTAGACTCTTTACAGCCCTGTCTGCAGCCCGAAGGCGTTCCTTGTCTAAAGCAAGCATCGCTCGTTGTTGTGTTCGTAGATTTTGCTACCATTTTCTTCAGTTGCAGTTACTGCAACACTGTTCCAAAAGGTGGTCATGTATGAACACTTATCGCATTTCAGTTGTATTTCACTAGCAAGTCCTACGTGCTTTATTATGGAGAGTTCCTGACCAACTTCACTACAATGAATACATCTTACACAGTTTGAAAAAATTCCTTTGAGAACCGACATATCAAATATTTCATTCACATCCGATTCTCCCATAAAACATTCATAGTTTTCACTCATTGAAACAAGCTGCTTCTGTGAAGTATTTTCTTTCCCACTTTGACTGCTATAGGCAGGTGTGCTTGAGAGGTTAGGTTCACTCACTTGGTTATCGTCTTTATTGTTTACATTAATAACACATACCTTTGGCTTTCCAACATTTCTCCTTTTCTTAAAAGCCTTCAGAGGATTTCTAATAACTTTACTTTTACTCATTATTATACTTCAACAAAACAGAGACTCAAGAAACAGAATTAATTACGAATATTTTCGAGATAACGACAGAGTAAATAAACATGAAACAATCGACAATCACACCAGCGATATATATTGAACCATCACAGGTTAGCCACAACACATACTTTATCTCACATCACTAAAATGTACCTGATGAACACGGACGTTAATAATAACACCATTTGACAGCAGTTTAACAGCGCCACAGTGGGTCACGCCCATGTAGAACACATTTCAAAAAAAATTTAAAAATAGTTGTAGTCTTCGGAATTGAATAATTTATATATCTATTAAAAGGTAATAGTCTGCAGATTCAGAAAACGCAAAAAAGTAAAAATTGAACTTTTCATGATTTTGAGCCTTTCCGGAGCCCCTTAAAACCTACAGCATTCAAAGAATTTGCCCGAACTAGAATTTTAGGACAATTTTGGTAATAAAGTGGAGTTATGTGACAAGACACCTAAACGATATGTTAACCCTCTCCCCATAAAGTGGATTGGAAGGACTTAACGACAAGGTCGAGTGAAATGCCACTCGGGTAGTACGTACCATTGAGCAAGGGACCCCTCAAATACTGTGAGCGTGCCATGCTGTAAGGATACACTAGCTGGAGGTAAGATCTGAGCTATATTGCGCATGCGCTCGAAGACAAACAGGGCAGGCGCATGGTTTTCCACCCCACGTTGTGAGTAGAGGGTTAAATGTCCAGGTAACAGTGGACGACACTTTGAGCGAACTACGTTGTATAAATCATTACAGCTACCCAAACACTGTATGTTTTGTAAACTGGCTTTTGCTGCACGCTGGATCATCTTAATAGATTAGTAGTTAAGTGAGGGGATTAAAATAGTGGAAAAGGCTTGGGAGTCCACCACAATTGCTCACTATAAGATTTTAAATTTAATTAACATAACATAATATTTTAATTCAATTAACTGCTGACCTGTTAGCCACCTGAAGAGTGGCGTGCTATACTAAAGGTGTGACAAGTCTGTTCTCTCATGTGACGAGCACATCTGTTGCACTTGGGACTCTGAAGATAGAAATAATTCCTAAACGCGTCACTCTGTGATCAATAAAGTCATTCTCAACTGCTATATGACTTTTATAAGAGTAAACCAGTTCAACAACAGATCTATGCATAATGGGCATGGTAGCTCGAAGCCAGTATTGACGTTCTAATAAAACTTTTTAGAAAGTATTTATGGCTGGTTGCATTCGTCACCAACAGTCCGTAACGACCACGGAGTTGAACAGGATACAGCATGGATAAAAAAACCTTCTGCAGTTGCACCGACAGTTGACTATTATACGATGGAATGGTCCGTGTCCCAACATGTTTTTATTTATTTATTTTTGTGAGCTTGTACTTAGATTTTTTTGTTTTGCACTTTACCTTATCCCGTAAGTATACATGACGCCTGCCCGGTTGGCCGTGCGATCTAACGCACGGCTTTCCGGGCGGGAAGGAGCGCCTGGTCCCCGGCACGAATCCGCCCGGTGGATTTGTGTCGAGGTCCGGTGAGCCGGCCAGTCTGTGGATGGTTTTTAGGCCGTTTTCCATCTGCCTCGGCGAATGCGGGCTGGTTCCCCTTATTCCGCCTCAGTTACACTATGTCGGCGATTGTTGCGGAAACAAGTTCTCCACGTACGCGTACACCACCATTACTCTACCACGCCAACATAGGGGTTACACTCGGCTGGTGCGTGACGTTGCCTGGGGGGGGGGGGGGGGGGGGGAGGTCCACCGGGGGCCGAACCGCACAATAACCCTGGGTTCGGTGTGTGGCGGTGGAGGGGTGAAGTGGACTGCGGTAGTCGACGTGGGGTTGTGGACCACTGCGACTGCGGCGGGGACGGAGCCTCTCCGTCGTTTCTAGGTCCCCGGTTAACATACAATACAATACATACAAGTATACCTGACACTTTTTTACGCCATATATAGATTATCACATTAGGGCAGTGACTGGGCGAGGGACGTTTGTATGTGTGAACCGACAACCATAGCGCTGCCCGTCAACCGACGAACGGCAACAGGGCAATCCCTCGGCCAATCTGAGCGCGTGGCGCCAAGTTTCCGTAGTTTAAAAATGGTGCGTTGTCGACGTACACAACATTAGTAATTTTGGTTTGGGTTGGTATCAGCTACCCACAGTTAAAATTTCGTGACAATTTTTCCACTATATAATTGCAGGAGAGGTCCCTCACACGTAGGCGAAGACATTATGTTTCATGAAGATAGGTCCAGGTTAGAGCTCATTTTGTCCAGCTCTTTAATCATGGGAAACACACACAAACAGAACGCACGAGCCTGCCACAAGGAACTCTTCCTCAGAGGAGTTGTTTAACAAGTCCTACGTGAGCAATGATACATGCATCAACCCGCCTTAATTGTGAATCTCGGATGCGCTGATGTATCCGTGGAGTATTGGTTGGTTCAAATGGTTCTGAGCACTATGGGACTTAACATCTTAGGTCATCAGTCCCCTAGAACTTAGAACTAATTAAACCTAACTAACCTAAGGACTTCACACACATCCATGCCCGAGGCAGGATTCGAACCTGCGACCGTAGCAGTCCCGCGGTTCCGGACTGCAGCGCCTAGAACCGCACGACCACCACGGCCGGCGTGGAGTATTGCGTATGGTTTTGCAGCCTTCCATAATAAGGGCACGGAGACTCTAAGCATCTTATACTGGCGTTCCATACATAAAAGCTTTCAAATTCCCACACAGAAAAAAATTCCAGTGGGTTTCGGTCCGGAGAGCGTGGAGCCCAGACAGTTGGTCAATCTCTACCTATGTATCCCTGTAGAAACGTTGAGCATGAGCGCCATTGCTGTCCATACATCAAATGGGCATATCCCATCTCTGCATTTATGTACACTACCATTGTGCGAGCCAAGCCTTTGGTTAATTCTACGTAGTAACCCGTGTGCTTGCAGCGGTAGCACTGATCGCTGGAAAGGTTACCGTTACCTGCAAAAAAGTAATGACGTACGTCGCATGGAAACAGGGACATATGAAACAAAACACTGGCGGCGCACAATGTAACCAAACGTCATCAAGAGTTTATATTCCCTATGATTCTAATGTTCTATTCTTATGGGTTTCCCATCAATTAGTTGGAGAAAATGAGTTGTAACATGGAAACAAACCGTTTCCACGCTCACGTTCATATAACGTAATTTGTTCTTCTACGTGTCAGGAATGTGTCCTGCAGTTTATGTCGTGCATTTTTGTTACTACACTGCAAATCACACTTAAGTGAAGAAATGCTGAAATGGAAGAAATTAATGTGAGGATGACCTATTAAAAGTCCTGGAGTCTTTGAATACCCTTTCCCAACAAAATTTCACATGGTGCTATTCTGAACACCATGCCATTCTTCTTGATGCTGATCTCGTTCTCACCAAAAGCCAACTACACACTTCTGTCCACATTAAACCTACTAACAAACAGCACTACTTATATTCTGACAGTTGCCACCCTTTCCATGTCAAACGTTCCCTCCTACAGTCTTCACATTTGAGCTAAACGTTTTATTTCAGGTGAGATCTCTTTCATAATACACCGCCATTATCACCTCAGCCTTCCATTGGGCATAATTACCCCACCAGCCTATTTCAAAAGCAGATTTCCTCGTCCATCACATCCAATCCTGCTGATCCCTCCAAAAGACAACTTTGTAGCACGCCACTTGTCACTCACTTAAGTGGATAAAGGAGATTCATCGCGCCACCTTTACAATAATTCTCTGTTACTCCACTCTCTAACAGCACGCGGGAAAAAACGAACACCTACATCTTTCCGTGCGAGCTCCGATTTCCGTTACTTTATTATGATTGTTTCTCCTAAAGTAGCTCGGCGACAACAAAATATTTTCGTATACGGAGGAGAAAGTTCGTGATTGAAATTACGTGAGACGATCCTGCCGCAACGACGAACGCTCTTGTTATTATAATGTACATCCCAAATCCCGTATCATGCCCGTGACACCTTGTCCCCTATTTCTCGATAATACAAAAAATGCTGCCCTTGTGCGAACTTTCTCGATGTACTCTGTTGATCCTATCTGGTAAGGATTCCACACCGCGCAGCAGTGGCCCAAAACAGGACGGGCAAGCGCAGTGGAGGCAGTCTCTCGACTAGATCTGTTGCATCTTCTAAGTGTTCTGCCAGTAAAACGCAGTCTCTGGTTCGGCTTTCTGCAACATTCATTCTCTCTCTCTCTCTCTCTCTCTCTCTCTCTCTCTCTCTCTCTCCCCTTACATATTTTTTCTTTTCAATTTGTAGCAATCCCGCAACGACATCCTGCAGGGAATTCCAAAACAAACGGCCCCAGGACGACGGCTCGAGGCGGGATGACACTTTCTCTGGTGTGAAGGATGACCAGACCCGACCAGCGCGGCCGCAGTGAAAGGTTGATGTAACCAGTCGGAGCGACCAGCCACTACTTTCCTGCAGGGGAAAAGGGGACAACAGACCGCGCTGCCAGGCGCGGGGACTGTCTTTCCTGGGACTGCATACTCCGTGTCGTCAACGCGCCGTACCCCCCATCCCAGCTGTCTGCTATCGGCACAAACCGTAGCGCTGAACTAATTGAGTTGCGTACTGTTCATGATAATGCAATCCCAAATCTCCGACCGGGTCTTCTGATTTGGGTGCTTCACGGTTTCGCTAATTTCCTTGAGGCAACTACGGAGAAGTTATTTTCAACAAGACCAGTCTTTTTTTCCCCTGTACCATTTATCGACTTAAATTGCAAGATCTTGTCCTAGTCGGCAACGTTTCTGGGAGTCAGCAGCTAGCATTAAACAAGCCTTTCACAGACGCTGGAGTGACTATTTATTTGTGCGATTAGCTCCGCGATATGAAATCGCATTATCACGTAACATTAGACAATGGGATTGAATATCTCGAAACTGGTTATGCCAATAAGTGAATTAAGAAGTCCAAACAGTACTTGCAGAAAAGATATTCATTTGATTCCCCATTTGCGCTAGCACAGAACGTAGATGAACTTCATGTCGACTCGATGGAAACCACCACCATTCCACTTTCTTTAAATCAATAACTTAAAGGTACTAATCGCCTCAAAGCCTGGACCCCACTGCGATAGACAGACGAGGCTCTGTACTACTTCTTAACTGTGCAAAGCCGAAGAGTAACGTTATTTGTGTTACGAGAATCGGAATGCAAATGATAACTACATAAGCGACCCCCTCCCTTGCGCGCGCGCGTTGCGCAACGTAGCAACAAGATACTGGCAAAGCAATGAAGATGACGCTTATTTTAACATTACCTCAATTCTGCGTCGGTGGTTGATAGAGCCGGCCAGGGTGGCCGAGCGGTTCTAGGCACTACAGTCTGTAACCGCGCGACCGCTACGGTCGCAGGTTCGAATCCTGCCTCGGGCATGGATGTGTGTGATGTCCTTAGGTTAGGTTTAAGCAGTTCTAAGTTCTAGGGGACTGATGACCTCAGAAGTTAAGTCGCATAGTGCTCAGAGCCATGGTTGATAGAATCCGACAGTAACACAAAATGGACAATTTCTGAATGTCGACAACCATCAAGACACTGTTTTCGTTTTTTGTTAATTTTTTATAATCAGTTACCACCGTGGTTTTACTGCAAATATTTCAAAATAATATTTGCTGTTTCAATCACAGGTTACTAATATTTATTAGAACGACGCGTTACGGCAACTTATTGCTACCATCAGATGTATTATATGTAGATCTAGACTAACCTGAAATGTGATGACTATTATTTGTTAGGGGTGCCAGTAAGTTTGTGTACCGAAAATTAACCCTGTACAGAAAGAGTCAACATGTTGCTCTAAAGCGTCCTGATGGTAAATTGGTAGAGTGTGACTAAAGCAGCAGAAATTTAATAAATTTTAATAAAATCGCTGATCTCAATTTCATACATGTGGATAAATGTTACTGCATATAGTATCTCATACGGTGGAAATCGAATGAGAACTAATGGACCACTGATTGCATATACACAGATCGAAAGTTTTAATTACTCCTGGTCGCTTCAGTGATCTCCAGGAAGTTTTAATCACGCAACAAATCCCAAACGGCACAGAGATGCAACGTTTATGTGAACCTGCAGTTTTAAGATGCTTCTCTATCCGCTCTATATATGACAGTAATTCAATGAATCATTGATTTCTGGAAAGCATGTGTCATTCATAGCCAGATGTACGATGATCTTTTGAAATGTACAATATATGACGACCGAGATTCTGGGTTTTTGTTTGTTGTTCCATGACTGATCACTCGCAACGGGAAAGTTGGGAATGTGCTTTCGAGTTCCGAGCTGACACAAAGTTTTAACATCCTTCAGTACCAATCAAGAGTCAGCATGAATATCGATTAAAAAGACTGCTATGCTCTTAGCTTTTATTTTCGATTGGTGCTTCAAGTCTTGTCGGCAGTAAGCTATTGTGAGAGATGAAGACTATAGAAGCTGGTCGTGGCACCATTGAACAAACTGCCTTTGCCTTAGCATGTAATAAGTTCGTAAAGCACGGGATGTTGACTGCCACGAAGCCACCGGCGGCTACCGAAGCGCTTTACGCCTGACGCCGTGGAAGCCCTGGCGGTGAAGAATGTCACTACGTGTGCGACAGTTAACGTGCTAAATCGGAATGGCAGAAGCGGAGTCTGTGACATTGTCTTTCGCAATACTAATTCAGCGTTGAGCATCATATTGACAAATGTCAACGGGAGAGCGGAACGTGTGTGCCACGCCATTTTGTACATAAAACATGACAGTTGTGTCAGGTCTGCACCCAAATCCAGATTTTTTGCTTTCCACTATTCGGGCTCTAGATCCGGTTTGGCAAAAATTTCTGTCAGGTGAAGATATTTGAATTACAGAGCAAGGACGGATTTCGTTGCTACGATTTCATCCTCAAGTATTCACTCATTTGATTTCGGTGGATCTAATTAAGAGTCACATAGCAGTTGTTACGCGGTGTCTAAAAGTAAACAAACACTTGTTGACACTGCGGCATACAAATGCATGTTTTTTTAATGATGAAAGTACGTATGGTAAAGTTCACCAGTTTCATACAATTAGCGGAGTACGTCAGTTATGGAGGTAAAAAGCTTGATACAGTGCTTAATGCTTCATGACTTATGGTCTAGTAAGATAATATGACTCGATTACGCCGAGCAGACTATCGGAAATGTACTGCGGCTTTCTAGGCCGTCATATCCTCTTTTTTTCATCCCATTCAATAGCTTTTGCGTCTTCAAACTGCAAGAGAAGCACAGTTGTTCCCATTGGCAGAACACTTGTTTGCACTCACCAGGACAGCGTCACGTCATGGCGTCTCACAAGTGAAGCTTGAGCGCAGCACACATCCAGAGTCCCCAGGGTCAGGCACCACAAACACACAGTCCTGCCCGCGGTTTCGCTCGCACCCAGAGTCGGGCACACGCACCGGAAAACACAGAGCAAACGGCGGTGCGGACTCTTTCGGCCGGCCCGTGCACCTGCGCGCAGACAACTGTCACACGCGGCCCCTACGCCGCCCGTTCGGGCGACGGTGGCGCAGCTGCGGGAGCGCCGCGAAGCTCGCGCCCGGCGTCCCACCTGCCGGGTAGCCAGAAGCCAGAGGCAGCGGCGGCGGCGGCGGCAGCGGGCTCCGGAGAAAGTTCGCAGCCCTGGGAGAAAGGTGGCCCCGGCCGCCGGTCACTGGCATTTGCCGACCCGCCGCCCGCGCGCGATCGTCTGCCCGCTGGTCTTTGGGCTCGCCGACAAGAGTTTGCGTCGGACAAAAGGGCAGCGGGAAGTGCACACTACTGGCAAGACGGCGCGCGTGGCACGGTTCCATCTTGGCACCGCGAGCGGAGAGTCATCCACCTCCTCATTCGAGTCAGCGCGCCGGCGAGTGCATGAGTTGGCGCCGGTCGGGCAGGCCTTATTTTTAGAACCTGACGGCTGGCTGGGGGACTGCGATAGTGAGCGCACTTGGCGCTTTGTCGATAACGGACAAGGTAGAAGCAGTTTACATGAAAGTTTCCTGGCTGCGATACCGATGCTCTGTTTCTACCCTGAGAAAGGCCGCAACAATCGCGGTCGAACCTTCGTTTGCTTTGAGTGACAGTTGTTTTCTCAAAATGACGCGACACCACACACGGAAGACTAAGACTGGCCGCGGTGGAAGATGCAATTTGTAGAGGTAAGCTACGTAGCTGTTTCAGGTTGAATACTTAACACTTTAGGAGGTGGTAGTTCTAACAACCCTACCACAACAAAGGTCAAAATTTAATAATGATTGTGGTGTTGCTCACGCTGCTAAATACTGCATTTTCGGGCAACAATAAAGTTATTATGTGGCAGGTGTCATTGGAACACAGTTAATAAAGTCATTTATGTAATAATGAATTAACTAGGCACTCATCTTTTCGTGTTTCCGACGCTGGTCTCGTTGTAAAATCATGGCTCATTCGTCGAAAATCTAGGTGGTGATGATTCCAAGCTCGGATGCAAAGAGGCCTAAGTTTTATTCTGCTATATTCAAAAGTTTTGTAGATGCGCTTCACAAACCATTCTTGGAGATTAAACCTTTCAAAGTTAGCACAATGCTGATGTAAAATAATAATCAGCACTCCGAATTTAAGTTACACTTCCTTTTTACTGCTTTTGTTGCAATATCACGTAACACACAAAACATCACTTCACAATACAAAACATACTTGAAAACATCTTCCTCACTGTTAAAGTTCACATTTTATAAGCTGACTACAATATGCGTCTTTCCAACATGACGTCCCAGACTTGACTTTTTCAAGGTCCGACTCTCTAACTACTTACGCGCCCAAAAATCAAGAGTTACAAGTACGTCAAAGATCATAGTGACAAAAGAAAACATACACATACGAATAATATCATTGCAATATAAACACATCGATGTATCAAAGTACCTCTACATTAATGAAATCAAATCTGAATGTTGTCTCAGAAATATGTCAGCTACTTTACAGAAACAAATTAGAATATTGCTGGTATCGAGAGGTTGAGTTGAGGTGCCGTAATGGTTACGTAATTCAAGTACCATTACATAGTACAAGAAAGAATACTAGAAATAACACCTACCGGGTGATCAAAAAGTCTGTATAAATTTGAAAACTTAATAAACCACGGAATAATGTAGATAAAGGGGTAAAATTTGACACACATGCTTGGAATGACATGGGGTTTTATTAGAACCACCCCATATTGCTAGACGCGAGAAAGTTCTCTTGCGCGCGTCTTTGGTGATGATCGTGTGCTCAGCCGCCACTTTCGTCATGCTTGGCCTCCCAGGTCTCCAGACCCCAGTCCGTGCGATTATTGGCTTTGGGGTTACCTGAAGTCGCAAGTTTATCGTGATCGACCGACATCTCTAGGGATGCTGCAAGACAACATCGGACGCCAATGCCTCACCATAATTCCGGACATATTTTACAGTGCTGTTCACAACATTATTCCTCGACTACAGCTATTGTTGAGGAATGATGGTGGACATATTGAGCATTTCCTGTAAAGAACATCATCTTTGCTTTGTATTACTTTGTTATGCTAATTATTGCTATTCTGATTAGATAAAGCGCCATGTGTCGGACATTTTTTGAACATTTCTTATTTTTTCTTTTTTTGGTTCTAATCAAACCCCATGTCATTCCAAGCATGTGTGTCAATTTGTATCTCTCTATCCACATTATTACGTGATTTGTTCAGTTTTCAAATTTATACTGACTTTTTGATCACCCTATATATTCCAATCATCTAAGAAGGTGAAAGAGTTGCTGTGCCCAATTAAGTACAGTCCCGACCACATGGTTCAAAATGGTTCAAATGGCTCTAAGCAGTATGGGACTTAACATCTGAGGTCGTGTCAGTCCCCTAGACTTAAAACTACTTAAACCTAACTAACCTAAGGACATCACACACATCCATGCCCGGGGCAGAATTCGAACCTGCGACCGCAGCAGCCGCGTGGTTCCAGACTGAAGCGCCTATAACTGCTCGGCCACCTCGGCCGGCTCGACCACATGGTCCCTGGGATTTACGATAGGCGTTCCATACAGATTTACAGTTTATTTTTTCTACCCATCATTCATGGTGCGCTATCTGACTTATCGATACAGCTGCAGGTATATGCGGCATGGAAATCACTACAAACATAAATCCTTCCACAGTACAACCCAAGTTGCGAACTGTTGTTGTTATGTGTGAACCGACCAGGAGTGTGACCAAGGACAGCTCTGGACGACGTAGGGTTTCTGTTAAAAGAGAGCGTAAACACTGCAGGTATTTACATCTACATCTACATGGATACTCTGCACATCACATTTAAGTGCCCGGCCGAGGGTTCATCGAACCACCTTCACAGTTCTCTATTATTCCAATCTCGTATAGCGCGCGGAAAGAATGAACACCTATATCTTTCCGTACGAACTCTGATTTTCCTTATTTTATCGTGGTGATCGTTCCGCTCTATGAAGGTCGGAGTCAACAAAATATTTTCGCATTCGGAGGAGATAGTTGGTGATTGGAATTTCGTGAGGAGATTCTATCGCAACGAAAAACGCCTTTCTTTTAACGATTTCCAGCCCAAATCCTGTATCATTTCTGCGACACTCTCTCCCATATTTCGCGATAATACAAAACGCGCTGCCTTTCTTTGAACTTTTTCGATGTACTCCGTCAGTCCTATCTGGTAAGGATCCCACACCGCGCAGCAGTAATCTAAAAGAGAACGGACAAGCGTAGCGTAGGTAATCTCCTTAGTAGGTCTGTTACATTTTCTAAGTGTTCTGTCAATAAAACGCAGCCTTTGGTTAGCCTTCCCCACAACATTTTCAATGTGTTCTTTCCTTACCTAGGTATTTAGTTGAATTTACGGCAGTTAACTTTTCTAAATCGTTTAGCAGTTTGTTTTGTTCTTCTGATGACTTTATCAGTCGATAAACGACAGCGTCTTCTGCAAACAACCGAAGACGGCTGCTCATATTGTCTCCCAAATCGTTTATATAGATAAGGAACAGCAAAAGGGCCTTTAACACTACCTTAGGGAACGCCAGAAATCATTTCTGTTTTACTCGAGGACAAGTGATTGGTTTCAGTGCGTCCAGAGAGTGGACCGCCACAGAAAGGATTCTCGGAACACGACAGTGCTCGTCCCCAAACGAGTAACAAAACTAGGCTTGCCATAGCTGAAATGGAATTTCAGGCACAGCCACACCCACCGTATTCTCGTCACTTGTCCTCTTCTGATTACCACCGATTCGGAGCTTTGCAGAACCTCCGCGCGGATATCGTTTCGCAGACATCCAGGAACTGCGACCAGCTAACCTCAGGCGCGACAGACTCCGCAAAAGTGCTTTGAGGATGGCTAACGGAAGCTATAGGGGCCAAATCAGGAGAATTCGGTGGGTGTGGCAGTACCTGGAACACCATTTCAGTAGTGGCAACCGTGTTTTTCCACTCGTATGGAGACAAGCGTTATCGTGCTGGAAGAGGACTTTTCGTACTTGTGCACACACTCCATGCACTGCCACCAATCGTCTGTAAATATCCGCAGTCTTTGCACCCTCCTTCCAGGGAAACCACGTCGTCCAGAATTCTACTTGACCATAATATCCTAGGTTGTCCACTGACGTAATGACGGCAGCTGGGAAAATGGTCTGTACTGTCGACGGATTACAGTCCTCTAGTGATGGTGCTGACACCTATGATCAGACCAAAGTACATACTTAGTCCTGTAATGATGAGTTAGCTGGCACACCATGAGTGTTAGGGAAAAATAAAGTGCAAATAAATGTGGAACGCCCCACGTGAGCGTCTGCGAGTGCGGAAGCAACTGAATTGGTTAGGTCTACCCGCGCCGATTCCGGCCGCTGCACAGAAAATCGACAGAACACTAAAATTCGCGTACTTCAGAAATCAGCAGTTGTTGAGCACAGCCTCACGAACAAACACAAGATTCTGTTTGATGAAGCGCAAGTTTTCTCCTGCGATTATGTTATTAAAGAGACTGGAAATTAGAATGTGCGAGAACCGCTCCAACGGGGACAGCGGACACGATCTTAGCGATGTGTGGTAGTGAAATATCGATGCAGAGAAGAAACGGATAAGTTCGCCGAATTGTTTACGCTCCTGGGGCAGCGGTGACGAATCAAAAGCCGTTCATGGGTTACGTAAGGGCACCACAGCAGCAGCCACTACAGTCAGCTGCTCATGACAAAGAAGATGGTGGTAATCAGCAAAAGCTTGAGCTCTTTGTCCAGACCTGACGTGGTAAGAGATCCAAGAGTGTTTTATTCAGGAATTAGTAGAGACTAATACAGTTCAAATAAAGCATTCCATATAACATCTGTCGTGATTTTGTTGGTTAGAGAGAGACAATGAACAGGCAAAACATTACCACCATTGCCCACCGTGATATTAGATGCTGCCTGGGGGCGTTACAGGCACGTGACGCAGTAGCAAAATTATGTAAGCGGAGCAGACGCGGACGGGGGATCAAAATGGCTCTGAGCACTATGGGACTTAACATCTGAGGTCATCAGTCCCTTAGAACTACTTAAACCTAACTAACCTAAGGACATCACACACATCCATGCACGAGGCAGGATTTGAACCTGCGACCGTAGCGGTCACGCGGTTCCAGACTGAAGCGCCTAGAACCGCTCTGCCACACCGGGCACGGGGGATCAACCCAGCGAAGATATTCGCTGCAAATGGGGAAATCCATTGAGATAAGCGACTGTGACAAAGGGCAGACTATTATTACGCATAGTCTGTGAACTAGTATCTTGAGCCGGCCGGTGTGGCCGTGCGGTTCTAGGCGCTTCAGTCCGGAACCGCGTGGCCGACACGGTCGCAGGTTCGAATTCTGCCTCGGGTATGGATGTGTGTGATGTCCTTAGGTTTAAGTAGTTCTAAGTTCTAGGGGACTGATGACCACAGATGTTAAGTCCCATAGTGCTCAGAGCCATTTGAACCATTTTTAGTATCTCGAGAACGGCGAAGCTGGTCGAATGTTTTCATGCTACTGTCGTAGATAGAAGGACAATGAAACTACCACTAGGCGCTAAATGGTTGGGCGCCCAAGACTCTTCACAGAACGTGGTGTTCGGAGGTTTGTCTGCTCTGTTAAGTAGGTGATCTGTGACATCTCTGCCGAAAGAGCGCAAGTGTTTCGGAGCGTACCGTTCACCGTACAATGTTGACAATGAAGCTCCGCAGCAGACCACCCCTACATGTTCACATGATGACCCAAGGACATCGTCAATTACGACTGCAGTGGGCATGGGACCATTCGACCGTCGATCAATGGAAATATGTAGGCTCTTCGGGTAAATCACATTTTTGGCTACACTAGGTCGATAGTCCCGTCTCTATAAACCCCGTCATTGAGGTGAATGGCGGCTCGAAACCTGCAGCACGCCACGGACAAAGGGTCGTGGGAGCAATATTATGCCGCGGGAGGTATTGTTGCGTGGGACCTGTGGTAGTACGACAGCTGTGAACCACCTGCTTCCCTTCGTGCTTGATATCTTCCCCGACGGCTATGTCGTCTCTCAGCAGTATAATCTTCCGTGTCACGGAGCCGGAACCGTTCAACAGTGGTTTGAGGAGCATTGTAGTGAACTCGCGATGACGTCTTGGCGACCACGTTCGCCTGATGTAAATCCTATGGCACCCATCTGGATCGCTATCAGGCGCCCCACCACGTACGCAGACAGCGGCCTGTAATCAACGCGAATTACATGATCTGTGCGCAGACATTTAACGCCACGTCCACCAGTGATGGACCTAGGACACTCAGAATCAGTGACGTACTTCGGTCCAAAGACGAACAAACAAGCTATTAAGCAGGTGGCTCATCAGTGTAAGTTTCCATTTG
This sequence comes from Schistocerca serialis cubense, assembly GCF_023864345.2. Taxonomy (NCBI): domain Eukaryota; kingdom Metazoa; phylum Arthropoda; class Insecta; order Orthoptera; family Acrididae; genus Schistocerca; species Schistocerca serialis. The sequence continues at coordinate 964,463,519 of NC_064639.1, forward strand.
GTGTTTAGGCACGCCAGTTGCTATGAGCTTATGCATCGATTGTTGAAAATGGTTCAAATGGCTCTGAGCACTGCGGTACTTAACATCTGAGGTCATCAGTCTTAAACTACTTAAACCGAACTAACCTAAGACCATCACACACATCCATGCCCGGGGTAGGATTCGAACCTACGATCGTAGCAGTCGCGCAGTTCCCGACTGAAGCGCCTAGAACCGTTCGACCACCACGGCCGGCCATTCATCGATTGTCATTTTTGTTTTTTGGTTGTGAAGCTGAGCTGTACTTAACTCTGATTTGTTGGCCAATTCTGCTGTCGTTTTATGCATGCAGCACGTTTTCACAAGAATAACATCTCCGTGGAGGAGATGAAGGTAGATGATTGAAATTTTGTTGATCGGTGAGCAAATGCCGATTAATCCCACGAATACTGTTTACTGTTGAAGCCGGTATCACTTGTGATAGGATCAATAACGCTTGCAATTCACATCGGTGGTCCGACGAAAACCCTCGTGCGTTCATGAAGATTTATTTTCAAGAACGCTTCTCTGAAAGTGTGATGTTGTGGTATGATGGACAATCAGATAAATGGGCTTCTTGTGTTTCCATAACGTCTTTCAAGGCCTCGTTACCTACACGTGCTTTGAAACGAGCTTCCAGCTTTATTGGAAGAGACTCCTTTGGCTACAAGAATGAGTACGTTCTTTCAGCAGGTTCTAGTCGTCAGGTGACGCATCGACTAATCCTAACATTCCTTGAACGATGGATTAACAAAAGTAGTCGCGTATCTTATCCATCAAGGTCCCATGGCCTTGCCAAAGTGGTGCTTGTACATATGGGGAACGTGGATCCCAGAACATACACTTTTGCACTGTCACCGATACAGAACACACCAGACACCAATGCAGTACAAAAATGACCTGATACGGGCAATAAGAAGGTTCAAATGGTTCTGAGCACTATGGGACTTAACTTCTGAGGTCATCAGTCCCCTAGACTTAGAACTACTTAAACCTGACTAACCTAAGGACATCACACACATCCATGCCCGAGGCAGGATTCGAACCTGCGACCGTAGCAGTCTGGGGCCCATTAACACTGACTCGTATTGGAAGAGCAAGCTTCCATCTTCATATTCACAATATCACAATAATAAGAACATCTCAACGAATAAAACTATACGCCAGTTCGTTAAAAATAGAAAAAGTATTTCAGACTAAATTTAGTAATTATTACCAACTGATTTGTGTTTTTATTCGTTCTGATTGCAGGTGGGTGGGTGGGTGGGAAGGAGGTGGTGGTGGTGTCTAAGAATTACTAATTAACGTCTGTATATCTTTCTTTTCTTAATAAAAATGTTTAGTATGTAAGCATATGTACAAATTAACTTGCGACGTGAGTGTAGAATGACTCGTTCCACATCACTACGATGTATCGTGCAAAATTAACACTGGAACACGAAACTAAGTAACTACTGATGGCGTGAATCTGAAGATTTGAGCTTTTTCTCCAAAAACGTGTCAGTTTTAATGTGATCAAGTATTATAAATGCGATGAGTCGAATTATTATGAGTGAAGTATATCATGTAAAGAAAAACTACCTTTTTCTGAGTAGTGACACGTCCCCGCAGAGGCTTGGTGGTCAGTAGGGACAGAGTTGAGGAGACTTTTTTTCTCTTTTCTTTTCTTCTTTTTGAGCGCCTTGTGAATGTAATCTGTCGTGTCGCTAAGTACCACAGTGGCCATGTGGACCGTAATTACGGGACGGGCGGAGCGTTCCTCATCGCACAAGGTGATTAACAGCACGCAGCTTGTGTATGACTTCCTTTGCAGACAGCCGCACATTTGGCGTTTCTCAGAAGTCTCCTGCGATCATTACTTGCAGAACGACAGGGTGAAACAAATGACACTAATTAGAACTGTCTAATGAAAAGTATACGCTGCTTCTAATACAAAAGAAAAATAAACAAAAAGAAAAATGTAGCATTCATCTGACCAAAGGTGCTTAGTACAGATGGTCGAAGAGTTACGTCATTTGTTTTCGCCCGACATGTGGAACGTCTCCCAAACGCAGCATCTCTCACGAAGGTGGCTACTGTTCAGCACAGAATAAAAGGCACTGTGGAATTTGGCATTGTTCACAGTCAACTTAGTCAGAATTATTTTTGCTGGTGACAGAAGATTAGTGTAAAGACACCAGCCACATGTTTGTATTGCTCTCGGGTGCAGTAGCTTACGAAATGTGATATGTTAATAGTACGTCCTCCCGTCATCTTCAGGTGATATCTGTAGACTTCTACAGATATCACCTGTAGATGGCAAGGTACGCTGTCAAAATATCGTGTTTCGTAAACACTTTGCAGACAACCAAGTGAGTTCAGCTGGAATAGAAGATAATCGGCATTCTGTGACGTAGGCTGTACAAGCTTGTGACAGCAACAAATGAGTTTTAAATTAAATGTCCCCAAATCAAAAATGACGGCACGTTGTAGCCTGCTTGCCCGTTCAGTAGTTCTGCAACAACAGATGGTCAGAAACTGACATTGTTTGAAATACGGAGATCAAATGGAATCACAAGTACCTCCTGAACGGCTGCAGAGTAAACAGACCATCAGCTCCGTCACATCGCGAGAACTGATGGCCCAATCGATTTTTGTTCTACTCTACGATAAACTGATTTTCCAGTAATTTGCTTTAGTGTTCTATGATTGTGAACGTACCGTTTTGCATCTTTAGAACTGGCTGTAATAATTTGACAATTATAAACTTTTTGCTTCCTTTATGTTCGTACCAGCACTCAGAATACCGCCCGTACCATTAAAGCAATAGGTCAATCACGGAAAATCAAGATCGAAAGAGTAAATAATTAGTTAATCGAGTGGTAGGAAGTATGTTCCTTTCTCTGTAGCCGTCTTTCACCTATTACCTACATGCAATACGAACAAATCTTTACTTGGAACGAAATCCGCACGAAACGATCATCCTCATACAACATAAAATTTGTAACAAAGGATATATTTGCTGCCTCTCAAGAGACCAACCCCTCGTCCAAGTCGTGAGAGACAAGCAACGACGCAGAGTTGTGGATGGCCTACAACGGTGAAGTACAGGGAGAAGAGTGTCCCAGGACCGATACGGTAGCTATGAAGGCACTGTAGGAACTCTGAAAACTGGCGGCTGGCGGTACTCTGGTGAAGCTGCGATAACCCAAGCTACCCAACAGTGGATCAATAACTAGTTTCCAACAAGGGACCTAGCCCAGTACTGACCTATGCATTTAAAACATGGCTAATGAAGCAAAGAGATGTACGTAGATTACGGGCATGTGACCTTAGGATATTAGTAACACGGAGAGATAGGATGAGGAATGAAAGGGTAAGGAAAATAGTGAAAGAGGAACCGTTGCACAGCAGTATAGAAACATCAAGGCTAAGGTGGTACGGGCACTTAAAGAGAATTGAAAACAAGAGGAGTTCCACGAAGGTACATGAAATGGATACGTGAAGAAACGACCTAGTGGAAGACCAAGGGATGGAAGGCCGAATTGTTTGGACGATTGTGGTGAAAGAACAGGCAAAGACTGGACCAGAATGAACACAGAAAAGTGGTGTGAAAACAGGACTACATCACGAGGCTTATTTTCCAAATAGACCCAGCCTATGTTGGAAACCGATGATGATGAACAAGAAGATGATGAACAAGAAGATGATGAACAAGAAGATGATGAACAAGAAGATGATGAACAAGAAGATGATGAACAAGAAGATGATGAACAAGAAGATGATGAACAAGATGATGAACAAGAAGATGATGAACAAGAAGATGATGAACAAGAAGATGATGAACAAGAAGATGATGAACAAGAAGATGATGAACAAGAAGATGATGAACAAGAAGATGATGAACAAGAAGATGATGAGCCTATATTTGATGCAGTATCCATAAAAAGTACAATTATGGCTATTGACCCTGGGTCACTGTCGTCATGGGTAAAATCATTTATACAATTGAGTAATCTCAGTGCACCGTCCCTATCTATGTTCGCTGCTGCTACGTGGAGTACGGAATTTTGTGCTACAAATTACTATTTCGCTTTTACCGTAATTGCTGAGTGAATGACAGACAGATGTGCTTACGGTCTGCCATATAACTACACTTTTTCTTGATCTCAAAAGTCGATCATCTTGTGTATTTATTTCACTTGCATTTGACTTGAAACTGATAGATCTCCATTATTGTGAGACGACGGTCAAACAAAGAAGTTCATGCTTATACAGTCTAGAACATTCACTGAAACAGGGACTGTGATGTATTTGTACTAACTTCTGTCTCGCGTTCGAAAGAATTCTGACGCTATTTACTTAGTGAGATAAATCATTAGTTAAATTTTTAGGTCTCTATTGCTCTGTTGCCGCTCGGAAAAAAATGCATTACAACCTACGATGGTTGCAATCATTTCGATTTCTATGCTTCACTTAGCGACTGCTACAACTAATACACTGTAATTATCCAGAAGGGCAGCAACACACCACCGTCATTGCACCAATGAAGTTCACACACCTTCTGCAGCAGCCACCTAGAATCAGCACTGCACCACGTCCATGCTGTTACCTGCTGAAAGTCTTCGTCACAAACGCCATCTACGCCACCAGTAATTCTTTTCCCAAACACAAAATAATATTTTTGAACTTCCAGTAAATCCTAGTAAAGTAAATCAAAGTCACGTTTTCTTCCTTCTGTAAATGGCCAGGGTCGCAAACGAATATTAATGTGACACCTGTATTAGTCAGCAACCGAAACAAATTTGCTTTCGTAAAATTCGTCGTTGTTAGGTTGTGCGCCAGTCTCCTGTGGCAAATTCAAAATACCTGCAAGTGTCTCATAGAGAAATCACGGGACACTGTAGGTTTTCATCACTACCAGTGCAACAACATAAAACACGACACTACAGTCTACACTCACTCGATACTAAATATATCAGCCTCACGCAAGACGCAATGTGCATAGTGGGGGGTCAGCCAATGAAGGTGTACACTAGGCTATGAACCACACGGAATATATCCTCTTCCCTTGCTTTGTTTTTCTTCCTTTTCTTCCTCTCCTTTTCTTCTTGTTCTTCTTTTCTCCTTCTCCCTCAGTTTTCCCCTCACCTGCCACTCCTTTCCTCGCTCACCTGCGTCTGCTTCTCTGTCTCATCTTTCTTTTCTCCCCTCAACTACTACTATTTGCATTCAGGTTCTCTTCCTTCTAACCTTGTACTCCTTTTCCTCCTCACCTAATACTTGTATTGTTCCTTAATTTCTAATCTTCTTCCTCATCTGCTCCTTTTATCCCTTATCTTTGTTTTCCTTTCTTCTTAGTCTTTTTTTCTTGATCGGCTAAGGCATAATGCCTGTTCCAGTTTGTGACGTTCCTGTACCGAACACTCCATCATTTCCCGAGGCTTCCCAGGTCTCTCTTCCCAGCATTTGCTTAGTGAACCTCAGAGAAATGTTTCCGTTTATATCTGCGCTACAAGCTCTCGTCTGCTACGTCGAACATTCTACAAACTGACGCATTCTACACAAATACTGCGTACATACTAATGATCTATGGAACGTAAAATTTGTCAGCGGCAACAAATGGTACAGAAGCGACACAGCAGCAGAAATACCAACTACTGTTCTTATCTATCAGTACAAGCAACAAAACAGCCAGTGGACGCAGTTTCTCCCACACAGCAAGCCTGTATTCACACAGACTGGGGAGGGATGCCGCCAGTCTTCACGTGTGTCCACACGGAGAGCGGGGGAAACGGGCTGGTTCGCGGTCGGCCGCAGATGCAGCAGACGGCCCGGGGCAGTGCGACCGCAGCGTGCGGCCACGTGCGTGGTGCGTGTGCGTGTGCCCGCAGGAATGCGTGCCCGGCGGCTGCCCGCTGGGAAGCGTTGACGGCCACTGGAGCTGGAAGCTGGAGCTGGATGAGATGGGCATGGCTCCAGGCGAGGCGACGCCTATAAATAGATCGCATCTCGCCCGCTCTGCGCCTGCGCCGTGCCGCGTCGAGCAAACCAAGGACAGCGCCAGACGTGCCCCGAAAACGAAAGCCGGCGGCCGCCATTAAGCTGTCGCCGCCCCCTCCCATATATACGTGGCCGAATTCTCTCTCCCACACACGTAGGCAGGCATCACCCCTGGTATCTTTTATGAGCGCACCTCGGCGGAAAGGTGATGCGCTACGGGACGAACAATGACCAATGCGAGCGCTCGCTCCTATCTTACTGTAGAATGTTTCAATCCTTCAAAGGTGAAACGTGCGCAGCGTGCAGCTACCGCGTGATAACTTTACGACGTGAGAAGATACACTGATAACGCATCTCAAGCAATTGTCCCCTATCCTCCGAGGACAATCCTACCCATCACATATCACATCTCGAGGAATGATTGCCGTGCTTTGGACAAAGAATTGAGAAATTATAAACGGCAAGTGAAAGTGCAACTGAATTAGCACAAGGTTGAGACAGAGAAGGAGGCAGTAGGAAGGAGGGAGGGAGGGAGGGAGGGAGGGAGGGAGGGAGGGAGGGAGGGAGGGAGGGGGAGAGAGGGAAAAAGAGGGGGAGAGAGGGGGGAGGGGAGGGGGGAGGAGGGGAGAGAGAGAGAGAGAGAGAGAGAGAGAGAGAGAGAGAGAGAGAGAGATAATTAGTTAGCGACAGAGAGGTAACGAAAGAGAGAGAACACAGAGGAGTGTGATAGATAAAGAGCAAGAGACACAAAAATAGAGAAATAGAGAGAGCCGAGCTAAGCACGCTCAGAGAGAAGGATCAGAGACAGGATGTTAGAAAAGAAGATGGGGATTGGCGTGAAAGAGGATCTTCGAAAGACGTAACGACACTATAACTGTTTTTTTTTCTGATTTGTCGACATAACCTTTCTTATAAGCGGGAAAGTGCTCTACAGACTGAGCTACCCAAGCACGACTCATGACCCGTCCTCACAGCTTCAGCTTTGCCAATACCTCGTCTCCTACCTTCCAAAGCTGTGAGAACGGATCGTGAGTCGCGACTGGGTCATGCCGACAAAATAGCTCAGCGTGTTCGGTAAGAGAGCTGGTTGCTCTGAGTGCCCGCAGGACTGAGTGAAGAAGGGATCAACGATGAGACGTCCCCCACGACCAATAACAAACAAAATGAAAAAAAAGTTTGTAGAGCACTTTCACGCGAAAGGTAAAGATTCCGAGTTCGAGTCTCGGCCCGGCACACAGTTTGATCTGTTAGGAAGTTTCACATCCGCGCACACTCCGCTGCAGAGTGAAAATTTCATTCTGGAAAGTCTCACACAATTAATTTCAGTATTTCAAATTATCTTACTGTGTTTTTGTTTTTCAAGAGCCACACTAGTATTGATTTTAAATTTGAATAAACGCTTACTACTGCGATATCGACTTCCATATATGAACCCTACTTCCTACAACTTCCCCCATGATTTGGCGACACTTATTTAACAAATATTATCAAGAATACACTAAGGTGTTGTTCCAATACGACAATGTTTCCGTTATGAACTCGATCAATTTATTACTAGAATGCTGCGTAATATGCAGAGCTGTTTACTGTGATGACAAGTAGGTAGCGCTCGATGGTTTTCATTGAGTGGGAGCATAAGTTCGTAGCGTTATTCTATAAGTTTAATAAACACAACAGATACACAGTACAGAGACTATAGACATTCTCGTTCTGCATCTGCATCTACATCTACAGCTACATCCATACTCCGCAAGCCACCTGACGATGTGTGGCGGAGGGTACCTTGAGTACCTCTATCGGTTCTCCCTTCTATTCCAGTCTCGTATTGTTCGTGGAAAGAGGGATTGTCGGTATGCTTCTGTGTGGGCTCTAATCTCTCTGATTTTATCCTCATGGTCTCTTCGCGAGATATACGTAGGAGGGAGCAATATACTGCTTGACTCCTCGGTGAAGGTATGTTCTCGAAACTTTAACAAAAGCCCGTACCGAGCTACTGAGCGTCTCTCCTGCAGAGTCTTCCACTGGAGTTTATCTATCAGCTCCGTAACGCTTTCGCGATTACTAAATGATCCTGTAGCGAAGCGCGCTGCTCTCCGTTGGATCTTCTCTATCTCTTCCATCAACCCTATCTGGTACGGATCCCACACTACTGAGCAGTATTCAAGCAGTGGGCGAGCAAGCGTACTGTAACCTACTTCCTTTGTTTTCAGATTGCATTTCCTTAGGATTCTTCCAATGAATCTCAGTCTGGCATCTGCTTTACCAACGATCAACTTTATATGATCATTCCATTTTAAATCACTCCTAATGCGTACTCCCAGATAATTTATGGAATTAACTGCTTCCAGTTGCTGACCTGCTATTTTGTAGCTAAATGATAAGGGATCTATCTTTCTATGTATTCGCAGCACATTACACTTGTCTACATTGACATTCAATTGCCATTCCCTGCACCACGCGTCAATTCGCTGCAGATCCTCCTGCATTTCAGTACAATTTTCAATTGTTACAACCTCTCGATATACCACAGTATCATCCGCAAAAAGCCTCAGTGAACTTCCGATGTCATCCACAAGGTCATTTATGTATATTGTGAATAGCAACGGTCCTACGACACTCCCCTGTGACACACCTGAAATCGCTCTTACTTCGGAAGACTTCTCTCCATTGAGAATGACATGCTGCGTTCTGTTATCTAGGAACTCTTCAATCCAATCACACAATTGAACTGATAGTCCATATGCTCTTACTTTGTTCATTAAACGACTGTAGGGAACTGTATCGAACGCCTTGCGGAAGTCAAGAAACATGGCATCTACCTGTGACCCCGTGTCTATGGCCCTCTGAGTCTCGTGGACGAATAGCGCGAGCTGGGTTTCACACTACCTTCTTTTTCGAAACCAATGCTGATTCCTACAGAGTAGATTTCTAGTCTCCAGAAAAGTCATTATACTCGAACATAATACGTGTTCCAAAATTCTGCAACTGATCGACGTTAGAGAAATAGGTCTATAGTTCTGCACATCTGTTCGACGTCCCTTCTTGAAAACGGGGATGACCTGTGCCCTTTTCCAATCCTTTGGAACGCTACGCTCTTCTAGAGACCTACGGTACACCGCTGCAAGAAGGGGGGCAAACAGTCCGTCAAGGCTGGGAAAACTTTTCGATTCCGCGACTTAGAAATCACGTGGCTCTGAGGCGAAGAACTCGTCCATTCATGTTCGAGGCGATTTTCATCCGGAAATGAAATTTTTCGAAAGCTGTTCGATAGAGAGCGGACTAGGTAAAAATCTGACGGAACAATATCAGGTGAATAAGGTGGGTGCGGGATGACTTCCCAACCCCTCTCCTGTACAGTGTTTGTTATCAGTGTAGCAGAATGCTGGTCCACGTTATCGGGTAGTAGTATCATTTCAAGCAGTCTTCCTGGTCGGTGTTCTTGGATTGCGTCTCCAAGACGTCTTAGTTGTTAACAATAATGTCAGCAGTGATGGTTACACCTTGAGGATGGAATTCGCAGTACGCCACACTGTCTCTGGTCCACCAGAGGGATTTGTACGGGGAGTGGGTGCTCCGTTTGGGTTCCACTATTCCTTTCCTTACCTTACCTTACGCTTGCATAAATACACCATTTCTCGACAGCAGAAACGATACAGGATATAATTGGTCAGTGCTGGTCACGAACGAATTGATGACGAACAAGCAAATATGCACATATGGCCACGCACTGAATTTTATGATTTTGGCTTAGTGCATGCGGTACCCATACTCCAGATTTTTAACCTTCGCCGGCCGGTGTGGCCGAGCGGCTCTAGGCGCTTCAGTCTGTAACAGCGCGACCGCCACGGTCGCAGGTTCGAATCCTGCCTCGGGCATGGATGTATGTGATGTCCTTAGGGTAGTAAGGTTTAAGTAGTTCTACGTTCTAGGGGACTGATGACCTCAGATGTTAAGTCTCATAGTGCTCAGAGCCATTTGAACCATTTTTTTAACCTTCCCCATTGCACGCAAAAGTCGCACGATGGTGGAATGATCAAAGCGCATCACATTTGCCAGTTTTAGAGGCCATTTACGTGGATCATAGTGGATTGATGCGTTAGAACGACCTTCTTCAAACCCTGAAGATCTTCCTGTGGAGAGTCACTAATGTCAAAACGATCCTCCTTAAAACAGAAAGCTATTTTCTTGCTGTGCAATGGCATTAATCCCATGTTGTTGTTGTTGTGGACTTCAGTCCTGAGACTGGTTTGCTGCAGCTCTCCATGCTACTCTATCCTGTGCTAGCTTCTTCATCTCCCAGTACTTACTGCAACCTACATCCTTCTGAATCTGCTTAGTGTATTCATCTCTTGGTCTCCCTCTATGATTTTTACCCTCCACGCTGCCCTCCTATGCTACACTTGTGATCCCTTGATGCCTCAGGACATGTCCTACCAACCGGTCCCTTCTTCTAGTCAAGTTGTGCAACAAACTCCTCTTCTCCCCAATTCTATTCAATACCTCCTCATTAGTTATGTGATCTACCCGTCTTCTGTAGCACCACATTTCGAAAGCTTCTATTCCCTTCTTGTCCAAACTATTTATCGTCCGCGTTTCACTTCCATACATGGCTACACTCCATACAAATACTTTCAGAAACGACTTCCTGAGACTTAAATCTATACTCGATGTTAACAAATTTCTCTTCTTCAGAAACGCTTTCCTTGCCATTGCCAGTCTACATTTTATATCCTCTCTACTTTGACCATCATCAGTTATTTTGCTCCCCAAATAGCAAAACTACTTTAAGTGTCTCATTTCCTAATCTCCAATCACTGTCTCCAAATGACAATGTGTAAACTCAGATAGTAACAGTGAACTACAAATAAAAAATGACAATCGATAAATGTACAGCCGGCCGGAGTGGCCGTGCGGTTCCAGGCGCTACAGTCTGGAACCGAGCGACCGCTACGGTCGCAGGTTCGAATCCTGCCTCGGGCATGGATGTGTGTGATGTCCTTAGGTTAGTTAGGTTTAATTAGTTCTAGGCGACTGATGACCTCAGAAGTTAAGTCGCATAGTGCTCAGAGCCATTTGATAAATGCACCCTTAGCAACCGGAAAGCTAACACGCAAAACAAAAACGCTACGAACTTATGCATCAAGCCAATATCTCTAACCTCAAACCCTTACTAATGCACATTAGTTTCGCTGTTCTGCTCCACAGGCACTTTAACGTCGTCTACAATCTTCCTTGCATCCTTTTTAATTCTCTTCCTTATACCTATCCAATGGAGAAGTGTTGTGAGTGGAACAGGGTATTGTATCTATGCTTTATAGATCTAGAAAAGGCATATGACCGGGTTCCTAGGAGGAAGTTATTGTCTGTTCTACAAGATTTTGGAATAGGAGGCAAACTTTTGCAAGCAATTAAAAGTCTTTACATGGATAGTCAGGCAGCAGTTAGAGTTGACGGTAAATTGAGTTCATGGTTCAGAGTAGTTTCAGGGGTAAGACAAGGCTGCAACCTGTCTCCACTGTTGTTCATATTATTTATGGATCGTATGTTGAAAACAATAGACTGGCTGGGTGAGATTAAGATATGTGAACACAAAATAAGCAGTCTTGCATATGCGGATGACTTAGTTGCGATGGCAGATTCGATTGAAAGTTTGCAAAGTAATATTTCAGAGCTAGATCAGAAATGTAAGGACTATGGTATGAAGATTAGCATCTCCAAAACGAAAGTAATGTCAGTGAGAAAGAAATATAAACGGATTGAGTGCCAAATAGGAGGAACACAGTTAGAACAGGTGGACGGTTTCAAGTACTTAGGATGCATATTCTCACAGGATGGCAACATAGTGAAAGAACTGGAAGCGAGGTGTAGCAAAGCTAATGCAGTGAGCGCTCAGCTACGATCTACTCTCTTCTGCAAGAAGGAAATCAGTACCAAGACTAAGTTATCTGTGCACCGTTCAATCTTTCGACCAACTTTGTTGTACGGGAGCGAAAGCTGGGTGGATTCAGGTTACCTTATCAACAAGGTTGAGGATACGGATATGAAAGTAGCTAGGATGATTGCAGGTACTAGTAGATGGGAACAATGGCAGGAGGGTGTCCACAATGAGGAAATCAAAGAAAAACTGGGAATGAACTCTATAGATGTAGCAGTCAGGGCGAACAGGCTTAGATGGTGGGGTCATGTTACACGCATGGGAGAAGCAAGGTTGCCCAAGAGACTCATGGATTCAGCAGTAGAGGGTAGGAGGAGTCGGGGCAGACCGAGGAGAAGGTACCTGGATTCGGTTAAGAATAATTTTGAAGTAATAGGTTTAACATCAGAAGAGGCACCAATGTTAGCACTGAATAGGGGATCATGGAGGAACTGTATAAGGGGGGCTATGCTCCAGACTGAACGCTGAAAGGCATAATCAGTCTTAAATGATGATGATGATGATACCTATCCACGTTCTAACTTTGCCAGAGATTTTCCGATTACTGTCTCAAAATCGAATTCCAAAGCCGTTTTTCTTACCTTTTCGGAAAACAACTTTGATTTACTGATCAGCATAGCGCGCGTAAGTTCTGTCACACTGTGCTCCGCTCCGTTCGCTTTTAAGAGACCTTTCGCATCGTACTGAGCCACCGGGCTATTGAGACTAACACGGTGACCACCGGGCGACGGGGAGCAGCAATTAACGCCGATCACCACAAAGCCCTTACTACCAGTCCGGGGCAGTGGACGGAACACCGGCCGCAGACAGAACACAATTACCCGCGCATTTGTACCTACCATAAATTACCGTAGGAAAGAGCGGGGTTTAACAATTTTCTCGTTAGCTGGTGGAAAAAGAGGCCGAGAGGGAGAAAAAGCGCCTCTCGGCCCGGGCTAATAACTCCTGCTGCCCCGACATGAATCACGCGCATGCGGCGCGGTGGGCAGGGGCGGGTGTGTCCGGAGCAGCGCTAACGAACGCCACAATTAGTCTCCAGGGGGGCGGTGTTAACGGCACGCACTCCAGTGACGGCGATCCAGCCAAGTCCGGAAATCAGCGACAGGTAGGAGGTCCGACTGGCGTCAAGGTTAGATCTCCAGTTCTTTCAAAATTTAACTCATCAACCTTGATACCGATCCCAATAGCCTCGGCGAAAGCAACAGTCTCTATCCAAAACTCACACTAGACGAGAACTACCACATAAAAAAGCCGTGAATAGGAAAAAGAATCCTGTAATGTTAGAATACTCCATTAGCAGTGTAGCGCTTGACACAGTCACGTCAATTAAATATTTGGGCGTAACATTGCAGAGCGATATGAAGTGGGACAAGCATGTAATGGCAGTTGTGGGGAAGGCGGATAGTCGTCTTCGGTTCATTGGTAGAATTTTGGGAAGATGTGGTTCACCTGTAAAGGAGGCCGCTTATAAAACACTAATACGACCTATTCTTGAGTACTGCTCTAGCGTTTGGGATCCCTATCAGGTCGGATTGAGGGAGGACATGGAAGCAATTCAGAGGCAGGCTGCTAGATTTGTTACTAGTAGGTTTGATCATCACGCGAGTGTTACGGAAATGCTGAACTCGGGTGGGAGTCTCTGTAGGAAAGGAGGCGTTCTTTTCGTGAATCGCTACTGAGGAAATTTAGAGAACCAGCATTTGAGGCTGACTGCAATACAATTTTACTGCCGCCAACTTATATTTCGCGGAAAGACCACAAAGATAAGATAAGAGAGATTAGGGCTCGAACAGAGGCATATAGGCAGTTATTTTTCCCTCGTCCTGTTTGGGAGTGGAACAGGGAGAGAAGATGCTAGTTGTGGTACGAGGTACCCTCAGCGACGCACCGTATGGTGGATTGCGGAGTATGTATGTAGATGTAGAAAGAAAATCTTGAATAAAAATACAACACTGCGGAACTAAACACTGTTTTCAGCCTCCAATGAATAACACAAAGACACTTCCCCATATAAATCACAGGGTTCAAACATCCTCAAATACTCTGATGCTGAACACGAATAGTTGCCTCCAGAATTTTCAGTGATTTAACGAACGCAGGCATCAACTGCTGCGGACGTAGTAACCATTAGCAATTAATGCAAAGACAGATCGTCGCAGTTGATGTATTAGTTGCTTTTTTATTACTACATTTGCTCTGCCAACAACAGAAACTTCAGACATTCGTCGCCTGATGGAAGGACGTCAAATGTTTCGAACCATCGAGTAGTGAAGGTCTGACGATGCGTTTTAACACCCTGTTGAAGTTTTTTCAGTGTTCACAATTTTTTAAACTCAGATTTAAGCAAATCACAATGTTTTTCTTTTTTATTTATCCAGACACGTTTCGACACGGAGGTGTCATCTTGTATGGGTGTCCATTTGTTTCTGTAAAGTATTACACAAAGCCGGATGCTGTGGCCGAGCGGTTCTAGCGCTTTAGTCTGGAACCGCGCGACCGCTACGGTCGCAGGCTCGAATCCTGCCTCGGGCGGGGATGTGTGTGATGTCCTTAGGTTAGTTAGGTTTAAGTAGTTCTAAGTTCTAGGGGACTGATGACCTCAGAAGTTAAGTCCCACAGTGCTCAGAGCCATTTGACCCATTTCTGAACCTTTCTCGACTAGAGTGGCTAGCATGTTCTCCAGACATGAATCCTATCGAATATGCCTGGGATGGATTGGAAAGGGCTGTTTATGGACGACGTGACCCACCAACCACTGTGAAGGATCTACACCGAATCATCGTTGAGGAGTGGGATAATGTGCACCAACAGTGCCTTGATGAACTTGTGGATAGTATGCCCCCATGACGAATACAGGCATGCATCAGTGCAAGAGGACGTGCTACTGGGTATTAGAGGTACCGGTGTGTACATCAATCTGGACCACCAGCTCTGAAGGTCTCGCTGTATGGTGGTACAACATGCAATGTGTGGTTTTTATGTGCAATAAAAAGGGCGGAAATGATGATTATCTCTATTCAAATTTTCTGTACAGGTTCCGGAACTCTCGGAACCGAGGTGATGCAAAACTTTTTTTGACGTGTGTATTAACAACATGCAGGCGTGTACCCAAGTGGCCACGAGAGCAGGGAACATACAAGCCTTTGTCTTTGATTAAATTCAGGAGGAAATACTGCGCACTGGCATCTGAAATCGTCCCTTTGATGATATGGGGTCGAAACCTTGGCCTCGCGTCAGTGACGGAGCTACAGCAGCAATACTTTTGCATGCTTCCAAAGCATTCAGCCGTTCTCAACGGGGAGCCGCTAAATCACACAACGCCGACCCTTAAATGTCAACTTCTTTTGGCTATGCTTCACAGTCAGATGTAACAAGTTAATGCAAAGAATGCACTGTGTTATTCAGCTGAACATCACCAAGCGCCAACATTAATTCGTTATGTAAAATCGATGCCCAATAAGGGTCCTATAACCTCACAAAGATCCACAGGGAAGCTGCCAGACGAAACATTTCGCTAAAAGTATACTGGCATGTGGCAGCAAATGCAGCTGGCAGTTAAGACTATTTAAAAAAAGATGGTGTGGCAATGAACAATGATGGCGAGGTAATGAACAATCATCTATAAAATGAGGAGTAGGAAGACGGTACTATACGAGGGGTGGCTATAGGATTTTAATCATATCCAAAAAAAAAAAAAAAAAATTATGTAATTTTTTCTGTATATAGGTGCACATCAGCCGTCGTAGTACTCACTGAAACCCCAGACTCCTATAGCTGAGTCGATGTAAATTGGTTCCTGATAGTTTGCAATACGCTGGGCGTGGCAGCTTTGAGCTTGTCCGTGGCAACGTCCCAATGTTTTTACAGCTGTATAGACTGCTACAGTATTCGTCTGCAGGCGATAGCGCTTAGAATTTGAAATATGGCAACGAAGCTGTGATCTGTCAGGATTCTTCTTACGCCATCTCGACTACAGTAGCGTAACACGCTGCTAGAGGCGCCAAAACAAAATGGCGGTGGCTATCTCCTCTTTATCAATGAGCTGTGCCAGTTTTGTTTTGGCTGCCCTATCGGCGTGCTACGATACTGTGGATTTCAATGTGTGCCTGCTCTGCAGGCGGTACTTGCAATAACGAAAATTAATCATGCAACTATTTATTTTTCTGAGGCAATAATGGTGTCTACACCTCTTAGGACTAATTGATACTGCTACTTACCCAAAAGTTCCCTTCAAAATTCATGACCCGTCTTGCCGGTTCCACTCCAACCATCAACCATTTCATGGAGATGGATGTACACACACACACACACACACACACACACACACACACACACACACACACACTTGGCTACCATACATGTGGTTAAGTTACCGCTCTTTTGAGGCATTCTTCGAGACGGTGTTTATTTTTTTATTTATTTATTTTTTTTTTTTTTGTCGCACACATACATAGCAATTAGCGCAGAGCACACTCGTGCTCACGCTTGCGGCCTGCACATTACGAACACGCCTAAGTATTCCGCCTGTACAAAGCAGCACACACGAGAATATTCGCAAAGGACTGCAGTTAATTGGCTTTAACGACCTGTCGGCCCTGAAGCTTCTAGCCGCGGAGCATGCTTCTTAGTACACAGTCTGCTAACAGCATTTCTTTACTAATGCAGAAGAGAGACTTGCAATGCGTATAAGGCATACTTACAAAAACTGAAATCTGTAATTGGCAAGGAAATTTCGCAGAAAACTACAAGGACCTTCAGCAAAAGTGGATAAGCACAATTAAATAGGAAAATCCTCGTAGATTAAAACTGTCTGCTGGGTCGGGACTCGAACCCGAACCCTTTTGCCTTCGCGAGCCATCCGTGCACGATCCGGCCTCACAGCTCCACTTCCGCCGGTAGTTCTCACCTACGTTGTAAACTCAAAAAGTTCTCCTGCATATCTTGCAGAATTACCATTCTTGGATGAAAGGTAAGAACTCTGTCCTCTCCCCTCCGTTTACGTTTTCTATGGTCTCCCTAAACAGCGCTAGGTAAGAGACGGAAAGCTTCCTGTGAACACCCTCCCCCCCCCCCCCAACCCTCCAATCCGGTATCTGTTTCTTTGAGTATTTAATGAAAATATTCAATCAAAATTACGGCAATCGGACGAGTGAAAGGGATTCGTTAGATGGGATACGTTGGTGGGTACTGATTTCAACCGCGTGCCTAGATGACCCTGCACACTGCATCCAATACGCATTGTAGGATTCTGGAACGTATACTGTATTTGAACATTATGAACTACTCTAAGCAAAAGCTCCCGTAACCGTTGTCACAGTCAGCATCACTTACGAACAACTTAAACTGGAAAGGCGAACCAAAGACTGCGTTTTATTCACAGAACATTACGAGATGCAATACGAAATGCGACGAATCAACTAAAGAGGCCAAGTTTGCCTGCCTGCCGCTAGCACCACATCTCAAATGCTTCGATTGTCTTCTGTTCCGATTTTCTCACAGTCAATTTCTCACTACCACTACTGCCCCAGTACATCCTCAGAAATTTACTCCTCAAATTAAGGCCTATGTTTGACACTATCAGACTTCTCTTGACCAGGAATGCCTTTTCTTGCCAGTGCTAGTCTGTTTTTGATGTCGTCCTTGCTCCGTCCGTGATTGGTTATTTTGCTGCCTAGGTAGCAGAATTCCTTACCTTCACATACTTCGTGACCATAAATCCTGATGATAAGTTTCACGCCGTTCTCATTTCTGCTACTTCTGATTAGTTTCGTATTTCTTCGATTTATTCCCAGTACATATTCTGTAGTCATTAGACTGTTCATTCCCCTCAGAAATCATGTAGTTCTTCACTCTCACTGAGGATAGCAATGTCATCAGCGAATCGTATCATTGATATCCCTTCATCTGGAATTTTAATCCCACTTCTGAACCTTTCTTTTATTTCCATCACTGCTTCATCGAATCCGCAGCTCGTGGTCGTGCGGTAGCGTTCTCGCTTCCCGCGCCCGGGTTCCCGGGTTAGATTCCCGGCGGGGGTCAGGGATTTTCTCTGCCTCGTGATGACTGGGTGTTGCGTGATGTCCTTAGGTTAGTTAGGTTTAAGTAGTTCTAAGTTCTATGTGACTGAATACCATAGATGTTAAGTCCCATAGTGCTCAGAGCCATTTGAACCATTTTTTTGCTTCATCGATGTTCGGGCTGAACAGTAGGGGGGAAAGACTACATCCCTGTCTTACACCCTTTTTAATCCGAGCGCTTCGTTCTTGGTCGTCCACTCTTATTATTCCCTCTTGGCTCTTGTATACATTGTATATTACCCGTCTCTCACCATAGGTTACCCCTATTTTTCTCAGAATTTCGAACATCTTGCACCATTTTACACTGTCGAAGGCTTTTTACAGACGACAAACCCTATGAACGTGTCTTGATTTTTCTTTAGTCTTGTTTCCATTATCAACCGCAACGTCAGAATTGTCTCTCTCGTGCCTTTACCTTTCCTAAAGCCAAACTGATCGTCATCTAACACATCCTCGATTTTTTTCCATTCTTATGTATATTATTCTTTTCAGCAAATTGGATGCATAAGCTGTTAAGCTGACTGTACGATAATCCTCTCACTTGGCAACTCTTGCAGTCTTCGGAATTGTGTGGATGATATTTTTCCAAAAGTCAGATGGTATGTCGCCAGACTCATACGTTCTAAATACCAACGTGAATAGTCGTTTTGTTGCCACGTCCCAGAATGATTTTAGAAACTCTGATGGAATGTTGTCTCTCTCTTCCGCCTTATTTGATCTTAAATCCTCCAAAGCTCTCTTAAATTCTGATTCTAATACTGGACCCTCTGTCTCTTCTACGTCGACTCACGTTTCTTCATTTATCACAAGAAATTAGATGCCAATATCTATTTTTAGTAAGGATAACGATGATGGAATCCTTACCACAGCTGATTCCTTTACCCATCCCTCTGCATTTCTAGTAACTTCGTCGTCGATGGAACGTTAAACACAAATGCTCTTCGCCCACATCCTCTCCCCCCCCCCCCCCTTTCCTCTTCCGCCGCTAAGGAAATAGGTGAATACAGTCCAGAGAAAACTGGAAGTGTAGTAACGGCGTGCAATAATAGGAAAATATCTGCTGCAGTAGTTTACTCAGCGGCCAGACAGCAGACATCTCCCCTTGATCTATGCCTTTAGAGTGGGAGGAACCCATTTCCCTTCCCGATAGTTGCACTCGCTAGAGTGAATTAATAGCCGCAGGGCGTTTGCTTACCGGAGGAGAACCACACTGGACCTAGGATTTAATCTTTCTGTCACGTTAATATTCAAAGCTGTCCGCCAGCGCGGGCTTTTCTGTATCATTACAAAGGCGGGCACAGTTAAGGCCCGTGGATTCTGTTCGCCGGGACCAGGTAGCAGTAATTCCCCGGACCTTTGAAGTGTGCTAGCCTCCGGCGCCGTATCAACAGCCGCTTAACAATTCCCATCCCACTCGCGCGCGCAACCGTTCAGTGGCGCGCTCTTCGCAGCATATAAATAAAAACGAGAAATTCGTTCCAGATGCCGCGCGCTGCGGTGTGGAGCGGCGTTGTTACATGCGTGTGTGTGTGTGTGTGTGTGTGTGTGTGTGTGTGTGTGTGTGTGTGCGCGCGTGTGTGTGTGTGTGGAACGAGTTTCACCGGGGTAGGCGTTGCTGCGTGCGGCTGAGGACGCGTGCAGGCGTACAAGTGGTCCCGAGATTAC
The DNA here is from genome assembly GCF_023864345.2 of Schistocerca serialis cubense. Taxonomy (NCBI): domain Eukaryota; kingdom Metazoa; phylum Arthropoda; class Insecta; order Orthoptera; family Acrididae; genus Schistocerca; species Schistocerca serialis. The sequence goes on from NC_064639.1 coordinate 964,483,196, forward strand.
GCCGCACGGGAGGTCTGCACGCACCCTGGGCGTGGCGGCGACGTACGCACACGCGTGTAAACAGCGATCGCCCGGTCTGGCGCATACATTATCAGGGAGCGGTCGCGTTCTGTGCCGGGGCCCCGCCGGGATACCCTCGTCCGTTGTGTGGAAGCGCGCTCTACCGCTGGTGCGGTAATAAGTCTGGAGATTAGCAGGTGTGCTGCCTGCGTTACGTCACGCCTCGCCTTTCCAACAGCTTAGCCGGCACACCTACCGGGCCTAGCCTGATGGAGAGGCCGCCGATGGCGCTCTGGGTGCGCCGCACGTGTGTGTACACACACACAAACACACACACACACACACACACACACACACACCTTAGTTTGTAGTCTTGGGCTATTAGGAGAAGACTGCTCCTGGAAATCACGACACTGAACACAGCCCAATACCTTTTGACATCGAAATATCTATTTCCTCGTCGGTCGAAATTTCTTGAAGAGCCACCGATTTAAATAGCTAAATACTACGAGATAATGCGTAAACAATGGTTGAGCCCACAACGAATAGGTACGTGCTAGCCGAGCATTGTTTATTTTACCTTTGATGTCGTATTACCTGTGCAGACGCATTCGCGTCATAGCTTTGTGTAAGACCATAAATTGCGGTAGCGCGAAAACGTGTGTACCCAGTGCGTCGATTCGGGTGTCATTGTGAAGAACTTGCGCAACACTGCTAGGATCCAAAGCGAAACAATAAAAATATTAACCCCAATATAAGTCAAAATCGGTTTAAATCGAAAATAACAAAACAAAGATGTCGTCTCGTATGTGGTGTAACAACGCTCAGAATTACAGAAAAGGCAAGTCAGATGAAAGCTCGCATCGAAAGGAAGCCGAAAGCTGTAAAGTCCAACGCAAAAAGAGTACGACAGAATTGAAAAGAAAAAAGAAAAATAATAAAAACGGCTCAAAGCTGTTACGTAGCTGGCCTATCGGGCATACCGCAGCCAGCGACAGCCCAAACTTGTGATTTATTTATCCTGTAACCATTATACTATAATAGTATACTGCGTAAACATTGTGTTAAACAGTTTGGTTATTAAATTACATATTAATATTAAACGCTTGTGACGATTTTATACCCACGCTTTCACGAAAAAATCTACGACACGGGCGCGAAATGCGCACACAGCAATTCTTGGAGTAGATTGAGCTTTAAATGAAACTATTCCTTGATGAAAGTGCTCAGCTAGTATTAAAGGTAGGCCGGTAGTGATATATCGCATTCCTTGAATGCATAGTGGTTATTAGCAACTGTACAAGTTCCAATATTTCCATTTCCAGTGTCGCCACTACCCGAACGATGATGAGATGATGAGGACAACATAAATCCATAGTCCCCGGGCGGATAAAATCCCCGACCTGGCCAGGAATCGAACCCAGGACCCCGCTAGCCACTAGACCAAGAGCTGCGGACCTTCCTTGAATGAGAGGTATCATGACCACAAATACATATGTCAGAAAAAAAGATGTTCGTGAAAAAGACTAGTCGGTAAACGGTGAGCACGAAACTGATGGAAGGTGTTTTAAATCGCAGATGCTGATACTGCAGCTAACGATCCAGTGACTGTACGGAAGTGGGTAGCAGTCAGACGATCCCGACTGCTGAGGTGGAGACATGAGGTCCATGAAGCGGCCGCTGCGGGCGGAAGAGCTCCATGAAATCTAAGAAAGCGAAATGTCACAGATAATAAATGTATTGTATTTATTAATTATCAAACTGAATGTCAGATGTGTTATGTACGTAGTACTGAGAAGCAGTATACGAGAAAAGTGGAAGTGTAGTAACGGCGTGCAATAATAGGAAAATATCTGCTGCTGTAGTTTACTCAGCGGCCAGACAGCAGACATCTCCCCTTGATTTATGCCTTTAGAGTGGGAGGAACCCATTTCCCTTCCCGATAGGTGCTCATTTATCATGTACTGAGATGTAATTTTGAAGATAATGTAAGAAGGTGAATTGAATCTCACTTCCTAAATGGTTCAAATGGCTCTAAGCACTATGGGACGTAACATCTGAGGTCACCAGTCCCCTAGACTTTGAACTACTTAAACCTAACTAACCTAAGGACATCACACACATCCATGCCCGAGGCAGGATTCGAACCTGCTACCGTAGCAGCAGCGCGGTTCCGGACTGAAGCGCCTAGAACCACTCGGCTACAACGGCCGGCCTCACTTCTGAGCCACGTTGGAGGAAGAAGGAAAAAAAATTCGGAAATTTGTGGTAAGATCTTATGGGACCAAACTGCTGAGGTTATCAGTCCCTATGCTTACACGCCAATTAATCTAACTTAAACTAACTTACGGTAAGGACAACACACGCACCCATGCCCGAGGGAAGATTCGAACCTCCGTCGTGGGGAGCCACGCGAACCGTGACAGGACGCGACCGCGCGGCTACCCCGTGCGGCGGAATAAGAAGGGACTCGGAGTGAGTGCAAATAGTAACTGGATCATGACTAATAATACTTAACGGTGACCGAATATTCAGTAATCAAAATTCATTGTGCATAAAAGGGCTGTTCAGGTAGTAACTTATTTAAACATTTTGTGGAGGTGAAGTATAACAAACCACCACGCAGTTCAAGCCAACCTGAAACATTTCAGGCGTGACGTTAAGAAATCTGGGAGAATGTATCTGCAGCATTACAAGGTATTGGAGAACTTGAAATCAAAAAGAGGTGTTGGAAACTGAACTGTTGCGCGACCGATTGCTCACGCCAGGTTTTCTGGTACACAGTCTTTGGCAGGAAGGGGGCGTGGCACTTTTGCTCAAAAATGGTTCAAATGGCTCTAAGCACTATGAGACTTAACATCTGAGGTCATCAGTCCCCTAGAACTTAGAACTACTTAATTCTAACTAACCTAAGGACATGACACACATCCATGCCCGAGGCAGGATTCGAACTTGCGACCGTAGCGGTCGCGCGGTTCCAGACTGAAGCGCCTTTAACCGCACGGCGAGCAGTGAAACAGTTACAGTGACAGTGGCAACTCTATATATAGTGTTTGACAGCGATGAATATGATTAAAAGAGAAATGTAAGTGAAACATTATGTAAATAGACACACATATAGAATTAAATAATTTCAGGCATAGAAATAACAAGTTTTCAAATCGTAATTTTGGCTTAATGAATTTGTCTACTTTAAGGTATACGTGATTGCAGATGACAAACTGTGCAACAAAACAGTCACCGTAGAAACACAACACATCAGAAAAACCACACCATGTGGTCAAAAGGTATAAATTCGTAATTTATGTGTTTTTTCAAATATCTGTAACTACGGTTTAAAAATTAATAGCTACATATATACAAACAACAAAGAACACACTCTATCTTTAACAAATGGAAAATGAAAGCCCACTGAAGATGCTGCAACTGCAGTGAAACATGTTTGGGTTAAAAACCAAAACTGTTTTTTGCTAAAGGCGGACCCTATCCAAAAACATACGTGTTGTGCAAAGTTGCTGCGTCAGGGTGGCGTAGTGCTTAGTGCATCTGTTGGGTTGGGGTTGGGTTGTTTGGGGAGGAGACCAGACAGCGAGGTCACCGGTCTCATTGGATTAGGGAAGGACTGGGAAGGAAGTCGGCCGTGCCCTTTCAAAGGAACCATCCCGGCATTTGGCTGGAGGATTTAGGGAAATCACGGAAAACCCAAATCAGGATGGCCGGACATGGGATTGAACCGTCGTCCTCCCGAATGCTAGTCCAGTGTGCAAGCCACTGCGCCACCTCGCTCGGTTTAGTGCATCTATCTAGTGAGCAAGAGACCCGGGTGTGAACAAATTTGATTCGTCACTTCAGTCTACAAGTAGATATGAAGCATTTACTTTAATCTCGCTACTAGGTCCCTGGTGCTACGCTTGTTTGCCCAGTTGTGACTACGGCCAAACCCACCGACACACACACACACACACACACACACACACACACACACACACAGGCAAGTAATTTATTGCAAGTTAGTTAGCTGTTAATCACAACGCTTTCATGCTTCCCCAGACGAGGCTGTTATAATTAACATCGTCTCGACGTGAGAAAGTGAATCGACGCATGACAATGTTATGAACGGTAAGACGCCGGTAGCAGTTGGTGACCAGTGGAGCGGTGTGCCACGCCGACCCAATTTCCTGAGTGTGTGAGTAACGTCCCGTGATCGGGACGACGAATGCGGCTGTCAGAGCGGGCTTCCCTTCCACCTGTTACAGCCGGCACGGCGCGCCACACGTGGCCCGTTTCTCCGGCGGCCGTCCTTGCCTCGCCTATCTACGGCCGGCATCTGGCTCTGGGATTTCAATAACCGCGTCTCCAGCCCCGGGCGGCCGGCGGCGGGCCTCCGCTCGATTGTTCAAGAGCTGAGGACGCGTCGCGCGACTTTCACTCCTTATATGCAATTAATCTCAGATTTAAAATTAAAAAAATAAAAGGGTCTCCTGTGGACGTGTGCTCGGCAGCGATCGCGTTAATTACAGGCTCTGCGTGCAGCAGATCACACACACAACACACACACACACACACACACACACACACACACACACACACACATGAGGTCCAGCACATTATGGTGGCGTAAAATCCAGCACGTGATAATTTACGACCTCCACAGGCGACGAGAGACCGCAACAAAAACGACCGATGCAGCTTCAGAGCGCGGTGTCTACAATGTCCCATGTACACGCTAGCTGGTTACTTACCAGGAAGCGAAGATACACAAAACCGCTCAGTAGTGGAAGGGGGAGCAAAGTGGCCATGCTAAGGAATATTTTTTTTTATCTTCAAGAAAATAAATAAGAAATAAAATATATATTTACATACGATATCCTACTTATTTAGTTACATAGGGCAATTTTTATATTGAATTTATCTCGGTAATTTTTTTTATATATATTTTTTACTCTATCCCTACCAAATGGTTACTTTGCCCTTCGGGGTGGGGCAAAGTGGCCATGAGGTGACCACTTTGCCCGATAGAAAATACAAAATTTAAAATCTGTTTGTATACTAAATGAAAGTGTATTTTCAAAATAAAAACATTATCACCATCGTAGAAAAAGAAACTATCACACTGAGTTTACTTACAAACGTCACAAATAAAGTCATTGTCTTCCTCTTCACACCCAGTACAAGCCTCATGTGCCCATCGTAAACACCCCGAACACCTTATCCATCCCTCATTTTCCCTTGACTTGGAATATAAGTCCCTGCAGAAAAAGCAATCTGTGTCACTCAAGTCACTGTCTGAGTCAGTAAATAAAGCACGCTTCGCTGATTTTGATTTCGTTTTCTGCTTTCCTTTTACTTCTTCTTTGCTTCCTTCATTCTTCTTCTTTACTCTGTTTTTCTTTTTTCAGTTCCAGCCTTTTTTTTTCTTAAGTCTTCCCTTTTCTTCTTTTTCTGCTTTTGCGGCTACTTGTGCCATCTTCAAAAGGCTTGAGGTCAAAACTGTAGCTGTTCCTTTTTTCGATTATTTTCTCGTTTCATAATATTTGTTTTAGGGATTGGAACAATATCCTGCGGGCTTACAGCAAAAGTATAGGGCATATTGGTCTTGGAGATGCTGATTAAATCACATGAAGTACTGCAGTGAGGCAGTGGGCTGGGTTGGCTGTTTCAAACACTCAATCGCTTTGTAAACAACATACGATACTATTATTTTTCAATGAAAATATATTTTACTGTATGTCGCGTAAAGTGGCCATTGTCAGGCATAGTAGCCACAGACGTGGCTATTTTGCCCTGTTCGCCGTCATTGCATAAATGCCACACTACTGGCTAAACGAATCGAGCAACTCGTTACACAGACACGTCATACTGTACCCTAAATACACCTCTTTTAAGATGTTACTGTCAGTTGCCTGTATTACGAATGAAAGTTTGGTTACAATAGTTAATTATATACACTTACCTTGCATCAGGACATTGAATAACACGAAAGTATTCAATAACTTTTAAACAAGTGATCAGAACAGCTTCCACAGTTAACACATCTGAGATGGTGTACCAATGGAATAGTTGACGCGTCCGCCGCTGTGTAGCAGCACCGTACAGTGCAGTAACACCTACTGGCCACTATGCCAACCCTTCCCCTATACATACCAAAACAGTACACTGTAACCATACTGTGTCCGAGAAATGATGCGAAAAACTTCAAGGGGTTGTAGAGGGTGTCTTTTGGAACAAACTGAGAACAGGAACTCTTGTTCGGAAACGACATCCAACGACACTACAGAGTGTCGAAGTTGTAGGCATAATTGCGTGCCACTAGGGCACCCCTTCGGCAGCAGACGCTGATATTGTACGATGACGGAAAGTAGGAGAAAGTTGTCGCAACGTTGTTTGTAATTCAGTGATCGGGATCGCCAGTCGAGATGACTGACCTAGCAGCAACGAAGAAAGGCCTTAATTTCTACTAATACAATGCTCTGTTGCCTCAGTGGAAGAGGAGTTCGGACACGGGTTTCCATCCACAGCTTATTTTTGTCCTGGAACCCTCTAAAACCTCCAATGTTTTTCGGTATACAGGAGAAAAATACATTGCAAATGGAAACCTGTGTCCGAAACAGTCATCTACCCAGACAACACGGCATCGAATTTATAGCAGAGAAGGCCGTCTACGCAGCAGATAGCTCCATCTTCTCCACTGACGATGGTGGCAGTCAGTAGCTCAAAATGGTTCAAATGCCTCTGAGCACTATGGGACTTGTCATCTGAGGTCATCAGTCCCCTAGAACTTAGAACTACTTAAACCTAACTAACCTAAGGACATCACACACATCCATGCCTGAGGCAGGACTGAAACGCCTAGAACCGCTCGGCCACCTCGGCCTGCTGTGAGAGCAAAATTTATTCCAAAATTGCAAGTCATTCAGAACTCTCTAGGCGAAGTCAACAACGATGCAGAGCCACCGAAATATGTTGCAACAGCTGCGAAACGTGATTTTAAGGATACGATGTCAACACTAAGTCTGAGTCTACATCTATATACATATTGCACAGGCCACCACACGGTGCAAGGCGGAGGGTACATTGAACTATTGGCAATCATTGCCTCTCCTGTTCCACTCGCAAATGGAACGAGAGAAGAACTACTGTTTACATGCATCTGCACGAGTCCTGATGCCTGTTGTCGTCTCGGTCGTTAGGGAGATGTGTGATTGTGGCAGTACAATCTTTCTCCTGCCTGTCACAAATACCGGTTCTCTACACTCTGTCAACAGCAGTTTGCTGAAAGAAGGTCTTATTCTCTCCAGGAATTCCCATTTGAGTTCGTGGAGAATTTTCGCAACACTCGCGTATTGACTGAACCTACCAGTAACAAATCTAGCAGCACGCCTCTGAACTGCTTCGATTACTTCCTTTCATCGGACCTAATGGGAATCCCAACCATTCAAGCAGTAGTCAAGAATAGGTCGCATAGGTATTCTGTTACACGGTCTCCTTTATAGACGAGCTACACTTTTGTAGAATTCTCCCAATTACCCGAAGCAGACCATTCGCTTTCCCTACAACCGATCTAACGAGCTCGTTCTATTTCATATCTCTTTGCAACGTTATGCCCAGATATGTAATAGACGTGATTGTATCAAGCACCGCACAACCAATGCTGTATTCAAATATCAAAAGATTATTTTTCCTACTCGTCTGCATTAAGCTGAATTTTTCCACTTAGCTGTCATTTATCACACCAAACAGATTTCTGTCCAAGTCATCTGGTTTTCTCCCACAGTCACTCAATGACATTTTCCCGCATACTACATCCGTCAGATCGTTTACGTATATACAGAACGAGAGCGGTCGTATCGCACTACACGGGGACACTTCTTATGATACCTTTGTCTCTCGTGAACATTCGCCGTCCAAGGCAACGTACTGGGTTGTATTTCTTAAAGAGTCACCGAATAACATTTCTGAGTACTCGGACCTTCCGTAACAGTCTGCTGTGTGGCACTGTGTCAAACGCCTTTGGGACACCCGGGAATAAGGAATCCGCCTGTTGCCTTTCATGCACGAGTAGCAAAATATCGTGTAAGAAAGGGAAAGCTGCTTTTCGCACGAGCGATGCTTTCTAAATCCGTGCTGATTTGTGGATAGAAGCTGTTCTCTCTGAAGGAATTCTATTATATTCCATCTTAATATATGCCCAAGAAATTTTGCAGCAAACCGACGTTAAGGTTATTGGTCTGTAATTTTGCGAGTCGCTGTTTTGCCCTTTTTATATACGGGAGATACCCGCATTTTTTTTTCTCCACTCGATTGGCGAGACATTCGCGATAAATGCGAGCTAAGGAAGGGTCAATGCCGAATTGGAATTCCATCTGGATCAACGTTCATTAGATTGAACAACATAAAGCTCTGTCGGTGTTACTACTACTGACACAATCTTCCAGTTCTGCGAATAGTGAACAAGCGCTCAAGGGCAGCAATTCTGAGACATACGTTCAAACAGCCTTGTAACTCTGCATTGATCGCATAAACGTAATTTAAGCACATGTGAAAATTTGACCAGAGCCAAATGGACTCAGGAGAAAAACTAGATCTCATGATTTATTATATGACTATTCCAACAAGTCGAACATTAAATTTCAGTTCAGAAATCCCAAGAATGATCGTTTCGGTTTGCATCTGACATGTAAACTGCCAACATCAGTTTCGAAATCCGACATTAATATAGGGGTATAGTTGCGCTGTATGCGGTGACTGTTGGGCTAATGGAACCTGTCCTCGCAGACGGCACTAGCGATCACAACTTCTGCGTAGTCGTTAACTGGTTTGCGACGACAGGGCCGGTTGTGAATGGATCGTGGGACAATGGTGACCAGTTTTCTGGTCACATCAATCACGCTTCCTTTTACTTCGGTGTATTGGTGGTCTTTTCGGGGCCACCTCGTGGTGGAGTCCCCGTGATAATTCTTTTTGTTATCAAAAAAGCACCTTTGCCGTATGTCGATCGTACAGCTGCTCTGTTATATCGAAAAATATGTACAACAGACAGCTGCTACGAACTTATTTTGTATTTATCTTACAATTAAATTTTCCCCGAAGCATTTAATTATTTATTATTTTGTATTCGTTGCAGTTGTGGACCACAATATTTTACACCAGATACTTTAATTTTCGTCTGTGATGACCATCTTCAAGATCCGTACGATATTACAGTGCCTTTCCGGTTCAGAAGTACGATGCAAACTTCTTTCGGACATGAATGAATGATCGGAGGAGGATTGCATGGTTCTTATTAAGAACACAGGCACTGCAATGCCGTATTTATCCACCGTCACCGGACAAGCGATTTTTAATTAAAATATCTCCCCTGTGCGGGAATATACATGATGGATGTACGAGTGCGGGTGGTAGACACACGCTTGACGACATATGGAAGTGTGGCTCTGACCATGCTCTGATAGCCAAATGGTAAGGCGACAGGTCGCAATAAGCGGGAAATCCAGGTTCGAGTATCGGTCCAGCACAAATTTTCATCGTCATCATTCAGTTATACAGCTGACATTATCCAGCAAATGAGAATACATTTCATGTACCTTCATGATCTACGTACAAAGAATACTTCAGTACATCGAACCGATATGTGTAAATATGATGCAATCGGACGGTTATAAACCATAAAGGCTTCCTGGTTTTATGTAAAAATGTAAGTGGCACAGACAGACTACTCGAACAGCATGGGGCAGGCTTGTTGATTGTATGCAACACCTTAACTGACTACTAAGAAGTAAACAGCTTACGGGAGTGAGGTGGTGTCCAACCAGAATGTAAGCAGGAACTTCCACGTCTGGTCAAACAACAGAAAGACAGAGTGAATGGTACGTCACCCGATGGTAATTAATATTCACTATCTGTAGTTTCTGACGTTGGTCATCTTTGGTCTTGTGGTATCACTTCTGGTTTTATATAATGTTTGTTTGTTTGTTTCGGGATACCGAGGATTTAAATTTCCTTGCACAGCTTTTCATTTGCGCCCCCGAAATGACGAGGTGTACGTCTGTCAAAATGTCGGCGGCAGTTGTCGAAGACGTCACCTGCCTACGTTCCCATAAGCTGTTTGAAGACACAATACGGTGGGAGAAACCCAAGTTTCAGTTTGCTAAGAGCTTGTATAAAATCACCGTACCTGTTGCAATAGTTTATATGTGGTACTCACATTTTTACAAAAAAACGACGGAGCTTTTTTGACTTACTACTTTCTGGCTGTACCATAGTTACGTATGCTGGTTCGATGTGTGTGAAAAACTGTACTCAAGTTTTGAAGACGGTCGCCATACCGAAAGCAATTATCTGGTGTAAAATATTGTGGTCCATAACTGAAATAAATATAAAAAAATATTAACTGAATCACTGTATTATTGGTACCAGTTTCCAATGTTGCTCATCGCCGCCGCCGCCGCCGCCGCCGCCGCCGCCACCACCACCACCACACACACACACACACACACACACACACACACACACACACAAAGCTTTTTAGATGTTAGCCCGTGGTTCAGGCATCTAACAGTGACATTGTGCCAAAACTTCCCAAGTTTCCAGAGGTCGGACGCGATTTACTATCATCTCATTGGCACCATGGATATTCTAAAAATGTTTAAATCGTACAGAGGTGACAAAAGTCATAGGATAGAGAGATGTACACATACTTATGTCGGTAGTATCACGTACAGAAGATATAAAAGGACAGTGCAGTGATGGAGCTGTCATACGATTCGTGTGAAAAGGATTTTGACGTGATTATGGCCGTACGACGGGAATTAACAGACTCTGGACGTGGAATGGTAGACGCATGGGACATGCCATTTCGGAAGCCGTTAGGGAAATCAGTATTCCGAGATTCACAGTTTCAAGAATGAGCCAAGAATACCATATTTCAGGCATTACCTCTCACCACGGACAACACAGTGGACGACGGCTTTCACCTAACGACCGAGAGCATCAGCGTTAGCGTAGAATTGTCAAAGTTAACAGACAAGCAGCGCTACGTGAAGCAACCGCAGAAATCAATGCGGGACGTACGACGAACGTATTCGTTAGGACATTGCGTCGAAATTTGGCATTAATGGTTCAAATGGCTCTGAGCACTATGGGACTTAACATGTGAGGTCATCAGTCCCGTAGAACTTAGAACTACTTAAAACTTACTAACCTAAGGACATCGCACACATCCATGGCCGAGGCAGGATTCGAACCTGCGACCGTAGCGGTCGCGCGATTCCAGACTGAAGCGCCTAGAACCGCTCGGCCACCGCGGCCAGCTCACATCAGTGTATACGGAGTGAGGTCTGTTATCCAGTTCGTGATTTTGGTTTTATGTACAGTAGAAATGAACTCCATTTATGAAAAACAAGGCAGTTACTTACGTCAGAATGCAGCGCAAGGCGTAAAGCAAAGTGCACCGAGACTATGCAGACTGCAAGTTGCGGCCTATTTGCATTCGCGTGAGTTCTGCGTGCCTGTGATTGCCCCGCAAGGTAGTGTGCGTGACTTCCACCAATTTTTGCGATGTGTATTCGCCCTGTCCCGCACACCGCAGCAGGGTAAACACACTTGGACCAGCAACGCGCCTTCGGTGCTCTAATCCACATAATATGTAACTGATATGTTGCGTACTTATGATGATTAGTGAAAATCTAATCTGGCAAAAATTGAAGTATTCATAACAGCTGAAATTAGTACACAATTTTTGATATTTTAAATCTGTGAGACGCGAACTATTGAAAACAATTACATATTTTTCTTTGCTAATGGCGCCCTCTTGGCATGGTATTTCCAGTTGCTCAAATGCTGATGTCACCAAGGCAGATCTCTCCTGCATTCTCAATAGACCTAATATGGTGAACCTGAAATGATCTGCTAGCCGCATGCTGCTAGCATCAATCAAATTGGACATACTTTCGATGTTATGAAGTGCAATCTCTCAATTCTATAACAACCAGCTGTTTAACTACAGGTATTACGCGAGCTGTCCTCCGGTCACACAAGGATGATTAGCCGACTCCATTCCAAAGCTAACTGCTCGGTCAGCGCAGTCAATTTTGGAACGGGCACGGGTTCAATTCACGGCCAGGTCGGAGATTTTTTCCGCTTGGGGACTGGGTGTTATGCTGTCCTTACATTAATATCTTCGTAACTAACATGCCACTACTCAGATGACGGTATGGGCACGTCCCCAAAAACCAACAAAAAACAAATAAATAAAGGCTAATTGCTGGCGATTGGCGTACCCATTGTGGAAGGTGGTCGTAATATACTCGTCGACCACGATTTCGTTGACACTATATCATCTGAAGATACCGGTTGATTTAAATGTAGAAACCTTTTTCGTAAATGCAGACAGCAGTTCGTGCGGATTCATTAAAATTTGAATTTTCCAGTGAGTAACCTCACGTCAGCGGTTATATAAATAAATATAGATGCAAAAATACTCACGAAAGACGGATCTCGTAATGGAAACAGAATCTCCGACAACTTACCTGCAAAAGAAGAGAACAACAGTTAGTTATCAAAATAGTTTACATAATATAAAATCAATTTATTAATTAAATATAAACTGATGAAATGTGTCTGCAGTCAAATTATACCGTCACTTTCAGACCGTTTAGTCCATTCTCACTGATAAGTGCAACAAATAGAACAATGATGAAAGAGAAACATATCTGAAAAGCACGTAGAAACGTTCAATATATTTATACGTGTGTGTGTGTGTGTGTGTGTGTGTGTGTGTGTGTGTGTGTGTGTGTGTGTCTGTCTGACGAGGACTTCAGTGCGAGATGCTTATAACAGTTTCCACAACGAAACTTTGTCTCGAAACCTGGCACCTCTCCGGCATGGGTGTGTGTATGTCGTCCTTAGCGTAAGTTAGTTTAAGTTAGATTAAGTAGTATGCAAGCCTAGGGACCGATGACCTCAACAGTTTTGTCCCATAGGAACTTACCACAAATTTCCAATTACAATCAATGCCTTCTCTGCGCGATAGCAATGGAGATACTATGGAAGACAGTGCTGCCAAAGCAGAGTTACTAAACACAGCCTTCCGAAATGCCTTCACCAAAAAAGAAGTAGTAAATATTCTAGAATTAGAATCAAGACCAGCTGTCAACATGAGTAACGTAGAAGTAAATATCCTCGAAGTAGTGAAGCAACTTAAATCACGTAATAAAATCAAGTCTTCTCACGAAATTTCAATCGCCAACTTTCTCCTCCGAATGAGGAAATATTTTTTCGACACCGACCTAAATAGGGAGAAACGAACACCACGATAAAATAAGGGAAATCAGAACTCGTACGGAAAGATATAGGTGTTCCTTCTTTCCGCGCGCTATACGAGATTGAAATAACAGAGAATTGTGAAGGTGGTTCGATGAATACCCTACCAGGCACTTAAATGTGTTTTGCAGAGTATCCACGTAGATGTAAATGAACATTCAAAGGCGAATGAAATGTTTCTCTAATGCACTGTATTTCCTACTTTTAGGTAAATCACATCACAAAATATTTGACCGATTTTTCCAAAGATTTTTGTTGCATTCCAAGTTTTATTCAGAAAGCATGATCTTATTGATATCTCATTCGCTTTCCTAGCATCTTCTGTTCTCTAAATGTCCTGAATTTAGTACTAGATTCGAAAAAAAAAAAAAAAATTGGATACTTAAATGTCATATCAATCTAACTTTTATACGCATAATAGCTAGGCCTTAAAGAGAGTGTTTTTGATACAGCATTTACGTAGCTAACAGCAGCTGTTCGTGAAATATTTCAAATTACTGTCACGCCACTAACAAAGTTTTTTTGTGAGTACCGTGATAAGTTTCAAGGATTTTCTTTTGCCTTTTTTTTGCGCAACTTAACCTCACGCTGATCAGTTTTATACCATCATATTTGTCCGTCCCTCCCCCCCTCTTTGTTTAGGTTTTAAAATTCGGAGAAAAACCCATTCTGTAATTTATAGGGAGTGGTTGTTTTCGCTTCGCTCAAACAAAATCAAAATGCTTCAAATGGCTCAGAGCACTATGGGACTTAACATCTATGGTCATCAGTCCCCTAGAACTTAGAACTACTTTAACCTATCTAACCTAAGGACATCACACAACACCCATTCATCACGAGGCAGAGAAAATCCCTGACGCCCCGGGAATCGATCCCGGGAACCCGGGCGCGGGAAGCGAGAACGCTACCGCACGACCACGAGCTGCGGACTCGCTGAAACATTTGACTACTAAGAACAAATTGACAATGAAAAACTGGTTCAAATGGCTCTGAGCACTATGGGACTTGACTTCTGAGGTCATCAGTCCCCTAGAACTGAGAACTACTTAAACCTCATCCATGCTCGAGGCAAGATTCGAACCTGCGACCGTAGCGGTCGCGCGGGCCCAGACCGTAGCGCCTAGAACCGCTCGGCCACCCCGGCCTGCAGTTGAAAATGAGTTCAATACAGGTCTAGACCAAGTGAAAAAGAAAAAAAAAAGAGGCCAACAGGTGGCCGAAGTCCTCTGGGAGGACGGCACAACGGAACGTTTCAAGCTTCCTAAATCAGATTATACACCACCGAAAACCAAGTGATGTACTTGGCAGCAAAACGCAGATTATGGGCGTCGTATCAGGAGTATCGATTAGTTAGTGAAGCTGGTTCTCTCTCTCTCTCAGCTGTATACGTGTTTATGGGCTGAACGATACAAAACAAAAGGAAAGCAGAACTCGGCAGGGCGCGATAAGATCCCTGGCGAGCGGACAGACCACCCATAGCGCGTGCGCCGAGTCGCTGGCCGCGCACGTGTGGTGGCCCGTGTCCACGTGCGCCGGTGACCTCTCGGCGTCGCTGATTCACAGATGGGCGCAAATCCCGCGCGGAAGTGACGCGGCGTCATTGTAGTGCTGAAAGGACGTTACGGAACGCTGCCCAGCGGCGAGGGACGCGTCACATTGCTACGACCGCTTCCTGGAGCCGGCACACGCTTAACGATTCTGTTGCTACGACGTGATAGTGAAATGCTAATGCGACGACAACAGCTATTTCTCAGTGCGACGAAGGCGACTCACCGGTGCTATGACGTCTGTTTCTGTCTGGTGATACGTGTCGGAAGACATACTGAGGAATCGGTAGGTGACGGCTATTGTAAATTGTGCATTCTGGAGAACGGCGCTTCAAATCCCCCTGCGGCTATACAAATTTAATTTTCAGCTGTTTCTGTAAAACTGCTTTTGACAAGTGGACTTCCTTATCAGTCCCCGCCTACCAACTCCTCCACCCTCCCCTCATCGCGAGACTGTGCTCGATCTGTAATGATCTCATAGTCGGCGAGACGTTACACTTAATAGTCCTTCCTTTTGGAGGAGAAGGATGCTTTATTTGTCATTTAACAAAAGCCCTCTCTTGTTTGATTATTGCAAAGTAGGAAGGACACGTAAAATTTTACATGCCCCCGAAGACAGATGCTGCCAGTGCTCATTTTCCACTACTGTTGTAGTCTCTCTCTCTCTCTCTCTCTCTCTCTGTCTCTGTCTCTCTCTAACATCTCTCCCCTCCACGCATGCGTGCGCACACACACACACACACACACACACACACACACACACACACACACACACACACAGAGAGAGAGAGAGAGAGAGAGAGAGAGAGAGAGAGAGAGAGAGAGAGAGAGATCTATATCACTCTGTTTGAATATTTTGATAACAAAAAAGTAATCCAAATAATTATAATGCAATACATTTAATTTGAAGGCTTGAAAAAGTTAAACATTAATTATGGTACCATATTTATTCCTCTATAAGTTAAAAATCGCAAAAAATGATATATTGTTTTTCTTCTCTCTCTCTCTCTCTCTCTCTCTCTCTTTTAGTTCTGCTGACTGCCACAGTACGCTGATACCGCTTAACGTTTCGTGACTGTTCAAACGAAAATAAAGTAGTAACATGCAATTTTGTCATATGATGACATGATGGAGACCGTGGCTGTTGTTTGAAGACAAATGTTGATGGTGTTAGGACAGCAACCAGCCACAAATTTACTTTCAGTTCCTTCATTCAAAGGATCCTGAGAACTATTTACGTGTGCAACAACAAGGATGCAGTGGGAATGCATTTACATCTGTTGGACGAATGTTATGAAAACAAACACTCGAAACCGACGTTTCGCGTAAGTCACATGCAACGAAAATCTGTAACGCAACCATCTGTGTGTGGCGTGTTGATAATTATGTATTATTTATATTTTAGGGCAATTAATCTGTAAAAACACATCACAAGTCATAAAGAAAGCATGTAAACCGTCTGAGGATGAATCACAACGATTCGAAACCGGTAACGATGTCCTTTGAATAAAGGAACTGAAAGTAAATTTGTGGCTGGTTGCTGTCCTAACACCATCAACAAAAGTAGTAACAGATGAGCCAAGATTTAGCTTCTCCATCTAACGAATAATTGTCACCAGTCGCATAGACGTAGTTGCAGAACTGACAAAAACTTGAAACTTCCTGACAGATTAAAACTGTGTGTCGGACCGAGATTCGAACTCGGGACCTTTGCCTTTCGCGGGCAAGTGCTCAGTAAGTTTCAAATCACCGCACACTCCGCTGCAGAGTGAAAATCTCATTCTTGACAAAAACTTGCAATTCGTTTGAATTTATCAGTGAACATTTGCACACTTTGTGATGGTAAGCGAACACCCTCTGCGGTACCTCTGAAACTTCACACTGCCACTTACAACTGAAAGTGGCCACCATCATAGGCAACAGCAGCGCAGACAATGGCGGCGAGCTGCCTGTCTTCCTGCGCGGGCAATAAACGCGAACACATCAGACAACACAAAGCGGGACAAAGCCCCAACGGTACAAGGAGACGGACACCCTGTTTACTCAAACACTGGCCCACTTCTGAATGCCTGCGTTTAGCCGAGTGCCTGGCGCTCTGGGAGACGTCTTCGCAGCACGTACCGTAAATTCTCTAGCGAGGTAACTTATTGCGTACGAAACACAAAGGTGTATGTGGAACACGACTTGTGTCTGCAACAAGGTATCCTTATCATATACCAGAGTGCCCTAGGCTGTACATCGTAAAGATGATGTGTAAAATTTCTAGTGCACGTTGATTTCCAATCGTGTTGTTGCTGCTACTACTGCCGTCGGCGTCGTCATCTTTAAACTGATGATTCCTTGATGGCTCAGGACGTCTCCTATCAAACGATCTCTCATTTTAGTCAAGTTGTGAGATAAATTTATTTTTTATTCACACTGATTCCGTATCGCCTACGTAGTTACTCGATCTGTCCATATAAGCATCAGCATTATTCTGTGGTGTCATGTTTCGAAAGTTATTCTGTTCTTGTCTGAAATGTTTAGCGGCCGCAATTCACTTTCTTACATGGCAAAATCCTTCAGAAAATTTATATTGATGTTAATAAATTTCTCTTATTCAGAAACGCTCTTCTTGGTACTGCCAATCTGCATGTTGTATCCTCTCTACTTCAGTCATTGCCATTTATTTTGTTACTCAAGTAGCAGAAGTACCATCTACTACTTTTAGTGTCTCGTTTGCTAATTCCCTCATTGTCGCCTGATTTAGCTCGACTACATTGCTTTACACTTCTTTTGCTTTTGTTGTCATTTATCTTACGGCCCCGTATTCCAGTATTTTTTACCATACTATATTTTCTCGTTTGCCTTAATAATGTTTAACAGTTTCGTTCAAATTTTGAACATTTTCAAAATGTTCAAATGTGTGTGAATTCCTATGGGACTAAACTGCTGAGGTCGTCGGTCCCTAGACTTACACACTACTTAAACTAACTTACGCTAAAGACAACACACACACACACACACACACACACACACACACACACACACAGACACACACACGGACGAGGGAGGACTCGAACCTCCGGTGGGAGTGACCGCCTGATTCGTGACATGGCGCCTCTAGCCGTGCGGCCACTCCGAGCGACTTGAACATTTTCAATTCCATTATAGTTACACAGTCCTGTATCTTGTGAGCAACTTCCATCAGACATGAATCAGTAAACGGCAAAAAAATATATTAGACTAATAATTCAGCTGCTGTGAATTTATCTCCACTTGACATAACGTCAAGCTTTCATCACGACTTCTTTCCAAGACATTACCTACTCCGTTCAAATGATCCTCCAAGTCATTTGCCGTTCTGATAAAATTACAATGTCATCGGTAAACCTTAAAGGTTTTTTTCTTTTCCCTGACCTTTAATTCCCTTTTCAAATGCATCCTTGGTTTCCTGTACAACTTGCTCAGTTTAGAGACTGAGTTACAACAAACCACAAACCTGTCTCACACCCTTCCCAAGTACTGCTTCCCTTTCTTGTATTCCGACTCATATAAAGGGTCAGGTTTTCGTGTATGTTGCAAATAATGTTTTGCTCTCTGTATTTTTTCTAATCACTGCGCTCTTTTTATTGAACAAACAAGTTATAAAATTCCAGTAAGAAACCCATACAATTAGAAGTACACCACGTTTCATGTTATACAAATTTTGGAAGAAAAGAAAAACCATATTTGTGAAACTCGTTTTCGCTGTCGTGTCTACATGTTACGCCCGAATCGATGTTCAAATAACAGTTTTCCCGTGCGTCATTTTTTTACGGACGGCGTCGGTTAATTAACTGTTTCAGTTTCGTCAGCACTATCATGTGAGGCTACCAATGTTTTCAATTTCCTCAAGTGTATCAGTCAACTCAAGAAGGGATTTAAAAATCTTAACCATGTCATTTGATTTTCTGCACCGTTCTAGCTCACATGCATTGTGGGAAGGAGTGTAAGTGACCACTGGTGGTACATTTCAGCACTATAATGTTTCGGAGAATTTGAATGGGTGCAAGCACTCCGAATCAGTACATATTAATTCTTTTTCCTGTGCACAGGGTTTGAAAATGTTATGTCGCTAGCTACTGACTGTTTATCAGTGGCTTTGCCACTGAAAGAAGTCCGCATACCGTAGTAGCTACAGGATAACAATCATTGAACTACATGAAATAAAATCATCATAACTTCTGAACAGTCTGCGTTAGGACGTTCAAACTGCACTGTTGGCTGCAGGGCATGACGGGAATTAGTATTCGTATGTATGGTTTGGTTTAGTGTCGAAGACCACTTTAATTTGTATGGGTTCGTCAATAAGCAAAATTGGCGTATTCGGGGGACTGAAAACCCGCATTCCGCGATCGAGAAGTCTCTTCACCCTCAACGGGTGACTGTGTGGTGCGCAATGTCCACTTACGGAATAATTTATGCGATATTTCTTGATGGCACGGTGACTACCGAACGGTACCTGCAGTTTTGGAAGATAATTTCTTCGCCATTAACCAAAGTGATCCTGATTCCAACAATATATGGTTCATACGAGACGGAGCTCGACACCATTGAAATTGGAGAGTGTTTGATGTCCTGAAGGAGCGCTTTGAGGACACCATTCTGTCTCCGGGGTACCCAGAGGCCACTGGCATGAGCCTCGATTGGCCGCCATTTTCTCCAGATCTGAACACAAGTAACGCCTTTTTGTGGGGCTATATTAATGAAAAGGATGGCAGGCATATCGAACATGTTATAACCTAAAACCAAATATCTGTAGTGAGGTTTACATGTTGAATAAAGTGTGTGCACGCCGTAGATTGTAACTAATTTACATTTTGTTTCGGTATACGCAGCATGTAGGGTTGTTGCAAGGCAGCTCGATTTATGCTAACTCAGCGAATATATCGACATTTATGTATTTCTTTTCATGTATTACGGATAAAATGTGTTTCTCGTCAGTTAAATGGAGGGAATGAGTCACTTCCTACACAGTCTATATCTTCTTCCCTCTCGTTCCTCATTAAATAACCTCCGTACAAACTTACAGCGTACGACTTAGAAAACAAGTTCGGTAACGATCTGACAATCCTGTCGAGCGGCAAACGCGGTGGAATGTTTCCTTGTAGCCCAATACGGTGGGAGACAAAATCTAGCAGAACCGATACCGAAATATTTGCATGGCTAACCAGAATCGGTTTCTAAAGACAGATCCTCCGAAATACGGATTGCAAAGCGCCTGCGAATGCAGCAATAGAAGCGGCGAGCCGCGGAGATTTATAAGTGTTTTCGAATGCCAGCTGTTGCATCTACGGCGGCAGATCGACGTCATTTCCCAGACAGCGTGATGATTCATCGGAAAACACAATAGCACACCATTCCTGTGGTGTATTGCAACGTCCGGTGTCCCACTGCGAGGCGTCTGCGGCATGGCTCTAAGTCATGCGTAGGCGGCGCAGGTACAAGTTGTACACTTTATCTGTGATGTAGGAACGGAAATTTACAACTTATCTTTGAAAACGACGCCGTTGTCCAGTTTTCAATTGTAAGTTGCTATGGATGTCATTCTCCTCGGGAGCTGGACCCTTTAGAACCATGGGTCGTAATTTCATGTTTTTCAATTTATGTAACGGACTACACACCCTCGCTACAGAAGAATGCTGTAGATGGGTAGATCACATAACTAATGAGGAGGTATTGAATAGAATTGGGGGGAAGAGGAGTTTGTGACACAACGTGACTAGAAGAAGGGATCGGTTGGTAGGACATGTTCTGAGGCATCAAGGGTTCACCAATTTAGTACTGGAGGGCAGCGTGGAGGGTAAAAATCGTAGAGGGAGACCAAGGGATGAATACACTAAGCAGATTCAGAAGGATGTAGGCTGCAGTAGGTACTGGGAGATGAAGAAGCTTGCACAGGGTAGAGTAGCATGGAGAGCAGCATCAAACCAGTCTCAGGACTGAAGACCACAACAACAACACACGCTTATTGTTCTACGGTGAAAATTGCACTGATGTGAACTTGGCACTGTTTTAACTACTGCTGGCTGTATGGTGTTCGTCTGTTACTGTTTTTATTTTACGTTAAGTACTTATATTTGCACATCGAACTCTTTTTATACTTCTACTGTTTGCAGTTATGTTACTATGACAATTTTGTAAATACCCTTGGCTGTAATGTCTTTGGTGCCCAAAGCCGAAATTTATAAATAAAAATAAATTAATGAGAACGGAAAATAACTCTAAACATACCGCGTAGCACAATGAAATTCCATCTGCCTAACACTCTGTTTTGATTAGCACGGTACAGATGCGGAGCGCTCTAGTTTAGCACTATATTACTTCATACGTCTCGATGTTCACCCGAAGTCCCAATACCATTGGGTGACGCAATTTTTTCGTGTGCTTTCGCCCTCACGGTCTGCAGCTACACATTTGTATTTAAAGTCAGCCTATCAGCGACACGTTATTCTGTTCCTCTACGAAACCCTTGAATTAGGTAGCGCAGTCCAAGGGTCTGCGGAAACAAATGGACAACCACACACAATAAATCGATTAGGTAAATCGATTAAAATTTTAAAAGCGTAAAACAAATGATTACTATGGCAACAAGTGTCCCTTAGACTCGTAGACTGTGGCTGGTCCCGGTCCACGGGGTCTGCAGCGTCCTCAGCTCACAGGAAATCTTCCTTGTTCGCTACTTAACTCGTCCTCAGTATTTCTTACGCGATCGACTCCGTAATTAATTGAAGTTCGTTTTGCCTGTGTGACAAACGATCTCTGTTCGGTTTTTCGCTGTGTCACTTCCCGTTAATTCAATGGAAGCTAAGAACTTAATATCCGGCGAGCTGTTTTTACAATTCGTTGACTTTGTGGTAAGACACTCTAAGAGCGTGAACGAGGCCTGTAAAAAAGCACAGGCATACATATTTGTGTAAAATGCAGTTGGAAATGAAAAAAAGAAAATGTGTGTCTACGTTTAAGCTAAGCCTGTAATTTTTATATTCGAACAGAAGATTGTGAATGGTATTCCCACACCCGTTGTTCAAGATGTTTTTAAGAAAGAAAAAGGACTTGTAGCATCTATTTAAATTTTTCGTCGTTGTAGTCTCTCTCTCTCTCTCTCTCTCTCTCTCTCTCTCTCTCTCTCTCTCTCTCTCTCTCTGTGTGTGTGTGTGTGTGTGTGTGTGTGTGTGTGTGTGTGTGTGTGTGTGTGTGTGTGTGTGTATGAGAGAGAGAGAGAGAGAGAGAGAGAGAGAGAGAGAGAGAGAGCGCACGCGTATACAGGTGTGATCAAAAAACTATAGTGGTCTATATACATCCGATTTTCAAAATTTTTTAACTTGGTGACACACATGTTCCTGAAGTATGTCCGCATTTTCAGCTGTTTTGAATACTTGGTTTATTCTTGACAGTCGAAAAGGTTACACGTAGTTTCGAGTGTTCAGCGAACTTTTTCTTTCGGAAAAGATGGATCAAAGAATTTGCATTAAATTTTGTTTGAAAACTGTCGTAAAGTGCAGCACTGCATTCGAAATGTTGACTGTCGCTTTTGGCGAATCTTCTATGAATAAGACGTGAGTTTACGAGTGGTATAAACGTTTCAAAGAGGGTCGACAAGAGGTTGTAGACGACGACAACCCTGGACACCCTAGCACACCAATTAATGACGACAATGGGGAAGAAGTAAAAAAAAATGGTACTGGAAAATCGCCGAATCACCATCAGAGAGGTTGCTGATGTGTCGGCATAGCCTATGACTCATGCCAAGCAATTTTGTCGGAGGTTTTGGGTTCAAAGGGTGCGCAGAAAAGTTGTTTCCGAAACTGTTGAATTTCGAGCAAAGACGACGTCCCGTACACATTGCACAGCAATTACTGAATGAAGCCGACAACGGTCCAGATATTCTAAAGAACGCTATACCAGGTGACGAAACATGGGTATACGGGTATGGCGCGGAAACCAAGGCCCATCGTCCTAATGGAAACTGCCTGAAGAGCTAAGACCGAAAGAAATTCGACAGGTTCGATCACAAGTGAAAGTTCTTCTCGTCGGTTTCTTCGATTAAAATGGAACAGTGCGTCATGACTTCCTGTCATACGGTTGTACGGTCAACGTATTCGCGAGACATGGCTCCTTGCAACTTCTTTCTGTTCCCGAGGCTGAAGGACGTCGTCTTGGCACCATTCCTGAGATAAAAACAGAATCGTTGAAGGAGCAGAACACCGTAAAGAAAAGTGGGTTCCAGAAGTGTTTCCAAGATAAAAGCGCTGGCTCTAGTGCGTTATATATGAGGAGATTACTTGACAGGGACAAAGCTGATGACAGTGAATAAAAAGAAAAGTTACTTTTTTGATTACACCTCGTATTTTAGATGTCATTCACAAACGTTTCATATACCGTTTTGTTATATAGCTTGTGTTTCAGCTTACCTGATGGTGATGGCATTTCTGATCGTCTACTAGTACTCTCATAAGTTAGGCTATATAACCTGCTCGGATGAACACAGTTCCCTTGCTGTTGCCCGCCTCTCGTGTCGGTAGGTCGATATCTCCCAGCTTTCTCAGGGAGCCGGCTTGGTAACATACGGGCTAGATGCTCACACCATCACTTTCTGTACCCGCTCACTCCATCCGTTATCCTTAATCACGGGACTCACCTTCGGTCGCCCGTCCTCGTTAGATTCTGGTACTAGTCTTCGCGTGAACATTAAACGTACTCACATGTTTTACTTTTAGCGCTCAGTTTTACTCACAGTACGCTAAGGGAAAATTCTAGCTCGACAAAGGAGAACCTGACCTATTAACGAAGAACTCATTAGCGGGCGGGAAACATTTTCTTGAAAGGTGAAAGGATTATGAGAAACAGCCGTGATGAAAGATAAGTGGCATATAAGATGACTGGCAGGAAGACAATCTCCTAACACCACTTCTGTCTGCAGCCCTAAATACGAATGGACTGAATATGTAACGGAATGGGACGACATGTAATGCAGAGAGCGATACCTGGTACTAGTCGCCATGTAGGTAAACACAATGAGCACATATTGTAACCATGCCAAGTGGCTGACTCAATTTTTTTTGCGTACTTTGAACGTAATAATGAAGATTTGCAATTGAAACGTAACGAAATATACGTTCTATCCAAAAGCACATTCAACGAACATATATACTAAAACATACATTTATAAAGTTGCTGCAGTAAAACATACTAGTTATTTCCATTTAACGAAAAGACGCAGCAAACGTGTTAGCAACAAAATCCAACCTGTAATTAAAACATTATTTGATCTCTTAAATAATATAATATTGTGAAACCACATTTCCTGTGTTTTGGCTATGTGAGCTGTTTTATTTCAAACTATTGGTTATCCCGTTTCCTTAATGTAAATTCTGTAATTTATTTATACAAACTTTTTAACTTTTAACTGAACTCATTGAAATTAACGCTTCAAACAATGTTAACAACTAAATTCTGAATGTTAAAAGCTATACAAGGGGAGACTGCCAAAGACAAAAGTCGTCAGTGGCATGTTCAATTTCTACAAGCTCAATGTATTTGATAAACTTTTAATTGGTATGAAAGTGGCAAAAGAAATTACAACATTATGGTTTAATGCAAATGGTTTACTATTAAATGAGGAAAAGACGCAGAATATGTAGTTCAGTCTATCAAAGACTACAAAAATAGAAAAACAAAAGGCAAAGTTTTTAGGTATCATACTTGACAACAGTCTAACATAGAACTCTCATGTTGATCACATAGTGGTTAGTTTGTCAAGAGTTATGTATTTGTTGAAGAGACTGATGTGTTGTGTGACATTTGAGTACGTATGAACGGCGTACTTTGCCTTTTTTCATTCTGTTTTAAGGTATGGGTTAATACTCTGGGGAAACAGCAGAAAAATAAATGAAATTATGGCGATCCAGAAGAAAGCAATCAGAGTAATGGCTAAGGTAGATAATAGAACACATTGTAAACCGTTGTTCATTAAATATAGAATTTTAACAGTTATTAATTTATATATTCTTGACAGCGTTAACTACATACTTGCTGAACTACGTAATTTACATATAACAAATCAAAGGCATGACTACTATACAAGAACATGTACTTCTCTGCTGTTGTCACAAAATAGATTAGCTAAAACTAACAATAGTCTTAAGTATTTGGCAATTAAAATACATAACAAATTGTCTAAGAATGCGTCAATTAAGCCTCACAAATTATTTAAAGAAAATTTACATAACTTCTGGTTAAATAATCCATTATATTCATTAGAAGAGTTTTTAGAAATGGAAATGCCCTATATCAACTTGGATTCAAAGTAAAGGGTCTTAAATGAGTGTTTTGAGCTAAGACCATTCAATGGAACAATTTTCACACTGCAACGGAGTGTGCACTGATGTGAAACTATTTGGCAGACGGAAGCTGAGTTTCGGACAGGATTTGAACCTTGGATATTCGTCTTTCGCGTCCAAGGTTCTACCGGTTGAGCTATCCAAGCGCGGCCATCTACATTTTCCCATAGATTCCCTTCCACCAATTGCTCTCTCCTGCCTCCCAAACTCAACAGGAAGTTCTCTTGCTACGCTTTGGGAGATTGGCACTCCTGGAAGGTTTCCAACAGAAATTCTGTGAAGTTTAAGTTACTGGCGGAAATGAAGTTGTGGGACCGCGTCGGGTGTCGTACTTGGATAGTTCAGTCGATAGACACTTGCCCGTAAAAGACTTAAGTCCCAGTTTCGACTCCCGGCCAGACACAAAATTTCGATCTCCCAAGAAGTTTCAAATAAGCAATCATTGGCGGAAATAAATGTCCACGTGCTCCTGATCTTGAATAAATAACAGTTTGTTGCATTAACGGTGGTGGACCTACCTTAGAACGCAATGCCAAAGCGTGTGTGATGAGTTTACCACTGATTACAAGTCTTGACAGATTGTCGGTGAAAGAGCACTTAGTGGGTTCAAGCACTTGCAGGTATGCACAGAAAACAACTGCGGAAGATTTGTCATCCTAACCACAGTACATACCTCGCGTGTCAAGCAACGAATAGGACACCCTAACTTTTGTGCAACGTGTTGAGCATGGTAGTCCAGGGTGCGCAATTTTAGTAATTACATGGGAAAAACCACAGCACCAATTCCAATTTTATTTTCGTACAGCAGGACTGGTTTTTCGAGTTGTTATGAATCACCACGACTGTCTGTGTAGTTTCACGACGATGGGCTCATAACCATTTGTAACACCAGTCGTGTTCTTGGGAAATAAAATTGCAACTGGTGCTGTTATTTGTTTCCAAGGAATATGATACCATTGTTTCAGTCATACGCAGGCACTTATCAAATTTTGAAGTCGACAATATGAAGTCTATGAACATAACTGAAAGAACCTGAGGATGTTGAGAGTTTTAAAGGGGGCATTAGATAACTGGCGATTGAAATACAGGTGAGGAACACAGTAGAAGTCTTGATAGATGAAATAGTAAAGGTAGCAAAGCGTCAAACGGACAGAGAGACAGGGAGCAGTGTCAATAGTGGACAACGCACGAGATATTCAATCTAATTCACGAAGGGAGAAAATCTTTTAAATTTCTCTTTGCTATAGATGCACTGTGTATGACTGTACAGTTCACAAAAATTCATGGTGAAGACAATGGGCAAGAGGCACTACATTTGTAGTGTGTGGGCAAGTTCAGAATTTGGGTCTGACGGGAGTCGTGATGGACTAGTTCCTGCGGCTGCATCGACCACTGTGTCCGGAAGGCTCAGGGTGAAGGCATCTGTCTAGTAAGCAGGAGACCAGGTTTCGAATCCCGGTCCGGCACAAATTGTCAACTTTGCCCATCGATTTCAATCAATGCCCGCTCGCAGCCAAGGCCTGTAATTCCTTCGTGTTTTAATTCATAAATGCTGCTGGATCAAAAATGGTATCTGTTCTTTCGGAAATGAATCCTTCATGTATGCTTCCATTTTTATAAATGTTTTTGTTTTAGAGCTCCAAATAATTATTGGGTTCAAAGACAGGGTGCAGCGTAGAAATTTGAAGAGCCATCTGGCGAAGAATTTTTATAACTCCGAAGCCGGTAATGGTCAAATGCGAATAACTTTTTTGCCATATTTATTACTGGTTGATGTATGTAAGTTGTCATCCACGGGACACCTTGTAGCATCGTATGAGGTCGGGTTAGGTGATGAGCCAGTTATGCTGACAGGTGGAGAAACTAGCAGAGTGAGGGTAGGAGAAACGGTGTGGCGCCTACCAGGAATAGGTCCAGGTAGACAATGGAACGGCTGGTGGCAGCAAACTGGCCACTTCTGAATAAAGGGAAGTGTGCCGCCTGTGGCGATGGCGCCAAAGATAAGCCGTCTGGTGAGGGGTCAGGGAGGGGGAGAGACCCTTCAACCGTCTGCTGCGGTGCGGAGAGCCAAATGTGAGACCGGGGCTTCATTCTCTGCAGGTGTGCACGGCCGCTCTTCGTTAAACATACCTGAAGTTTCCCTTTTATTCGCAAAATGTGGTATCATTGGGGGACTGCTAACTGTAGTTGTAGCAGGACTGAATTCTGGGTTAAAAACAGGGATCCTGTTGAAATTTATTTGGGATAAAGTATGGAGGGTTTTAGGTTCTAATTGGTATGTGGGAAAAGGGGTGGGTCGGAACCACGGGGGTGGGGGGTGGGGGGAGGAGGGGAGGGGAGGGGAGGGGGTTGAGTGTTGGTATATGACATGCCCAGATAACAATACCTGCTTACGAACATCTGGGTACATAGCGGATCGCACAGATTAATTATTAATAGATCTGTGTTCGGTGTAGCCCATGATCTGGAATCGTACACTGGCACTAACCACACTCAAGTTGTCATCATGCATACTGCCTAGCAGTTGTCTGCGTTACTTTTCCAGCGAAAGCAACTTGAGAAATAAACGTATGTAAATATCTTCATGACAACGTAATTAACATAATTTGTTAAAATCGTGAAATAGGACCAACTGAAGCTACCAAGAGCTATTTAGTTCCACACCTGGTGATTGTTGAAGTGAGTACATTCTCTCCCCCCCGAAAAATCGCAATCGAATGTGAAGCTTTTTTGCAAACGCCTAAATAACGACATCATGAAAAAACTTGTGGTTGACAAAAGTATTTTACAGCAGTTAGTTGCGAAACGGTAAAGTGTGTCAGTCATGACTCAATCACATCACCGTGTCACGACTTACGAGCTGTTACGAAAATTAATTGGTCACAGCTATAAGAAAGGGGGGGGGGGACATTACGGTGCAGTTTATATGCCGTTACAACTGTCACGAGTCATTTTATCAGTAAAATGTCTGCTACGAAAAAGAAGTAAGAGATGTTGCTGTAGAGAAAAAAAAGCCACGAAAATTACTTTCCATATTTCCTTACAAAGAGTAAACCAGTTATTAAAATCAAAACTCCAGAGATCTGTGTAAGGTACTCGTATTTACATTAAAAATTTTTTTATAAAAAGTTATAACCGTCAGTTTGCTGCCGCAAGGGAACGTCAAAACAGATTTCCACAGTTTGACTTACGTTATTTGGCCAAATGCACTCATGTTGTGATAGATGGTAGAAAAAATAGTTTGTCTCCGACTTACGTCAAACATTGGCTGACTTTTAAAGCGCGAAAACGAAACCGTAGCCTTAGGAAAGCAGTGTAATATAGTCCGGTTTACTGCAGAACGTAGGTTCCTTCCTTGAATAACCTACATGTATCTCTTAACTAAATTTACCTACAACCTCCACAAACGAGTTGACTGTGTGTCGTGGCGGTTGCTTCTTGTACCACGGTCTGATCTTTCCTTACCCGTTCCATTCGCGAATGGCGGCTGGGAAGAATGTATGTCAATAACCATCATATTAGCTCTAATTTCTCGGATGCTTTCCTTGTGATTATTTCGTGAAAAGCATGTCGCAGTAACATGTTGCCTGAATCTTTCAATAACGTACTTTCTCGGAACTTGAATAGTAAACCTCTATGTGACAAACAACACCTCTCCTGTACCGTCTGCCTATAAGTTATTATCTTTGCAACGCTCCCGCGCCGACTGAACGATCCCGTGACGAAATGCGGAGCACTTCGTTGGATACTGGCTTTCTGTTATGTTAATACAACCTTATAAGTGTCCCGGACTGATAAAGTAATACTCAAGAAATGGTCGAACAAGTATTTTGTAAGCCACTTTCCTCATGGGCGAATTACGTTTCCTTAAAATTCTCCCTATCAGTTTCAGTCTGGCATCTGCTTTTCTTAATATATGTTTTACGTGGTTATGTTTCTTCAAGTCATTTCGCTTAGGGTATTTTACGGTAATTACTACTTATAGCGTTTTGCCATGAATAGTGCAATTGTAATTCGTCTGTTAAGCGCAATATGTTGCGTTTAGTTACTGTAAAGATAAATACCATTCAATTCATGATTCATCATGCCTCCACCCCAACTAAATGTAGTCGTTTGTTTCTGTGATTTGAACGCTTATGATGAGTTATATGCGCAATGTCCTTGGGTTGTGGTGATTTACCCAATACATAGGGACTCGCCGGCAGGGGTGGCCGAGCGATTCTAGGCTCTACAGTTTGGAACCGCGCAACCGCTACGGTCGCAGGTTCCAATCCTGCCTCGGGCATGGATGTGTGTGATGTCCTAAGGTTAGTTAGGTTTAAGTAGTTCTAAGTTCTAGGGGACTGATGACCTGAGAAGTTAAGTCCCATAGTGCTCAGAGCCATTGGAACCATAGGGACTCACATCGTCGTTTGTTACGTTTGAAGCGACTTCCCAGTCGCCCCATTAACCACCCGACTTCAGCAAATAGTCCGGAATACCGTAACAGTTCTCACGTGAGGCCATCTCTACACTTGTCAGTATGGTCCACTATCAAATTTCGAGAGTTGATGACAGCCAGTAAATCATTTTTGCATATCGTAGAAGTAGGGCACGATCATTCTTCCTACAGACGAACCCTGTGTTATGTTTGCACTGATTATTATTATTATTATTATAAATATTTTTCATCCAGTAGTAACTTTAATGTGATAACTAGAAAAAAATATGTAAATCGTTTAGTTTGTAATCGATGTGTCTGGAATACGAGGTGGTCAAAGGAACCGGGAAGGAAAGTACTGTGGTACAAAGTGAGGGAACGAGTCGATATTAATGTTTATTCCATATTCAGACATAAACACAGGGTTAGGCGGCCCACTTACAGGTGTATTACGGTACTCGCCAAAATCGGGTCACCCCTCCCTCTTCGATACAGAACACGACACTGCACTTAAGATGAACTCCTTATTTACAGTTACCTAGGGAACAGTTACAGCCGTCGCATGTCATACACAGCTCGGAAGTGCGAGATGGCAATCACCTGCACAGGTATTCAGTTCGGGTTGATTGTACGGGACTACAGCTTTCACAGTGTGGCGTAAGAGGACACTCCATTTTAATAATTTCTCCCTCTTTTTAGCTTTCTTTATAACCTGGTGTACCAACTTTGACTGGAGACTATCATGTGTACAGATAGACAGGACAGGATTACCTTTTTTTTGGGGGGCGGGGGGGGGGGGGGGGGGTGGGGTGGTCATCACTCTTCTGATTGGTTTGTTTGGCCGGCGACGAATTCCTCTCCAGTGACAGCTACTACATCTTACAAAAGCACATACGTCAATCGTCCTCAATTATTTATTGGATATGTACCATGGAAGAGATTTTTTGATGTCCTATCATCCTGTCCCTATTTCTCAATGTTTTCCACATGTTTCTCTCCTCCCCTATTCTGCAGAGAACCTCATCATTTCATATGTTCTCAGTTGGCCTAATTTTAAACAGAACTCAGTCGCAGCGGGAAAAGCTCAGCATAGGGTGCTCGTGCTGATCTTCCGGTGCTTACAGTCCGCACACTGACCACTGTTCTTCAGTTAATTTAC
Organism: Schistocerca serialis cubense; assembly: GCF_023864345.2. Classification (NCBI taxonomy): domain Eukaryota; kingdom Metazoa; phylum Arthropoda; class Insecta; order Orthoptera; family Acrididae; genus Schistocerca; species Schistocerca serialis. The sequence continues at coordinate 964,514,006 of NC_064639.1, forward strand.
CCCTGCTGCTGTGCATCACTGTCAGCGCACAACTAACAAGGGACAGAGCCGGCCAGTACTGAAAGCAACACTGAGGACGAAATGTAAAGGTGGCGCCACTGTCGTCAAAAGCAAGAACCGTCAGCCAAACAAAAGTGGTTTCCAAACAAGACTCGCAGCGCACACCACCGATAGGTACCCCACTGTGCAGATATTCTCGCAGCAACAATGATAACACAAAGGCAAACGGGGCAGAAATCAAACGAAATGGAAATACTCATTACCAAATCACAAGAGTCAGCGCGTCCCTTGATACAAAATTACTCAGAAAATACCCACGAACAACCACCAAAATTTCATTTTTGAAGTTCAGGTTCACCTTGTTCTTCTCCTTCTTATGTACATGAAGTATAAGGCCTTTGTACGCTACGGTACCAATTGTTCCACGTCCTGCCCATGTTTTCTCGGCCTGTCGGATTATAATTTCTGACTTCGTAAGTTACCCAAAATAAGGACAATGGAATGATGTGCGATTAAATCAAAAAGTGCTGAGGGAATTACATTAGGAAATGAGGCAAAGTAGTAGACGAGTTTTGCTATTTGGGCAGCAAAATAGCTGTGTTGGCGTAAGTAGAGAGGATATAAAATGCAGATTGGCAATGTCAAGAAAAGCGTTTCTGAGAAAGAGAAATTTGTTGACATCGAATATAGATTTCAGAATTGGGAAGTGTTTTCTGAAGGTATTTGTCTGGAATGTGGCCTCGTATGGATGGGAAACATGGTCGATAAACATTTCAGACAAGAAGAGAATACAGGCTTTTGAAATGTGGTGCTACAAAAGACTGTTGAATGTTGATGATTAGATGGGTAGATTGCGTAACTAATGAGGAGGTACTGAAAAGAACTAGGGAGAAAAGGAATTTGAGACACAACCTGATTAGAAGTAGGGATCGGTTGGTATTACACATTCTGAGGCTTAAATGGCTCACCAATTTAGCACTGGAGGGAAGCGTGGGAAGTAAAAACTGTAGAGGGAGGCCAAGAGATGAATACAGAAAACGGATTCAGGAAGGTGTAGGTTGCAATAGTTACTCGGAAATGATGAGGCTTGCACGGGACAGAGTAGCATGGACAGAAGCATCAAACCAGTCTCAGGACTGAAGACCACGACAACAAGGTAGTCTGCCACAACATGCTTTCTCGCTATGTTCACTCCATGTTTTCTATTGTCTTGAATTTGTTTATAAATATGTTTAGTTCCTTCGTAATATCACAGTCTCTTCACCTGTTTACTAGGCGCTACAGTCTGCAACCGCGCGACCGCTACGGTCGCACGTTCGAATCCTGTCTTGGGCATGGATGTTGTGATGTCTTTAGGTTAGTTAGGTTAAAGTAGTTCTAAGTTCTACGGGACTGATGACCTTACAAGTTAAGTCACATAGTGTTCACAGCCATTTGAACCATTTTTTCCACCTGTTTACTGTGGTACAGCCTTTCAAAGTCCCATGAAAACGCATTTCAGCCGTCTATATCTTACTTTCTTGTCGTTTATAAATGACCCAGTACTCACTTCTATAGTGTACTTAGCGGCGGCCATTACATTATAAAACATCAATCGTTTTATTTTTTGTATCTTGTTTCTAAGATACCTGTGTATTGCTCCAAACATGTTTCCAAATATTGCTACTTGTCGTTGTGAGAGAAGAATGTAGAAAAGCACAATACCGAATTTTCTGTAGTTCCGGAGAAATAGAGAGATACCCAAGGAATGGCGACAAACAGTGATATGTTTAGCATACAAGAAAGGAGAAAGAAACAAGTGTGAGACTTACAAGGCTCTATCATTATTATGTAGCGCATACGAGGTCTTTGCTCGCATTCTCTTACTAAGACTATTATCATAATATACAGAGGAAACCCTGAAGAGCGCTAGGCTGCATTTCGGAAAGGCATGTCAACGGCGGACCAAATATTCATTCTCAGGTAAATAACGGAAAAATGTGCGAATTTCCTAAGAAGGTATACTGGCTATTTTTGGGCTTCAAGAGAGCTTAATGACCGTGCGAACAGAGAAAGCACGTGGAAGACAATGGAAGAATTAGGGTACCTTAGAAACTATTCAGGCTAATCAGAATGACACTGAGGAAACTGAACTGGGAGTTGAAGGCAGGGGGTGAGATGTGTAGCAGTCGAGACAGGTGCCAGACAGGGAGACTTCGTCTCCAGCATTGGAAATGACTCCAAAATGAGCGTTATCGACTGGAACAAGTGTAACTGTTGGTGGCGAAGTGTTAGCGGTTGCCGATGATATTGTCTTTCTAGTGGAGGAGGAAGATGAACCAATGAGAACAGCTGAAGTGCTAGAAGATAAGGCATAAAAAAGGGGGGTCTGAGAGTCAATCAAAACAAGAAAGAGTATATGATTGTAACAAGAAATACTTAAGAGAAAACAAAGGCATCAACAACAGCAGAAGATATCGAAATTAAGACTACATCTTTCAGATAACTAGTAAGTACTGTCAATGCGAGCAACAATCTGGACGAGGAGAGAAGCGCCTGCCCTCAATGGGCAAACGATTTAGCAGTGAAATACTAACAACAATAGTAAAAATTCCGCAATTAAAAGACAATGTACGGCCTTTATTAATGTATAGGGCTGAAACATGAACACTATGTACAGAGAAAAAATATGGCATTAATAAACAAGGTGTTAAAAATAAATCCTTTGACCTGTGTCAGAAAACGGAATATTTAGAAGGAAAAATACAGAACTCCAGACGCTGTTTTATGAACCAAATGTGACTGCTATAATAAAGAGCAGAACAACGGAATGGCTGGGACATGTACTGAGAAGACAAGAAAGGATTGTCAGGGCAGTATTAGTACGGAAGGCGCAAGGGACGAGACTCTTTGGTAGACTTGAACTGAGGTGAATGGATGGATGGAGTTAAGAAAGAGCTGGAGCCCTAAGAGCCCACGTGTACATGGCCAGCACGGAGACAAAAGCAAGACATAATAACATAAAAGGAGGTTGTATACATGGAAGAATCCTGGAGATACTAAAAGGTATCAGATAGATTATATAATGATAAGACAGAGATTTAGAAACCAGGTTTAAATTGTAGGATATTTCCAGGGGCAAATGTGGACTCTGACCACAATTTATTGGTTATGAACTGTAGATTAAAACTGAAGAAACTGCAAAAAGGTGGGAATTTAAGGAGATGGGACCTGGATAAACTGACTAAACCAGAGGTTGTACAGAGTTTCAGGGAGAGCATAGGGGAACTATTGACAGGAATGGGGGAAAGAAATACAGTAGAAGACGAATGGGTAGCTCTGAGGGATGAAGTAGTGAAGGCAGCAGAGGATCAAGTAGGTAAGAAGACGAGGGCTAGTAGAAATCCTTGGATAATAGAAGAAATATTGAATTTAATTGATGAAAGGAGAAAATATAAAAATGCAGTAAATGAAGCAGGCAAAAAGGAATACAAACGTCTCAAAAATGAGATCGACAGGAAGTGCAAAATGGCTAAGCAGGGATGGCTAGAAAACAAATGTAAGAATGTAGAGACTTATCTCACTAGGGGTAAGATAGATACTGCCTACAGGAAAATTAAAGAGACCTTTGGAGAGAAGAGAACCACTTGTATGAATATCAAGAGCTCAGATGGAAACCCAGTTCTAAGCAAAGAAGGGAAAGCAGAAAGGTGGAAGGAGTATATAGAGGGTTTATACAAGGGCGATGTTCTTGAGGACAATATTATAGAAATGGAAGAGAATGTAGATGAAGACGAAATGGGAGATACGATACTGCGTGAAGAGTTTGACAGAGCACTGAAAGACCTGAGTCGAAATAAGGCCCCGGGAGTAGAGAACATTCCATTAGAACTGCTAACGGCCTTGGGAGAGCCAGTCCTGACAAAACTCTACCATCTGGTGAGCAAGATGTATAAGACAGGCGAAATACCCTCAGACTTCAAGAAGAATATAATAATTATAATCTCAAAGAAAGCAGGTGTTGACAGATGTGAAAATTACCGAACTTTCAGTTTAATTAGTCACAGCTGCAAAATACTAACGCGAATTATTTACAGACGAATGGAAAAACTGGTAGAAGCCGACCTCGGAGAAGATCAGTTTGGATTCCGTAGAAATGTTGTAACACGTGAGGCAATACTGACCTTACGACTTATCTTAGAAGAAAGATTAAGGAAAGGCAAACCTACGTTTCTAGCATTTGTAGACTTAGAGAAAGCTTTTGACAATGTTGACTGGAATAATCTCTTTCAAATACTAAAGGTGGCAGGGGTAAAATGCAGGGAGCGAAAGGCTATTTACAACTTGTACAGAAACCAGATGGCAGTTATAAGAGTCGAGGGGCATGAAAGGGAAGCAGTGGTTGGGACAGGAGTGAGACAGAGTTGTAGCCTCTCCCCGATGTTATTCAATCTGTATATTGAGCAAGCAGTAAAGGAAACAAAAGAAAAGTTTGGAGTAGGTATTAAAATCCAGGGAGAAGAAATAAAAACTTTGAGGTTCGCCGATGACATTGTGATTCTGTCAGAGACAGCAAAGGACTTGGAAGAGCAGTTGAAAGCAATGGTCAGTGTCTTGAAAGGAGGATATAAGATGAACATCAACAAAAGCAAAACGAGGATAATGGAATGTAGTCGAATTAAGCCGGGTGATGCTGAGGGAATTAGATTAGGAAATGAGACACTTAAAGTAGTAAAGGAGTTTTGCTATCTGGGGAGCAAAATAACTGATGATGGTCGAAGTAGAGAGGATATAAAATGTAGACTGGCAATGGCAAGGAAAGTGTTTCTGAAGAAGAGATATTTGTTAACATCGAGTATTGATTTAAATGTCAGGAAGTCGTTTCTGAAAGTTTTTGTATGGAGTGTAGCCATGTATGGAAGTGAAACATGGACGATAAATAGTTTGGACAAGAAGAGAGTAGAAGCTTTCGAAATGTGGTGCTACAGAAGAATGCTGAAGATTAGGTGGGTAGATCACGTAACTAATGAGGAGGTATTGAATAGGATTGGGGAGAAGTTTGTGGCACAACTTGACTAGAAGAAGGGATCGGTTGGTATGACATGTTCTGAGGCATCAAGGGATCACAAATTTAGCATTGGAGGGCAGCGTGGAGGGTAAAAATCGTAGAGGGAGACCAAGAGATTATTGCATATAATTTGGGTGACGCAATACACCATCTGCAGGCGTTAACTGACGCTGAGTGGGAGAACTCCAATCGTATACAGCCCCTCAGCGTTTGTAATATAATATAATAACATCAAAACGACCGCAGCAGGTGTTTCACTTTACGCAAGTGAACGGCCGAAGTTCCGCAGACCGTCAATGACAAGGATGGATGTACAGAAACGTAAGGAAAAAGCTAAAAAGTGAGGAAATTAACCGATTTCGGTTCGTGTGACCAATTTGGAAAGTAATCACCTTTGCCTCACTCGTGTGTGCTATCACATCCCATTTAATTAACATGACTGATCTACTACTGTTCACCCCGTAGACCGGTTAATTAGAGACCCTCCAACGCTTCTTAGGAGCACGATCGATGTTACTTTCTTTTCTGTTGAACGTTGGCTTACTAAAAAATGGAAAGAGATGCATCCTTAAAACATGAGACACTTGTGTTAGCTTCCGGCCTCCCAACAGTGACTTCTGAAAGATATACAGGGCGAGTCACGTATGACGTTAACACTTCTTTTAGTTAGTAAACGGTTACACATATCAAAACGCGGTTTTCGCTAATGTTAGAGCATCGAGCGGCACGTACGTTTTTGTTTGGTTTATGTTTTTAACGCTGGTATCAACCGAGATATGGAAGTACGTACGTTTTTTCTTAATGGAACCGTATACTTACTATAACTGCATTCGATAGCTCTTGAGAAGGCAGTTACAGTGATATAGCGTTTGTCAATGTTGACGTTGAAACCCGTGGTAAAAATAAAATAAATCGAGAAATGTTCTAGAATGCGAGAGCACGGTGGCCGGAAACGCATTTGCGGTGCAAACACTGCCAAGCAGGCGTATCGGACCAGGCTGCGTAGCTGTATACCGTAATGTGGGCCTTCGCTACGAGATTAAAGCTTTATTTCCCGTTGAACCAACCTACGAGCTAGATGCAGGCTCACCTACGAATGTTGTATACGGAAATACGAGATATGCTACAATCTAGCGTATCAAATAGAGCTAAGGAAAACTATTTCACATTTGTGAATCCTCCCAGATTTATGGGAGCTGGAACAGAGAAATAAACTGCTCACTCTTCAAAAATATTATACGTTGCAAAAAGCAACAACTGTAATAAATATGTAATTTTCAGAAGGGAGATTTGACGTACCTTTTCCTGTACGTCGTTGTGTGCTTCTTAGAGATCAAATACAAGCTGTCGGACAACAGTCTCTGCCTACACTGCTCTAAATTATATTATATGGGATACATTCGTTGAACTGAACATTTTATTAAAAATGCTTTGGTAACCACCTGTTCACCGCAAAATAAATATTTTTCTTAACGAAACGTCGTTTCATGCTGAACGTAAACGCGTAATGACAGTGTTATCACCTACGTGCAATACACGCTGTCGACTTTTTTGAGATTGCAGTGCACTTTCGTACATACGTTAATGAAATAAACAATTTAGTAACTATGATCTGGCAACCATCCAAATCACACAAATTTTGTCATCCAAAAAAGTAATTTAATCCTTTATCTAAGCATGTGTTCAAACTTTTGACCATGGACTGAAAGGCACATTTGCATTCGCCGTTCGAAAGAACGATGAAGAGATGGAATTACACTGCATGACATGGTAGAGCATTCAGTGGCGATTCGACAACACATATCGTCTGCCGTAGTTGGGGCTTCGCCGTAGACTGTATTTCTGCGTGCTCCCTAAGGAAAGAAATCAAGAGGGGTCAAACAGGGGGACCTTGCAGGTCATTTGACAACAAAATTTCGTCCTATGCAACATCCAGAAAAGCTCTCATTCAATATTTGCGTTACAACAAGGGTAGGAGTGAGCTGGACAACCGTTACCTGTTCTAGAAGAACCGGCAGAATTTTTTTCACATGTGCGTACGAATGTCCATTCAGAACGTCTGAAATGAAGTAAGGTACCACAATGTAATTTCCTAGGATGCCATACCATACATTTACGCTCCACGGCCATTGATGTTGCACCTGACGAAGCCAGTGTGGATTTTCGGCTTCCCGGTAGTGCACATTATGCAAATTTACATTAGCGTGGTTAGTCAACGTTGCTTCATCGGTAAAGAGCACACGATGGAAAACCATATTGTCGTCCCTCAGTTGCTGAAGGGCAAACCGACGAACTTCTGTACGACATTCGAAATCACAGTCGTCGAGAGCCTGATGTAGTGACAGATGATAGTGACGGAAATTCTGTCGATGCAGGATGCGAATGACATTCCTGGCTGATTCCACGTACCTTGGCAATACGTCTCGTACCACTGCGTGAATCCAATAGCGTCGTGGTCAGAACGTCATCGTCGTGTTCTCTGTCATTGGACTCTTCTTTCTTGTACCCTTTCTGACGTTCAAGCAGCCTGTCCGCACTAGCGGCTTAATAATTCGTGCAATTGTCTGGTGCGTCCGACATTGGCGATCTTGACAGATGGCCATATACCGCTGTACTGTTTTTACGGCATTTTATTTACATTCATCATGTAAAATTAGTATATCCAACTTCTTCTCAGTGGTGTACATGTCTGCACGCAACGCATGTTGAAGCAGAAATGAATGCCTGCACTGCAGATAAGTAAACAGGCAAATGTGTTGACGTTCTGACGCAACGTAGCACGAGAGCTCTGCTTGGCGGTGTTTGCACCGCAAATGCCGAGTCCGTCCACTGTGCTCTTACATTCCAGAACATTTCTCAGATTCTTAGAACAGGTTTCAACGTCAACACTAAAAAACGCCATATCACTGTAATTGTATTCTCAAGAGCTATTGAATGCAGTTATAAAAAGTATACAGTTCAATTAAAAAAAACGCACTTGTTGCAGTATCTCCGCTGATACCACCGCTAAAAACACTAACCAAACAAAAGAATACGTGCCCCTCGACGCTTTAACATTTGGTGAAAACCGCGTTTCGATATTTGTAACCGTTCACGAAGTAAAAGGGACGTTGCGTCTCACGTGACTTACCCTGTAAAAGACTGTAGAACAATCACTAGAAATAGTTGTGTTACTTTCATAAAGGATGTAGGAGTGAGCGTACGGAGCGATTTAAAGTGGAACGTCCACGTAAAACTAATGTCGGGGAAAACATAAGCCAGACTGAGATTCAAATGGTTCAAATGGATCTGAGCACTATGGGACTTAACTGTTGTGGTCATCAGTCCCCTAGAACTTAGAACTACTTAAACCTAACTAACCTAAGGACATCACACACATCCATGCCCGAGGCAGGATTCGAACCTGCGACCGTAGCGGTCACGCGGTTCCAGACTGTAGCGCCTAGAACCGCTCGGCGAGAGACTGAGATTCACTGGAAGAATTCTCAGCAAATGTAGACCATCAACAAAGTCGTTGTCGTTAGAGATGTGGCGAGTCCACATCTACAGAGAAGTTTAACAAATCTACGGAAACCAGTTATAGTCGATAAAATTACTGCTGCCGGTATCTATTTTCTTCAAAATCTTTGACCAGCCGTAGTCTCATTCAGTTCAGACAAGACGGAGCTACAGTATTAAATCTAATTAATAATAAAATTACGGCTGTCGGTATTTATTTTCTTCAAATCAACGATGGATTCAAAGAAGATCAACAAGTTTCGTTACAGATTAATTTAGTAAGCAAGAAAGTGCCAACACCAGTGGCAGACGAAGCAAGAGAGCCGATCGGCACCACCTTGTGGTTTTCTGTTGAAATTCCGAGAGCGTACCTTCCTGGCAGAGTCAACAAATACATTTGGAAATTTGTGGTAAGGTCTTATGGGACCAAACTGCGGAGGTCATCGGTCCCTAAGCCTACACACTGCTTAATCCAACTTAAATTAACTTACGCTATGGACAACAAACACACCCATGCCCGAGCGAGGACTCCAACCACCGACGGCGGCAGCCGCACGGACCGTGAAAAGGCGTCTCGGATCGCGCGGCAACAAATACAGAGTGTTTCCGTAGGAATGTGCAAAAATTAACATGACGTGGACGATGCTTCACTGAACAATTTGAGGCAGGGAACCTGGGGTTGTAGAATCCAGCTTAAGAAGATAATAGGAATAAAATCACATTACCGTGCACTTTATTATTTACATCAGTTAAAGTTAACTGCAGATACCATCACACAATGAACATACCATTTGTACTGTATACTCCAAAACGTGCTGAAACTGACGGCCATCAACCTCAATGCAAGCATGACATTGCGAGCAAGATTCTGACGCACCCTGACAAATATCCCTGGTGTGTTTCGAACCACATCACAGGCAGCTACAGTTCTGGGAACTAATTCCATCTTCGTATCCACTGCGGTCTCATACACAAGTGACTTTAGATATCCCCACAAGAAATAATCAAGGGGATTCAGGTCAGGTGACCTCGAGAGCCATGGAACAGGAACGCCCCTTCCAATCCAGTGACCGGGAGATACAGCATTGAGACGGTTGCGGGCATCCACACTGAACTGAGGCGGCGCACCGTCATTTTGTTGATTCACAGCACGCTCTGTCAGGGGACATTGTAAATATGACACAACAGGGCCACCTTCTGCAGAAATAAAGTAAACAACCTTGTAGTAAATAAAGAATATAGATGTAACTAAATAGCACAGTACGTGTGTGATCTTGTAAGCATATTAGTTATGCTGGAAAACAGTAATGCTAGACAAAGCGGTAGACAAGTTTACTTCTGTATCTCCTTAAGATGGTTTCTCTGACCCCTGGTTCCCTGCCTGAAATTGTGCATTGAAGCATCGTCTACATCGTGTTAATTTTTGCACGTTCCTACGGAAACAGTCTGTATTTGTTACCGGGCGGGGTAGCCGCACGGTCTCAGGCGCCTTGTCACGGTCCGTGCGGCTGCCCCCGTCGGAGGTTGCAGTCCTCCCTCGGGCATGGGTGTGTGTGTTGTTCATATCGTACGTTAGTTTAAGTTAAATAAAGTAGTGTGTAGGCTTAGGGACCAATGACCTCAGTAGTTTGGTGGAGGATTCTCAATGTCCTGTTACATTTTTCCACGCTCTTACGGAAACACTTCGTATATTGATTCCTCGTACGTATACCTCGCGAAAAGACCAGGAAGACAAAATCAGAGAGATTCGAGTCCACACGGACGCCTACCGGTAATCGTTTTAATTACGAACTATTACAGACTCGAATGGGAAACGGGAGAAGTGACAGTGATATTCAAAGTACCCTTCGCTGCACATCATAAGGTAGCTAGTGCAGCATCGATGTGGATGATCAGGTCTTATGATATAAGGCAGCTACTGATATCTAATGCAACAGCCCATTTTGCTTATCTTGACATCCACGACGGAGAGTGATGGTCCGTGTAGGGAGGAGTGGCCGTTGATTGTTGCGTTGCCTAGAGGCGGAAATGACGGCCGGAAGCGGCCGTAAGGCGGGAACCCTGTCGGACAGGGCATCGGCCCAAAAAGCGTCCCCCGGCAGTCGGTATTGTGTTCTACCTGCGGGGGCGGCGACGGTGCGTCCAGCCGCGAGCAGTGGCGGCGGACAGTCGGGCGCCGTCTGCAGAGGACGCGATGCAGGCGCCAGCCCTGCAGGGAGTGAGAGAGGGCCGTCCTAAGGGCTCCGCTACGCTTCCCGGAAGGCGGCCATTGTCTTCGCTTCGCTTGCTATCACGCCCACGGAAGTGCGCCCGTGGGCAGCTGCACAGTCCAACGTCTCGCAGTCGCCAAGGTCACAGCACGAGGGGACTCACTGCACCTCGCCGCGAACCTCTGAAGGGGCCCTCACACGTTCAAAAATATCCTTAAAGAGTCAATATGTTGACCGTCTGAGGGCGCGTATTCACGTATTGTCAGTACTAGAAATACTGACGAGTTGTACTGATGATCCCAAAAAACAAAAAAACATAAAAATGGTTCAAATGGCTCTGAGCACTATGGGACTCAACTGCTGTGGTCATAAGTCCCCTAGAACTTAGAACTACTTAAACCTAACTAACCTAAGGACAGCACACAACACCCAGCCATCACGAGGCAGAGAAAATCCCTGACCCGGCCGGGAATCGAACCCGGGAACCCGGGCGTGGGAAGCGAGAACGCTACCGCACGACCACGAGATGCGGGCGATGATCCCAAAAACAGTCTCTATACTGTCAATATGTACTGAGCGTTGAGGTAGCGTAGTAAAGGTCTTACAATATTCTCAAGCGACAAGGCGTTCGTATGCACATTTATCTACTCCTCGGCAAATAGGAGCAGAGAGAGGGACAGAGAGACAGAGATATTAATGGAAATGTCAAGACAGCATCCATTAAATGGGGAGTGACACAAGGCGGCACATTATAACCGTACCTGTTCAATATATTCATTGAGGAAGTCATAACCAAATTTGAGCAAAAAACTAAAGGCATATAGGCGTAAGGTTTGTATATGATACTGCATTGACTGCAAGAGGAACTCAGTAAATTCTGCGAGATTTATATTCAGAATCAAAGGAAGCAAAATTGAAACTGAACACATCAAAAACCAAAGTAATAATTTCTAAAATTTGCAGTCTGCGACGAAGAGACATAAACAAACATCCACATACGTGATACTATACAACAATGGATTCAGCTTCTTAGGAATCACTGTCACTCAAGACAATAGGTGCACCACGGAAATTAGAAGAATTGTCCTCGCTGAACAGGCTTTCAGTAAGAAGAAAAGGCTTCTGACAAGCAGGCACGTAAGCATTAAATCCAGAAAAGAATTCATCATAACATTTGTCTAGAGTGTTTAGTTAAATGGCTATGGAACACAGGTCTCAATGAAACATTATATATACACAACACCTTGAAACTATGGAAAAGTGGATATGGGGAATAATTCTGTAAAAGAGCTGGAGACAGAAAAAGGGGAACAAGGTGGTGCTCAAGTAAGTGGACCAAACAAGGGAATTGATCACGACCATAGAAAAGAGTAAAACAAAATTCATTGGCCAAACGATACGTCACAACGAACTTTTGACCATCATATTGGAAACAAAGTTTCGGGGGAAAAAGGAAGATGAAGACCACAGAAGAATCAATTGGATTTCGTGACGGGTGGACTTAAATTCAAACAGTACCCTGAATGGAAGGTTCAGCAGAGGGAGAGAAGTATGGTTGCGGCGACAAGTCGTATGCTTTAGAAAATGGTAATGATGATGATGATGATTTTGCATATTATACCTAGATTAAATGTTCGAGTACCCTTTTAGCAAAAACAATTTGAATAGGTCTATGCAATGGTGGTGTCTGTGTTTACAATTTTAGTGTGGTGTGAAAGGACGATTCATTACATCACTGCTTTCTCTAATAGTCTGAACACATTGCATGAGGCTGTTGAATTAAACGGGAGTGTGGAAAATGCTTCTACTTCGAAAAGTGCATCATATCCAGCGTGTTCCAAGGGGAATGGTCAGTATTTGGGGATATGATATGACAGGAACGATCATTCGAAGCAAGAAGTCTAGTAAACATTGGCTCTAACCCCTCCCCCTCCTACACACACACACACACACACACACACACACACACACACACACACACACACACACACACACACACACACAAGTCCACTATCTCCGCTTTAGGAGATCAAAAACCTCATGTAGGAATCAAAATGGATTCCGCACAGTCATCGTGTACAGTTGACCCTGTTCGTCCAAGAGACCCAGAACGCATTAGATACTGGTGGTCAAGATGATGTCGTCTTCCTTGAATTTCGGAAGGCGTTTGATATTATTTTCGGCCAATGAACAAAATGTAAGCGTTTGCGGAATATCATATTGACTGTGTGATTGGACAGAGTTCCCAAGTGTGGCTGTCGTCCTTAACGGAGAGAAATCTCGCTTTTAGTGTGGCCTCTAAATGACTGTTACAGGATCAATAACGGTTCACAGTATATGTAAATGACCTAATCGATAACGTCGAAAGTTCCATGAGGCTTTTCGCGGATGATGCTGTTGTATAAAGAGAAGTCGCGGTAGAAAACTGTAGCGAAATGCAGGAATACCTGGGAAGGATCGACGCGTCGTGTATGAATTGACAGGTGACATTCAAGCAAATGTGTGAGGGTCAGACAGATGAAAATGGGACAGATGGAAAAAATGCAAGAAAACTGTTGTAATTCAAAAAGAATCGCCATAATTGTTAATACATTTATCACCCAGTGCCTTCGTGGAAAGGTGTTTGCGGTTGCCTATGGAACCATGAACGTGCCCAGGTGTGCACCTCTTCGCCCGCCCACGTATGAACAAGGTTCCATAAGGAATCGCAAACATTTTCACTGGTACCATTCCGAGAGCGAACGTTCCTAGAAGAGTCAACCACTTCGTCCCACACATGAAGAGTGGAAGCGGAAAACGTTCTAAGTGCCATTTTTTTCACAAAGCGCGTTTTCAGTGCTGTTGTGTTCTCAGTACTCCGTTGCATGTACCTGCACTTGATACGGATCCCAAACCATGGGGACAAATCTTTCACCCGTGTATTAGTAGATGGCGCTAGCCTTTGTGCCAAGCTCTGTATCCCTCTGGAGTTCCAAAACGTAAAAGATATGAGAAGTGGTTTTTGTTGACTGAAGTCGCATCAGTTAAAAACTTAGCAGATGCTTTATATCTGTACCTGTATTATTACACATAAGACGTAGTGCGTCCGTATTAATGGAACTTGTAAAAAAAACTCTCTTCCTGCAATTCTGCCGAAAACTAACATTTTTGAGACCGTGAATATGTACAAAATACACACTGATTCGTTCAAAGAAATCACAACCAGCGGATGTTATTAATGCTGTTTATTTGCACAAATAGCGCCGTTGCCAGTTTCGAACAGACGTGTTCATCTTCAGCCGGCTGTTCACGTTTGTATTACTTTTTTTTGTCTTTTATATAGTTGTTGGGAAAACCAGCCAACTAAAGTAATGTAACGTAAACGTGATCAGCCGTCTGAATACAAACCTGTCGGTTCGAAACCGGTAACAGGGTTGTCTGTGTGAATAAATAGCATTATTGACTCTGGGTGGTTGCTGTTTTCTTCTTTGCAAGAATCACCTGGTAAAAACTTTCTTCTTGGCACTTTGAATGTTCCTAATAAAATATTTATTTTATAATTTGTCTCACTAGTTTTCATCGTGATGCGGTGAGTAGCATAATTCTACAATATCAGAACACCACCTCAATTTTTTGTATACTAATCAGTTAGGTACAAACAGAAATAATTACTTCCATTCTAATTGCTGTGAAATTTGGCACTTCGAAACTTTTCACTTTCCATCCTTTGTTTATCCTTCGAAGAGACCACTAAAATGAGAGAGGTTCCGGCTCTTATAACGGTCTACCAACAGCCGTTATTTCGGACCAAATTTCACAAATGGAACTTGAAAGAAGGGAAGAGACGGTGAAAGGTGAATTAATTTCCGTCACACAAATTGCAGTGAAATGGAGGAAACATATGACCAGAAAATGACAAACGTGTCTGAGAGGTTGGAAGTGGTTTTAAGGCGAGACAGTTCACTAAACATGTTAAACACTATGGACTTTCGCGTTACATCAAAACGTGGTTTGATAAGAAAGGTGTTGTATAACTGGAAGAAGGCGCAGTTCTGGGAGATTTTCCAAACAGCAGCAGTCTTTGAGAAGAGTTTCCCTCTCTTTAGCAGGCGGGTTGGCTGCTTCCTGCTCGGAGAATGACGGGGAAGACGCTCCCTTGCCGGCCGCCGTCTGTTTACAGCTGCCGTTGTGAAAACAAGCACAGCGAGGCGCAGCTCGTCTCAGTCAGCTGCTGTGCGCTTTCTCCTCGCGCTTCTACGGAAACTTGACGTCTCGTCCCGTCGATAAAGTGCAGCTACTTAGGGCTTACACGGTACTACCGCACAAAAACACACGCCGACCACGCGCCACTTTCGCTCCGCCGCGCCTTTAAAAATGGATACCTGAACCCTTCCGCAAAGCTACTCTCAGAGTACAAGTAACAGTTCTTACTTCCATTAACGTTGTATAGTAAACATCCTATGCTCGTATGCGACACGACGGCGGTTACCAAATCTCGTCTGCTATCCACATTCAGGCGTTCTGTGATGTCCCTATACCGCGTAAGTCGAATACCGGAATGGTTCCTTTCAAAGAGCACAGCCGATTTCTTCACCCATCTTGCCCCATCCAAAGTTGTGCTGAGTAAACGGGACGTTAAATCCTAATCTTTCTTTCTTCCTTCAATCACACATTTGATATTGGGTGAAAATTGTGCAGACTTGATTCACGCCTTTGTTTCTACAGGCGAGACTTACTCGTCTTGGCCACATTAGGAGCACGTCAGATCTGATCAACTTCTTTTCTTATGGCCTTTCATTCTTATACTTTGCCCTCTTCTTCGCTGTACTGTCCATGATACTTTTTTGCGCTTTTTCTAACTCACACGTATACCGTACATGAAATGAAAATGTAATTCATATTTCTCATCGATGTTATTGTTCGTATCTGTCCATCAAATAGTTAGTTGTAACGTGTTGTCTGGCATTTTTAAATAACTGAATTATGCGTTTAATCGACGACAGTTATTTTATTAATTTCCTGGCACGTTCGAGCCACTGCCCATCTTCAAAAGTCCTATGCAAAGAAAACAAAGTTTATGTGTATAAACAGATTAGTTTCAAAGTGGCATGAGCAAAAGCCATCACTATATCTTCTCGCATTTGCTAATAAAAGCCGGCTGCTGTGGCCGAGCGGTTCTAGACGCTGCAGTCTGGAACCACGCTGGTGCGACGGTCGCAGGTTCGAATCCTGCCTCGGGCATGGATGTGTGTGATGTCCTTAGGTTACTTAGGTTTAAGTAATTCTAAGTCTAAGGGACTGATGACCTTAGATGTTAAGTCCCATAGTGCTTAGAGCCATCTGAACCATTTTTGCTAATAAAACAGTAATGTAAACAAGTTTTTAATTCATTATTACGCTAGTTTGTGCCATGTTTTTAGGATAAGAGCGAAATTTTTTATTACTTACATTGAAAATCCTGCGTCAATTTATTAAAAAAATGATGTAACTGTAAACTAACACAGCTCTTATCCTAGCAGCATGTTTCTTAGGTCCAATTACTTTAAAGATACAGATTTGAAGATGATAAACTTATCGTTTCGAAACGGATAACGGTGCTATTTGTTCTTAATAGCTTTATTAACATTGGCTGGTTACAGTTTTACTTTACTGCCAGAATTCACCTCTAGAAGGCAGACTATTTTAAGAGGTACATAGTACTAGCTTGTCAGACTTCCATTATATTGAAGCAGTCCCCACACGATCAGTAATACTGTCATTTGTAAAGGGACTTGACTTACAAGGTTAAGATTTTGAACACCTACAAGAAAGTCAGTGTCTGGATTATATTAGTCACAGCTGGCAGAAAACAACGAAAAAGAGGATGTGGTTCCCAGAATGGCTGCAAAAAGGGTACGACTTATCGCATATCAAATGGCTCTGAGCACTATGGGACTTAACATCTGAGGTCATCAGACCCCTAGAACTTAGAACTACTTAAACCTAACCAACCTAAGGACATCATACACATCCATGCTCGAGGCAGGATTCGAAGCTGCGACCGTAGCGGTCGCGCGGTTCCTGTCTGTATATAGCATATCATTTTACTGATTGACATCAGAACAATGAACCCGAAAGAGTGTACAGACTATTTCCGGGTGAATCCTGTATCTACTACAAATTATTAATGTTGATACGACATAAAATAAAATAGTAAATCAAAATACGTTAATGAGTCAGAAACCACAGTCGACAAGAGCGTAGGAATAACTTCGTCTGGCTATTAGAAAGCTTGAAGTTCAATGGTAATATCAGAAAAGACAATTAGCAGAATGTTTATGGATCTTGTGACGCAATTACGAGTGCAGTGATATGCCACACTCAGGCAATTAACGTGAAAACTTTTTTTTAGGTTCACTGATAAATTGGTGAGACTGATCATTTCACAGACATCGTACTAGTAATTGCATGCGCACCCTGTGTACGGTCAGTATTCGGGGATCTGACAGGCGCGATCATTCGAAGCAAAAACGTCCAGAAAACATGGTGTCTAGAATCCGTGTCTAGAATCCATACTTTAATACCTATGAGCGCTTGTTCATCTTTGCTGCTCTGAAACACTTCTACAGAACAAATGCTCATACATCTTAAGGTATGCACTCTAGCCCATGTTTAGTAGACATTTCTTCTTGTCTTGGTTCATACTACCACCTCTCAAAATACAGAAACCAAAGAGCTTGCAGGAGAAGAGGCTTATTTCATAGTGGGGGAGTGCTCGTAGTTCTTTAGCTGCATGTTATGTCAAAGAATGAAAGCAGTATTAATACCGACGGGCACTGTTAAAGTGAATTAGGAAGCTCGAGTGAACCATGTTTGTGACCCAGCCTCGCAGAGTTCCTCGTGGGAGCCTGTTCGGTTACTACGGCGTGATGCTCGCGTTACCAAAGCGCGCTGTCGTAACGTGTCAGTCAGGCAATAGCTATGGGTGGGGGTGGGGGTGGGGCGATGATGATCCTGCATACACAGTCGGAACGTGCTGCGCTTCGCGAATTCTTAGGTCGGTGTCTTAGAAAATAAGAGCAGAGCACTGTCAAGCTCCATGTTGTAAACCAGCTGTGGGATGCAAAACAAATCATGCACTGCAGTGACAAAAAAAAAAAAAAAAAAAAACCAGTGAAGTAGGTTGTTATGTAGTCATTCGCAATGTAGGTCACGCTTTACCACTTCCACCTACAGAAATATGCATTTATTTTCTATTAAGAAAGTGTTCTGGTTCACTTTGAAACGTAAGGTTTCAAGGAAGTTGCCGAAATTCTTTCGCTATATAAATTATAACACAATACAAATGTGGTCTCTATGTATGTGTCGCTAGATTTTTATTTGAAGACGGAAGAAATTCTGCATTTTTAAGGAAAGAATATTAAAATTCACCATTCTGTCAGCGGCGAGAAAATTCCAAACTGAACACAACCTCGAAAAGATCAAGGTTGTGGAAGGAGATCAACCTCACCTTTATTAACGAAACTAAAGTGGATTCACTTTAATTGATTTACTGAAAGCAAAATCTGGATAGGTCCCACGTTCGAGTCCCGGACCAGAACTCAATTTTAGTCTGCCAGGAATTTTTGAAGTTTTAAATATGGTTAGTCGGATGTTTCTAATCTTTAAATCCTGGTATCACTCAACAAATAAAGGTTGCGTAAAAGGAATGAATGAATGAAAGAATGAATGAATAGCATTTTTTTCTTGTAAAATTACTTCGTTATTTGCATAGGGAACCTGGAGATTGTCGAAAGTTGATGCGAGTAAACACTGTAAGACAAAGATATTTTTCTATTAAATGTTTTCCGACTCAGCGACGTATTTAACTGATCCTTTGTACACCTCTTTTCACTATACTGCCCTAAAAGATTTATTTTTTTACAGTCACCCTAGCTGCGCAGTTTTGGTTTTACTATGACTGAATTGCATCCGTTTTATTTTCCCGACAGCTATGTTCTTAACTGATGTCTTTGGCAGATGTGAGTGACCTACGATTTACGCAATGTATTCTTGGGAATACTGACAAGTATCTGCCATTTCGGAATACTTCAAAAATTAGGTATAAATTTAGTTTTGTCTCAAAGGAAATGGGAAATATGTATTTCATAAAAAGGTGATTACTGAAATAAAGTTTCGATAGGAACAAGCTATTTAATTTCTGAAGGCTGCATGCTTTCGTGGCCGTTTTCACTGAAGTAAAAACCTTGTGGGTTGTTAGGCCGTTTGATATTTCTTCAAACAATCGACGTTTCGATTTCTCTGCTGCGGTCGTCTTCAGGATCTTGCGGTGTCCCTTGTCACTGACTCAAGGATTTCGATGTTATGAGTTACTAAAGCAACAAACTGTTTTCGCCGCGGATTTAATAACAGGTGCTCTCTAGAACACACTTTATTCAACATAAAGTTATACATTGTACACACCATCGTTAATTGCCACTCCATCAAACTTACACATGTACAGAAGAAGTCTGTATCATAGTTCTTCGCCCACGTCACCGCGGTGTTATATAAAGTACGTGCCTATTCTGACGGACGTACAAACACTGTCATGTGCTACATCGATTGCCTCAGAACATAAGAACCAATTGATACCAGTTCATGGTTGTAGGGGAGTAAGCATAGTATCTCCTAAGCATTTGACGTCCGCTGTAGGCGTGATGCAAAGAAACCTTTCAGAGAAGAATTAGGGAAAAGTGTTGAATGCACCGTCAGCATTAAATCCAGAGCTCCTAGTTTCGGTCTGTGGTCGATGACACAGTTCATTTATAGGTTTCGAGACAATATTGTTATCCGTGCATTTTCAACTTTTCGCGGCGTAGAAATGCTATCTTCAGTCTTTGTCTTCCAGTCGCGATTCTGCTTCGCCATTTTTTGTGAACAGGTTTAATACGTCTGCGCATACGCTTCAATATGAGTGTGAAGGCAGAAACGTTACGGATAATAAACGCACGCCTGCCAACAGTTGTGGAAAGCGAGTGATTAACTACGATAGCGATTCAGCTTCTGTGTGAGTTCCCTAAAATCACTTAAGACTAATGACGAGGAGTTTCCTGCAACCACGCCACACAGATTTACTCCACCATCTTGCGCGATTACCTGACGCTACGTCTATAATTACTTCGCTGTAGACGGGTCGTTAACCTCTAACGTTCTCCGAATGAATATGACACCCGCTAATAGCCTATGGCGTGTTTTGAAAATTCATGATAGGTTAGAATTGTGTACCTGTACGGAACTTGTGTACACGAGTGTTTCAGCGGCGCCTGGTAACTAGGAAAGAGATACAGGCAGACCGAAAAAATGAAGGGATAGGAACAACTCTGCCTTAAGTTACTATTTTGATAAGGAGAAGATTAGCAAAGAATACACTGAAGAGCAAATGGAACTGACGGACAAAACAGAAGAAAGGTACGCGGCTCGAGATGTAGAAGGACTGTAGCTCTACGTTGCAAACAGAACGGAGTCAGACAGTTGTTTAATGAGCAAAATGAATTTGCTACTGTCTCCTACTTTAAGATTTGGAATGACCTGTTCGGCTGAAGCGGGTGCTACTGTTTATGTCAGGTGGAGTTGGCTGGTGGCCGCGGTGAGGTGCTGAAGTGCATCAGCGCGGCCGTGCAAATGACCAGAAACGGAGACGCACGGCTGCCGGAATAAGTGCAAACGCGCCATTAATGGTCGACATAACGTTCTGCAACATGCTCTCTTATGTATTCATATTGCCCTTTTTCTAGTTGCTCCAACTTTTAAATCCTGTTTTTCCTGCTTTTATCCTCTGTTCCAATACGAAAAATAGTGTTTTACATCGTCGCAGGTTTTTCCCTTGTTATTAAAGTAATCTTTCTAAAAACACACTTCTGTGATATCCAGTATCGTCTACTTCGTAATATTGACAGTGATTTGTAGAACTGTTTTTACAAAGACAGTTAAGACGCGCCCTTCTAGCTGTAGGAGTGGGAGGAGAAGATACGTACAGCTGGTCACCTATGTCAGTGCATAGTACTGTGGTGATGATGATGATGATGATGATGATGATGATGATGATGATGATGTTTCGTTTGTGGGGCACTCAACTGCGCGGTTATCAGCGCCCGTACAAATTCCCAACCTTTGCTCAGTCCAGACTCGCCACTTTCATGAATGTCGATGATAAATGATGAGGACAACACAAACACCCAGTCATCTCGGGGCAGGAGAAAAATCCCTGACCCTGCTGGGAATCGAACCCGGGACCCCGGGCTCGGGAAGCGAGAACGCGACTGTGATACCACGAGCTGCGGACTGCGTAGTACTGACATGGTTAGCATGGCAAAACACCTTATTTACTTTACATGTACAACTGCTGATTCGTGGGAATGGACCCGATTTTATCTCATTTTTATTTTAATATATGCCTTATCAGGTATTACACTCGTCCACAAATTCGTAGCGTTTTTTGTTTTGCATGTTGGTATGGGTTTGTTAATCGATTATCAATCTTATTTGTAGTTCATCGTCGTTATTTGAGTTTACCTACTGCCACTGTGTCGTTTTGAGATAGTGAGTGGAGCTGTGAACAGTAGACAATGGAGTGTCAAGTGGAGAAATCCGAACATTTCCGACATTCTTCTGTTTGAGTTCAGTAGAGAGGTGACATCAGTACAGGCAAGCAGAAACATTTGCAACGTATATGGAGATAATAACATAGGACAGAGCACGGTAAGAAAATGACTGAAGCGCCTAGAACCGCTCGGCCACACCGGCCGGCCAGAAGTTAAGTCCCATAGTGCTCAGAGCCATTTGAACCATTTTTTTGTACACACACACACACACACACACACACACACACACACACTTATTTACAATGAACACATTGTTGTTGTTGTGGTCTTCAGTCCTGAGACTGGTTTGATGCAGCTCTCCACGCTACTCTATCCTGTGCACATGAACACATTACTGCACTGAAATTGTGGACTTAAAGATCTGTGTCGTGTGTGTTCCCTATGTGCCTATGCTATTAGCGCCAGTTTCGTGTAGTACCACGTTGTGTGGCACCACATTCTGCAATTAACCTTAATTTATGAGCATGAGTGTACTTAACAGGCCGCAGTTTACAGGACACTGGCATGAAGCAGGTTTTGAATTGTTCCTGCGTTCACGGAAAGCAGGGGCGTGGGTTTGAGTCCTGGACTGACAAACAATATCCGCCGAAATTTTCCTCGTTTCACGTATTTGGAATGTTACTTCACTATCTTCCATCCTGTACTACTAGACACTACACGCGTTCAGGACGGCTGGAGGAACAGCCGCGATTGCGAAATGTGTGTCGCCGCAATGTTTGAGTTTATAAAAACGTTAGCGGCTCGTGAGATGTGAGAGAGATGGGCAGCGTCGGGAGCAACGATAGGACAGACAGACAGGCAGCCGCCTTGTCAGCGGCGCGCCAGTTGGAGTGGGCGACGTTGGCCAGACTGCTTGCCGCCAGCCACAACGAGCGCAGTCATTAGCCTAACAGAGCGTCACTGTGGCAGGGGGAGCCGAGGTGGCTGGCTGAACTGACTCGCAGAGCCACAGGGCAGCCAGGCTTAAAGCCACCGACTACACTCGACACGCGCCACACCTACATTCCTTCTACTCTCAGAACATCAGTACAGGGTTTGTTTTGGAAGGAGAGAAAATTTTTGGTGACTGTGGAGAAATCACTTCGTCCCACAAGGTTCAATTTTGGGTCCATACATATTTCTCACATATGTAAATGACCCTCCAGCTAACATTCTGGATTAGCCTGATACAGTTCCAACATTTCTGCTGCTGTCGAAACCGAATTATGGCACGATACTCCATTTTACCAATGAGCAGCACCGTTTTGTTTTGTGTTCTATAGCAATATGCTGCGGTACACTGGTACGGGCATTTAACTGTCCACTGGCACTGCAGACATGTACCCCCTAAAAAATGGCTCTGAACACTATGGGACGTAACTTCTTTGGTCATCAGTCCGCTAGAACTTAGAACTACTTAAACCTAACTAACTTAAGGACATAACACACATCCATGCCCGAGGCAGTATTCGAACCTGCGACCGTAGCGGTCGCGCGGTTCCAGACTGTAGCGCCTAGAACCGCTCGGCCACCCCGGCCGGCCATGTATTCCCAGACTAACAATAAACTACGTGACTTTATCACTACCCTCTTCTAATTACGGTGGCCCTTGTTCAAAATCAGGGCCGTACCGAAGTGGTGGCGAGATAGACACTCCATGGCGAATTAGACACTTGCCAAGGGAATTTTCCTATAGCTAACGTTTCCACCTGGTGTCACAGGGGCTGAGAGAGGCCTTCCTCTCGATCCTTAACTGCAACCGCAAGCTGTTGCTGCAGTGTCATTACTGCAGTGTTATTTCGTCCAAATAGCATCATAATGCAACGACTAACATACATAGTACATGTGACAACAGTGCTCTTAGTTCACAGTTACCGCCAACACGGGTCCTGTTTAACAGTGGAGTTACTGCTGCTGCTTCGCTACGGTACTGTAAAATCTCAAACGGTCGACAACGAACTACTATTGAAAGTAAGTTATTTTTTGAACAAGGGAGTAAGATATACTTACGTAAACATATACAAGCAAATTTATGACAATCCCAATAATTGTAGCATCTTGTGAACACAGTTTCAGAAAGCGAAAGATGTTAGAAAACTGTTTAAGGTCACGTTTGCGTGAAAACAGATTGTCAAAACTAGCCACATCGTCGAAATAAAACGTCACAGCTGTTCTACTTCAGGTACATAACCACTGAGTTGGCTAACTCAAGGCAAAATGGTTCAAATAGCTCTGAGCACTATGGGACTTAACATCTGAGGTCACCAGTCCCCTAGAACTTAGAACTACTTAAACCTAACTAACCTAAGGACATCACAAACATCCATGCCCGAGGCAGGATTCGATCCTGCGACGGTAGCAGCAGTGCGGTTCCGAACTGAAGCGCCTAGAACGGCTCGACCGCAGAGATCGGTTCAACATTCCATCTAAGCGTGAGAGTAAATACACACTACAAGAAAAAATGATCTGCATTACCATTTAATGAATCTAGCTTTGGGACAGAAAAGGTTGAAATATGCAGCTGTAAGAACCATAGACAATATACCCACGGAAATAAAATGTCTGACAGATAAGAAAGGAAATCTTTAGAGAGTGTAATCTGTCATGTAAAAAAAGGAAAAAAAAACTCTAAATGGGCAGAATGCTATCATATAAATACTATTTTTTATCTGGTTGCATAGAAGTGTTTTATGTTTGTTCTGTTGACACGTTACGCATCATAAGGTTTATAGTGAATTTTATCTTCGGAACAACTAACTAACTAACTAACTAGGGGTATGCCCACTCACTCGGCATGTGCGCTCCCCTGACGTTACCCCCTCTTGACAATTTCCTCTGGGTTTAACGTCCCTTGTGTACTCAACACCAGTAACAACAATACCTGAACTTTTTAAACGCGTCTTTACAGCGTTTGATACAATCAGAGGGGAGCGCGGAATCGTACAATCACACGAAAGATGATTCTATGAATGCGTAGCGTCTGTTCTTTCGGAAATGTCCGAAAGAACAGAGACCACTCATTCATATAATTCATTCGCCTCGATGAGCAATGAATCTACAACATTCAGTGCGGCTATACATTTCCATTCGACTTCCGGCAGGAATCTAAAATTAGCAAACATGGAGGAGACGGACAGGGACTGGGGATAGGGGTGCCAGGTGGGAATGTGAGTCGGCTGGGGAGGATACGACACAGTCCGCGCATTTGCGATAAACACTGTGGCTAACGCAGCTGCCTAGTAAGCAAGAGATGCGAGATTCGAGTCACGGTCCAGCAATATTTTCACTCTTCGCCACTATGCTGTTGATATCATTTGTTCCTTCCCTTTCCTTTCCTTCCCCGCCCTTCCACCTTCAGTTTACATAAAAGGTGATTGGTTGTTGCACATCACGTGACGAATTTGGTGGTTGTCACACTGAACATTTATAGTAGTGAAGCCGCAGATTCGATTTAAAGTATTTGATTGTGCTCTACTGTCAATAAACGTTTTCCAAACTGCAGTATTCTGGTCTTTCATTTAGTCTACTTAGTGCGTAGAAAGAGTATAGCTGTATGTTACGAATTTCACCCTCTATAGTCTCCCAAATTTTTAAAACGTCATTCTGTTACACACTGTAGATTTCCTTTTACTCATTTCCAGCATGGTGCATATCAATAGGCAGGAGCTTATTACGGTTCAATGAAAACGTCTGAGTTGCACAGAACTTTTTTTTAATGTAAATGGCGACCACTTCCGGACCTTATCCAGCCATCCACGTAAGTGCTGCCATAACGTGTGTACACTGGCGATATCGTGTGTGTTTGTGGTTAAGTGCAAGATACTATTTGCATACGACAGTCCAGAGCTGCATGCCACTCGCACAAGCAATGTGGCCAGCGTACAGACGTTATGGTAGCACTTACGTGGATGCCTTGATAATCGACTGAAGTCGGGAATTGGTCACCATTCACATAAAAAACGAACTTCTGTGCAAGTTGACGGTTTCGTATTTTCATTGTTTTTACATGTCAAAGCGTTTAGACCAATTTAAAATAAGCTAATTCGTAAACACATATATTTACAGACGTCTAGTTAGATACAATCAGATTTACTCCTGGTATGCAATACTGTTTTACAAATAACTTATTAAATAATTTAATGCCACACAGTTCACTCATACCTCACTATCAGTCACTGCACACACTGTACACACACTGTTTCATAACACTTCACTCACTACACACACACACACACACACACACACACACACACACACACACATACACACACACTGGTGGCCTCTGGGCCATTTTCTGTACCGCAACTTCCCACCTGCCATCCTGAAAAACTAAGTAATCATCCCTCCATAATGAGTAAGATTTTGAGCTCAGAAAGAGGAAGAGGTGTTAGTATTGTGCTACGCACAGCTTGGAGCTAAGTTTTTCTAGAAAGGAAAAAAGAAGGAAAAAACAAAGTGAAGGTGTTAGGTGAAATGTTCGATGTTTTATAATCATTATAATTGTTATTTATTTGTATAACATTTTTTTATCAAACCCCTACTCTGTTTTATCTAAGTAATCCTTCACTGTATAAAATGTATTGCATAACGGGTATTTTTTAGCTGGCTTTCCAGATAAGTGTATTTTTGCAATTTCTTTAATCTCTTTTGGTAATTTATTGTACAGTTTTATTCCTTGGTAGAAAATGCTGTTTTGAGTTTATTTTTTCTTGGTAAATGTAAGTTGAGTCTATTTCTTGTTGCATGGTCATGCACAGAGCTGTTTGTGCAGTAATTACCAATGTTATTTTTGATGTGTATAACTGACTGGTAAATGTCTTCACATGGAGCAGTTAAAATTCGCAGTGGTTTGAACTTATATTTACAATGAGTTCGACTAGTATTTTTGATTATTATTCTTATGGCTCTTTTCCGGAGTTTGAAAACTGTGTTCATATTTTGTGCGTTTGTTCCCCCCCAAAAAAGAATGTCATAGCTAAGACTATCTTACAGAGTTTAAATAATTAGAATTTATGTGCTACGATGACACATTTAATTTGTTGTATGCCACATTTTTCCAACGTCGTAGTTCATTTAAGTAGTATTTTTCAAAAATACTCCATTTTTATTCCGCCTTCCTACAAAATTCGTTAAATCTGTGTAGAAAAAAGCGTAGATGGTTCCTTTCCGCGGAGGAGGGGAAGGAGGATCGCATGGCTGTTCTAAAGCACACACATATTTCGATCACTACACCGTCGCACTCGATTGCGGTTTGATCTAGATGAGTACCCTGAGGTTTTGACGTCACGAATTCAGCTGGAACAGCCTTGGCCGCAGATTTGGCTGTTCAGTGCGTGTTCGGCGGCTAGCAGCTGACCGCAGCGTCAGGGACCGGTTAGCGCTGCGGCGGCAGTAATCGGCACGCAAGCTGCCGAGGCGGCGCACACACTTACGCACACACACCTGCGTGCGTGTGGCAATCGGCGATACGCATACCTGCAGCGGCGGTGCGATGACCGGCGTGCAGCTGAGGCGGCCGCATTGCTGCGTCCGTGATCTTTGCGCTGCGTGCCGGCGCGGTGGTCGGCTTCGCAATCGCACGCTGCTACCGCGGAATCCAGATCGGGCATAAATCTGAGCTCGGCCGTCAATGTCGCTCTACTGCTCTTTGTCCCGCGGTCAGTAAAAGTCGCGGATCTGTAAACGCGGTCACTGTTACGACACAGCTAGAAAATTAACTTCACTGTCGAATGTGGGACGTTTAGTTTGCAACAGTCGGAAAACATACATTCTCACGACAAAATGTTCAATTCAAAGTGTTTAAATGTCATTCTTGAAGTTTTCTCGGTGTGATGAATATTCCATGAGGTATCAGCGTAGCAGCCGGGTGACGACCAGGTTGTGTTACGATATTTCAGGCGACAGTTATCCGATTCAGTCAACAGTTGAGTTATTACACTGGACGCTGCTGGAGTTCAGTTTATACAAAAAATCTGGCCAGGTGCGACTAGGACTCGAGCTCTGAGTGTTCCATACAAATTTCATTATGTATGTAGACATTTTTGGAATGCCGGCCGGAGTGGCCGAGCGGTTCTAGGCGCTACTGTCTGGAGCCGCGCGACCGCTACGGTCGCAGGTTCGAATCCTGCCTCGGGCATGGATGTGTGTGATGTCCTTAGGTTAATTAGGTTTAAGTAGTTCTAAGTTCTGGGGGACTAATGACCTCAGATGTTAAGTCCCATAGTGCTCAGAGGCAACTGAACCATTTTGAACCTTATTACGTGAGAAAAATTTCAACTTTACACGTCTATCCATGCCCGGTAAAAAGGGGGCTTAACAGTCGGAGGGACGGACTGATGCTCGGATAACAAATGCCAAAAATATATTTTTGTGTGATACAGTTACATATTAACAATTTTCGGATTTATTTTTGTACCAGTAGCACTGTGAGACCTTGCCTCTTGTGAAATTTCATGATTCTGGTTTCAACAGTAAGTTCGTTATAGATTCTGATGACAGAGTTTGAGTTTGCGGTTACCAAAATGTGACATAAATGGCCGTATCTTCTGACTGCATGCATTGATTTAGAAGCTTCAATTTTTTACATCGCCAAGGGACCGTAGATGCTGATAGCTGACATGACTTTCAACATGATTTGTCTAATCGTTTCTGAGAAAAAGGGTTTTCTATAGCCGGACGGGCAGACGGCCAACGAAGTGATTCTGTGAGGAGGGGGGAGGGGGTTGCGGAATGCCAAAAAGAAAAGTTACAGTATTTGTAAACAATGGAAAAGATGCTACTCATCTAGACTGAGGTATGAGCACAAAGTAAATGTCTTTTTTTTACAGTGCAATGGCATGCATGAAAAGGCAAAAAAGACTAGTTAGTAAACATAAAGGGAGCAAACCTGGAAGTAATTGGTTAGCTACAATCCGCTCCTAATTGACGGCATCTTGCATAGGAAAGAAAAAAATGAAAATTATGTCTTCTTCTTCAGTCAGTCCGAAGACCGGTTTGATGCAGTTATCCATACTACTCTATCCTGTGCAGGCCTCTTCATCTTCCAGTGACTACTGTGACATCCATCCATCTGTATTCGTCTTTTGTCCCCCTTTACTACTTCTAACCCCCCCCCCCCCCCCCCTTCGCACTCCCGCCCACCGTGCGCGCCCGTCGTGATCCCTCGATGTTTCACAGTGTGTCCTATCAACAGATCCCTTCTTGTTATCAGGTTGTGCCACAAATTTCTTTGCTCCGCCATTCTAATCAGTACCTACTCATTAACTCCGTGATCTTCCCATCTAATTTTCAGCATTCTTCTGTAGCATCACATTTCAAAATCTTACATTCTCATTTTGTCTAAACTGTTTTTCCTCCATGTTTCACTTCCACACATGGCTACACTCCATACAAATACTTTCAGATAAGACTTCGTGACACTTAAATCTAATGCTCGATATTAACAAATTTCTCTTCTTCAGAAAAGCTTTTCTTCCATTTGCCAGTCCACATTTTATTTCCTCAGTAATTCGGCCATCATCAGTTATTTTGCTGGCCAAATAGCAAAACTCATCTACCACTTTAAGTGTCTCATTTGTTAGTCTAATTCCCTCAACATCATCTGAGTTAATTCGACTACATTTTGCTTGTGTTTATGTTCATCGCGTATCCTCCTTTCAAGACACGATCTATTCCGTGCTCTTCCAGGCCCTTTGCTGTCTGACAGAATCACAATGTCATAAGCAACGTCAAAATTTTTGTTTATTCTCCCTGGACTTTAATTCCATCACCAAATTTTTCTTTTGTTTCTGTGCGCTCTGCTGTTGCTTCCACTGCCTACAGTAAGTGTTGTACAATCACACACCTAGGATGGGTATCACAGATAGTAGGAGAAACAGTAAATTCCTGCAACTATAGTACTTACTCTGTTTCTGTACTACTTTCGATATGCAATACTTCAGCCATTATTTAGTTCTTTTGTCAAGTATAACTTTATTTTAATATGACGATTATAATAGTAGTTTAATTTACATTATTTAACAAAGGCACTGTAGTTTCGTGTTTAGTGTTAATTTTTTCCCGATTCCTTTCCTTTTTACTTGTTTATTTACTGTTCAACTTTTTAACTTTTAACTTTTTACCTGCCTACGACTGCACCAAACAGAGACGATACTTACTCTGTGTTCGTACCTTGGTCTAGCTAAGTAACATTTTTCTCAATGTTGTTTGCAAATATTTCATGTTCTCTGACGACTATAGTCAGTTAAACTCTGATGATAGACTTGTAAGATGGAAACCGTTTAAGTAAACGAATTAATCGTGTAAAACATTTATGTTTTTTATTCTGAAAAAAGGAGGGAAAGGGAGGGTCGGAGGGATGGAGAGAGAGAGAGAGAGAGAGAGAGAGAGAGAGAGAGAGAGAGACAGTAAGGCAGTAGGCTAGCATGCAGCCAGGCGCGGAGTGGCATCGAGGGGAGGAAGAAGCATGACTCATCCTTTGCCGCCGCCCCCCCTCCCCCTCCCCAAAACAAAAGCCTTGTACTAATCACATACATCAACAAATTATTATATTAAAATATTATGTATACTTCATGTTTATTATTATTGAAAGCCTAGGCATGTGTGCTATGTTCAGCTTAGCCATGTTATGGGGGGGGAGCGTTCATGAAATTAGCTGAAAACGTCAATTTTCAATTTAATTTTTGTTTATTAGTAGAACTCCCAAAGTTCTATGATGAAACCGCATTCGAAGTACCAGAAAAATAATTAAATGTGTGACGTGACCTTCCCAACACTTCAATATCTAAAGACTCAGAGGGGTAACAACCCCTGCATTCACAAGGAGAGGCTTCCAAAATGTATCCTCAGTGTTATCAAGCCCACTTAAAGGTTTCTGGCCGATCCTCAACTTCTAAAAAAGTGCGTTCTCTAAATTCACTCACATGGAAACGATGCCCTAAAACCACATTTTCTGGTACAGTTGTCACTTCTTGTATTTAAGAAAAAGTGTTGGGTGGAACTTTAAATTGCGTTTCCTGAAAATTTTGTTTTTTAAAGTTTATATATCTTTTTCTCAGAATCTATTAAGGCTGGGGTAATGAAATTTTGTACACATATTTGTATGAAGCCGATAAATGCTGTTTCAAGAGTAAATTTTGAAATTCTGAGTGTAATGTGAGATATGGAGCAAAGTGCTTGGAATACTGCACAAATCTTACACTTACAAAATTACAATTAAAATATTAAAATTCTCTTTTTTCCATATATTCAAAAAAGCTCGGGAGTGAAGTTTACTATGTTCAAAGAGATTAAGAAGAGGATTTTTTTTTTTTTTAGTCATCAGCCTACTGACTGGTTTGATGCGGCCCGCCACGAATTCCTTTCCTGTGCTAACCTCTTCATCTCAGAGTAGCACTTGCCACCTACGTTCTCAATTATTTGCTTGACGTATTCCAATCTCTGTCTTCTTCTACAGTTTTTGCCCTCTACAGCTCCCTCTAGTACCATGGAAGTCATTCCCTCATGTCTTAGCAGATGTCCTATCATCCTGTCCCTTCTCCTTATCAGTGTTTTCCACATATTCCTTTCCTCTCCGATTCTACATAGAACCTCCTCATACCTTACCTTATCAGTCCACCTAATTTTCAACATTCGTCTATAGCACCACATCTCAAATGCCTCGATTCTCTTCTGTTCCCGTTTTCCCACAGTCCATGTTTCACTACCATACAATGCTGTACTCCAGACGTACATCCTCAGAAATTTCTTCCTCAAATTAAGGCCGGTATCTGATACTAGTAGACTTCTCTTGGCCACAAATGCCTTTTTTGCCATAGCGAGTCTGCTTTTGATGTCCTCCTTGCTCCGTCCGTCATTTGTTATTTTACTGCCTAGGTAGCAGAATTCCTTAACTTCATTGACTTCGTGACCATCAATCCTGATGTGAAGTTTCTCGCTGTTCTCATTTCTACTACTTCTCATTACCTTCGTCTTTCTCCGATTTACTCTCAAACCATACTGTGTACTCATTAGACTTCATTCCGTTCAGCAGATCATTTAATTCTTCTTCACTTTCACTCAGGATAGCAATGTTATCAGCGAATCGTATCATTGATACCCTTTCACCTTGTATTTTAATTCCACTCCTGAACCTTTCTTTTATTTCCATCATTGCTTCCTCGTTGTACAGATTGAAGTGTAGTGGCGAAAGGCTACAGCCTTGTCTTACACCCTTCTTCATACGAGCACTTCGTTCTTGATCGTACACTCTTATTATTCCCTCTTGGTTGTTGTACATATTGTATATGACCCGTCTCTCCCTATAGCTTACCCCTACTTTTTTAAGAATCTCGAACAGCTTGCACCATTTTATATTGTCGAACGCTTTTTCCAGGTCGACAGATCCTATGAAAGTGTCTTGATTTTTCTTTAGCCTTGCTCCCATTATTACCCGTAACGTCAGAATTGCCTCTCTCGTCCCTTTACTTTTCCTAAAGCCAAACTGATCGTCACCTAGCGCATTCTCAGTTTTCTTTTCCATTCTTCTGTATATTATTCTTGTAAGCAGCTTCGATGCATGAGCTGTTAAGCTGATTGTGCGATAATTCTCGCACTTGTCAGCTCTTGCCGTCTTCGGAATTGTGTGGATGATGCTTTTCCGAAAGTCAGATGGTATGTCGCCAGACTCATATATTCTATACACCAACGTGAATAGTCGTTTTGTTGCCACTTCCCCCAATGATTTTAGATATTCTGATGGAATGTTATCTATCCCTTCTGCCTTATTTGACCGTAAGTCCTCCAAAGCTCTTTTAAATTGAGATTCTAATACTGGATCCCCTATCTCTTCTAAATCGACTCCTGTTTCTTCTTCTATCACATCAGACAAATCTTCACCCTCATAGAGGCTTTCAGTGTATTCTTTCCACCTATCTGCTCTCTCCTCTGCATTTAACAGTGGAATTCCCGTTGCACTCTTAATGTTACCACCGTTGCTTTTAATGTCACCAAAGGTTGTTTTGACTTTCCTGTATGCTGAGTCTGTCCTTCCGACAATCATATCTTTTTCGATGTCTTCACATTTTTCATGCAGCCATTTCGTCTTAGCTTCCCTGCCCTTCCTATTTATTTCATTCCTCAGCGACTTGTATTTCTGTATTCGTGATTTTCCCGGAACATGTTTGTACTTCCTCCTTTCATCAAGTAACTGAAGTATTTCTTCTGTTACCCATGGTTTCTTCGCAGCTACCTTCTTTGTACGTATGTTTTCCCTCCCAACTTCTGTGATGGCCCTTTTTAGAGATGTCCATTCCTCTTCAACTGTACTGCCTACTGCGCTATTCCTTATTGCTGTATCTATAGTGTTAGAGAACTTCAAACGTATCTCGTCATTCCTTAGTACTTCCGTATCCCACTTCTTTGCGTATTGATTCTTCCTGACTAATGTCTTGAACTTCAGCCTATTCTTCATCACTACTATATTGTGATCTGAGTCTGTATCTGCTCCTGGGTACGCCTTACAGTCCAGTATCTGATTTCGGAATCTCTGTCTGACCATGACGTAATCTAATTGAAATCTTCCCGTATCTCCCGGCCTTCCCGTATACCACCTCCTCTTGTGATTCTTGAACAGGGTATTCGCTATTACTAGCTGAAACTTGTTACAGAACTCAATTAGTCGTTCTCCTCTTTCATTCCTTGTCCCAAGCCCATATTCTCCTGTAACCTTTCCCTCTACTCCTTCCCCTACAACTGCATTCCAGTCGCCCATGACTATTAGATTTTCGTCCCCCTTTACATACTGCATTACCCTTTCAATATCCTCATACACTTTCTCTATCTGTTCATCTTCAGCTTGCGACGTCGGCATGTACACCTGAACTATCGTTGTCGGTGTTGGTCTGCTGTCGATTCTGGTTAGAACAACCCGGTCACTGAACTGTTCACAGTAACACACCCTCTGCCCTACCTTTCAATTCACAAAGAATCCTACACCTGTTACACCATTTTCTGCTGCTGTTGATATTACCCGATACTCATCTGACCAGAAATCCATGTCTTCCTTCCACTTCACTTCACTGACCCCTACTATATCTAGACTGAGCCTTTGCATTTCCCTTTTCAGATTTTCTAGTTTCCCTATCACGTTCAAGCTTCTGACATTCCACGCCCCGACTCGTAGAACGTTATCCTTTCGTTGATTATACCAATCTTTTTCTCATGGTAACCTCCCCCTTGGCAGTCCCCTCCCGGAGATCCGAATGGGGGACTATTCCGGAATCTTTTGTCAATGGAGAGATCATCATGACACTTCTTCAATTACAGGCCACATGTCCTGTGGGTACACGTTATGTGTCTTTAGTGCAGTGGTTTCCATTGCCTTCTGCATCCTCATGCCGTTGATCATTGCTGATTCTTCCGCCTTGAGGGGCAATTTCCCACCCCTAGGACAAGAGAGTGCCCTGAACCTCTATCCGCTCCTCCGCCCTCTTTGACAAGGCTGACTTCTTATGCCGGAAGTCTGCGGCCGCTAATGCTGCTTATTTATCAACATTTAGGCAGTGGCGGGGATCGAACCCGGGACCGAAGGCGTTTTGATTATGAATCAAAGACGCTACCCCAAGACCAAGGGTAATGAATTTTGTAGAAACTCCTTTACTAGTTTCTGAGAAAGATTATTTCTTGAAATTTTTTTTTAAATTCCATAAAAAAGTTAAACAGCTTTAATCCATGGACGTTAACAGAAAACATGTTAATTTCATAATGTAATAATGTCGTGTGACTAGGGCCTCCCGTCGGGTAGACCGTTCGCCGGATGTAAGTCTTTCGAGTTGACGTCACTTCGGCTACTTGCGCGTCGATGGGGATGAAATGATGATAATTAGGACAACACAACACCCAGTCCCTGAGCGGAGCGGAATAAATCTCCGACCCAGCGGGGAATCGAACCCGGGGCCTTAGGATTGACAATCTGTCATGCTGACCACTCAGCTACCGGGGGCGGGCGTTAATTTCATGAAAAGCATGGTGCCAAATAAAATTTCACTGCCTCACCTTCAAAATTGTGGATTTGGTGAACCTTTTAAATAGTGTGTGTTTTCCATGAACGTCACCCCCTCCCCCCCCCCCCCCCCAACTTGAGTGTGGGAGTGACGATATGTTATGTTTGAAGGGGGGGGGGCAGAGGGTTCTGGGAGACAGTAAAAGGATTTGTTGGAAGATGATTACTCGAGAAAGCAAGAGAACTGCGTCAGATTCCCCATCCACTGCCGAGTTTTTACCTCGTGTGGTAGATCAGCAACTGTGAACACGCAACAAGTGTCTCCTGCCGAGCCGCCCAGTCTCTCGATTAAGCATTAAGGATCGCACCAACAGACGTAGTCCTGTCGCTGAGGCGGCCGCCTATTTTCGCCGGTTGACGCGGCAGCTCTCAGCAGCTGTGGAGGCGCGCCCCGGCGCTATAACGTGCGCAGAGCGTTCTTGGTGTCCGCCCACGGTGAAGAAGACGCTGCCGAGACAATGCGGCGCGCTCGCCCACGGCCGCTAATCGCCGGCCCGTCTGAATTACAAATCAGCCCCAGCCGCGGCCCCGCGTGCCGTGGGGCGTCGCTACGCCAAACCCAGACCTGAGCCCGAAGCCGGAGCCG
Source organism: Schistocerca serialis cubense (assembly GCF_023864345.2). Lineage (NCBI taxonomy): Eukaryota > Metazoa > Arthropoda > Insecta > Orthoptera > Acrididae > Schistocerca > Schistocerca serialis. Next base: position 964,548,966 of record NC_064639.1, read on the forward strand.
GACACAATGGCCGCGTCCTTCTCACGCGGCGCACCTCTCAATTACGCCGACGGGGGCTCAGCGAGAACAAACAGCCCGCCCCTGGCAGCCATCCGTCTTCCCTGAGCCAGCTGCCGAATGCAGATTAACTTCTGAAAATTTGTGCTCCCAGCAGGGTTCCGTCTAAAGGATTCACAACCAGTCACGATATCTAAAGATCATGTCACGTTAATTTACTGGTGATGCGTTTCGACCCACCTGCGCTGATCTTTGGGGATCAAGGCACAAAAACCCCTTCAATACGGCAATATTTATTTTACTAATTCTGTTAACTAGATTAGCGCGCCGGCCGGTTTGGCCGAACGGTTCTAGGCGCTTCAGTCAGGAACCGCGTGACCGCTACGGTCGCAGGTTCGAATCCTGCCTCGGGCATGGATTTGTGTGATGTCCTTAGGTTAGTTAAGTTTAAGTAGTTCTCAGTTCTAGGGGACTGATGACCTTAGAAGTTAAGTACCATAGTGCTCAGAGCCATTTGAACCATTTTTTTTTGTACACACACACACACACACACACACACACACACACACACACACACACACACACACACACTTATTTACAATGTACACATTACTGCACTGAAATTGTGCAGAAGTTAGAGGCTAGATTGTTACAGGAAGGTTCGAAAAACACGTGTCACAGAGATGCTTCGGAAACTCAAATGGAATCCCTGAGGGAAGGAGACCTTCTTTCAAGAAACACTATTGACAAAATTTAGAGAGCATTTGAAGCTGAGTGCAGAACGATTCTGCTGCAGCCAACACACATTGCGTGTAAGGACCACGTAGGTGAGATATAAGAAATTAGGGCTCACACAGAGGCATATAGACAGTCGTTTTTCCCTCGCCCTATTTGCGAGTGGAACAGGGAAGGAAATGACCGAGTACTGATAAAGGGTTCCCACCGTCATGCAACGGACGGTGGCTTGCGGAGTATGTATGAAGATAGAGATATAGACTGATTTTATTCCTGGCGTATAAGCGACATCTGTGCACTTACTACAGTGACAACTTGAACTGAAATGATCGTACGGCATTATTGGCCGGGAGACCCAGTCTGGGGTTGTTAGGGCACTTAGAGCAAGCTTTTTTTTTTTTTCGCCACTTCGGAGAAGAGGTAAGGATGTGCAACGTTTTCCCGGCACACGCTGATTCTTGAACAAAAACAATGACACGTAGACGACTGCCGCGACTTGGTGCAAAACGCGGAACTTTGTTTTCGGGACAACATCACCCAGAGTGAGGAGACTTGGTGTTATCAAGATGAACTTACCACAAAACAACGAAGTGTATCTGCATTTTTCACTCAGACACAAACAATGCATGTAGGGCATATTATTGTTCCAAGTGTTCTCTGTTTTATGTTTTTCCATGAGCAGGTCACTGTTTTCTTGGTATTCGAAACATTCTCTTTTGTAGCTACGACGATTTCCGCGACGGAATCCTTGCATAAAAATTTATCGGTTTAGTTGCAGCGTCAAACTGGATACAATCCCAAGCTTTCGACGATGGTGGAAAGAACCGTCAAAATCGTGGGAGTTTATCCAAATTTGACGCGGCAAATATATCGAGAACTTTTTATGCTCTCTCTTTTGTAGCCTACGCAACTCGAGATGACTCTCTTCAACAGCTGCATATTTCGTTGGTTGTCCTTCGTTAACTGGAACACAGCTGCGTAAGCAGTCGGGCAAGCCACAACACCCTGAAGAAAATATCCAACTACAAGGCGAATAAAATTCGTAATTTACCAACTAAATCCGCTGTCCCACGATGCTTGAAGACGGAACACGCACAGTAATAGGGAAAAATGTGCCGAGAAAATATCATCCTACACAGCACCGTTATTTGGGTAGGTTCCACACCTATTCTTCCCCCAATATTCGTTCATTCTGGGAGGCTACGAAATAAATATATTTATAGCTGCGTAACACAGTCTCTAATGAAGGAAAATAGATGATATGTGACTTGCTCCGTCTAAAATATGTTATTAGCAGTGAACAGATGTAGATGGCAGAAATGTATGGCAATTAATAATTCCACTTAGAGCACTCTGCAATATGGGGGCAGTTTATGAGTTGACTGACAACTTTTTCTCTCTCCTCGTCTTCAGATGCAGGCATGAAGAACATTGAATGAGAGAGCGTTCTGCTATAGCTTTAAAGAGCTCCTGCTATGAAAATTCCTACACATTACGGGTTACAATATTTCTGCGGTTAAATAAAAAAATAAATTACGTGTCTCGATGAGCAAAATCGAATTCTCAAAAGAAAAATGAGTACTGGTATTTACGATTTTCCTCCTCCTTCGCTGCGAACATTTGGTTTTTAGAGAAAAAGAAGCTTGTCCACGTCGGAACGAAATCTGCAATAAAGCTGTGAGTGCCGCCTTGTGAGAGACCGATAAGGCAGTCTCAAACTCGCGCGTCGGGTTCTGCGTGGCTCTTAATGCATTTCGGGGCCGTTAATGTTTCGTCGTTCGGACCGATCTCCTCGCGGCGTACAACGTTTATTGCTGGCCAGAGGTGGAAGAAATACGACGTATTAGCATAAACCTGCGAGCCCACCTCTACCCGGAGCTGTTAATGAGATGGGGCCCTAGGATGGGGGGTGCAACCCCTGCAGAGTGGCCTCGGGGATGTCTCCTACCCACTGCGCCCACCAAAGAGTCACCCCATTCTTCCCCTAACTTAAAATACGAAACCGCAGCCATTTTTAACGAAATGTGTCGGTTTCAATCTCTGTAGAAACGCCTACGGCGCGAGATATGGGCGGTCTAGGAGACCCACCGCATTGTGCTCCCGACCGAAAATACAGTCTGCTGGCTGCTGTGCCTGGGGTCACATCACAGATATACGACCCAGCTTTTTCAAATGAGGAAAGCAGTTAGTTTCTTCGAAGGGACCATTCGGTCTGAGAGTGACTGTGTAATAAAGATATTTTCAGAATATTCGATACGTAAGCAAGCGGCAAAGTTACTGCTGAAGACGTATTTTCACGGGCACGTTATTGCTAAAGATACCGTTTCACGAGCATCTTACCCATTGTACACCTTGGGAAATTATGCGGTTTGCCCCAACAGGAACGCGGACAGAACTGGCACAAAACGCCTTTTTGAAGCAAACCATTATTTCTCACCCTGAATATTGTACTTTTTATTTGGAACACACCGATTGTAAAGTCAGTCTGAGCTGTGACGATTTTAAAATTCAAACGGAGATAACTTTTATAGACAGTCCTTAGGATCAAGACGGTAAAAATTAGACTTTGTGAGAACTCAAAAATATAAGCACTCAAAAAACTCTAAGTACAGAGTGAATGGAGAAAATGTATCCGAAGACTACGTAGGACTTTTAACTTATTCAGGAATAGGTCTAAAATCTCTTTAAAATTTAAACTGTTGAGAAGCCATCATATCCGCTTAGGGATGTCTATATTATTATTATTATTATTATTATTATTATTATTATTATTATTATTTCGAAAGAAAAACAGTCTTTGTTGGAGGAGAAACAATACTTTTACCGACATGTTTCGCCCTTCTGGAGCTTCATAAGAAAATTTTAATATAATGTAAAATTTGCATTCGTCACATCTGTGTGGACCGTTGTGTCTTAAACAAACTGGGGTCAGTAGCAACACGAGTGTTGGCAGAGGACCACACTTACAAGTTTTCAAATCACGTGTTATAATCTGTGCACTAAGTAATACCTCGTTCCATTCAGACTTACAAGTTCGCATGCGAATAGCAGATCTACAGTTTTGGGTAAAGTTCTTGAAGAAGAGCTGGCGGGCTTCCTAATATTGACTTTTGAAGGATGGTCGTGCAATTGGCAGAGAGAAGTACCATTGAACACCCATTCAGAGACGAAATTTCTGGGAAAAATGAGTGAAGTCTTTTCCTTGAGCGCCACATATAAAACTGTCAGAAATAAATTCTATAGGAACATACTATAACAGGGCTCTTAGGTTCAGCGAAGAAAACAAAGAAATTCTACAATCTTCTGAAAGATGGTATGTTGTACCCACTGGATTAGTTTTAAAAGCGGTCCGGTAGGGCAAATATTTTCGATCCCTCTATGCGTACCGTTTTTGAAAAAAAATTTCATTATAACTTTTCATTATATTTACTATGTGTAAAATGAAAATGGTGCATAACATTATGAAGTAAATAGTACACTCAGGCGACGAAAGTCATGGGATACCTCCTAACTTCCTTTTGCTCAACGTAGTGCAGCAGCTCGACATGGCATGCACTCAAGAAGTCCCCTGCACAAAAAACTGAGCCACGGAACCTCTATAGGCGTCCATAATTGCGAAAGTGTTGCCGGGTGCAGGTGTCTGTGTACAAACTGACTTCTTCTAGATCAGGTCACATAAATGTTCGATTGGATTCACGTCGGGCGATCTGCGCTGCCAAATCATTTGCTCAAACTGTCCAGAATGTTCTTCAAACTAATCGCGAACAACAGTGGCCGAATGACATGGCGTATTGTCAGCCATTAAAAATTCCATCGTCGTTTGGGAACATGAAGTCAATGAATGGCTGCAAATGGTATCCAAGTAGGCGAACATAATCGTTTCCAGCCAATGACCGGTTCTTTTGGACCAGAGGACCCTTTCCATTCCATGTAAACACAGTCCACAAGGTGGTCGGCTGGTTGATTTGCGGTAGGGGACCAAACAGCGAGGTCATCGGGTCCATCGGATTAGGGAAGTATGGGGAATGACGACGGCCGCGCCTTTTCAAAGGAACCAGCCTGGCACTTGCCTGAAGCGATTTAGGGAAATCACAGAATGTCCGGATGCGAGTTTCAACCATTGTCCTCCCGAAATTGTTCAAATGGCTCTAGGCACTATGGGACTTAATATCTGAGGTCATCAGTCCCCTAGACGTAGAACTACTTAAACCTAACCGACCTAAAGACTTCACACACATCCATGCCCGAGGTAGGATTCGACCCTGCGACCGCAGCAGCTGCGCGGTTCCAGACTGAAGCGCCTAGAACCGCTGGCCACAGCGGCCGGCCCGTCCTCCCGAATGCGAGTTCAGTGTACTAACCACTGCGCCACCTCGCTCAGTCCACAGCAGACACCATTATCGAGGCACCACCAGCTTGCGAGCACATTGTGGACAACTTAGGTCCATGGCTTCGTGGGGTCTGCGCCACACTCAAACCCTGTATCAGCTCTTACCAACTGAAATCAGGAATCATCTGACCAGGGCACGGTTTTCCAGTCGTCTAGGGTCCAGCCGGTATGGATATGAGCCCAGCAGAGGCGCTACAGACGACGTCATGCTGTCAGCAAATGCAGCCGCGTCGGTTGTATGCTACCATAACCCATTAACGCCAAACTTCGCCGCACTGTCCTAATGGATACGTTCGTCGTGCGTTTCACACTGATTTCTGAGCTTATTTCACGCAATGTTGCTTGTCTGTCAGCACTGACAACACTACGCAAACGCTATTGCTCTCGGTCGTTAAGTGAAGGCCGTCGACCATTGCGTTGTCCGTGGTGAGAAACTGTTGGTCTCAGAATATCGAATTCCCTAACGATTTCCGAACTGGGACGTCTCATGCGCTTAGCTCCATTTGCGTTCAAAGTCTGTTAATTCCCGTCATTCAGCCATAATCACGTCGGAAACCTTTTCTCATGAAGTACCTACAAATGACGCCCGCCCGGTCAGCCGTGCGATCTAAAGCATGGCTTTCCGGATTGGGACGGAGCGCCTGGTCTCCGTCATGAATCCACCAGGCGGATCGAAGTCCGGTGAGCCGGCCAGTCTGTGGATGGTTTTTAGGCGGTTTTCCATCTGCCTCGGCGAATGCCGTCTGGTTCCCCTTATTCCGCCTCAGCTACACTATGTTGACGATTGCTGCGCAAACAAGTTCTCCACGTACGAGTACACCACAATTACTCTACCAGGGGCCGAACAGCACAATAAGAATGGTTCGGTGTGGGGCGGTGGAGGAGTGAAGTGGACTGCGGTAGTCGTCGTGGGGTTGCGGACCACTGCGGCTACGGCTGCGGCGGGGACGGAGCCTCTCCGTCGTTTCTAGGCCCCCGGTTAACATACAATACCTACAAATGACTGTTCCCCCAACGCACTACACTTTTATACCTTGTGTACGCGATATTACCGCCAACTGTATACGTTCATATCGCTGTCCTTTATTTACTATGTTACATATTCTTGAAACAAAAGAAAAAATACAGTGGGGGGTTACCGCTTTTCGCGCTTTCCTCTACTCACCTTCGTCGATAACGCACAGGTGGAAACGGGGAAGCAGTATTAAGTCTAAGCAAAAGATCATCCCACAGCTAAGCGTGTTGCAGTCGAGTTTCCTATTAGCACATGCGATGTGATTCTCGGCCAAGTACCAGCGCGAGGGCGTATACATAGCGGCAGGTGAGCAAGTGCACAGGCGGCATGTCTGTCGTGAGCGGCGCCCCTGCACTATGTCGAGGGTCTTGTCTACAGCGCAGGTCACGATCGGCCGACTCTACCGTCTTTGGCGAGCAGAACAGCGGGACTAGGCCGCTTATCTGATCTCTCTCTGTGTACAGTCGGCGGCTGACTGCATTGTCTCACGTCTCGCGCAATGATGCTCTTAGTTGTGTAGCGGTCAATGCTGCTATTTGAATCCAGGAAGATGACGTGGCATTGATTATGAACAACGGGGAAATATGGTATGGGGAGCTATAGGACATGAAAACAGGACTGATCTGATAATCGCTGAAGGGCGGCCAAGTGTTCGCCATTAGGTAGCAAGAACAGTAAACTCCGTTGTCATGACACACTTCAGCAGGATAATGCAAGACCCAAGTTGCATCTCACATTATAAAACCCTGACCTAACTGATCCCCTGATTTTCAAATGCCTGGGATGCGGTGGGATGTGTGTTTTCATGTCATCCTCCATATGCTAGTCTCCATGAAATGACACAGCATGTACACCGACGGAAAAAAGACCGCAACACCAAGGAGTTGTGCGACATAAACAAAGGTTACTAGGCACGTTTCTACCTCTGAAATACGGTGTCTATTAAAATTTCGCACCATTCGCATAACAATACCGCCAGTAGCGCCACTATGACCAAGCAAATCAGGTTTGCCTTAAAAACACGTAGCAAAGGTCGTGAGCCTTAGCGAACTTTGAAATTGGGCGTGTTGATGTTGGTCAAGAATGCATTTAAGACAACGAAGACCCCATTATCAGCACCTCAGTATCCCAATGAATTTTAACTAGGTCGTGTATCAGGGCTACGAGAAGCTGTTACTTCAGAATAACTTGGCAGGAATGTGGCCGGAGTACACGAGAGCGGTTCTGACGAGAATGTATGTCGCAAGAAGACCGGGCTTCTGAAGACCATGTGGCACTATCGAGGGGGAAGACCACTGCGTTCGACGTATGGCTCTGGCGCACCGCACTGCATCTGCAGCAGCAATCTGAGCAGCAGTTGGCAGCACAGTGACACAACGAAGTGTAAAGTCGGTTACTTCAGGGCAGCCTTGCAGCTTGCATTCCACTGATGCCAGACCACTGCCATTCCCGACCTTAGTGATGTCAAGCGAAAGCTCATTGGAGGGAATGATGGATGGTTTCAATATGCTCTGTGTGTTTATGAAACAAGGGACCGATGACCTTTGCAGTTTGGTCCCTTTAATCTTTAAACCAACCAAATGGGCAACCACATAAGCACCAGAAAAATAAACCAGTAAAGAAGTAAAAATAGAGAATATAAACATTAGTTTTAATAGTAAAAGAACACCTGTCTTCCAAACCGGAAATAAGTCTAGCCCCAACTTTTAGAACTTCCCGTTTTCCATCCTCGATCCCCAAAACCGATATTTTATGCAACTAACCCTTGAAATGATTAAAATAAAAATTGTATTATTATCAAACGTAATAAATATTAATTTTATTAAACTAAGACATCCAATATCAATAACACTTTTTATTATATTAGAAACATTTCTCATTGGTTTGTAATAGACAGTTATTATCATATATATTTTATTTTTAACATTTCTTGGTGGTATATTAGTTTTATTTATTAATATTACAAGGATTACATCATATGAAATATTCCAACCGAAATCAGTTACCAAAATCTTTACTTTAATACTAAAAATCATCGTTATATTTACACTAACCACTATAGACATATTCATAATTTCTTTAAAAACACTCATCTATAAACATTAATAACTCAACCAATAATCCAGAAATAACAATATCTTTAGAAAAACTATATAATAATCCAACATTTATTAATACAATAACAATAATAATTTATCTATTTCTAGAACAGTTAACAGTAGTCAAAATCATGACTATTAATCAAGGACCTATTCATAAAATAAGATAATTTTACTAATGAATAAAGCCTTACAACTAAGACATTATTTAATTAAAATTATTAATAGCTCCTTAACTGATATACCAACAAATATTTCATTTTGATGAAATTTTTGGATCTCTATTAGGGTTATGTTTAGTAATTCAAGTTGTAACTGGACTATTTTTAGGAATACATTATACCTCAAATATCGAAACAGCATTTAGTAGTGTACTTCATATCTGTTGAGATGTAAACAGTTGTTGAATTATTCCAAATGGTTCAAATGGTTCTGAGCACTATGCGACTTAACTTCTGAGGTCATCAGTCCCCTAGAACTTAGAACTACTTAAACCTAACTAACCTAAGGACATCACACACATCCATGCCCGAGGCAGGATTCGAACCTGCGACCGTAGCGGTCGCCCGGCTCCAGACTGTAGCGCCTAGAACCGCACGGCCACTCCGGCCGACCTGTTGAATTATTCCAACATTACACGCAAATGGAGCATCTGTACATTTTTATTTGCATTTATCTACATGTGGGACGAGGAATTTATTGCGGATCTTGTATGTACATATGTACCTAATTAATTGGGGTATCAATTTTTATTTTTTAGTTATGGCGAATGCATTTATAGGATATGTTTTACCTTGAAGTCAAATATCAGTCTAAGGCACAACAGTAATTACAAACCTATTGTGAGCAGTTCTATATTTAGGATATGTCCATCGCTGCCTCGTACACAAAATACTTCACTTCCTTGTAGAAAAAGAAATCCATAGGTCAGTTACGTCAATAGAACAATATTCATCATACGGCAGTTTCAGCACAGTCTCTGACCACCAATAGTGTAAAACTTTCATAGAACAATCGTGAGGAAACGGTTCATCAGCGACAATGTCAAATAAAAATCTCCAAATACTATAAAATTTTGTAGAGGCGTTTTTTTAACGTTTTACGTATGCCTATTATTTACGCAGTCAATTACGACAGATTTAGAAATTAATACCGTATTCCTGAGCGTTATTGCTGAAACATATTTTGTAATGATACTAGCTGTATAACGAAAAAAGTAAAAAAAAAATAATTATAGAATTAGGTGCGAGATAAAATCTTACCAAAGCACCTGAAACATCATTTCGTGCAATTTCGTCAACATAGTCTTGCGTTTGACGCATTAGTGACGAAAGCGAAGGGACCTGAGTACTTTTAAATTGATGAACTTAATTGGCATCAATAAAGTCGTGACTAGCGATAGTATTCAGAGGGGAATACTCATGGGACGATGACCTCGCAGCGTTATGTTGTTCAAGGCGAATGTATTCGATATGCAGTCTGCAGAGACAAAAATTTTCCGAGGCCGTCGGCCTATCGCAGGCGACCAGGAAAAACGGAAATTACGTCGCCATTGGAAGCGAAGGTGATTTACAAACCGTTCGCTGGGACCTTGAACTCTTTTAATCATCGGTCAGTATATATTTGGCTCTCTTACGATGCGACAGAGTCGTCTACGCCAGATAACTCTTAACGACAAGTTGCCTCACAACCGCTGATTTATCAGGGCTATTAGTGAATGAGTCAAAAACACATTTCACATCCGATTTCGAACGGGTGAAGGGGAATTTTTGGGAAAATAGACAACGTCACATAACAGTGTGTGTGTGTGTGTTTGCTCATTAAATGAGCTGACAGTTATTACATCAGTCAGGCGAAAGAGAAGACCCCTCCTCGCAGCAGATAATCCTACGCGAGAAGAGTGTCCACGGATACTGTCATCTTCAATAAAACTTTTACGGGATCTTATCGTGTCTTTGCGTAGTCTAACGTTTCGGGCACTGTTTAGAGTGTTAGCGTTTACACAATCCCGATGCAGCTCATTTGCAATACCAGCTAAAACACAGTTTAAAAAAATTATGAGGACACGATTACATATTCCGAAAACCTTAATGCACGCTAAATAATACCTTGGCCTATTATGTACAGTCTTGAAGAATGCCTCCGCAGCTGCGCAAGATGTGTTATAAACCATAATAGCCACGTCAATGTAAATCTATACTGCTGAACGTCTTCCACGGGCAACGAAAACAGGATTTTCAATATGTACATTATTGCAGACCGAATTTTAAACGCTATCATAAACTACTCGTCAAGAAGTACGATCTTATGTTAAAGATTTAATATAATAGACAAGAATTATAGTTGGTAACTGCGCGCACGTCCAGGAACAACTTAACTCTTTTGTAAATTGCCCAGACTACATTCATCCAGTATTTGAGAATGAGAGCAATTTACGGCTTCCAAAAATCTTTACATAGTATTCCAGACCTTTTCGAAACTTTTTAAGGCTGGCACACCCACCCCCTACACACAGATAAAAAAGATAACGAAAGGAAAATATTTTGTTTTCTACACAAAAAACCCTTCTCTAACGGCACTCTTATTTCTCCTAGACACGTTTCGCCTTTTTTCACTTTAAGGCATCATCAACAGGATTTAGAACGGTACGGTTTTATTTTGAATTTTATTGACTGTAGATTATAAAGCAGTTCACGTCTCGTTTTTTCCCATTTAAAAAAGCATTTATTACAGTTCTTTGTCTTTTTTAGTTGACATCTACGTTTCCTCACATCCAGTCACATCCTGGAGGTCACACTACAGCTCTATTTACGAAATAGAAGGATGTTTTTATGTTATGAACTTTTTTCTTCTCACTTTTCATTTTGATTGCCCATATTGTTGTGATGAACTGTTAGTCTTCTGTCACCAGTTATAGATAATTGAACGAAAACTGTGATTTCAAGATGTAAATACTTTGAGATCACTATGTGTCTCATCCTGTCTGGTTCACTTTCGTACATGTTGCCAACGTAACGAAGCATATGTTCAAAACCAAAGTGTATTCATTTCTGTTATGTTTACAACACTCACTCTCTCTCTCTCTCTCTCTCTCTCTCTCTCTCTCTCTCTCTCTCTCTCTCTCTCTCTCTCTCTCTCTGTGTGTGTGTGTGTGTGTGTGTGTGTGTGTGTGTGTGAGAGAGAGAGAGAGAGAGAGAGAGAGAGAGAGAGAGAGAGAGAGAGAGCAGTGCGGCAAGAGCAGGCTGTTTTTTTTATTTACAAAACAAATATATCTGTGCTTGCTGCGGAGGATGGCCATGTAAACAAACTCGTGAAACAAGCTCATTGCTCACTACATTCCCGCGCTGTTCATGTAGTAGAACTCTCGCATTAGCCATGACGCTGTAGTTTATTACTTCTTTACTAGTTTCGCAGCACATTTCGCACACAGCATACTTATATAGCACCTAATATACCAGCAAGATTGAATCACTGTTTGGCACATAGGTCAGGAGATTGGCGTCATAAACATTTAGATGCGTGAGAAGCTAGCTTTTCCTTCGAACGGAGCGCAAATTACCCTGTGTTTGATAAAGAGAGCACTTAGCGACCTGCAACAAAACTCTAAACATAAATTCAGTCCTTTTCTAAACCTGTCCTCGCTCACTTTCGTAACATCGAATCTTTTAACACATTACCTCATCTGTAAAGAAATCAGACGTTTAAAGCTGTTTGTTTCTGTAAGGAATAGGAGATTTACAGTTGAACTGCTGGTGTTTAGCAGCAGTATCTTTTGTTACGATGTTGGACCTAGTATGGTGTGTTAAGGTGGCGCCGGCGGTGGTGGTAGAATGGTTCTAGGCGCTTCAGTCTCGAACCGCGCGACCGCTGCGACGCAGGTTCTAATCCTGCCTCGGGCATGGATGTGTGTGATGTCCTTAGGTTAGTTAGGTTTAAGTAGTTCTAAGTGTAGGGGACTGATGACCTCAGATGTAAAATCCCATAGTGCTCAGAACCATTTGTTAAGGTGGAAAATTTGCAGAGTAGGATAAGGTAAATAACTTTGAAAAAACTGCAAAATAGAAATCAGTTTCCCTTCACTGTTAGCAATTAGTACGAGACCAGTACCACCACCACCACCACCACCACCACCACCACCACCACAGTTCGTATACAGCAGTGAATTAATCACCTTGTCAAAACTTCCAAGAAGCTGCAGTTCAATGAGAAACGGCATTCATCCCAAAACTTGAGAAGTACACTTCACGCATTGATGTAAGATCTTGTACAGCAACAGATTCTAAAATCAAAGGGTGCTATTCTTTGGTTTGTGGGGCGCTCAACTGCGCGGTCATCAGCGCCCGCACCAACTCCCAATCTAGCCAATTTCACGAATGATGATGAAATGATGAGGACAACATCAACACCCAGTCCCCGGGCAGAGAAAATCCCCAACCCGGCCGGGAATCGAACTCGGGACCCCGCGATCCATGTTGGTTGTTTGGGGGAAGAGACCAAACAGCGAGGTCATCGGTCTCAACGGATTAGGGAAGGATGGGGAAGGAAATCGGCCGTGCCCTTTCAAAGGAACCATCCCGGCATTTGCCTGAAACGATTTAGGGAAATCACGGAAAACATAAATCAGGATGGCCGGACGCGGGATTGAACCGTCGTCCTCCCGAATGCGAGTCCAGTGTGCTAACCACTGCGCCACCTCGCTCGGTCCCGTGATCCAGAGGCAGCAACGCTAGCCACTAGACTACGAACTGCGCACTTCCAGAGGGTGCAGTCATCATTATCAGGATATTATTTAGCACTAAGATTATAAGCACAGGTCTGAATAATATGACAATGGAGCATGTAAATATGAGAAATACTATTGTTTCAGTAGTTTCTGTCTACGTTTCGTAAGTCGGTAAGCGGATTTTCGGAGCTAGTATACAGGTAGAATTTGTTTCCTGTCTAGCAGTGTAGCACAAGGTTCTGTAATCTCAGACAGGTCTTACTGGGAAGTAATTTTAATATACGAGCAAATAACAAGTATTCTTAACTCCCTCTGTGCAGAGGCGGTCTCTAGTATCGCGTTTCTTCTCAAGACTCATGCAATTTTCATAAAACAATGATCATTATGTACAGGGTGTTCGGAAATTTCCTTTACAGACTTCTAGGGCTTGTACACGGGAGCGAGTACATAATATTTTGAATAGAACCCATGTCCGGGAACGACGCGACAGAGCGTCAAAGTTATAGACGCCGGCGCCGGTAAATTTGTGTGTATACACGTTGATTCCATGTTGATGTTACAAACACTCTAGGATGATGGAGAAGGATAAATTTATCACTTTGAGGTAAGAGTACTTGTATCGGAAACAAACGAATCGAAAGTTTAAGCGAAAATAATTCTGATACCTGTGACAGTGGAATATATCTACTGATAACGATGTTGCTACGATTGTGGACAGGCAACTATCAGAGGTGGTAGTATGGATAAAAATAAGGAAAAAATGCCTAGTAAACATGAGCTCTAAAAAGCATGCCTTAAGAGCTGTGAGCACTTGATCAACAGAGGAGATGTGTTTCGCAGTAGCGGAGATTACCAAGTGCTCATAGCAGATAAGGTAGGCATTTTAGAGCCCATGTTTACTGGACTTTTTTTGTTTTTTTTGGTCCATACTACCACCTCTGGAGGTTGTCTGCACTAAATCTTAGCGACGACAGTACCGGTAGATGTAATGCACCGACAGAGGTACTCCAATGGTTTTCGGTTTTAACTTTGGACTCGTTAGTTTACGAACCAGGGATTCTTATCTATAATTGATACATTTATTCGTCTTCATAATCCTTGAATATATGTAATATCATCACAGAATCAACCTGCCCACCACCCTTACACACAAACCTTTTATTTCGAGCGTGCCTCGGTAGCGCATTAGGCAGCGCGTAACTCTCATAAACGTAAGGTCGCTTGTTTGATCCTTACCCAGGGCATTTAATTTTTTAGATCCGCCCCCGGTAGCTGAGTAGTCAGCGCGACAGAATGTCAATCCTGAGGCCTGAGTTCGATTACCGGCTGCGTCGGAGATTTTCTCCGCTCAGGGATTGGGTGTTGTGTTGTCCTAATCATCATCATCATTTCATGCCGGCACGGTAGCTCAGCGTGTTCGGTCAGAGGGGCTGTGGACCTCTGCAATAAAAAAAATTGGGTAAAGGAATCGACGATCAACTTGAACGGATGTCAGGTGACGTCCGCCCAGACCAAACGCAAAGAACAACATCGAACAAAATAAAGAAAAAAAAATATGGCTAGCGTTTCTGCCTCTGGATCACGGGATCCCGCGTCCGGGCCGGGCCAGGGTTTTTCTCGGGCCGACGACTGGGTGTTTGTGTTGTCATTATCATTCGAGACGTGGCAAGACTGGAAATGGAAAAATTGGGAACTTGCAGATGCGCTGATGACCATGATGTTGAGCGCCCCACAAACCAACATCATCATCATCAGGGGTTCCTGTTCAAAAAATTGTGAGCGCACTCCGCTCTACAAGACCTGGATATGTGTATCGCGAATTTTGGGACACCCTGTATTCATTAATTATCGTATATTTGATAAGTTTTACATTTAAATGATGTAGATATTCGAACTGAATAGAGAAGAGGGAAAGAAAAAAATGACTGAAAAGGGGGGGGGGGGGCCTCGCAACACCGATTACCAGTCTCGATCGCTACTGACAGGCGAAATTACCCTACCTCTACTGAATTAAAGTCGCTCGCAGAATTTCAAAGTCGATTTTGTAGAGAATTTTTTAAGGTTGCAACGGAGAACTGCTTTGGGTGGGTGATTGATTTTTTTGCGCTGAACTTTAAGTAAAGAGACACACACACACACACACACACACACACACACACACACACACACACACAGAGGGGGAGAGAGAGAGAGAGAGAGAGAGAGAGAGAGAGAGAGAGAGAGAGAGAGAGAGAGAGAGAGAGAGAGGGGGGGGGGAGAGAGAGAGAGAGAGAGAGAGAGAGAGAGAGAGAGAGAGAGAGAGAGAGGGGGGGGGGGAGGCGGGGAAGGCGGGATTATGACAGCAATGACCATCTCATTTCCTCCTTTTCGATACGCTCCTGCAGTCCACGGAACTGTGACCGAAGAGACTGACTGTCGCCACTTTCTCGGAAACAGCGTGAAGCGTCATCGCGCGCCTTGCGGAGATAATTGAGTGGGGAGTTATCTTGCAGCGAGAGTCCTTTGGCGTCATACAGTCAGCCGGCCGGTTACGGTGGCACGTAGTCCTGACCGGATAGCGAGCGACTTCCTCCAGATAAGCCGGCAAGGATGGCCGGCGTGGAGGAGACTCGGCAGAGGCGATAGCGTGCGCGCGGGCACGCAGACTCGCTAATGGAGGCCCGGCGAGGCCCGGCCCGCCGCCTTGCCCCACTGAGATACCGGCGCCGCCAAACATGGGGCCCACCGGCTTGGCGCCGCGGCAGGGTCACGCAGATAGCCGGCCGCGTCTCCAGGAGGCTGTCGTTAGGAAACCGTGCGGACGATACAGCCGGAACCTAAGTGCCTAGGAGATCAAAACAATGCGCCGGACCGGGGTTCAAACCCGGCACCTCGACCTCCTCGTGGCTGCCGGCTGAGCCATCCAGGCACAGCTCACCCACCCTCACAAGAGGAGGAGGAGGACGAGGAAATTCGTGTTGAAACGTCCCGTCGACAACGAGGTCATTAGAGACGGAGCACATATATAAATGACCTAGTAGATAGTGTCGGAAGGTCCATGCGACTTTTCGCGGGTGATGCTGTAGTATACAGAGAAGCTGCAGCATTAGAATATTGCAGCGAAATGCAGGAAGATCTGCAGTGGATAGACACTTGGTGCAGGGAGTGGCAACTGACCATTAACATAGGCAAATGTAATATATTGCGAAATCTTTGGTTTCCATATTTTTGGAGAAGGTAGTATGGACCAAAACAAGAAAAAAAAATCCAGCGCATATGGGCTCAAAGATTCATAGCTTAAGAGCCACAAGCACTTGTTCGTGGATGCTGCTGTGAAACACCTCTACTGTATAAGTGCCTACAGCTCTTAAGGTACGAATCTTTGAGCCCATATTTGTTGAACTTTTTTTGTCCATACTGTCTCCTTCAAAAACATGGAAACGAAAGAGCTTGCAATGACAGAAACAGCAGCCCTCTTTCTATTTAAAATTAGTTTTACTCCATAAAGACATTCAGGGTTGATTACAGTTCTGTAATGCCTAAAGCACATGTAACTACACATTTGTGTTTTGTCTTGAGAATGTACGTTTGGATCACAGCATCATATGGTAGAGCATCATGAATTGCGGGCGAATATGAGATTTAGCATTTAGAATCTTTCACTTTCCACTCTTCGCATGGAAAACTTTGACAAGAAGACGCGACTGGATGTGTTAAGACATATGGGAATAACTTCCATAGTACCAGAGGAAGGTAGAGAGAGGTAAAAAATGGGAAAGAATGGGATAGGAATACACTCAGCAAATAATCGAGGACGTAGGAGACTTCAAAAAAATTCTACTGTTAGTAATATTTCGTAGGGGTTTCTTGTATTTGGTCAATTTTCTAGGATGGGTTGCACGGGTGCTTTATAAGGAGTCTCGTTTCTAGTATGACTAGATTTTCCGAGTATGCTGTAAGTGAACCGAAGTCTACCCCCTGCTTACATGCAACTGGAATGTGTATTCCTAAGATGTCATATCAGTATAAATCGTTACACCGAGACACACGACCGTCCATGACGTCCAGTTTCATAAATACGCTAATGTTGCCTCAGTAAATATGGAGTTTACTTTTTTATCCACGATTCAGTTGTTCATCTTTATTTAGGGAGAATCAACACATCAACTAATCTGGACAGTACAAATGGTTCAAATGGCTCTGAGCACTATGCGACTTAACTTCTTAGGTCATCAGTCACCTAGAACTTAGAACTAATTAAACCTAACTAACCTAAGGACATCACACACATCCATGCCCGAGGCAGGATTCGAACCTGTGACCGTAGCGGTCACGAGGTTCCAGACTGAAGCGCCTTTAACCGCACGGCCACACCGGCCGGCCTGGACAGTACACACGATAGTGCTTCTCAGCGAGTGTTTGCGACATCGATGACTTTATGGTGTTTGTAAATCACTGCCAAGAAGAAGGGACATAATGATAGGGTATGTATTAAGACCTAAACAATTAATTTTCATCATGATACTACAGCAGTGGATCCCAATCTTTCTTGGACCATTACCCGTGAATGCAATCAGGCATTAGCTAGTACCGTTTGTTGCCGTCGTCCCCCCGCTCTCCGCCCCTTCCACCATATCATCACCAACTTAGTACCTAACTTAACAGTAGAATGAAAGCCTTTTGTTGGAACACGTTTATTTTTAAAATGATGAAAGATATTTAGTTTGTGTTTGTGTTGTGTGTGTGTGTGTGTGTGTGTGTGTGTGTGTGTGTGTGTGTGTGTGTGTGTGCGCGTGTGTGTGTGCGTGTGTGTTTGTGGAGGGGGGTGTTAGAATAATTGACAAAGGAAATCGTGGTGCATCGCAAGTACTAGCTCCTAGTCCTTCTCATATAAGAAGGTAAACATCCACGAGGGTAGACACTTGTTATAAAACATACTTCCCCTGCATTACTCCTCTCCGTCGCAGCACTTGTATGACCTGCACACAGCCACCCCCATTTAAAATCAACGAAGTTAAAAGGTATGCACTATACTTACTGTCCGTAAATCACTTGACTGCTGCACTCCTTACTCCTCAACAGGCATAAATTTGAAGACTTCAGGCTGATAATGCTTTAGGTCTGACCTCAGTCATAACAATACTGTGTGCAGCACTATAGTGGCCCTTACAAGTTAATTGTGTGTTGCGCTGCCAAGTAATTCATTTATCTATTTTGAAGCGCTTAATGAAGCAATTTCTGGACTACTGCAGGTATTATCTACAACTTGGAGAAGACATTTTCTTGAGATATTTAGCATTTGTTACGTATACATCTGACTTTTATCATCAGCGATGTACGGGACAAAGCACAAGATATGTATGTAGTGGGTGGACTAAGTGAAGAACCTGTAACCTCCACCGCGGTAATGCTACTAACTGAGCAAAAGTGCGACCGCTACGGTCGCAGGTTCGAATCCTGCCTCGGGCATGGATGTGTGTGACATCCTTAGGTTAGTTAGTTTTAAGTAGTTCTAAGTTCTAGGGGACTGATGACCTCAGATGTTAAGTCCCATAGAGCTCAGAGCCATTTGAACCATTTTTTGAGAAAAAGTAACTATTGGTAACTTATATAATTAATATTAGAGTCTCAAAAATGGTTCAAATGGCTCTGAGCACTAAGGGACTTAACTTCTGAGGTCATCAGTCCCCTAGAACTTAGAACTACTTAAACCTAACTAACCTAAGGACATCACACACAGCCATGCCCGAGGCAGGATTCGAGCCTGCGACCGGAGCGGTCGCGCGGTTCCAGACTGTAGCGCCTAGAACCGCTCGGCCACCTCGGCCGGCTTAAAGTCTCACAAGATTGTGATAATAGTAATGATCTTTCGAAAATAATCTATTTTCGTGGCAAACGAAATCGAACAGTTTAGTTTTACTCCTCACGGAATAACTACCCTCAGCTTGGGAACCACTGTACTAGAAAGAGAAGCAAACGATAAAATCTGTACGGGAATTCAGACGTTGTAATGCATCCGACAGATAAATGAGGACGTAAGCTGCAAGCGCTACTCTGACACGAGGGAGTTGGCACGAGAGAGGAATTCATACCGGCTAACGGCGAACCAGTGAGAAGACCGACAGCTTTTAAAAAAAAAAAAAAAAAAAAAAAAAAAAAGTGTTATGCAGTGAACACATGATGTGTCGTGGGGCGATCACTCTGTTTTTAAAATAATTGAAAAGCCACGATCGCTTCAATTTCGTTTACTAGATGACCGGTTTCAGTACTCTGAATGTGCAATCATCGGATCTGAAACGTGGATTAACATTTATAAAACCATATGGACATCATGGCACATGAGGCAGACCCTCTGACAAACATCATTGTCACAACCAATGAAAAATAATAAAAAACTGCTCTCATACTCGTTCTTTACATAAAATATAAAACTGAAGTCGCCAGATGAAACTACCACTGCTCGTCTAACACCGGTGTTTTATACAGGGTTATTAGAAATGACTGAAGCGATTTCACAGCTCTACAATAACTTTATTATTTGAGATATTTTCACAATGCTTTGCACACACATACAAAAACTCAAAAAGTTTTTTTAGGCGTTCACAAATGTTCGATATGTGCTCCTTTAGTGATTCGGCAGACATCAAGCCGATAATGAAGTTCCTCCCACACTCGGCGCGGCATGTCCCCATCAATGAGTTCGAAAGCATCGTTGATGCGAGCTCGCAGTTCTGGCACGTTTCTTGGTAGAAGAGGTTTAAACACTGAATCTTTCACATAACCCCACAGAAAGAAATCGCACGGGGTTAAGTCGGGAGAGCGTGGAGGCCATGACATGAATTGTTGATCATGATCTCCACCACGACCGATCCATCGGTTTTCCAATCTCCTGTTTAAGAAATGCTTCTGCTTTAGCCTTTTCCGTAAGATATTCCAAACCGTCGGCTGTGGTACGTTTAGCTCTCTGCTTGCTTTATTCGTCGACTTCTGCGGCTACGCGTGAAACTTGCCCGCACGCGTTCAACCGTTTCTTCGCTCACTGCAGGCCGACCCGTTGATTTCCCCTTACAGAGGCATCCAGAAGCTTTAAACTGCGCATACCATCGCCGAATGGAGTTAGCAGTTGGTGGATCTTTGTTGAACTTCGTCCTCAAGTGTCGTTGCACTGTTATGACTGACTGATGTGAGTGCATTTCAAGCACGACATACGCTTTCTCGGCTTCTGTCGCCATTTTGTCTCACTGCGCTCTCGAGCGCTCTGGCGGCAGAAACCTGAAGTTCGGCATCAGCCGAACAAAACTTTATGAGTTTTTCTACGTATCTGTAGTGTGTCGTGACCATATGTCAAGGAATGGATCTACAGTGAATTTATGAAATCGCTTCAATCATTTGTAATAGCCCTGTATTTTATGGAAAGAACGACCATGAGAGCAGTTTTTAATTATTTTTTATTGGTTGTGACAATGATGTTTATCAGATGGTCTGCCTGATGTGCCTTGATGTCCATATGGTTTTATAAATGTTAATCCACGTTTCAGATCCGATGATTGCACATTCAGAGTGCTGAAACCAGTCATCTAGTAAACGATACTGAAGCTATCGTGGCTTTTCAATTATTTTAAAAAGGTGTTAATTAATGTGAAAATCGCACCGCTAGTCTAGTTTAAACTGTAGCCTGTCTTTCAACTGGTTGGCGATTTTAGTTGAAAAGTCCGAGAAAAGCAAGGGCGTACGTCATCCAGTAGGACCTGCGTCCAAGCCGAACGAAGAAGTGTGACGTTCAAACCAGCCTTAGGATTGATAAGAGTTTTACATTTTAATAACGTAGTACGTGCGCTGAAGACCCCGCCGTGAAACCGACTTCACCTGCTCACTGTCATCGTTACCACTGCAGCGACTCGCTTCCAGCCTTCCGAGTCTCCGACGCCGTGTTGCACGCCTCGACGTCAGCGCGCGCAGTTCGCAGCGGCTCCGCGGAAGTGGATGGCCGCAGCCGCCGTCGCCGACGGTGACGCTGGGAGGAGCTAAGAGCGCAGGCATCCGCGTGACCATTGTTGTCGCCATTGTCAGCGGCGGCCGGCCGTAATGCCTGTGAAATTGCTGCTCACTGCAGGGGCCACGCCTGCTGAATGCGGCTGCGGCCACTGACTCCGCCATCGGGTGCCAGTGAACGCTCCGTCACGGGCCCGCAGCGGTTGATTGATATCGCAAAGCGGTCCCGAAACGACATCGTGTATGCGGTAACTGTCTCATCTCGTCTGAGTCTCGTCATAACCTTCTCCGTATACGTTATACAACAGTCTGGGCTGCTGTTCAACTGTCTGGAATAATTTCTTTAAATTGCTGCCTCCGGACATTATCCACTGAGTCAGCTTCTGGCTCGACGGGTTCTACAAATTGTATGGGCTGACTTCCCTTAGCAATGTTTCTTGTTAATGGGCTCTGAAAAGAACAATTTCTGCTATTTAGTTGATGTGTCATTGTCAGGAGATCCTATGGATAGTCTGGCTGCCTGTAATCACTGTTGCTCAAAGAGCACCACCACGTGTAGGGTGCCTGATCTAACTGACACTTCGTCCAGAAAATACTGCTATGCCGATGACCTGGCTCTAGCCGTACATCTACATCTACACTCCGCAAGCCACCCAACGGTGTGTGGCGGGGGGCACTTTACGTGTCACTGTCATTACCTCCCTTTCCTGTTCCAGTCGCGTATGGTTTGCGGGAAGAACGACTGCCGGAAAGCCTCCGTGCGCGCTCGAATCTCTCTAATTCTACATTCGTGATCTCCTCGGGAGGTATAAGTAGGAGGATGAAATATATTCGATACCTCATCCAGAAACGCACCCTCTCGAAACCTGGAAAGCAAGCTACACCGTGATGCAGAGCGCCTCTCTTGCAGAGTCTGGCACTTGGGTTTGCTAAACATATCCGTAACGCTATCACGCCTACCAAATAACCCTCTGACAAAACGCGCCGCTCTCCTTTGGATTTTCTCTATATCCTCCGTCAACCCGACCTGGTACGGATCCCACACTGATGAGCAATACTCAAGTATAGGCCGAACGAGCGTTTTGTAAGCCACCTCCTTTGTTGATGGACTACATTTTCTAAGGACTCTCCCAATGAATCTCGACCTGGCACCCGCCTTACCAACAATTTTATATGATCATTCCACTTCAAATCGTTCCGCACACGTACTCCCCGATATTTTACAGAAGTAACTGCTACCAGTGTTTGTTCCGCTATCATATAATCATACAATAAAGGATCCTTCTTTCTATGTAATCGCAATACATTACATATGTCTATGTTAAGGGTCAGTTGCCACTCCCTGCACCAAGTGCCTATCCGCTGCAGATCTTCCTGCATTTCGCTGCAATTTTCTAATGCTGCAACTTCTCTGTATACTACAGCATCATCCGTGAAAAGCCGCATGGAACTTCAGACACCACTAAATGAAGAAAACAGAAGAGATTCTATACAATGACCTGTCTACACTAGATAATTACTTCAAAATTTGGAGACTCCAACCCAGTGTGGGTAAAACAGAAGTGTGTTGCTTCCATTTAAATAATCGGTTGGCGAAAGTAAAACTGGAAGTAAGTTTCAGAGGCAGAATTCTTTGTCATAATTGGAACCCAAAATATCTTGGTGTCATCCTGGGCCGTACACTATGCTTCAAACAACACCTTCTTAACTTAGCTCAAAAGTTGAGGACTCGAAACAACATGCTCCATAAGCTATGCGGAACTACCTGGGGATTCTCAGCAACCACCCTGCGGTCTTCAGCTCTGGGCTTGGTGTACTCAAGTGCTGAGTATTGTGCACCTGTTTGGATGAACAGTCATCGTACAAGGCTCGTTGATACCCAGCTGAATATCACAATGCACTTAATATCTGGCGCAATCAGATCTACTACAGTTTATTGGCTTCCACTGTTAACCGGGATGCCTCCTGATCTACGCAGATGTACTACCCTTATGAGAGAATTCCACAAGATCTCCAGGAATTCTAACCTACACGTGCATAGCGACCTGCCACTTTTAAATCGTAAGAGACTGAATTCACGTCATCCAACTCTGTGCGATGCTGCTGACATAGTTGCAAAGGATTTCAAACCTCTCGAAGAATGGAAAGGTCAGTGGGAAGCAGTGACAGATGTTCACCTGCATAACATCTTCTCAGGTGCTAAACTTCCAAGTGGACTTGACCTACCACGCAAACCTGGACTACCCTCAACAGAATCCGTACCGGCCATGGCCGATGCAGGGATGCTCTCTTTAAGTGGAAGAAGCTGCCTAATCCAGCCTGTGACTGCGGGGCTCCATACCATACTGTTCACCACATTGTCAGTGTATGCAGGATTAGAGCCTATCACGGTGCTGAAGAGGACTTCCTGCCAGCAGCTCCACATAAAGTGCGCTGGATTGAAGGACTGGATATTCAATTGTAAAGACAAACTTAAGTTTCTTGCGTTAATATGTACATTTGTATATGTAATTTAATTTTATGATATTCCTGTATTAGCGATACGCTAAATAATCCCTTAGTAAATAAGAGACATCTATCTCGACCACACAGAAAATGATTTAGAAAACACGGCAGCTCTATTTGATGGAACAGGGAAATATTACTCTGTAAAGAATGAGTATTTCACTGCCCTGTTCAGACAATAGAGTAAGGGTTGAAGCCAAATAATAGGAAGACAGATAAATTTTTTTTGCATGACAATGCAACAGGTAACAGGTCTACAGTTGTTAGAGATTGGTCTGAAAAACATTCTGGACAATTCGAGTGAAAGATTCGGCAATCCAGATCGCGACGTGAATACCATGGAACGTTTATGGGACATAATCGAGAGGCCAATTAGTTCACAAAATCCTTCGCAAGTGTGGAAGCCTGTAGAGGCAGCATGCTCAACATTTCTGCAGGGGACTTCCAAGGATCTGTGAAGTCCATGGACACGCCGAGGCGCTCCACTAAGCCGGGCAAAAGGAGGTCCGACACGATATCAGGAAGCAACTCATGACTTTTGTCACCTCAGTATGTTTCCTTTCGAGAGGTAAGAATGAAAAACCCAGATGACAGATGTTTCATTTTTTTGTCTTTCAAAGTCTGCATGAATACTACATGTTTCAGAAAGTTGTTTGATACATTATTTGAGGGTTTTGTTTATTCCTTGGAGTCCCCCTTCCTGCTTTTCAGTAAAAACTAGGGCTTATCTCCTAAGTTATCGTCACTTAAAAGAAAACTGCTACCTTCATTCATAGTATCGCCTCTTGAAGATTAATTTCTTGCCGCAATTCTAGTTCTTTCCGATTTCTTCTTCATTTGGCCCTAGTGGTTCTACAATGTCTTGTTCATTCCCTGCTGTTCTTGCATTTAAGTAGCAGATGCAGCTCACCTAACTCTTTTTAGATATATTTTAGAAATGTAAATATCTTCGTGTCGTGTTTTCCTCGCCTGATTCAGAGCGTCATCCGGAACTCCACATAGACTTGTTTGAACTAAGCCCCTCACAGTCTTCTATGAGGACATTGTTCGACAATACGGCGATATTTGTTTTGAACACCGGCAAATCTCAGTCCCGTATAGTTTGGTTCTCTATATCGGACACGGGCAACTGCCTTGCCGCAGTGGATACACCGGTTCCCGTGAGATCACCGAAGTTAAGCGTTGTCGGGCGTGGTCGGCACTTGGATGGGTGACTATCCAGGCCGCCATGCGCTGTTGCCATTTTCCGGGGTGCACTTAGCCACGTGATGCCAATTGAGGAGCTACTCGACCGAATAGTAGCGGCTTCGGCCAAGAATACTATCATAACGACCAGGAGAGCGGTGTGCTGACACCACGCCCCTCCTATCCGCTTCCTCCTCTAAGGATGACACGGCGGTCGGATGGTCCCGGTAGGCCACTCGTGGCCTGAAGACGGAGTGCTTTATATGGGATACGAGTAAGGTTCGTAGTGGCGACATGACTTACCGTGGATGGAAGCTGACATTTCCATACTAAACCCGTAAGCATAATCACACAAGGCATACGAACTGAGCACAACGAAAGTTAAAAATCGTGATAAAGGTGACTGATCACACGGACGTCCTTTGGGGTAGACAAGTTCTTTCGGAAAGCAAGTCGGCTGTGACTTTGTGAGCAGATAGTTTCCAGGAGGATTGGGCATATCTCAAAATACGAAATCTAAAAAATTGGTTCAAATGGCTCTAAACACTATGGGACTTAACATCCGAGGTCATCAGTCCCCTAGACTTAGAACTACTTAAACCTAACTAAGCTAAGGACATCACACACATCCATGCCCGGGGCAGGATTCGAACCTGCGACCGTAGCGGTCGGGCGGTTCCGGACTGAAGTGCCTAGAACCGCTCTGCCACAACGTCCGGCATACGAAATCTAACGCAGTTAATGAAGACTGGGGAATAAAGTCCAGTCGACGAAGACGTTATCGGGGTGGAAATACAACCTCGCACATGTCCGCCGCCACGTAATATGCCCTTAAATGTTGTGTGTGTAGATAAGCAGGCAGGACCTGCTAGGACAGCTAGCAGTTTACGCAGCTACGATTAGACGGCCCCGTCTATTTCGGCAGCTGTCTGCTGACGCAGTGGATACGTGTGACGCTGCACGCCGGCTGCGGACGGCGCCGACCGTGGGGGCAGAGCCGGCGCCATCCAGTAACGGGAAGTGGCGGTGTCTGTCTGCGGCTGTCTGCCGGCCGCCAAAGATGGTCAACCAACGCGGACACAGCATGCGTGCGCGGCAGAAATACGCCACAGGCAAAACTCCGGGTCAGAGTTCAACGTGTCGGCTCCGCTGGCGATTAGAAAAAGCTAGTTCAGTGGGGCAGGCAAGGGCTAACGTCACAGCCGCGGATTTACCGTACGAACGATGCAGTTGACAGCCAGAATTTATTTACAAAAACCATCCTCGTGAAAATTAGGCAAGAGCTTGAGCTGCGCTCCTCACTTCGAAAAAAATCTACACAACTGTATTTGTTATGGTACTGCAGTCCCACTGATTTTTTTAAAAAAATGACAAGTGTCCGCCAACGATTGCACTATTGATTATAATTTACACAACTACATTTCAACATTAAATCAGTTTCAGGTAGTTCATTATGAAACGGCTAAAACCGGCATTTAATTCTCGCTGCCGATTGCCTATGCAACTGCTTCCAGGGGCATTAAATATTTGATTTTCTGTGTTTCATAATTATTAGCACAATTTAAAAATTTAATACACTACTGGCCATTAAAATTACTACACCACGAAGATGACGTGCTACAGACGCGAAATTTAACCGACAGGAAGAAGATGCTGTGATATGCAAATCATTAGCTTTTCAGGGGATTCACACAAGGTTGGCGCCGGTGGCGACACCTACAATGTGCTGACATTAGGAAAGTTCCCAACCGATTTCTCATACACAAACAGCAGTTGACCGGCGTTGCCTGGTGAAATGTTGTTGTGATGCCTCATGTAAGGAGGAGAAATGTGTACCATCACGTTTCCGACTTCGATAAAGGTCGGATTGTAGACTATCGCGATTGCGGTTTATCGTATCGCGACATTGCTGCTCGCGTTGGTCGAGATCCAATGACTGTTAGCAGAATATGGAATCGGTGGGTTCAGGAGGGTAATACGGAACGCCGTGCTGGATCCCAACGGCCTCGTATCACTAACAGTCGAGATGACAGGCATCTTATCCGCACGGCTGTAACGGATCGTGCAGCCACGTCTCGATCCCTGAGTCAACAGATGGGGACGTTTGCAAGACAACAATCATTTGTTCGAACAGTTCGACGACATTTGCACAGCATGGACTATCAGCTCTGAGACGGTGGCTGCGGTTACCCTTTACACTGCATCACAGACAGGAGCGCCTGCGATGGTGTACTCAACCACGAACCTGGATGCACGAATAGCAAAACGTCATTTTTTCGGATGAATCCAGGTTCTGTTTACAGCATCCGTGTTTGGCGATATCGCGGTGAACGCACATTGGAAGCGTGTATTCGTCATCGCCATACTGGCGTATCACCCGGCGTGATGGTATGGCGTGCCATTGGTTACACGTCTTGGTCACCGCTTGTTCGCATTGGCGACAGTGGACGTTACATTTCAGATGTGTTACGACCCGTGGCTCTACCCTTCATTCCATCCCTGCGAAACCCTACATTTCAGCAGGATAATGCACGACCGCATGTTGCAGGTCCTGTACGGTCCTTTCTGGATACAGAAAATGTTCGACTGCTGCCCTGGCTAGCAGATTCGCCAGATGTCTCACCAATTGAAAACGTCTGGTCAATGGTGGCCGAGCAACTGGCTCGTCACAATACGCCAGTCACTACTCTTGATGAACTGTGGTATCGTGCTGAAGCTGCATGGGCAACTGTACTTGTACACGCCATCCAAGCTCTGTTTGACTCAATGTCCAGGCGTATGAAGGCCGTTATTACGGTCAGGGGTGGTTGTTCTGGGTACTTATTTCTCAGGATCTTTGTACCCAAATTGCGTGAAAATGTAATCACATGTCAGTTCTGGTATAATATATTTGTCCAATGAATACCCGTTTATCATCTGCATTTCTTCTTGGTGTAGCAATTTTAATGGCCAGTAGTGTATGATATAATTCACTCATTAAGAGTTACAACATTATGTTAAAGATTATAAAAACAAATCAACTATTAAAGTTAGAAAGTGTGTGTATGTCTTGAGGCCGTTACACTGGCGACTGCCTGGTAGTATTATAAAATTTTGACCATCACGAGAGTAGTCAAGACCATGCTTTGTTTCGGAGTGCCACTATTAAACGCAACATTGCCCGTCTTGTGTGGTGACAAATGGCTTAGAAAAGATTCTAGTCACTGTAGGCTTTCATTTGAATTATCTGAATGTTCATGTTCGATACGTATTGTATTCATCGATCAGCAAAATAAAGACTTAGTCTTAATAACGAGAACGAATTCTAGGCTTCCAGATAAAAATCAGGAAACTTGTTCACTTATTTTCAACTAACCGCGGTTGAATTGCTATTGTTGTTGTTGTTGTTGTTGTTGTTGTCTTCAGTGCTGAAATTGGTTTCATGCAGCTCTCCATGCTACTCTATCCTGTGCAAGCGTCTCCATCTTCCAGTACTTACTGCAGCCTACATCCTTTCGAATCTGCTTAGTGTATTCATCTCTTGGTCTCCCTCTACGATTTTTACCCTCCGCGCTGCACTCCAATACTAAATTGGTGATTCCTTGATGCCTCAAAATATGTCCTACCAACCGATCCCTTCTTCTAGTCAACTTGTGCCACAAATTTCTCTTCTCCCCAATTCTATTCAGTACCTCCTCATTAGTGACGTGATCTACCCATCTAATCTTCAGCATTGTTCTGTAGCACCACATTTCAAAAACTTCTATTGTCTTCTTGTCCTAACTATTTATCGTCCACGTTTCACTTCCTTATATGGCTACACTCCATACAAATACTTTCAGAAACGACTTCCTGACACTTAAATCTATACTCGATGTTAACGAACTTCTCTTCTTCAGAAACGCTTTCCTTGCCATTGCCAGTCTACATTTTATATCCTCTCTACTTCGACCGTCACTAGTTATTTTGCTCCCCAAATAGCAAAACTCATTTACTACTTTAAGCGTCTCATTTCCTAATCTACTACCCTCAGCATCACCCGATTTAATTCGACTACGAATTGCTATTAATATGTCGCAAATACTTCATTGAAAAGGTTCGGTAAATAATTCACAGTTAAAAGTAAATTTACACTAAAGGTTCTTTTATTAATTCACAATTAAATCACCATAGAACGCCTTTCGCGTATCTACACAACTAATAAGAGTGTGAAACTTTATCATGAAATAGTTCTCAATATTTAGGCCTATTATAATTAATCAACTGAATCACGCTAATGCCGTAATGAAGCCTAAGTAATTCTACCAGAGGCTAGATATCGCAGAGGCTATCATAGAAGTGAGTCTGTCGAAAAGTAGGCTTCACAAAATGTCGTTTATGCCTATTACACTTTCTATTAGGGAGGAGAACGAAAATGACTACGGCTTAGGTCTTAGATTTGAACTTTGCGGGCAACTGTCTCTGAATCTAAACCGACAACAAAGGAACTGCGTAAAAATGACCCTAAATAAAATCAGATGTTATACAGTGTAAATCATGACGCGTAAATTACCCAGACTACATTCACCGATTATTTGAGAATGAGAGCACTTTGCGACTTCCTACAATCTATACACACAATTTCAAACCTTTCGAAACTTTTCCTCGCCAACATTCCACACAAAACATAAAAGAAAAAAGTTTATCAAGGCATTTTTGATCTTCATGCAGTAAAACTTCAGCACTGATTGAATGTACTTACAAAATTATACTTCATGCAGTAAAACTTCAGCACTGATTGAATGTACTTACAAAATTACGAGTATATCATTCGCAAGGTTAACAGAAGCCGCAATCTGCACAATTCAAATGAACGAACAAAACAGAGTATAGAGAGCGAAACAGGTGAAACTAAGAAATACAGCTAGGAAGACTATTTTGGGGAAGTTTTGCATAAGTGACGGGAAGTGCAGAAAAAGCAGATGCAGCGAAACAAAACGTGAGTTTCTAAAAAGCCAAAAGACTGCGAAGGGTAAACTGCAAACAAGTTTCTTCGAAACTTCTATGGTGCATGGAAACTGTGTTCCGGAGCGGTATTCAAACGTGGAACGTTTGATTTCTGCGGACAAGTGCTCTACTGACTGAGGTACCCAAGAATCAGTCTCGACCTGTCCTCACAGCTTTACTTCCGCCTGTTCCTCATCTCCTACCTTTGAAATTCACAGAAGTTTCCGTGCGGAACTTACGGGACTAGCACTCGCGGAAGGAAGGACATTGCGCAGACGTGACTTATCCACAGCCTGAGCGTCTCTTTCCAGAAGAAATTTTTCACTCTGCAGCGGAGTGTGCGCTGATATGAGACTTCATGGCACATTCATTCTGGTTCTCGTTTCCGAACGTAGCCTCGCTAACAACTGTGTGAAAAAACTGTTGAGTTCGAAACATGAAGAAAGAGGAATAAAATCTGTAAGTGAACTTTGCGTCCAATTTAAAAAAAAAAATAGGAAAACGTAGAAACCTAATATGTGTACTATGTTTAAGGAAAGACCTGTAGATACGACTTGTAAACAAATTCGATATGCGTTTGAGGAAAAAGCCACTTAAAATGCTGTAAGTTTAAGACGGAAAAAGAAAATAATTGATTATCAAATGGAGAGTTGTGAGTACGGGATGGGTGCTGGGGTGAAGTTAGTCCCGGACGGCGATTACCCTATTTCGCCGCTGGGTGGCAAACGTCAGCGATGCTTGACGTACTCAGTGTGTGAAGTGGCACGTGCAGAGCGCCTGTGC
The DNA here is from genome assembly GCF_023864345.2 of Schistocerca serialis cubense. NCBI lineage: Eukaryota > Metazoa > Arthropoda > Insecta > Orthoptera > Acrididae > Schistocerca > Schistocerca serialis. Next base: position 964,579,334 of record NC_064639.1, read on the forward strand.
GACGGCAACCCGCCGGACACCAGTGCTGCGTGACCTTGGCAGGAGTTCGCCTCCACGTTCGCCTGGCCCGGCTACACGCTCCAGCGGACAGGACTCGTGTTCTGTCACTCTACCACGACCGGCATGCGTCTGCCACGGGCTTAGCAGCCGGCCGGCACTGATTAGTGGCGCACAAGGCCGCTCCCACCGATCGATCCTACAAGGCGCTAACGCTATGCACGACGGGAACATCGAAGAGTGGCGCCATCTGTCTTCCTTCCGACGTTCTGTCGAAATTGCTACGCATTTTATCACTGTAAGATCGATTGCGACCTCTCGACCCGCAGGTAATCGATTGCTTCAGATGAAAATTATTTTGAAAATAATAATCTAAAATTTAACTATTTCACGTCTGAATTTTTTCTAGAGAAAATGTTTGTTTATGTGGTAATGATCTTAGATGATTTTTAATGATTTTTAATGATTTTAGTTGCAAGATTTATACAAAAATGTACCCGTTTTCAGAAAATACTTCGTACACTTGGCTTCATTTTATCGATTAAAATGATCATTCAATAATTACCACGCAAAATAACAGTAACAATATTAAATATAGCGAACTAACCACATCCGTGTATTCTGGCGACCAGGAGCAGCTACACACAGTCACGACCTGCTGCGCACTGCTACAGTGACTTGCTGATATTTTTACAGTGATGCCCAACAGTGGGCAGCACTTGCACATGAAAAGACCATTCATTAACAAACTTGTACCTCAGGTTTCCACTGGGAAAAAATACTACTGTTGCAGCTAAGACACAGTAAAACTTACTGTGTACGATTTTAGTCATAGGGTCTGAAAGGGTTAAAGTAACAAAAATTGGTTCTGGCGAAACGTAAGAGACATTTGGCCACTAGATCAAACTGCCTGAAATTATCCGTTCCTCCTCATATCGATCGTTTTACTTGTGTCTATCAGCTTACTTCATGTGGTTGAAGTCTTCGCATTTGGTGTCTGTGTTAAAAATTATGCCGATCTTCACTAATACACTGAACAGCCAAATAAACTGGCACACCTGGCTAATATCGTGTAGGGCCCCCGCTCGCAGGCAGAAATGCCGCAACACGACGTGGCATGGACTCGACTAATGTCTGAAGTAGTGCTGGAAGAAACTGACACCATGAACCCTGCAGGGCTGTCCGTAACAGTACGATGTCGTGGAGATCTCTTCTGAACAGCACGTTGCAGCACGCCCCAGATATGCTCAGTGATATTCGTGTCTGCGGAGATTGGTGGCCAGCGGAAGTTTTTAAACTCAGAAGAGTGTTCCTGGAGCCATTGTATAGCAATTCTGGGCGTGTGGGGTGTCACATTGTCCTGCTGGAATTCACCAAGTCCGTCGGAATGTACAATGGACATACATGGATCAAGGTGATCAGACAGGATACTTACGTACGTGTCACCTATCAGAGTCGTATCTAGACGTATCAGGGAGACCACATCACTCCAACTGCACACCCTCCACACCATTACAGAGCCTACACCAGCTTGAAAAGTCCCCTGGTGACATGCAGGGTCCATGTATTCATGACGTTGTCTCCATACCCGAACATTTCCATCCGCTCGATATAATATGAAACGAGACTCGTCCGACCAGGCAACATGTTTCCAGTCATCAACAGTCCAATGTCGGTGACTAAGGGCCCAGGCGAGGCGTAAAGATTTGTGTCGTGCAGTCATCAACAGTACACAAGTCGGTGTTCGGCTCCGAAAGCCCATATCGACGACGTTTCGTTGAATGCTTCGCACGCTGACACTTGTTGATAGCCCTGCATTGAAATCTGCAGCAATTTGCTAAGAGGTTACACTTCAGTCACACTGACCGATTCTCTTCAGTCGTCGTTGGTCCCGTTCTTGCAGAATCTTTTTCCGGCCGCAGCGATGTCGGAGTTTGATGTTTTACCGGATTTCTGATATTCACGGTACTCTCGTGATATGGTCGTACGGGAAAATACCCACTTCATCGCTTGTGAGGCGACTAAAACACCACGTTCACACCCACTTAAATCTTGATAACCTGCCACTGTAGCAGCAGTAACCGATCTAAAAACTGCGCCATACACTTGTTGTCTTATATAGACGTTGCCGACCGCAGGGCCGTGTTCTGTCTGTTTACATGTATCTGTATTTGAAGAAGCATGCCTATACCATTTTCTTTGGCGCTTTTTTGGATCGCTTCTGCGGAGATCCACTCTCTTGGGCTATATTTAAGCTACCGACAAGTCTGCATCTTCATTGCCAATGTCCCTGCAATTAATGAAGCTCTTCAACAGGCGCCATACCAGTTCAACGACGTTCTTACTGCTATGGATTTGTGGTGTACATTGGAAAATCTGGAAAAGTGGATAACAGGGCTACAACACTAACCGCCATTTTCTCTATGTAATTGAGTTAATGTATCTGTGTGAAACTCAACATAAACGTGTCCAGTTCTTATGGATCAAGGGAAACACTGGTATCTCATGTAACGAAATGGCAGACCACCTGACAACACAAAGCGTGACTGGTGGCCGACCTTACTGTATCTGCCTTCCACATACAGATCTGTTGCTCGCGTGAAGAAAAAGGTTCATCAAGAATTGTCACGTACGTGGGATATCTGACAACAGCCCAAAAGAAGACATCATCTCGCAATACAGCCGAATTTTCCTCGAAAATATTCCGGAACACAGAAAAAGTTTTTTTAGTGCACTGCATCTTAATTTTAAGTAGTTTTTAATTTTTATTTTCAGAAGAGCCTTTTGAAACAATTCAGATATTTCAGTAATCGAAGCACGAGAAAAAAAAACACATCACCACACTAGAGGGAGCCGTAGGGAGTAAAATTTTCAGGGAGGAAGAAAGATTAAAATACATTCATGAAATAATTCAGGATGCTGGGTGTACATGCTACCCTGACGACGAAGAGACTTAAAAAGGAGAAGAAACTGTTGCTGTCCGCCCTTTGTCACGACAAAAAGGTTGTCAGAATGTTTGATATTTTCAGTGGTTACTTTTTTTTACTTTAGCAGACGTTTCCACTTCTGAGCAGTTGCTTGTTTTCTGGTGCCAGTCTTCTTCAGACACATCCCTCCTTTCCGTGGCTTTGGCTATAGTTGCATTCAGTATTCCTCGGCTCCTCTCCATGGCGGGAACCAGCTGAGCAAACACTGCAGCCATCGTTGTTCCTCCATATGTCGGACATGTTCGTACCATCTCAGTTCTCGAGTATCGATCTTATCTGTGCCTGGCTCCATCGCATCCACCTCCATTCTTGCTTATTCATTCCTCGGTCGATCGAGGCGGGTCGCTCTAACGTTCCGCCGTAACACGTCTTTTTGGACAGCCTCAATTTTCCCCCCTTTGTCTTTCGTCCACTGTCCAACACTGTAAGCCGTACGAAACTTCCTGGCAGATTAAAACTGTATGCCGGGCCGTAACTCGAACTCGGGACCTTTGCCTTCCGTGGGCAAGTGCTCTACCAACTGAGCTACCCAAGCACGACTCACGCCTCGTCCTCACAGCTTTACTTCTGCCAGTACCTCGTCTCCTACCTTCCAAACTTAACAGAAGCTCTCCTGCGAACCTTGCAGAACTAGCACTCCTGAAGGAAAGGATATTGTGGAAACATGCCTTAGCCACAGCCTGGGGGATGTTTACAGAATGAGATTTTCACTCTGCAGCGGAGTGTGCGCTGATATGAAACTTCCTGGCAGATTAAAAGGTCCCGAGTTCGAGTCTCGGTCCGGCACACAGTTTTAATCTGCCAGGAAGTTTCATATCAGCGCACACTCCGCTGCAGAGTGAAAATCTCATTCTGTAAGCCGTATGTCAGAATACTTTCAACCACGGCACGTAGCAGTAGTTTATTTGTCCGTCTGGATATGTGCCGACTTCAAAAGACGCTTTTTAATGGTACAGTGGCTGTGGGAAGGTGACAGTCTTACCAGATGGGGGAGCCGCAACGTGCAGAACGTTAATTAGGCTCGAGCGGTGCGCTGGTAATATGTGACTGTCGCACAGAGCAGTAATGGGCCAGGTGCAGAGGCTGCCGGGGAGACGAGCGCGCCATCAGTAAGGCAGGCGCGGTGTGGCGCGGATAGGCGGAGCGCCGGCCTCCATACAGATGGGACCGGCATCGGGTTGGGTTGGGATGGGACGCCACGGGACGGGGTAGGCGTGCATCACGCCGCAGGAATGTCGAGGACGCCGCCGCCTCTGGCGTCCACCGCTCAGCCGCGCAAACACTCGGCCCCAATACTATACTCCGTCACCACTGGACTGGCAGTGCCTCCTAACACTCATGTCCTCAAGTTACTGTTCACTTTTCATAGAAAGACCACACGAGCAGTACACAAGGAAGACGGCCCAAAATAATTTAATGGGACAACATTCATCTTCATCTCGGTTTTCGTGGTAAAACTATTTAACAGTTTTATAGGACTATTTCCATACATTTTTCCAACCGTCGGGTCTAAGGGAGCGGGGACCGAGAGAATATTTTACTACTTCCCCAGCTAACATTCGGATAGCTCTTCAAAGCAGCGATCAAGTCTGGAAAACTGCAATCTACACCTTCAACAGCGCTCCAAAGTTATTGGTGTACTTCTTCAATGGGGCTCACTAATATTTTATACGGTGAGCTTTTCATTTGCGATATATGCAGGGTGGTCCGAGGATCGTGACCGGGCCAAATATCTCACGAAATAAGCGTCAAACGAAAGAACTACAAAGAACGAAACTCGTCTAGCTTGAAGGGGGAAAACGGATGGCGCTATGGTTGGCACGCTAGATGGCGCTGCCAGGGGTCAAACGGATATCAACTGCGTTTTTTAAATAGGAACTCCAATTTTTTATTACATATTCGTGTAGTACGTAAAGAAATATGAATGTTTTAGATGGACCACGTTCTTCGCCCTGTGATAGATGGCGCTGTAACAGTCACAAACATGTGGCTCACAGTTTTAAACGAACAGTTGGTAACAGGTATGTCTTTCAAATTAAAATACAGGACCTAGCTACGTTTGAATATTTTATTTTGGTTGTTCCAAAGTGATACATGTACCTTTGTGAACTTATCATTTCTGAAAACACATGCTGTTACGCGTGATTACCTGTAAATACCACATTAATGCAATAAATGCTCAAAATGATGTCCGTCAACCTCAATGCATTTGGCAATACGTTTAACGACATTCCTCTCAACAGCGAGTAGTTCGCCTTCCGTAATGTTCGCACATGCATTGACAATGCGCTGACGCATGTTGTCAGGCGTTGTCGGTGGATCACGATAGCAAATATCCTTCAACATTCCCCACAGAAAGAAATCCAGGGAAGTCAGATCCGGTGAACGTGCGGGCCATCGTATGGTGCTTCGACGACCTGTCATGAAATATGCTATTCAATACGCTTCAACCGCACGCGAGCTATGTGCCGGACATCCATCATGTTGGACATACACCACCACTCTGTCATGCAGTGAAACATCTTGTAGTAACATAGGCAGAACATTACGTAGGAAATCAGCATACATTGCACTATTTAGATTACTATCGACAAAACGGGGGCCAATTATCCTACCTCCCATAATGCCGCACCATACATTAACCCGCGAAGGTCGCTGATGTTCCTCTTGTCGCAGCCATCGTCGATTTTCCGTTGCCCAATAGTGCATATTACGCCGGTTTACGTTACCGCTGTTGGTGAATGTGGCTTCGTCGCTAAATAGAACACGTGCAAAAAATCTGTCATCGTCCCGTAATTTCTCTTGTGCCCAGTGGCAGAACTGTACACGACGTTCAAAGTCGTCGCCATGCAATTCCTGGTGCATACAAATATGGTACGTGTGCAATCGATGTCGATGTAGCATTCTCAACACCGACGTTTTTGAGATTCCCGATTCTCGCGCAATTTGTCTGCTACTGATGTGCGGATTAGCCGCGACAGCAGCTACAACACCTTGCAGGTCGTGGTTGACGTTTCACATGTGGGTGAACACTTCCTGTTTCCTTAAATAACGTAACTATCCGGCGAACGGTCCGGACACTTGGATGATGTCTTCCAGCACACGCCCGTTGGTCATTTTGATCACAATAGCCATACATCAACACGATATCGACCTTTTCCGCAATTGGTAAACGGTCCATTTTAACACGGGTAATGTGTCACGAAGCAAATACCGTCCGCACCGGCGGAATGTTACGTGATACCACGTACTTATACGTTTATTACAGCGCCATCTATCACAGAGCGAAGAAAGTGGTCCAACTAAAACATTCATATTTCTTTACGTACTACACGAATATGTAATAAAAAATGGGGGTTGCTATTAAAAAAACGCAGTTGATATCCGTTTGACTTACGGCAGCGCCATCTAGCGGTCCAACCATAGCGCCATCTGGTTTCCCCCTTCAAACTAGACGAGTTTCGTTCTTTGTAGCTTTTTCGTTTGATGCTTATTTCGTGACATATTTGGCCCGGTCGCTATCAATGGACCACCCTGTATACAGGCATTGAACGAAAACGGGAAAATACTGCGAGAAATGAAGATGCTAACCAAGCCTGCAGCTTGCGTTGCAGTACTTGACCACGAATGGCACCAGTGCAATGTCCTCAACACGTTGCAAGCGTAAGTCGTGATGACAACAATGTTCTGTGTAGTGAGTGCATTCATCTGAGCTAAGAGAATTCGACCGTTGGCAAACGGTTGCGCTCTAAGGGCGGGTGCTTCCGTAACCAAGGGATGCCAAGTGTTTTGTGATTCGAGCGAATCCGTATCGAAGGTTTGTACATCATACAGGAAACGCGAAAAAACATCACCCCGCTAAGTCAAAAAGTCACAATGAAGGCGGAAGTGTGTGTTGAGTGATCGTGAAGAACGGTCATTGAAGAGGATTGTGATAAAAAATAGGACAACACCAAACCTAACACAAAGGAAGCTCCTGAGTCTGGGTATTCCATAGTGAGCTGGAATTCCAGAAACAGACATCAATTATGCAAGAACACGTCACAGAGAAACTTGACGCCGTAGCCATAAAACCTCCGCCACACACCGTTGGGTGGCTGGCGGAGTATAAACGTAGAATGTAGAATGACTATGGAGCCATGAAAGAAAGTCGTTTGGTCGTATGTGTCTTGTTTCACATTGTTTCGCAGCGCGGTCTAAGGCGCTTTGAAACGGTTCGCGCGGCTCCCCCCGCCTGAGGTTTGAGTCCTCCCTCGGGCACATGTGTGCGAGTTGTCCTTAGCGTAAGTTTGTTTAAGTTAGATTACGTAGTGTGTAAGACTAGGAACCGATGACCTCAGCACTTTGGTCTCATGGGACCTTACCACATATTTTCAACTTTTTCACATTGTTTCCAACTTCTGGCCGAGCTTATGTGCCAACAGTGGAACTTGGCAGGGGTTCGGTGATGATTTTGGCAGCCACATCATGATGTTCCATGGGCCTCCATGGTTACTCTACAAAATCGAATTCGGAAATTCCCGCGGAAGACTTATGTTCCTGATGGAAGAGATACTTCCACCTGGTGCAATGATTCAGTGAGAGTCCGATGTGGACACAAAAATGATCTCTTAAAGATAAAAGCGCAAGGATCAAAACTATATAATCAGATTTAGCATTACTTTTCATTTTACTGGAAAAATCATGAAAATCACAAATTTTTCATGGGATCTAAGAGGGCTACCCCATTAAACGACCGGCCGGCCGGAGTGGCGTAGCGGTTCTAGGCGCTGCAGTCTGGAACCGCGCTACCGCTACGGTCGCAGGTTCGAATCCTGCCTCGGGCATGGATGTGTGTGATGTCCTTAGGTTAGTTAGGTTTAAGTAGTTCTAAGTTCTAGGGGACTGATGACCGCAGCAGTTAAGTCCCATAGTTCTCAGAGCCATTTGAACCATTAAACGACCATTGCGGAGAAAGGTGAGACAGCCATTCATACAATGTACTCTCCAACACACACCGTAAGGAGATTCGTGGAGTATGGAGGTACATATAGAAAAGCATTGATTGTAATAAGGCAATAGGAGAAATATCACGTCCGACACTAGTCTGTTACAACAAGTCTTGTTTCTCTTTTTGCATTTTGTTATATTTATTCGTAATCAAATGGTTCAAATGGCTCTGAGCACTATGGGACTTGACATCTGAGGTCATCAGTCCACTAGAACTTAGAACTACTTAAACCTAACTAACCTAAGGACACCACATACAACCATGCCCGAGGCAGGATTCGAACCTGCGACCGTAGCGGTCGCGCGGTTCCAGACTGAAGCGCCTATAACCACTCGGCCACTGCGGCGGGCTATTCGTAATCTCTGTTGGTTCATTACAAGATGATAAATCCGACCTTTACGGATTCGACTGTCGCTGACTCCTAACACTGCTAACCTGGAATTTAATTCGCAAAGCAAACCTCACCTACCTTTAGACTCCACGTCTCGAACGAACGCACATGTTACTAAAAAAAAAAAAACTGGAAAAATTGGAAATGTGCTCAAAGTGTTATGTGGATGTAAGGACTATTACCCTTTTAGTCCTAAATGAGGACATTGTATTCTGTTTGAAACATGTTAAAAGTAAATTGTTACGGGAGCGCCTTTCCTAATTAATTAGCGTCTCTCGTAGCGTGCTGATGTCATGATAATGTGGTGAACACAAACAAGCCTCTCTGGTTTGGCATGTGTGTCATGGCGTGCGCCGAGACGCATTCGTATTGTCTGCTCGGAGGAGACTGTTGCGCAGGACATCCGTCCGCGCGCGTCAAGGCCAGTAATCTGAATTCCGATGGCAGAGTGCAAATAAGGACGTGCGGCTGCTTCACTAGGCAGCACTGTCAATCGTGTCCTGTGTGAGCAATCCTCAAGTCTGCAGCCACTCGAGAGTTGGGGAGGGAGGTTCTCTACCTGCATCTACCGATCACACCACACTCTGCACTCCAACAGAGAACTTGTTACTCTACTGACGAGGGGTTGGACAATCGTGTGAATACAATATCCGTAGCAAACTGCGCCAATCAGTATAATAACATTTTTACTGAAAACGTACGAGATGCAACATATGCCTACGCTACGCTTGTCCCTCCTTTGCTGGAGTACTGCTGCGCAGTAAGAAATACTTAAAAAAGAGGACACTCCTTTTTGTGTTATCGCTAAATAGGAAAGAGGTTTCCATGGGTATGATAACCGATTTGGGGTGTCATTCATTAAAATAAAAACTTTTTTGCGGTGAGACCTTTTTACGAAATTTCAATCAGCAGCGTTCTCCTTCGAATTGCTAAATATCACTTTGGACTTCCACCTTCGTAAGGGAAAATGACCATTGTGATGAAATAAAAGAATCTATAGCTCACACAGAAAGCTTCGGCTGCTCATTTTTTCCAAGCGCTGTTCGAGAATGGAACGGTAGAGAAATAGTCTGAAAGTGTTTCTATCAACCCTCTAACAGGTACTTAAACGCAGAGTAATAATGTTAACGTAGAAAATTTGTGTGTTTAGAAGCTCATTCCTTATCAGTCCACGTAATTTTCAACTTCCTTCCGAAGCACCACATATCCAACGTTTCAGTTCCATTCCCATCCGGTTTTCCCAAAGTTCATGATTCTCCAACAAACAATGCTATGCTTCAGAAGTACCTTCTTAGAAATTTCTTCCTCAGATTAAGGCCAATGTTTGATACAAGCAGACCTCTTTTGGCCATAACTGTTCTCTTTCTCTGCAGTAGTCTGCTTGTCTATGCACTTCTTGCTTCGTCCGTCACGTGTTACTTTGCTTCCAATCCAGCTGTACTCCTTCGCTCAATCTATTTTGTGGTCACCAAGTTTGATGTTAAGTTTCTCACTAATCGGATTTCTGCAACCATTACTCTAGTGTTTCTTCAGTTGATCCTCTACCCAAATTCTGCATTCATTTAGACTAATTTCATTCAACAGGCCGTGTAATAATTCATAACTTTCAGTGAGGATAGAAATTTCATCAGCTGATCTGATCAGTGATATCATTCCACCTTGGATTTTAATCCCACTCTTGAACCTTTCTTTTATTTCCGTCGTTGCTTCTTGTATGTATAGACTGAGCAGAAGGGGCGAATGACTGCACTTCGCTCTTGGTCTTCATCTTATTGGTCCATCTTTGTTCTTGTACGTATTGCATAATACGTGTATTTTACTACAGCTTAAACCCATTTTTATCTGGGAATTTTGTACATCTTGCACCATTTTTCATTGTCGAATACTGTTTCTAGCTCGATAAGATATACGAACGCATCTTGATTTTTCTTAGGTTTTCCTTTCATTATATACAACTTCAGAACTGCCTGTTTGGTGCCTTTACTTTTCCGAAGTCAAACTGATCGTCATGAAACGGATCCTTACGAAAGTATAAACTTATCGTTTGGCGCAATTGTCAAGGTGCTACAGGAGCTGTGTTAAAATACCCGACCAGCTACAATTATTTAAATGGTCCACAGTTCACCTCCATCACGTTAGCCGAATGCCAGGATTTTTCTTCGAACAAATTCTAACGCTTTCAAATTCAGTCATAACCGGTGATGGCCGAGTTGTTACATGATGCTGCGCTAATTGCGCTAATCCGTTATTTAAAGAGAAAATTGTCATGGATTGTTCAGATGTCAAGTGATAAAGGAATTTTTCTAGTTAAAGGGAGAGCAATAGATTTGGTTTTCAAGCTAATACACGGAGTAAATTTTACGGCTTCGTTTAGCGGTAGAGTAGCCACCGCCTGCGCGGCCGACCCGATACTACACCGCAACACATCAACAGACGCCAAGAACAAGACGCAATAGACGACGAGGCTCCGTATACCCAACGCAAATTCCCGCGGAGAAAGCAAAATTCAGAACTAACTTCAACAATAAAACACAGTTAAACAATAGACATGAATTTTAGAAGAATGAGATTTTCTCTCTGCAGTGGAGTGTGAGCTGATATGGAACTTCCTGGCAGATTAAAACTGTGTGCCGGACCGAGACTAGAACTCGGGACCTTTGCCTTTCGCGGGCAAGTGCTTGCTCTACCACGGCAAGTGGTAGAGCACTTGCCCGCGAAAGGCAAAGGTCCCGAGTTCGAGTCTCGGTCCGGCACACAGTTTTAATCTGCCAGGAAGTTTTAGACATGAATTTTCCTTACGTTTGTGAAAACAACAATCAATCACTACTGAATACCAAAACTTCACCGTGTTGTGAAACCGTTTTCATGGAGGTTCAAATGGCACTAAGCACTATGGGACTTAACATCTGAGGTGATCAGTCCCATAGACTACTTAAACCTAACTAACCCAAGGACATCACACACATCCATGCTCAAGGCATGATTCGAACCTGCGACTGTAGCAGCAGCGCGGTTCTGGACTGAAGCGCCTACAACCGCTCGGCCACAGCGGCCGGCTTTTCATTGAGCTTCTGAAATTTAATCCATGGCGCACAGAGGAGAGAGAAAATACTTCCGACGAATTTCCAGAAACTCAATTGACCTCTGTCATCTTGTAATCTTGACGGACAACACACTTTTAACTAGTCAGACGCTACAGTCTGGAACCGCGCTACCGCTAGGGTCGCAGGTTCGAATCCTGCCTCGGGCATGGATGTGTGTGATGTCCTTAGGTTAGTTAGGTTTACGTAGTTCCAAGTTCTAGGGGACTGATGACCTCAGAAGTTAAGTCCCATAGTGCTCAGAGCCATTTAACTGGTCAGAACATACTTGCCTGCCGAGAGGAAAGTTATTTTTCGTCCGAATAGCACGTACTCATTTACTTCACAAATTAAGAGTTTTTCTTTCCATTATAGGGCCACCTTTCCAGTTATTAAATTGAACAAGTCAGGTGACGGACCATTTCTTGCCTAGTACGTGTTCATACCTCGAAAGCTCCACATGTCTCTCCAAAAAATTAACTTTCGATTTTTGTGGCTCGGTGAACTTTACCGGCGTAGTATTTGATGATATTCGTATCGGATCTCAAGCCTTGTGCAACACGTGAGATGTGACTGCACTGCAGGTCGCGCGGTGACGGCTGCGGTGGCACTGCCCTTTGCCATCGGGACTCAACAGATGGCGGCGGCACTTTTCCGACATTCCGGCTTCCCTCATCATCCCATTCCAGCGTCCGGTAAGTGATGGAGACAGGGTAATTACTGGCAGCACGCGGAACGCGGAAAGTGGGCAGTTCTCGGCCTGGCGTCGCCTGGAAAAACATTAGGCGCCTCTTCCTGGAACACCAAACTGCTGGAAAACTGTCAGCTCAAAGCGCCGTTTCTCGAGCCTGGAGACAAGTGCCACGCTCCAGCTGCAAGACAGCAATGATGTAGAATGAAGTGACTATTTTAATTCGTAGCTCAGTAACTGGCAAATTTAGCTACGGTAATATATGCTTAGCTCATTTCAGACGAATGACCCCTGCCATCGCTGGAATATCACTTAGTTGAGGTAAGAAAATAATGGATAAATTACGTGATGTGTAGCTGACTAGACAATAGTTATAGCGGTCCAGATACGACGCATTTCTCTTCTTCCAGAAGCCTTTCCATACATTTCCACACTTTCGCTTAGTGTACAACCTACGAGTTTACGGAATATCTGACTGTCCTACGTCATTCACGCGATCGGAAGACAAGTCCCTAGGAGTTATGATACCGTTTGCAACATCCTGGTTATGTGACGTAAATTTTGCAGTACTGGCAATCATCAACACGAAATATATATCGGGAATGAATGTGGAGAAAGAGATGTGGGTCGCAGTTTTCAGTCTTGTGTCGAGATTCGGAGAACTGATGATCAAGTAACATTCTCATTCTTCCTACTGATTTTGTTGCAAGACTAAGATATAACATCGTTAAAAGTTGCTTAAAATATGTTGTGTCAAAAATTAATAAAGATAAGTTTCCTTTAATTTACGTCTATGGTCACAAACTTTCTGTTAACAGATTACCGGTTTCGGTCTTTAATGACCATCATCATATCTGTTTCATAAAAACAAAGTCCTAATGTACTGCAGCCATAGTGGCAACGGCTGCAGTACATTAGGACTTTGTTTTTATAAAACAGATCTTATGATGGTCATTAAAGACCGAAACCGGTAATCTGTTAACAGAACGTTTGTGACCATAGACGTAAATTAAAGGAAACTTATTACATATGCGGGTCACTGTTTTTTTCCGACGATGTTGCAGCTAGTGAAATTAACAAAGAAATCACTACTTATTTTCTTGTTTTGTCTTTTTTTAACTTCAGTTTATTTACCCCATTTTTAGAGTCGGATGTCATACGCGAAAGGAGCCGGGATCGTTTATATTCAGGCAAAGGCAGTTGTTGACCCAAAAAGTTTGATAACTACTGTCTATACAACAGAAGGTGGTGTTCAGAGGAACTGCTTTTAGGTTGGGTTTAAAATTTTCTTTGCTTTCGGTCAGACAATTTAGGTTATTGGCAAAACGATCAAAAATGTTAATGATGCATATTGAACTCCTTTTTCAGCCACTGAGAGCTTTAATAAAGGACATTAAAGATCATTTTTCCTCTTAGTATTGCAGGTATGCACATAGCTATTCTTCTCAAATTCTTGAATATTAGTGTACTCTTTCTTCCCGAATTCAGTGTTTAATAATCGTATCCCTGTTCATTGGAAAAAGTTAAATGCGCTAAACATTTCACTTGATTACTCAAATCTAGGCTCCTCCCATTGTTATCACTGTGGTAACGCTTTCCTTTCTTGTTGACTTGTATTCCCAAGATAAGCTATGATAAACCGATGTTAAAATTGACTACATGAGTGACAGCCACAAGCAGGATCGAGTCACGTGCTTCCGAAGCCACACGGTGTGGCGTCACCTCCTTTGGTTTCCATTCGTTAGAGGAAGTGGTGAAGAGCTACCATAAATACCGTCCACCATGTACCGTAAGGTAACTTGCAGGGTATGAACGAACAGAAACACTGCAGAAATAAAAGTCACGAAGCGGAGTTGGAGACTGGGGTTTCTAAAGAAATCCACTTGAAGATGAAGCGAAAAATGCTGGCAGCGCTCGCTCGATTAAACCACCTGGACGCCGTCTATATACACTACTGGCCATTAAAATTGCTACACCACGAAGATGACGTGCTACAGACGCGAAATTTAACCGAAAGTAAGCAGATGCTGAGATATGCAAATGATTAGCTTGTCAGAGTATTCACACAAGGTTGGCGCCGGTGACGACATCTACAACGTGCTGACATGAGGAAACTTTCCAACCGATTTCTCATACACAAACAGAAGCTGACCGGCGTTGCCTGGTGAAACGTTGTTGTGATGCCTCGTGTAAGGAAAAGAAATGCGTACCATCACGTTTTCGACTTTGATAAAGGTCGGATTGTAGACTATCGCGACTGCGGTTTATCGTATCGCGACATTGCTGCTCGCGTTGGGCGAGATCCAATGACTGTTAGCAGAATATGGAATCGGAGGGTTCAGGAGAGTAATACGGAACGCCGTGCTCGATCCCAACGGCCTCGTATCACTAGCAGTAGACATTTCAGGCATCTTATCCGCATAGCTGTAACGGATCGTGCAACCACGTCTCGATTCCTGAGTCAACAGATGGGGACGTTTGCAAGAAAACAACCATCTGCACGAACAGTTCGATGTTTGCAGCAGCATGGACTATCAGCTCGGAGACCGTGGCTGCGGTTACCCTTGACGCTCCATCACAGACAGAAGCGCCTGCGATGGTGTACTCGACGACTAACCTGGGTGCACGAATGGCAAAACGTCATTTTTTTTCGGATGAATCCAGGTTCGGTTTACAGCATCCGTGTTTGGCGACATCGCGGTGAACGCACATTGGAAGCGTGTATTCGTCATCGCCATACTGGCGTTATCACTTCGTGTGATGGTATGGGGTGCCATTGGTTACACGTCTCGGTCACCTCTTGTTCGCACTGACGGCACTTTGAACAGTGGACGTTACATTTCAGATGTGTTACGACCCGTGGCTCTACCCTTCATTAGATCCCTGCGAAACCCTACATTTCAGCAGGATAATGCACGACCGCATGTTGCAGGTCCTGTACGGGCCTTTCTGGATACGGAAAATGTTTGACTGCTGCCCTGGCCAGCACATTCTCCAGATCTCTCACCAATTGAAAACATCTGGTCAGTGGTGGCCGAGCAACTGGCTCGTCACAATACTGTGGTATCGTGTTGAAGCTGCATGGGCAGCTGTACCTGTACGCGCCATCCAAGCTCTGTTTGTCTCAATGCCCAGGCGTATCAAGGCCGTTATTACGGCCAGAGGTAGTTGTTCTGGGTACTGATTTCTGAGGATCTATGCACCCAAATTGCGCGAAAATGTAATCTCATATCAGTTCTAGTATAATATATTTGTCCAATGAATACCCGTTTATCATCTGCATTTCTTCTTGGTGTAGCAATTTTAATGGCCAGTTGTGTAGTACTACCTCAGAGGAGGAGTTGGTTAGCAGAGATCCCATTGGCCGCGCGCGGCTGGCATCTTAATGCCTGGTCCCCGAGGTAATCCAGCAGACACCAGCCAGCAGCCTGCGTACCAACTACTGGGCCAGGGCGTGCGTGGAATGTGACGCGCAGCGGCGCGAGGCGAGGCTGGCTATCAGCGGCCCGGCAGGGCAGAGCAGGACAGATAAGGGCGGGAGGCCCTTTGAGACCGCCCTGTAATCCTCTGCCGTCTCTCAGAGGATTAGCGTTCGGCGACTTACCTGCGAACAAAAAGAGACACGGGAAATCACTCACTGCAAGTGGAGCAGGCGGTGGCGCAGCTGCGCCCAACTACCGACAACAATCGCGTTACGCTAACTGCTACTTGCCCGTAATGTCACTTGAGAACAGGAATAATAGCTGTGCTTACAAGCTATGTAATTTTTTTATATCAGTGATCTAGATATAGTGCCGCACTCTTGAGATAATTCACTTCCAGAACAGTCCACGGGGGTACTGCCTGTTCTCACAAGGGAAACTCCCCATCACAACCCCCCGCCCCCAACTCAGATTTAGTGGTAAAATAGCCCACTGGATAGCCCGTCAAAAAATGAACACATATCAAGCATGAAAATAGGAAGGAGGTGCACTGAACTATGAAAGCAACAGAAAAATAGAAGCAGTGAATGCTCGAAGCTCAAGATGTTTAACGTCGAGTGCATTGCGAGAACCATAGCGCCGTGCTTGTGTAGTCACGGTGTTAGACTGCAAAGCGGAAGAGGATTGGGTTGTTTGGGGGAAGAGACCAAACTGCGAGGTCATCGGTCTCATCGGATTAGGGAAGGTTGGGGAAGGAAATCGGCCGTGCCCTTTCAAAGGAACCATCCCAGCCTTTGCCTGGAGCGATTTAGGGAAATCACGGAAAACCTAAATCAGGATGGCCGGACGCGGGATTGAACCGTCCTCCTCCAGAATGCGAGTCCAGTGTGCTAAGCAAAGAGGAAGATCCACATTCTAATCTCCCTCGTGCCCCTCTCTCCCCCCCCCCTCTCACCCCCCCCCCCCCCCCCCCCACATACACGCACAAAGAATTACTAACTTTCCGTCCGGTCTCTCAAGTGTCTCTTCTCCTTCTGTAATCTTGGCAGTTGTCATACTATACGTTGGTAACAGATCGTGAGTCATGTTGGAAGAATATACTACCGTCACCAGTAAATTTGATTAATAGTGAGAACAGGCGGGATGCCCGGTTGTGAACTATGTTACAACAAAGGAAGTCAAGAGTGAGAACTTTCAATGCGGAACGCAAGAGTTATAACATGTGGTACTTGGTAGAACAAATAGAAGGTACATATGTCTGGATGTCACTTCCCCACAGCTCGCTGTTGCAAACGGACGTTACACAATAAAACAGATACAATTTTGTGAAGAAAAAAATGTGAGGCTCGAGGGACACTTGATCAAGGATCTCTCCATCCGTAATCCAAAAAGTTACCACAAAACCACGACGCCATGGCTGTCCACATTCTCTCCATGGTGCACGTCTTGAGCTTGGACAGTTCACTGTTTCTATTTTACTTCTTTTTTCGCAGTTCAGTATACGTTCTTCCTGTGTTCAAGCTTTATCTGTGTTCAGTTTTTGACGGGATATCCATTGGGTCATCTTACCACTAAATCTGAGGAGGGTGAGATGGCGAGTTTCCCATGTCAGCGTCCACCGGTTACAACATTTCGGTGAGAAAACGTGTTCCCATCATCAGGTTTGCTCACCATCTGTCCGCCTGCGCTCCTAATGATGTTCACCTGATTGCCCTGCTAAATATTGTGTTGACACAGAAAATAACCGGTACTCCCTTAGACTAACAAATACGCCGGGAGAAGGCGAATAATCCTAAGTCACTTCATACTCTATCTTTCGGGCCAGAAAGATGATGGACTATTCGACCCGCCGCGTAAACTACGGGAAGTAGAGTTCCACTTTTTTTTTTTTTTTTTTTTTTTTTTTTTTTTTTTTTTTTAAATACAGGGGTAAAACCTTTAACAGCCAAGATCGCTTATTATAATTTTACTTATGATGACCGGTTCTGGTAAATCTAAGTTGACAGCATCAGATCTGTAAACCACGTAGATCGAAAATTACAACAATTAGTTCTGGGAACCGGGGTGATGCACAACGTTTTTGGTATGCGTAGCTGAAATTGGGCACAGATACTAAACTGTACTGACATCAGATAATACTAACTCTGTTTACTGAAACTGGTGATCGTAAACATAGGTTTTACAAATGCGATCCTGGCTTCGAAGTTCTCTTTCTTCAAGTTGAATAGTTAATGAGTTTCTATACTTTTGGAGCAGAAAAAATGACTATGATAGAAGTAAAGAGGATATAATATGGGAGCTTCAAATGACGTGAAATGCGTTTATTCATAAGAGAAATACGTTAAGATCTAGGAAGTACTAATTTGGTTGGTTGGTTTGGGGAAGAAGACCAGACAGCGTGGTCATCGGTCTCATCGGATTAGGGAAGGATGGGGAAGGAAGTCGGCCGTGCCCTTTCAGAGGAACCATCCCGGCATTGGCCTGGAGTGATTTAGGGAAATCACGGAAAAACCTAAATCAGGATGGCCGGACGCGGGATTGAACCGTCGTCCTCCCGAATGCGAGTCCAGTGTCTAACCACTGCGCCACCTCGCTCGGTGAAGTACTAAGTGTTGTGTATAGTGTAGCCTTGTACGGATGTGAAACGTGGACTACAAAAAATACATCTATGAACAGATGCTTTCCAAATTTGGTGTGAAGGAGGAATGCTGACGTACAGATAGCTAGGTCGAGAGGCACTGAATACAATCCGGATCTGAAGCGCTACATTCTTAAAAGAAAGTATCAGCTTAATAGGACACACTCCGAGACATTGACGATTCTTGGATTTGGTTATGGAGGGAATTATGATGGTTAAAAGTGTTAGAGCGGGACCAAAGCTCAACCACAATAAGCAGGTTAAATGTGGGCTGCAGTTGTTGAACGGAGCAGAAGAGTCTTGCACGGGTGGACTATCGTAGAGAGCAGCATCAAACCAGTCTTCGTATTGAAGGCCGTAACAACAGAAACAGAAGGAAGGAAAAGAAGCTGGAATGTTAGTGTTTTAATACCCCGTCGACGAAGAAGTCTTGGAGGACTAGCTCGGGGTAGGTATAGGAGGCAATCGGTAGTGTCGTTTTCACAGGAATCATCGCTCTATTTGCCTTGAACGGCTTACAGAAACAAAGGGAAATCTGAGCTGGATGCGCATAGGAAGATCTGGACCTCGCGTTTGAAGCGTGCAAGTTCAGGACTCTCACTTCTGCACCACTCGTTTGGTTTTATGCGCCGAACTCGGTGCTGCAAATGTTATCACAATTCAGTCTCATTGTATTCCAAAGGAATTCCGGTCTTCGACCGGTCAACCCAACTACGGCTTTTCCGCGGTTTCCCTAAATAGCTTGTCGAATGCTGGAGTGATTGCTTTTAAAAAGCCACTGATTTATCAATCTGCTTCTGAGCTTCTCTAATGACATTCACCTCAACGACTCGTCCTTCAGATTTGTATCAAATAACTCGGTACGTGATCTGTTTTCATGCTTGAACAGAAAATGTCACCCATCCTTTGCACTAAATACTCATGGGTTTTTCGAAACACATTACAAATGGATATTCTTTGCCATTGCTCGCAGTTACGTCACACACGCCAGATATTTCATCAGCCACTCAGTTAACGACAGCGAAAGGGACGTGAAAAATTCCCTAGTTTGGAGGAATGAAACACGTAAAACTCAACGCCACATCGAACGAAATCAAGGATATTGACTGAGCTGTATCGAAAATATGAGATGCACTGTGATTTGCTACGGGGAAGTCTGGCCCACATATTGTGGAAACAGGTGATAGTTGTAACACTCTTCCAGTTATGCTTAGACAACGAAACATTTCGAACTCGTTTAAATCACATCAGCCTTATCGCCTCACTAAAATAGGAGTATAGTTCCACGAAACGCCAGAGAGACTTAAATACAAAATAAAGATATGCGACATTCCAACACAGTTATGTAAGAATGTGTGTCGCTTCGTGCAATGAATCGTATTGTCCAATTGCATATGTAAAAGCTATGTCAGAGAATTTTGTTAAATGTGTACACACACGCACGCACGCACGCACGCACGCGGAAAGCAATCTCACAGTCGATTGATACGATACTGCTAATAATGTGTAAAAATTTACGTTAGAGACATTGAACTGCTGAAGCAATTATATATAAACATTGTTTATCACTATATTCCGAAAGACATTGCACAGTTGGTGGTGATGCACAATACGTTATTTGCATGCAAAACAGACGAGCAATGTAACCTCGCATTTATTACGCTTACGCGTATTATACGAAAGAGGTAACAGACTAGAATATTTGTGTATGTGGCATTCTGGTTTTCTACTTTTAATTACTAGATTTTCGAGAGATGGGGAGGAGGGGAGAGAGGGAGAGAGAGAGAGAGAGAGAGAGAGAGAGAGAGAGAGAGAGAGAGAGTTAGTTTTGACGCATTCGACGTTCTTTTCTGTTGTGCGCTGTGAGAAGTACCACAATTAGACTCCACATACCACAGGTGTGTGTGTGTGTGTGTGTGTGTGTGTGTGTGTGTGTGTGTGTGTGTGTGTGTGTGTGTGTGTGTGTGTGTGTTTTTGGGATGCGATGGTTACACCGATGTGGTAATTTTAGAAAATTTTAGAATTTTGAAACAGGTATTTAGTATTTCGTATGTGAACATTTTCGATATTGCTGTGTTCTGTATAATATTACATAAGTAGTTATCACACCAATCACAGAAGGTCTATGAAATTATATTACTGAAAACTAAAATATGTGTTTTTCACGGGATCGGTATTTTGCTTGAAAATGACTACAGAGACGAAGCGCCATTGTAGGATAAATAAAAATAAAACTGATACAAACAACAGTCAACGTAGGAAACTTGCTTGAAAGCAAGAAGTTTGTCATTGGTTTAGACGCTGCTGCTATTAAAAAATGTGTATTGTAAGGTAGACTCAGTCGCTGACAGGGTTTTCAGTTATTATTTTGTAAGTCAGAAAGAAACGCCCAACTTGCTACACACCCTTTCCTAGCGTTCATCACCCTTTCCTAGCGTTCATACGCTGATACCGTGACTTGCAAGTTTAACTTCCTGGCTGCAAAGCCTTCACGTCGCCACTTACTATATGGGGTGTCTTGTGCGCCCTCTGTTTGAGAGCCGTGTAAAATTTGTTCTGTGCGTTATTGTATTTGTGTATCGTAATTTCTGAGGCGGATACTGGGGACCACCTCAGCATTCGGTTGAATGAACATGGAAAACTGCCTAAAAACAACTACTGTCATGCTGGCTGGTGTACCAGACTAACAGCAGCTAATCTGCTACGCGGATTTCATCCGGAGGTCGCTCACCTCCCTGTCTCGCAAGTTAGGGATTGTGGATATCGCTGAAACTACCACTTTTCGGTTACACGGTTCTTTTCGTCTCCAACTTAACCTGTCTGTTAAAACAGCTCGAAATAACTGGTTTCCGAAACAATCGATTTTTCAGGTTTTTTATTGCTAATAATCGTAGACTTTGAACAAAGATTGAAAAAATCTGATGAAAGTGAAAGAGCAGGAGATCACGATCATGATTGAGGATGCTGCAGAATTCAGTCTCACTGCCTCAACCAAAGAATGCGAAACAAAGAGCTGGGCGTGGCGACAGGGGAGGGGGGGGGGGGGGGAGGATGCGAAAGATCACAAGTTGATGACTTCCCTGCATCGCTCCTTTTTCACCCTGAGGCAACCACAAAATTAAGGGTTCTGTTAGTATGCCAAGTTTATAGCACTTCAACAAAATTAATCAAATTTACCTTCTCCTCCAAGGAACATTGTGGATGTTTTGTCCTGATATGGTGTCGCTATTTTGTTGTGCGTCCTTTCGTTTTTAATCTTTTAAAGAAATTGGAGCAATTCCTTCACTGCTACCCCCCTATGTAAAATACTTCCAACTAGAGATGGCGCCATTTTGCAGAGGATGACAGCGAGGAACTACTTTATCAACCAGATGGAGGTAAGTCTTACACATTGCATGTGCAGACGTACCGTTTAATAGACCGCCCTAATGGCAACAGATTATTGTCTCTACAATACTGTGCCGATTCATATGTCACGTGTTTGGCGCTAGCTCCTATCTGCAGAGATAATTATTCAAACAGTGCACATCATTTTACCCAGTTTCTATAATAACCGAATATTCTAAAGCAATGGAAATTTTTACGAATAAACATGATTGGTTTTTTAGAAAAGTTTTGCCTAAATTTTAGCACTGCAGTTATGGAAAATGGATATGCCTTTTTTATCCTGGTTATTAGTAAAAATTGAACCTTCTTTATTGTATCCTGTCGCTCTAGTAGAACCAAACGATTACGTATGTGTATGGTCAGGAATAGCGTGGTATGATCTGAAAGTTTATTACAAGCAGAAATGTCCATTACAGATATTTTTCATCTGTATTCCAGAGTGTCTAAAGACAGCTTCAGAAAAGTTTCTTAACAGTGCAGTCGTACAAAATGGTTCAACTGGCCCTAAGCATTATGGGACTTAACATCTGAGGTCATCGGTCCCCTAGACTTAGAACTACTTAAACCTAACTAACCTAAGAACAGCACACACATCCATGCAAGAAGCAGGATTCGAACCTGCGACCGTAGGAGCAGCAGCGCGGTTCCGGACTGAAGCGCGTAGAACCGCTCGGTCAGAGCGGCCGGCTACTGCAGTCGTAAATATCTCATAAGTAGCTGCGTCTCTCGCGGAAATTCGTAGGTTACAAGCAATACCAGGCCGTTAAATGGAAGATTTTTAGTACTAGTGGCTGTAAAGAGAACACGCGTTCTTACTGTTTCGTTGCGCATCGATATTTGTCGGTCCCGTGATGGATAGCCGCGGCTGGAGAAGGGGCTTACAAGGCCTGCCCCGTGTACGTATTAATAACGGGCTACCTGTTACAGGTAATTGGTCCTACCTGTGATACGCTGCCGAGACCTTGAACAATTGCTAGCGTATGCGTGCTGCGCGCCCGAATTAATGGCGGTCTAGGCGAGCCTTCCGTCTGTGTCAGCAGCGGCGATTACTTTGTGTGCGCCTGGCTGTCTTATCAGCGTGGTGGCCGCAGAGCGGCGACATCACAGGCGCGGCTTCCGGACTTACGGCCACGCCCCGCTAGCCACGGTCACACGCGCCCTGATAACTGTCCAGGGTGCCGTGGTCTTTCATTTGCCCGCCTTGCGGCTCCTGCTGGCTACTGAAGTCCCACATACTGACCAAGGCACTCAGTTGCGGGGTGTGGATGTCACTTTGCGGGCCACCGCCTGTAGCAAGAGCTTGTAGAAAGTAAGGAACAGGGAAAGATCGGTACAGTTAATAAAGACAGGACGTAGCACTGATATACTGTGCTACCCAGCCACGAACACGTGGAGGCAAAATTAGCAGCTAGTCCAGCCCATTGACAAAGGGAGAGTGTTGTAATAAAATTTAATCAACACCTTTTATAGCAGATTTAGCTTCGCCTTTAGACTACGAGTCTACTTGTAAACACTGAAGCACCAAAGAAATTGGTATATGCATGTAATTCAAATACAGATATATGCAAACAGGCAGAATACGAATTTGCTGTCGGCAACGCCTATCTAAGACAACAAGTGTCTGGCGCAGCTGTTATATCGATTACTGCTGCTACAATGGAAGGTTATCAAGATTTGAGTGAGTTTGAACGTCATGTTACATTCGGCGTACGTGCGATGGGACACAGCACCTCCGAGGTAGCGATGTGACACAGCATCTCCGAGGTAGCGATGAAGTGGGGATTTTCCCGTACGACCATTTCATGAGTGTACCGTGAATATCAGGAATCTGATAAAACATGAAATCTCCGACATCGGTGTGTCCGGAAAAAGATCTTGCGAGAACGGGACCAGCGACGACTGAAGAATGGTTCAAATGGCTCTGAGCACTATGGGACTCAACTGCTGAGGTCATTAGTCCCCTAGAACTTAGAACTAGTTAAACCTAACTAACCTAAGGACAACACAAACATCAATGCCCGAGGCAGGATTCAAACCTGCGACCGTAGCGGCCTTGCGGTTCCAGACTGCAGCGCCTTTAACCGCACGGCCACTTCGGCCGGCGACGACTGAAGAGAATCGTTCAATTTGACAGAAGTGCAACCCTGCAGATTGCTGCAGATTTCAATGCTGGGCCGTCAATAAGTGCCAGCGTGCGAATAATTCAACGAATCATCATCAATATGGGCTTTCGGGGCCGAAGGAACACTCGTCTACCCTTGATGACTGCACGACACAAAGCTTTACGCCTCGCCTGGGCTCATCAACACCGACATTGGACTGTTGATGACTGGAAACATGTTGCATGGTCGGACGAGTCTCGTTTCAAATTTTATCGAGCGGATGGAGGTGTACGGGTATGGAGACAACCTCATGAATCCATGGACCCCATCATGTCTGCAGGGGACTGTTCAAGCTGGTGGAGGCTCTGCAAAGATGTGGGGCGTGTGCAGTTGGAGTGACATGGGACCCCTGATACGTCTAGATACGACTCTTGACAGGTGACACGTACGTAAGCATTCTGCCTTATCACCTACCTCCATCCATGTCCATTATGCATTCCGACTGACTTGGCCAATTCTAGCAGGAGAGTGCGACACCACACACGTGCAGAATTGATACAGAGTGGCTCCGGAAACATTATTCTGAGTTTAAACATTTCAGCTGGCCATAAAATTCCCCAGACGTGAGCAGTATTGAGGATATCTGGGATGCCTTGCAACGTGCTGTTCAGAAGAGATCTCAACCTCCCACCCCCTCGTATTCTTACGGATTTATGGAGAGCTCTGCAGGATTCATGGTATCAGTTCCCTCCAGCACAACTTTAAAGATTAGTCAAGTCCATGCCACATTCTTTCGTGGCACTTCTACGTGCTCGTGGGGGCCGTACACGATATTAGTCAGGTGTACCAGTTTCCTTGGCACTTCAGTGCAAGTCACGGGCTGGTCAGGCTAGTAGTTCACATGTCGAGTTCATTAACTGCCGATGAATCAAATCAAATTAACTTTCCCTGGCAATTAGGAATCCTGGTAGGCTTGCCTAACAACATGCCTACCATATAATTGCGTAGGCTTCCGCGGTCAGAGTCAGTCGACATAAAAGTTTTCTGGGTTTGGTACCGCGTCATAATGTAAAAACTACTGCTGCTGGAGAAAAACCAACGTTTCGGCCACAATTGCAGCGGCCTTCTACTGGGTCTGATGGTGCGTTCTAGCTATGCAGTGTCCTTTATATTTTGTTGTTAGTGTTCATTGCGCATGCCGTTACGTCATAAATTTAAAAACGTTGTTGGTTTCATTGGTCGCGTAAGGAAGAAGGAGAGGGAACTTTATTTTAATAGGTTATTGCGGTGGAGGGAAGAAGGTGACCTATGTTGTCTATTGGCCCTTGTGTTATGTACCATGATTAGTGGTCACCGCCGAATGAGAAGTTTGCTGCTGTTTACCAACTGCTGGACGTCGGCCGCGCGGCGGCAGTTACTCGCCGGTAGTGCTCGTGCCTTGTGTTGACAGTGCGGTCTGTTGGGCTCTGATTGCTGGCAGCCAAGATGGGGCAAGCCTGAGTCCATCCTCCCTGTTCATGTTGTTAGGGTGTTTTTCAGTATTTCGATGGCCGCGCGGCCGACGTCCAGCAGTTGGTAAACAGCAGCAAACTTCTCATTCGACGGTGACCACCAATCATGGTACATAACAGAAGAGCCAATAGACAACAGAGGTCACGTTCTTCCCTCCAACGCAATAACCTATTAAAATAAAGTTCCCTCTCCTTCTTCCTGAAGTGACCAATGAAACCAACTACGTTTTTAAATTTATGACGTAACGGCATGCGCAGTGAACACTAACAACAAAATATAAAGGACAATGCATAGCTAGAACGCACCATCAGACCGTGGCCGAAACGTTGGTTTTTCTCCAGTAGCAGTAGTTTTTACATTTTGACGCGGTACCAAACCCAGAAAGCTTTTATGTCAACATGCCTACCGGTTCGTTAGAGGTTACTTTTCTGGCGCCTGATGTAGTTAATATAGAAGTGGTACAATAGGGTGTATTGCTAGAAGGCCAAAGTAGCATTTAGTTTAAATTTCAGCTCTTCTTTGTCGGCGGCGGAGAAGGGACACACGCCCCGCCCACCGTTTTTGAGGAAGAGCCGCTATTCTAGGCGTCCCACCTGCGATGCCGCCATCTCTGCCGTCAAGGGCCGGAACGGACGTGCGAGAGGCGCACCTACTAGGCTGATCACATACCTCTTCCTCCTGTCGGCGATGGTAGACAGTGTCTTAGAACGGGAGGCGCTCTCTACACCCCATTAGAAGCCACTGCTTTGTAGGTGGAGGTTCGTGAGCACGTCCGCGAGTGACTCGCCACCATTATGCACAGATGTGCGTGCTGGTTACAGCGATAGCAGCCTTTGATGAGCGACGCAACTCAGCGTGGTCAGTAATCAGTTTATGTGCGCTAATCGGTAGTAATTCCGATGCGACGCGATAACATGTACGCTTACCGAAATCGATAGTGCGAGGACAAAAAAATTGTGTCATCGTAGTCTGAAATAAAAGAAACGTATTCTGTACATTCTGGCTCACAGCTTTCATTCTTGACTATGCCGCAGTTTGTATTTCGCCTGTCTCGATACAGCTGTTTAGCCGGTGAGCTATCAGTCGCTAGGCGGATGGTCTCGGATGTTGGACGTGCCAGTGGCAGTGTGCTAGACGAGACACGGCGGCCTCGCCGGCACGTGTGGCTGTCTCCACTGCTACTGCTACTGCTACTACTGCTACCTGCTGCCACGGCGCTCAGCTAATGCTACTGCGCAGCAGCCAGAGCGCGTCCTTGCCTGGGCGCCGGGCTGGAACGTCGCCTGCCGCCTGCCGTGCCGCACCCCGCGTTACGCAATGCGTAACCTGCTGGCGCATCCTGCGGTCACGCACGGGATGATGTCCGAAGTGCGTGTGAGCGATCTGCTGCAGCTGCCGTAAAAGCGTGCGATAGTCGTTTCTATTCCTCGAGATACCAGAGTACCCCCGTGTTTACACATCTACATCGATACTATGCAAATCACATTGAAGTGCCCGGCAGAGGGTTCATCGAACAACCTTCACAATTCTCTACTATTCCAATCTCGTATAGCGCGCGGAAAGAATCAACACCTATATCTTTCCGTACGAGCTCTGATTTTCCTTATTTTATCGTGGTGATCGTTCCTCCCTATGTAGGTCGGTGTCAACAAAATATTTTCCCATTCGGAGGAGAAAGTTGGTGATTGGAATTTCGTAAGAAGATTCCGTCTTCGCCTTTCTTTCCGCCTTCGCCTTTCTAAAAGAAACGCCTTTCTTTTAATAATGTACAGCCCAAATCTTGCATCGTTTCTGTGACAGTCTCTCCCATATTTCGCGATAATACAAAACGTGCTGCCTTTCTTTGAGCTTTTTCGATGTACTCCGTCAGTCCTATCTGGTAAGGATCCCACACCGCGCAGCAGTATTCTAAAAGAGGACGGACAAGCGTAGTGTAGGCAGTCTCATTAGTAGGTCTGCTACATTTTCCAAGTGTCCTGCCAATAAAACGCAGTCTTTGGTTAGCCTTCCCCATAACATTTTCTGTGTGTTCCTTACACTGTAAGCTGTTCTTAATTGTAATACCTAGGTATTTAGTTGAATTTACAGCTTTTAGATTAGACTAATTTATCATGGAACCGAAGTTTTACGAGTTCCTTTTAGCACTCATGTCGATGACCTCACACTTTTCGTTATTTAGAGTCAACTGCCACTTTTCGCACCATTCAGATATTTTTTCTAAATCGTTTTGCATTTCGTTTTGATCTTCTGATGACTTTATTAGTCGATAAACGACAGCGTCATCTGCAAACAACCGAAGACGGCTGCTCAGATTGTCTCCCAAATCGTTTATATAGATAAGGAACAGCAAAGGGCCTATAACACTATCTTGAGGAACGCCAGAAATCACTTCTGTATTACTCGATGACTTTCCGTCAGTTACTAAGAACTGTGACCTCTCTGACAGGAAATCACAGATCCCGTCACATAACTGAGACGATATTCCACAAGCACGCAATTTCACTTCGAGCCGCTTGTGTGGTACAGTGTCAAAAGCCTTCCGGAAATCCATAAATACGGAATCGATCTGAAATCCTTTGTCAATAGCACTCAACTCTTTATGTGAATAAAGAGCTAGTTGTGTTTCACAGGAACGATATTTCCTAAACCCATGTTGACTGTGTGTCAATAGGCCGTTTTCTTCGAGGTACTTCATAATGTTCGAACACAACATATGTTCCAAAATCCTGCTGGATATCGACGTTAACGATATGGGCCTGTAATTTAGTGGATTACTCCTACTACTTTTCTTGAATATTGGTGTGACTTGTATAACTTTCCAGTCTTTGGGTACGGATCTTCCGTCGAGCGAACGGTTGCGTATGTTTGTTAAGTATGGAGCTAATGCATCAGCATACTCCGAAGGGAATGTGCCATCTCAGAAACATCAGAAACTTCAGTACTGACCAGAACAACCGACTACGATGACGTCCACTGATGTTTCTCTACATCCCAACTATCCTGCACGAGGAACTGTTCGCCTCGAATTGCACATATTACTTTCTGATTAACAGTTTAAAACTATTTTTACTTAAAATTCAAATTAAGACGACACCAAGCATTCTTGATAACAGCCTCGAACATCTAGATCTTTGTATGATTGGATATTTTTGACTTACGCTAAGGTACTGTTTTGTATTACTCACATGTTGGTTCAAGAATTGCATGTAATATTTCCGATAGTACGAAACGTTTAACAATTGTGTTTATGTTGCAGAAACATGTGAAAATGCCTAAAAAAACACAGTTGTGTTCCATTAGATTCAGATACGACAAAATTGATGGCCAAGATATCAACCTGAGTTCACTATCATTTTCCGCATTTTCCGCAAACGACTCCAGTGCGATTCTGGCCTTGTGACAGGGACAGTTATCTGCCTGGAAGATGGCATCACTTTCGAGGTAGACCGAATGAATGCAGTTAGTCCGCAGTATTGTCCGGTTAGTGCACAGCTGTCATTGTGCCTTCGATTACTACAATAGGTGCCATGGAAGCTCAGCTATTGTTTCCAGTAGCGCAATAATTCGTACTACCCCCACCAGACTGCTTGTGTCGCAGGTGTATATATATCAAGCGACCCTTCGCCTGAATGACAGCGTATACAGACATGATCATCGACCTGGTGTTACAAGAAACGTAATTCATCTGACCACGAAACACGTTTCCGTCAGTACCAGGTCCAATTTCAATCATAACGCGAACATGTAATAGTAATTTACAATGTCATTGCTCCAGCTTGGAAATACGATACAGTCACCTGCTGAAGGTCCCTTTCTTGACCAAAGCGCTAAACGGTGTTCTCCGAAACATTTGCGCCTGCATCAGCACTGAATTTTGCCATTAGATGTGGCACACATCCCCGATTATACGACTCCACAGGGCTGGACATCCAACACCTTGTCGACAGCTCGCGATTTCACCATCCTCCAACCAGTTTCCGTAGCTGTTCATGACAGTAGCACGGGAACAGGCCACTTGTTTCGCCGATTCCAAGATACTCCTTCCCAGTCTCTGGACCATAACAGTCTGCCATGTCGCTTATGTAGTACTGTTAATGGGCAAGGCGTGGTACATAGCCACATTTATGTTGTGGCCGAGTGAGAAGGTTGTTCTTGGTACCTTTTTACTTCTGGTGCGTGTCTTGCAGTACCGTCCTGGCTGTTATCTTGATGAGGCGCCTTGAGATGAGAGTTAACCTGAGTAGATTAACATTGGCACACGACGTAGAAGGTTATGAATACATTATGTTAAATTTGTTGCTATCATCGCTTCGGATGTCACCCAAAACTAACACTGAACATTTTACTTTTCTGTTTGCCATGTTTAATATTTTACTGATGCGTGTATCAATATCATTTGTTAGTATCAGCGAGGGCAGTTACCGATATTTGTAGTTTACTCTTTACTTTGCTCTGGGTCGGTTGCTATCTGTGGTGCCCCATATTTAATACGAGGGTGAGTCAAATGAAAATCTTAAATATTTTTTAAAATATTATTTACTGAGCAGAAGTGGTACACAGCT
Organism: Schistocerca serialis cubense; assembly: GCF_023864345.2. Lineage (NCBI taxonomy): Eukaryota > Metazoa > Arthropoda > Insecta > Orthoptera > Acrididae > Schistocerca > Schistocerca serialis. The sequence goes on from NC_064639.1 coordinate 964,609,093, forward strand.
GTATCACTTTTTAACATAATCTCCCCCACACTCAATGCAAGTCCTCCAGCGCTTACAAAATATATAAATTCCTTTAGAAAATAATTCGTTCAGTAATCCGCGCATCCAATCATGCACCGCGTGGCGTACCTCTTCATCAGAACGGGACTTCTTTCCTCTCATTACGTCTTTGAGTGGACCAAACACATGGAAGTCACTTGGGGATGGGTGGGTTCTGAGCACTATGGGACTTAACATCTATGGTCATCAGTCCCCTAGAACTTCGAACTACTTAAACCAAACTAACCTAAAGACATCACACAACACCCAGTCATCACGAGGCAGAGAAAATCCCTGACCCCGCCGGGAATCGAACCCGGGAACCCGGGCGTGGGAAGCGAGAACGCTACCGCACGACCACGAGCTGCGCTTGGGGATGAGAAATGGCGCCATTCCTTGCTCGCTCTCTTCGTTTCCGGTTGGTGGAAGTGAACCCAGGTTTCGTCCCCAGTAACGATTTTTGCAAGGAAGCCATCACCTTCTCGTTCAAAGCGCCGAAGAAGTTCTTCACAAGCATCACCACGTGGTTCTATCATTTAAGGAGTCAGCTGCCGTGGCACCCATCTTGCAGACACTTTGTGAAAGCTGAGCACATGATGCACAATGTAAACATACTGCAATGTCATTCAGTGTCACTCGGCGGTTTTCCTTCACTATGGCTTCAGCTGCTGCAATGTTCTGCGGAGTCAAAATTCGTTGTGCCTGACCTGGACGAGGAGCATCTTCCAGTGAAGCCACACCATTTGCCATCTTTATACTGATACTGCGACGGTATGTGTGCATCTTAACTATGCTGCCACCTACAGACCATTCTGCACGCTGTTTGTAGCACGCTTACCAACTTATAAGATAACGGCGCGAAATTTCGATTTGTTATTACAAATTTAAGGTTTTCATTTGACTCACCCTCGTATATTACTTCAGCGGGGGGCCTATAATGACTACTGTAATAATTAACAGTGAGACAAAGCAGAACATAGTTTTAGCAGCACCTAATTACAACTACCTTTTATTTATGTTTGCTGTAACGTTTTAAACGTTTTCGGTGCATATCTGCCTTCTGTTATTTAATAAAGCAAATTGGCACCTCACGTTTTTATATCCAAATCGTACTAGTTGATGTGCAAATTGTGCTTATTCACTATCTTGAACCTTACCACTTAGACCCACCAGCTTGCTCCCTGTCAGTTTCCTCATTTCCGCTCCATATAGTCGCTAGAATGATTCCCCATTCTTCGCTGCATCGTTTACATACTTTCCTTGCCGCGTCACGTGACTCCAGCGGCCCCAAGTGACAAGTTCAAATGTGTGTGAAATCTTATGGGACTTAACTGCTGAGGTAATCAGTCCCGAAGCTTACACACTACTTAACCTACATTATCCTAAGGACAAACACACACACCCCTGTCCGAGGGAGGACTCGAACCTCCGTCGGGACCAGCCGCACAGTCCATGACTGCAGCGCCTTAGAACGCTCGGACAATCAAGTTCGCGGTGGACAATGGTCACCTTGGCTCATCAGTCTAATACGGAGTTCTGGTAGTGGGCGGGTATCATAGCGATCGTACTCCGGTGTACTGTATAAGGCGTCACACAATGTGGCGGAAGGGCTGGACCCTACGAAGCGATAGAAACCACTCCAGACTGACTGCGGGCAGACAGTATACAGACCACGTGCAGGTCACGCTCGTGGCAGACACGACGTCATCAATACTGACCGACGCATGCCTATCCTGAGAGGTTGTTGACCGCGATATCTGCGGTACGCATCTGCGTGACGAATGGAAATCCCGCCCTCGCTATTAATAAGGCAGCGCGACAGCAGATGTGCCAGATTACAATTACGCCGACATTTGCATCGCCGTTTGGCGGCTGCGCGCTATTGTCCTCGCTAGGCGCGCGCCATTTTTCTCGTCGCGGTCCGCGATAGGCGATTGTTCTCGCAGCCGACGAGGTGTCTGGAGTAATGTCACACTCGGCGCGTAGCCATCAACTCGACACGCCGGCGTCTGCACGCGCCGCTGCCCGGAATAGCAACGCGGAGACAGCACGCCGACTTGGCGGATAATAAACAGGAAGCGAAGACGAGAGCTCGACGTGTATTCATCTGTCCATAACCGGTCTAAAGCTTACGGCCATCTTCAGACGACAATGGAAGAAGGAAGGTATTAGGGTTTAAAGTCACGTCATTAGAGGCAAAGTACAAGCTTGGAAAGTTCTTATAAGGAGCAGTGCCCTTTCCAAAAGAACCATCCTGGCGTTGGCCTGGAGCGATTTACGGAAATCACGGATTTGAAACGGCGTTCCCCCGAATGCGAGCCCAGATGTAGTGTAACCAAATATGCAGACCCTGTCTCCTACCCTTCACTTTGAAGGTAATCATACGTTCATATGTTATATGTACTGTATGAGCACAACTTTAGATATTTAGTAAAATTATTGTCAGTGTTATTTGTAAACCTGGAATTGATTATTTAAATGGTTTCTTTGTATCCGTTTCGTGTTGTGCGCAGTAACACGACCCTGGCATCATCTTCGGCGCAGCCGTCAAGCGTTTTCCACTGGCAGAACGCCATCGCGCTGTAGAAGATTCTGTCGGGGTGTGTTGTCACCCAAACAAAAAATGGAAGAGCAATGTTGTAAAGGAAATTTTATGGTAGGTAGTTCAGTTCTTATCTTGACTGCTTATGAGTCGTTCAAATAAACACATCGTTGAAAGTGGGGATGTGACTTATATGTCCGTCTAGAAATCGGAAACGAATATTTATCTGGAAGAAATCTGATTTTCTTATAAGAAGACAGACTTTCCTTCCTGACTGAGCATTGCTAAAATGAATGGAATTATTGAATTCCGAAGTGAATCAGAAATCGATATTTAAAGGCAACAGCAAAGATAATACTCCAGTTGTCAACTTTTGAGAAGGCAAAGAACTTTTATGAAACTAAAATTACGCAAATGATCGAATTTTTGTCTCTCTCTACTTCCGAGCTTGCAGAAAGTTAACTAATTCAACGAAGCAATTCAAATTCGTTGTGGTTCCTAATATCCTATTCAGTTGACCTTCAGAGCTGAACTCAAGTACGGGATGCAAATTTTTTTATGTCGGTCTTTTGGCCTTCGATTGTACTAATATCAACTGAAAAATATCGTTGTAGTACTAGTGTTAGCGAAAGTGAAACAAAGCGACAACAGTAAAATTTGTATTCCGTACTGCAGTGGACGAACATTGCTTCGGTCTTCCAAACTCATACGGATAGATAGATCCATACCTACGAACGAAAACTAAAAAGTAAAAATTGTGCACAACGACAAAAAATTCTTCCAAAATATCTCAAACTTTCTAAGCATAAAAATAAGTACCGTATGAATTGGAACGAACAAATGATTTAAATTAATACAAACGACAAAAATCGTACATGATGTCTAGACCTGTCTTTTAAAAACACATCCATTTATTTCAGTTTACAATTACGACGCTTCGCCACAGGAGATAACCGATTTATTATCTATGGCTCGAAAATATAAATATTAATACCTATGAGCAAACTATGACGTCATTGGCCAAATCCGACGGGTTGTATAAACGTCGAAGTGCAGAAACTTACATAAAGGATCAACGCTTTGACGACATAACCGACAGTCAAGCTAATGTGACGATCCAGTTGAAAACATCCCAAAGAAGTACTTGTCTGACAGATTCACCTGAACGTTCTGTGCGTTGTCGTCAAATGAGGGGAAGACTAGGTAGCACACTTGAAGCCCTGAAAGCACCATCTTAACTTTAGTCTATTTTTTATTAAGCAGTCTCGAAACTTTTTGTAGTGGCGAACTGTGTCGAAGGTTAGATCCCGCATGAACTTACGGCAGCGAATTGTTGATCGTACCGGTTCAACGCAACAGAACACCCTAGAATAAACTAAGAGATGGACCAACAACGAGCAGGTGAAGTTTCTCCGACAAGTCTACGTGGGTTCCTCGTCGTTCACGAACTGCTGCTGACCCAGTTTTAGCTGCGACGTAACTTATCAGGCACTCCGCGGCGATCGCAGAGCGCCTGACGAGAGAAGACAGTTTTCTGCAGCCCTGGCGTAAGCCGCCGGGTTCCGACACCGACGTAAACTGTACGGAAAGCCAGAGTCCGGGAGCGAACGCTAAAGTAGCCACTTTATTCGGCGGAGACCTGCTCTTCCCTTACACCCACTCACACTGCGGCGCTATTTTTGACCGCGTGGGGAACACGGCTTCTGTCAGCGCTCACGCCCGAAGACTGCGCTTTCGGCGGAAACAAATATACGGAAGGCGGCCCACAAAGCCCCAAAGTTGTTTGCTCCTGTCACCCTTACGACAGAAATATTAAATTATTTGCGCACCACTGCCCTCTGATTATTAACTCGCGGCCGAAAGCAGAAATCTTTGATCCTCAGCCGATTGTATTCGGCGTGTCTTCCATTTCATTCATTTCGTTAGTAAATCAACTGCACAGTTAGAACGAGGAATTGTCTTGAACTCTCCGTCCTTACGCGAGACGCGTGTTGGTGCCAGAAGAATCGTCCTGCAGTCTCTAGCAAATGTCAGATCTCTAAACTTTCTGAATATGCTTCACCAAAAGAACGGCATCTTACCTCCCGGGATTCCAATTTGAGTTGACGGAGCATTTCCCTAATTAGAATTGATCGAACCTACCGGCAATAAATGCAGAACGGCCGGCCGCTGTGGCCGAGAGGTTCTAGGCGCTTCAATCCGGGACTGCGCTGCTGCTACGGTCGCAGGGTCGAATCTTGCCTCGGGCATGGATGTGTATGATGTCCTTAGGTTATTTAGGTTTAAGAAGTTCGAAGTTCTAGGGGGTAATCAACCCGTGGTCTAGGGGTAGCGTCTTTGATTCATAATCAAAACGTCTACGGTCCCGGGTTCGAACCCCGCCACTGCCTAAATTTTGATAAATAATCAGCATTGGCGGCCGAAGACTTCCGGCATAAGAAGTCAGCCTCATTCTGCCAACGGCCTTGTCAAAGAGGGCGGAGGAGCGGATAGAGGTTCGGGGCACTATCTTGTCCTAGGGGTGGGAAATTGCCCCTAAAGGCGGAAGAATCAGCAATGATCAACGACAAGAGGATGCAGAAGGCAATGGAAACCACTGCATTAAAGACACGTAACGTGTATCCACAGGACATGTGGCCTGTATTTGAAGAAGTGTCATGATGATCTCTCCATTGGCAAAAGATTCCGGAATAGTCCCCCATTCGGATCTCCGGGAGGGGACTGCCAAGGGGTAGGTTACCATGAGAAAAAGATTGAATAATCAACGAAAGGATAACGTTCTACGAGTCGGGGCGTGGAATGTCAGAAGCTTGAACGTGGTAGGGAAACTAGAAAATCTGAAAAGGGAAATGCAAAGGCTCAATCTAGATATAGTAGGGGTCAGTGAAGTGAAGTGGAAGGAAGACAAGGATTTCTGGTGAGATGAGTATCGGGTAATACCAACAGCAGCAGAAAATGGTATAACAGGTGTAGGATTCGTTATGAATAGGAAGGTAGGGCAGAGGGAGTGTTACTGTGAACAGTTCAGTGACCGGGTTGTTCTAATCAGAATCGACAGCAGACTAACACCGACAACGATAGTTCAGGTATACATGCCGACGTCGCAAGCTGAAGATGAACAGATAGAGAAAGTGTATGAGGATATTGAAAGGGTAATGCAGTATGTAAAAGGGGACGAAAATCTAATAGTCATGGGCGACTGGAATGCAGTTGTAGGGGAAGGAGTAGAAGAAAAGGTTACAGGAGAATATGGGCTTGGGACAAGGAATGAAAGAGGAGAAAGACTAATTGAGTTCTGTAACAAGTTTCAGCTAGTAACAGCGAATACCCCGTTCAAGAATCACAAGAGGAGGAGGTATACTTGGAAAAGGCCGGGAGATAAAAGAAGATTTCAATTAGATTGCATCATGGTCAGACAGAGATTCCGAAATCAGATACTGGACTGTAAGGCGTACCCAGGAGTAGATATAGACTCAGATCACAATATAGTAGTGATGAAGAGTAGGCTGAAGTTCAAGGCATTAGTCAGGAAGAAGCAATACGCAAAGAAGTGGGATACGGAAGTACTAAGGAATGACGAGATACGTTTGAAGTTCTCCAATGCTATAGATACAGCAAGACGGAATAGCGCAGCAGGCAGTACAGTTGAAGAGGAATGGACATCTCTAAAAAGGGCCATCACAGAAGTTGGGAAGGAAAACATAGGTACAAAGAAGGTAGCTGCGAAGAAACCATGGGTAACAGAAGAAATACTTCAGTTGATTGATGAAAGGAGGAAGTACAAACATGTTCCGGGAAAATCAGGAATACACAAATACAAGTCGCTGAGGAATGAAATAAATAGGAAATGCAGGGAAGCTAAGACGAAATGGCTGCATGAAAAATGTGAAGACATCGAAAAAGATATGATTGTCGGAAGGACAGACTCAGCATACAGGAAAGTCAAAACAACCTTTGGTGACATTAAAAGCAACGGTGGTAACATTAAGAGTGCAACGGGAATTCTACTGTTAAATGCAGAGGAGAGAGCAGATAGGTGGAAAGAATACATTGAAAGCCGCTATGAGGGTGAAGATTTGTCTGATGTGATAGAAGAAGAAACAGGAGTTGATTTAGAAGAAATAGCGAATCCAGTATTAGAATCGGAATTTAAAAGAGCTTTGGAGGACTTACGGTCAAATAAGGCAGAAGGGATAGATAACATTTCATCAGAATTTCTAAAATCATTGGGGGAAGTGGCAACAAAACGACTATTCACGTTGGTGTGTAGAATATATGAGTCTGGCGACATACCATCTGACTTTCGGAAAAGCATCATCCACACAATTCCGAAGACGGCAAGAGCTGACAAGTGCGAGAATTATCGCACAATCAGCTTAACAGCTCATGCATCGAAGCTGCTTACAAGAATAATATACAGACGAATGGAAAAGAAAATTGAGAATGCGCTAGGTGACGATCAGTTTGGCTTTAGAAAAAGTAAAGGGACGAGAGAGGCAATTCTGACGTTACGGCTAATAATGGAAGCAAGGCTAAAGAAAAATCAAGACACTTTCATAGGATTTGTCGACCTGGAAAAAGCGTTCGACTATATAAAATGGTGCAAGCTGTTCGAGATTCTGAAAAAAGTATGGGTAAGCTATAGGGAGAGACGGGTCATATACAATATGTACAACAACCAAGAGGGAATAATAAGAGTGGACGATCAAGAACGAAGTGCTCGTATTAAGAAGGTTTTAAGACAAGGCTGTAGCCTTTCGCCCCTACTCTTCAATCTGTACATCGAGGAAGCAATGATGGAAATAAAAGAATGGTTCAGGAGTGGAATTAAAATACAAGGTGAAAGGATATCAATGATACGATTCGCCGATGACATTACTATCCTGAGTGAAAGTGAAGAAGAGTTAAATGATCTGCTGAACGGAATGAACAGTCTAATGAGTACACAGTATGGTTTGAGAGTAAATCGGAGAAAGACGAAGGTAATGAGAAGTAGTAGAAATGAGAACAGCGAGAAACTTAACATCAAGATTGATGGTCACGAAGTCAATGAAGTTAAGGAATTCTGCTACCTAGGCAGTAAAATAACCAATGACGGACGGAGCAAGGAGGACATCAAAAGCAGACTCGCTATGGCAAAAAAGGCATTTCTGGCCAAGAGAAGTCTACTAGTATCAAATACCGGCCTTAATTTGAGGAAGAAATTTCTGAGGATGTACGTCTGGAGTACAGCATTGTATGGTAGTGAAACATGGACTGTGGGAAAACCGGAACAGAAGAGAATCGAAGCACTTGAGATGTGGTGCTATAGACGAATGTTGAAAATTAGGTGGACTAATAAGGTAAGGAATGAGGAGGTTCTACGCAGAATCGGAGAGGAAAGGAATATGTGGAAAACACTGATAAGGCGAAGGGACAGGATGATAGGACATCTGCTAAGACACGAGGGAATGACTTCCATGGTACTAGAGGGAGCTGTAGAGGGCAAAAACTGTAGAGGAAAACAGAGATTGGAATACGTCAAGCAAATAATTGAGGACGTAGGTTGCAAGTGCTGCTCTGAGATGAAGAGGTTGGCACAGGAAAGGAATTCGTGGCGGGCTGCATCAAACCAGTCAGTAAACTGAGGACCAAAGAAAAAAGTTCTAGGGGACTGATGACCTCAGATGTTAAGTCCCACAGTGCTTAGAGCCATTTGAACCAGAAGAACGTCTATGAATTGCTTCCACGTCTTACTTTAATCTGCCGTAATGTGGGGTTCCAAATACTGCAACAGTGCTGAAGAATGAGTCGCAAGAGTGTTCTGTATGCACTCTCCTTTACATAGGGTGGGGCAAATAAAAGTGGCCCAAAGAACAGAGTTCCAGGGTGCAAAGACACACAGCAGAGGAAAGGAAATAAAGTACTAATCTGCCAATAACAGATGATGAAAGTGGCCATCATTCATCTTTTGGCACTTTTGGGCCCTGATCAGCAATTTGCTGAAGGCGAATCGTAGCTGGACTGCTGGAATTGCTACTATATCATCCACTCGTCGGGCCCCTTTCATTTGCCCTTACCCTGTAGATGGGCTACACTGTACTAGATTTCTTCCAATAAATCGAAGGCGACCATCCGTCATCCCTACTACAGACCTTAAGTGCTCATTCCATGCCGCTTTGCACACTGAGAGTGTTTCAGAGAGAAGTATCGGTTAGCTGCGTTTATACACGTCTGGTTTAAATGTCGCACTTCTACACTAATGAAGAGTATGCAGATACGGTGTACGTTTACGGCTTCTGCAGTGGTAGTGATGCTGCTGCTGTCGGTCATTCGAAATAGGGGCTATGTCCTTGTGCAGCTTTTTGCTTCAAATCATCGTTGTTGTCATATCCCGGACTATTGACCATTTCTGCTGACCTAGTAGATAGTGTCGGAAGTTCCATGCGGCTTTTCGCGGATGATGCTGTAGTATACAGAGAAGTTGCAGCATTAGAAAATTGTAGCGAAATGCAGGAAGATCTGCAGCGGATAGGCACTTGGTGCAGGGAGTGGCAACTGACCCTTAACATAGCCAAATGTAATGTATTGCGAATACATAGAAAGAAGGATCCTTTATTGTATGATTATATGATAGCGGAACAAATACTGGTAGCAGTTACTTCTGTAAAATATCTGAGAGTATGCGTGCGGAACGATTTGAAGTGGAATGATCATATAAAATTAATTGTTGGTAAGGCGGGTACCAGGTTGAGATTCATTGGCAGAGTGCTTAGAAAATGTAGTCCATCAACAAAGGAGGTGGCTTACAAAACACTCGTTCGACCTATACTTGAGTATTGCTCATCGGTGTGGGATCCGTACCAGATCGGTTTGACGGAGAAGATAGAGAAGATCCAAAGAAGAGCGGCGCGTTTCGTCACAGGGTTATTTTGGTAACCGTGATAGCGTTACGGAGATGTTTAATAAACTCAAGTGGCAGACTCTGCAAGAGAGGCGCTCTGCATCGCGGTGTAGCTTGCTCGCCAGGTTTCGAGAGGGTGCGTTTCTGGATGAGGTATCGAATATATTGCTTCCCCCTACTTATACCTCCCGAGGAGATCACGAATGTAAAATTAGAGAGATTAGAGCGCGCACGGAGGGTTTCAGACAGTCGTTCTTCCCGCGAACCATACGCGACTGGAACAGGAAAGGGAGGTAATGACAGTGGCACGTAAAGTGCCCTCCGCCACACACCGGTGGGTGGCTTGCGGAGTATAAATGTAGATGTAGATGTTACGCCTAGAAAATTAATCGATATGACTACATCAAGCAGCACACCACTATTACTGCAGCCCAACATCATAGGATAGTTATTCCTACTCATCACTGTTAACTTATATTTTTCCACTTTCAGAACAAACTTCCATTCAACATATCAAATAGAAACCCTGTCCAGGTCCTACACTCACGCAACGATGGAACTTTCCAGTGCACTATAGCTTCATCAACAAGCAATCGCAGATTGCAGCTCACCCTATTCGAGACGTAATGCATACAGAGAACAAAAGCGGGGCCGGCCAGAGTGGCCGAGCGGTTCTAGGCGCTACAGTCTGGAACCGCGCGACCGCTACGGTCGCAGGTTCGAATCCTGCCTCGGGCATGGATGTGTGTGATGTTCTTAGGTTAGTTAGGTTTAAGTAGTTCTAAGTTCTAGGGGACTGATGACATCAGACGTTAAGTCCCATAGTGCTCAGAGCCATTTGAACCATTTTTGAACAAAAGCGGACCCATCATTGTTTCCTGGGGCACTCCCACATTTCGATGGCTTGTATTGGAGAAGCATAAAGTAGAAAATCATTCGAAGCCCTTTTAAAAGCAACATTTCGGCATACTCCTTCGATGGTTTAAGCAAGCCACTACGAGCTAAAGCTGGATGGCGAAAAAGAGAGATGAAATTTATTGTTCTTAGATGCCAGACTTGTGACTAAATCATAGCGCTACCTCGTTCGATGAACAAGTGAAGAGTTTCGCTTTCTTGCTAGGACTGTTTGAGCAATGTTTCATCTGTAGAGTCTGTGTATGAAGTATAAGGGTATATTAACAAGTATCGACTGTTAACTCAGGCTCTACTGACAGGGAATATCCAATACATTCAAAAGGTCGCTTAGGTTCGTCAAGGGTTTGTTCATCTCAGGGGAGTAAGGTAAAGAATTACTAGAAGCTTGAGGAGGAAGTACAAAATACTTTGAAGATCCAGTTACCAGTAAAAAAAATCTAACGTAACAGTAAGGATCCCTTCTCTCATGACATATTCCCTTATTGTGATGTATCTAAAGATTAATTTCACTAGCCCGCATGAAACTTAACGCGTACTTTTCCCACGGTTCGACCCATGAACGAAATTAAGGCAACATCTGTCATTTCAGGGTTTTATTTTGTCGTAAATATACTGTGTTGGCACTCTATCTCAATATCGCCTAAATGGCTCTGAGCACTATGGGACTTAACTGCTGTGGTCATCAGTCCCCTAGAACTTAGAACTATTTAAACCTAACTAACCTAAGGACATCACACACATCCATGCCCGAAGCAGGATTCGAACCTGCGACCGTAGCGGTCGCGCGGATTCAGACTGTAGCGCCTAGAACCGCTCGGCCACTCCGGACGGCCCAATATTGCCTAAATAGCACTTTTAACTTATTTAATTGCCGTTATTTGCTCGGCATACACTTATCAGATACGAAGAAGATAATGTTCAGTACATAGTCTCAAAAAAAATTTAAAAAAAAGAAAGAGTTCAAATGTGTGTGAAATCTTATGGGACTTAACTGCTAAGGTCATCAGTCCCTAATCTTACACACTACTTAACCTAAATTATGCTAAGGACAAACACACACACCAATGCCCGAGGGAGGATTCGAACCTCCGCCGGGACATAGTCTCAAGTCAAGACAGCACTATCTGTGACGTAAAAGAGCGTTTACACACGAGACTACATATTGAACGTTGCCATTGATTTGTGTCAAATGAGTGCTGTGTTCTGAAACACGTAACTGCAATTAAATAAGTTAAAGGTGCGGTGTATAAGGAACCTGAGATAAATAGTTTAACATGTTTTAATACGCATATGCGGGAGTTATTTCATTTGTTAACACTATACAGGTGGTGCTTAGAAATTGCACGATTGTTCTCTCGATTGAGGCATCTACTGCATACTGTCGTGGTACCCTTTATGTACGAGCGAGTGCACCTTACTGCTGGTCGTTTATTCGCTGTGGAGACACAATTTATGCTAAGATAACTTATTTCGTTGAAACGAAAGTTTCCTCGTATTGGTTACTGACACACATACGCACCGGTAACGCACTGCCGCAACGGTGACGCAATATACAGACTATCACTTACAGCAGTATGTAAACAAAATTCGCTTTTCTGTATTCTCTTATCTTCTACTTCTTCTTCCCCGTCAGTAATGGTCACGGCTGTTTCTCTAGCGCTACACACTAGAATCAATGAATTCTTCCTAAACCAATAATAAGTGCGCGCGTACACACACACACACACACACACACACACACACACACACACACACACACACACACAGAGAGAGAGAGAGAGAGAGAGAGAGAGAGAGAGAGAGAGAGAGAATCACTTATCATTGGCCTATTTACTTCAGTTACGTCGTCACATTCTCACAAACGCAGCTGTTGACGGAAAGTGCGCGACACCGTACCAAGTTCAAAGGAAACTAACTGGCACGGTTCGAAGAAATGGGACCCTAGTAATCAGTTAGCGTCATAGGGAAACCACAGAAGCACGGTTGCTTCAGGAGAACTGCGCATAATAGGGATTTGAAGCTTCGTGCAAAGGCGTACCCAGATCAGTTTTTCACAAACGTGCCTTTGTACCTCACAGCGTTCTGATTTGTGTTTCAGCACACCGACAAACTCTGCAGAGCTTCACAGGAAAACTGCTGTCAATCCAATGATTGATTTGAACATCACAGTGCACATGGTACAGTTTGATGCTGGTACGCCGTGAACTTTGAAGTGACTTAACCAGCCAGTTGGAAGGGGACCTACTGTTTAGCGTTAATTCCAGACCACGGTAGAACTTCAGAAAAAAGTTATTCCTGAACGAATACGTGATGGACTTTCGACGCGAGGTGTTTTCCGCATTTCAACCCAAAGCAGTAAAGACTTAAAGCTCCATTCGCTCTTAATATCTGATCCTGCTGACATCTAAGGCGTTGTGTTATTATCCCATTAAGAAAGGCAGCTATGGAAGGACTACGCAAAACCGTGGTGTGCTGATTATAGCCAGAGCCCTTAACGCTGTTGGCCTAGGATGGAAGAGGATATCTGTCGAGATTTTCAAAGGAACCATCCCAACGTTTGCATGAAGTCATCCAGATATTTCAGAAAATTTAAATTCACATGACCGAGGATTTGAAACCTGCTCTCTCAGTATACATGTACAGCACCAATTTGTTCGGTTCGGCTAATAGATAAGAAACAGCAGCGAGAGGAAAATATTTTGATCTGCTATTAGAAACTGTACTGCTGTGTCTTAGCTTTGTGGTAATCAGATCCCTACCTAGCGGAGAAAAAGACTGTTTCCAAGACTGGTCGGATGAGGTCATTTTTGCTTTTTGAGAAATACTTGTGAAAGTTAATGAAATCAACTACATTTCGTGATACTTTTATTGCTGAAACAGAAGCATACGATGTAAGCACGGGTCGACGCTAACTTACTACTGTCACATCGTGCTTTTCCGCCTGCCTCTTGCACGATACCGTCTCATTATTTACACACGAGTCTACTTTAAACGTGGCAATAGTACGAGTTACAAATGCAGTTTAACTTAGTTGTTTCAGATTTTTTGTTGGGGGGGGGGGGGGGGGAGTTTACCAGAGTCACCTGATTCGTTTAATGCTGCCCGCCACAAATTCTTTTCCTGTGCCACCCTCTTCATGTTTCATGTAAGAGCAGGAACTACTCCAAACATCTACAATTGTTTTTTGGAAATATTCGAGTCTCTGGCTTCCCCGAAAGTTCTCAACCTCGCAGTTCCTTTAAGTACCATGGAAGTTATCCCTGATGTCTGAAGACGTGGCCCATCCTACAGTCCATTCTTATTGTCAAGGTTTTTCCATACGTTCCTTTATCCGTCCATTCTGCGGAGAACCACCACGTTCTTATCTTAGCAGTCCGCTTAGCGCTTAACGCCCGTCTGTAACACATCTCAAACGCTTGATTTTATTACCGAATGAAGTGGCGCAATGGTTACCATGCTGGACTGGTATTCGAGGGGGAGGGGGGGGGGGTACGATAGTTCAAATCCGTATCCCCCGTCCGGCCATCCACATTTAATTTAGGTTTTGCGCTTCAGGTTCATGACGGGATGGTTCCTTTGAACGGACACGGCAGATTTCCTTCCCCATCCTTGCAACATTCCGAGTGTGTGCACAGTCTCTAATGACCTCGATCTCGATGGGACGTTAAACCCCAACGCTCCCTTCCTTCCTTCCTTCCTTCCTTCCTTTCCTCGATTCTCTTCTTTTCCGTTTCTGAATGCTCATAGTTCATCTTTTCCATATAAATATTTTTAACGTTCACTGGACAAATTTGGGTCAATATTCTGTTCATGTGTCTTGTAACTCCCTGCCACACATCTGTATCGGACACGTAAACCGACGTCTAGAACAGTTGTGTGACGTTCAGATCTTGTAGTCAGCGTTGTTGTGCACGGTCAGATTGCTCCATGTCGGCGGCCGCTCGGGTAAGCGTGTGCAAACAGTCGGCCGTGCAGCCCCGAGAAGCCACTAAACTGGGACGCTGCAGCCCCTTACGTAACGTATAAACACAGCGCAGGCCACCCAACGGACAACGTCGGCCTGACGTCACGGTGATTCAGAAGGCAACACTCGTCCATCACACTTACTTGCCAAGAGGGCAAACGTTACTGATGATACATGAAAGCCGTTCTTCTGATATATATACGTATCAGAAAATTAGTCCCCTGCCGCGTTTTCCTGGCTGGAAGTGAAGGTTAATCTCAGAAACTACTCTATGCGTTTTAATACGGTTTTCATCAATAGAATGATTCATGGGGAGGGTTTATACATATAAATTATTACCGCTACGCCAGAGAAGTCATCCGACTTAGTGCTACCCTTAGGAAGCCGGGGCATGTTGCTAGTGTTAAACAAATGAGTGGGTGTAACACGAAACATGAGTGCAATCAGTGTTGAAAACCCTCGATGACGTTACTAATGAAGATCCAGACACATTGTCCGTTAGCTTCGTTTCTTTTTTTATTAGGAGGAGGTAAGTTTTTCCCAATGTTAAGTTGTAACACATACAAAGATCCGACGATAGACATGGCTTAATAATAGACGTCCGACTGTGAAGCTGAATAAAAATATGAAGTCGTCCTCAATCCGAAGGTTAATCCCAGTAGAGTTTGTATGCGTAGGCCAAGTTCATCCTCTGACCGACCCAGCAACTTATAGAGGATTCCGAACCGTGGTCTAATAAGGAAGCGAACTTACAACATTCGGTGTGCAGATTATATGCAATAGGCAGACAACGTTACAATTTGAAAATATCCACCAGTAGAAGTGAAGTTATGGCACACCATGGGGTAACATCTAGTCGGATCAAAAATTGTTGCTGGAGGCAAATCATTGGAACGGGTCTTCAATTTCAGATATTTAGGGTGCGATATCAACTTACTCGTAAATAGTGATAATGATGTACATAATGATAGCAATAAATTTCATCACATAACGTGTGAAACTATAAGTAAAACATTAAGAAGCAGACTAGGAGAGATACGAAATTACAGTTTTAGAAAACAACGGCTGTGCCTGTCTTGCTCTATTGAAGTGTACCTTGGATTGAAAAAAGAAAGGGGTAAATGGATCATACAATCAGCTGAAATGAGATTTTTGAGATTTTTTAAGACATTTCAGGAGTTGCTCTCGGAGGATCTTACAATAAATAATGTACGAGAAGATTTAGGGAAACTGGAAGAAATAAGAAGAAATTGAGGTAACATCTTAAACGTATGAAAGAAGACAGAATTCCAGTTATTGTAAACAAATAAAAGACGTCAAGAAAAAGAGACGTTGGAAGACGGAGAAAAAAATGGTCTTAAAATATGAGGTCGGATCAGACATGATGCCTAAACGATGACGTGGAGAATAAGAAAAACAAGACGACAAAGAATATGACTGTCAGAGGCGAAAGCAGTAACATCTGGCAGAAGATACCTTTAGATGGTATAGATACAATATTAAACTGAGAGACCCTGAGGTACGAAACAGATATATGATAAGTACAATTGTCATTGATACTCCTATAGTCGAAAGATTCAAGCGATATGATGAGCTCAGACATTGCCTCCATTGCCTCTAACACGTACTGTATTTTGAAAAAAAAAAAAAACTTATGCGTTACGAATAATGTGGTGCTGAATTGGTAACCTTCATATCAACAATAATTCTGCACTGACGGATCAGTGCGGTTTCCGGTGAGTATCACATACCGCCACTAAGTAAGACCACAATATTTCAGGTAATATACTTTATTACAATCAAAATGTGCGTAGATATCTAGCTGTACCGGTTTCGAGTGGATAATTCCTTTAAATAGTATGACTCTTGACACCATATTGGGTCGAGCGTCATCGTACATAGTAGGGCGCAAACAAAACACAATAGGCACTACAAAAGACTGTCCAGTCGTAACCACGATAGCCAAAATTACGCTAAAGTGTCTTTTTATTGCAAAATAAAGTGTACTCTTTGCCTAACATGGCAAACGAACAAAATATTTCTAAGCAAGTCGTGCCTTTCACTAACTTATGCACACTGAAATATAAATATGTATTACACACTATTTATAGTAGCGACATCCGGAACGACAGAGCGAAAGAGTATTCATTTTTCAGGATTCTACTGCAAGAAAAATTATCTGCATGTAGGAGTACTATCTGACGTTCAAAATATCACAAATGGGTGAAAGGTCGACGGCATCGCATGATTCCTTGTTGTAAAATATCTGCCGATTTGGTGCAGTAGCCGTTATACGGTGCAGGCACATCTTAAGAAATCTTAAAGCTGTAAGTCCAAGTTACAGTAAGTTTTTAATGATTTGTTACCTTTCCAACGACTTTTGTAGGCAAACTTCAATCTTTATAAGAATCGTAATGTCATTCGATGGAGGCAATCTGATTTGAATTGAAGGTTCTATTTATCAAGTGCGAAATGCGAAAGTATTTCAGAGTTAGTTTGAAATCAGTAAGAAATGAGCTAGCATGAGATTGTTGTTTTTCGTGACCTTTTGCTTGTGCTATGTTTTATCCGAGGAAAGGCACAATATTTCGAAAATGGGCAGGTTAATCATCTGCGGCTCTGATAGTAGCACTGTCGGTCGTAACAAGAAACACTGCGATTGAATGTAATTTCAGGAAATGGAAACATATTTGCACCTCCAGTTACTCGCAACATCCCTGAAGCCTCAAATATGCATAGATCATTGTCTCTGCTATGTAAGTACCGCGAAGCGGGAGATTTTAAAGTGATCTGATCTTCAAATTTATTTTGCATCCAAATGATACATTTTCGGTTCTCAGTCAAACCTTATCAACTACGTCTCCTACACAACCCCTGGAAGCCTGTAGCAGGAATTGTGATCACCCAGTAATCTGTACACAGCGAGTATTGTGTACTCCACCTCTTCCTTCGATTTTCCCCCTGCATTATTTGATTCTGGGAGAATTTATCGTTTTAATAATGACATGTTTGCTTATAGAAGCTTCGCTAGCTTTGCATGTTGTTTAAAGTACAACATACACAACATCCCTCTTTGCCTTACCGCGACATATATAAGGTTTACTGCTGTTGAAACAAGGCTTCCTTTCGCATGCTCTGATAAGCTTGCACAGCAATTTGCTACTGATTTGCTGCATGTCGTTTAACGTAAGACTTCTATAAAGACTGCCCCCACAACTGAAGTTCATTTGTACAGTCCTGCACATTGTCGGTATGCACTTTGGTATGAATCAACAAGCTTGCAAGATTTAAAATCGACCAAGCTTCATACAGCCTCCACAGTCCTAATCCTTGAGCAACATTCAACTACATGCTTGCACGAAGTGCCTTCTTCAGCATGCTTGCCAATCTTGGAGTTACGCGTGTGACTGCTTTTAATAAACAACGAAATATCCTATAAGATGCCCATCTCTATGCAAACCTTTGATATCACCTCCCATTGCACTCACTCACAAACTTTATTTATGGTAAGTAACATGCTTATAAATCTTAAACTCAAACCCCAGGGTATGTAGCAGCCTGACTAGAAGGAAACACCACTCAGAAAACGAAATTATTAGAAGTATATTACGTTCATCACTAAATCATGTGAGGATGTGTATTGTAGTGAGTGGAAATCATTCACGCATGACTTAGGGATGCTACCCACCGGCGTCAGCCGATAATATATACCCCTGGAGAGTGACATCAAGCAGGGCAGTTGGGGGGACGAGAAGAAGCTGGGACCGGACGAGAGTGAACGCTGGCAAATGAGGTGAGGAAATAGTGAGATAATTAACAGTTTTGAGACAGAGTACTGAATACAACAAGTTTATTCAAATACAACATAGTGAAAACAAGTCGTGCAATATATAATGACAGTGTATGATTATGGTAACAATTGGTGTCATATTACAATAGTGAAAATAATAAATGTTAATGGTTCAAATCGCTCTGAGCACTATGCGACTTAACTTCTGAGGTCATCAGTCCCCTAGAACTTATAAGCACTTAAACCTAACTAACCTAAGGACATCACACACATCCATGACCGAGGCAGGATTCGAACCTGCGACCGTAAATTAGCTTACTATGCCTACTTTCATTCACTGCTTTCGTATGGCATCATATTCTGGGGTAACTCATCGTTGAGTAGAAAAGTACTCATTGCTCAAAAACGTGTAATCAGAATAATTGCTGGAGCCCACCCACGGTCATCCTGCAGACATCTATTTAAGGATCTAGGGATGCTCACAGTAACCTCACAGTATACATATTCACTTATGAAATTTGTTGTTAATAATCCAACCCAGTTCAAAAGTAATAGCAGTGTGCATAGCTATAACACCAGGAGAAAGGATGATCTTCACTATGCAGCGTTACATCTGACTTTGGCACAGAAAGGGGTAAATTATACTGCCACAAAAGTCTTTGGTCACCTACCAAACAGCATCAAAAGCCTGACAGATAGCCAACCAACATTTAAAAATAAATTAAAAGAATTTCTAGATGACAACTCCTCCTACTCATTGACTGAATTTTTAGATATAAATTAAGGGAAAAAAAACAAGTTAAACATTAGTGTCATGCAATATTTTGTGTAATGTAATAACTTGTACAGACATCTTTTATTAACCTGACACGTTCCACATCATTACGAAGTGTCGTATTCATGATCTATGGAACAAGTATTAACCTAATCTAATCTAGCGGTCCCGCGGTTCCCGACTGTAGCGCCTAGAGCCGCACGCCCACCCCGGCTAGTGTTAATTTACTTCAAGAAGGAAACGACACACTACATTGAAGCACAGTCGTATTAAGGTATGAAAGAACTGATTTTTGATGCAGGAATTGCACCATAATTCTTCAAACGGAGACGACGACCTGGGAACGTCAGAGTTGTTTCCATGTTGCAGACAATCGACGTAATTTTCCTTTCAGTCAGATTTCATTCATAAATGCATTCACATTCATTAACTGAGTATTAACGTTAACATTTAACAGACGTAACAGAAGGCTTACTATACTTGACTTACAATATAAGAATAAATAGTTTTGACAAACGGGGACATTATTCAAGTCGATCCGTGACAGGATAGGAAAGCTTACGTTGTATAGCCATCCCGTCGCCTTCTGTACGAGCAATTCTGACGCAATAGCAGTAAGCGGCCGGTTCGGTTACTGATTGGTCGCTCTGGCGGCAGTGGCAGCAACAGGTGAGCGGGCGGGATTCTCTCGGGCGTCCTCACGGAAAGAGAGAGCGGGGGTCACGGCCTCTACACAAAAGCTCGTGATTACGCTTTAATTGCCACACAAAATATACGCTGACAACGGCTGTCTCCTCCCGCCCATTACGGATTCCGTCTTCGTCCTTCTCCGGCACTTATCGCCGCCTAGCCATTAAGATTCCGCAGCAGTTTGCTAGAATTAGAAGCCCGTAATTATGGCTGCCTCACCGGTCAAATTAACCAAGGAGAAAAAACTGAAGAAAATACCACACACAGACTAGCTGATAATAAGAAACTTTCAGTTAAATGAGGATTATTGATTTGCGGCCACTTCTCAAACATAACTACGTATCATTTCTTTGTGAAATTAGATTACTATTATAAACAAAGACACCGAGCGTGGTGCCACAGTGGTTATCACACTGGACTCACATTTGGGAGAACGGCACTTCAAATCCTCGTCCAGCTACCCAAAAGAGATTCTTTGGTTTCGCTAATTCGTTTAAGTCAAGTTAAAGGATTTCATCCTCCTCCATATATATATCGAGCTTGTGTTGTGCTCCATCTCTCTCATGATCTCGTCGTCGACGGGACGTTAAACTTTAATCTTTCTTTTTCATTAACACGTACAAAGATTCTATTAATGCAGTTATTGCAGTTGTAACGTATCTGTGTTAATACGTGACGTGGAGAACATATGGCATCTGCACAGAAGGTTTTGATGTAAATTTTCTTGGCCAAGCCAACTTTTAACTAGGAAAAGACGTTTTACATGTGAACTTATACTACCACGATGTTTTTGTTTCTTCAAATGTATTACAGCCGTGGACTGGCATTTAATTTAAAACACATCAGCAGTAGCTCTTTACACCACCGAAAAAGGACTTTTTCAAGTACTTCTTCTCGGCGGGGCAACATCTGCACAAAATCATTATTGTTTAAGCCACATGCTATGGTAAGTATTCTATCAATTCCTCTCAACGGACCTAAGACGCCCTTACACCAGCCCAGAAGGGCTATGTCGTTTGCGACCTCTTCATTGCTATCTTCTCCCCTTGCATTTTCATTCGTCTACCGGAAGTTTCTTTCACTTGGCGCATCGCCTCTCGTACTTACAAGGTGAATAACAGTGTGATACCTACTTCCTGCCTTACACATATATATAGTAATTATAAAGACCATGAAACATTAAAAAAACCGGAGTAAGTAAATGGCTAAACACTAAGCAACAAATGATACAGTACGTGAATGACAAAGTCTAAATATTTGCTGTGAACGTCGTTCCAACAAATGTAGTTTGGAAAACCGCCGACAGGGGCGCCAACGGCTCTAGTTGCTAAAAACGGCGGAGAACCAAGTAGAACAACCATTTATTGCGCTACAATTTGCCCTCTGCTAATAAGTAGAGAGCGTGCAAAGAGCTTTCCGTGGCTATTCCAAGCGACACCACCAGTTTACAGGAGTATAGTGAAGTGGTAGCTGGCCGGGGTGGCCGAGCTGTTCTAGGCGCTACAGTCTGGAACCGCGCGACCGCTACGGTCGCAGGTTCGAATCCTGCCTCGAGCATGGATGTGTGTGATGTCCTTACGTTAGTTAGGCTTAAGTAGTTCTAAGTTCTAGGGGACTGATGACCTCAGAAGTTAAGTCCCATAGTGCTCAGAGCCATTTGAACTATCTGATTTTGAAGTGGTACAAGAAATTCGAGGATTATGTTTGTGTGAAGCAAAACGTTGGGGCCGAGAGGGCGTGGCAGAACAGGCAGTAGATCGTGAGAGGGACGTGATATCGTGAACTGCCACAAAGTCTACCTATGTATTTACTGTACTGCAGAACTGAACATCCCGCAGTCAGTAGTGTCGAAAATCATTCGTTAGCGATTAAGAGTGAAACTATGTAAATCGCAGCTCATGAAATGACGACAAATGGACTTTATCACGTACGTAACAAATGTCTCTTAGGAGAGACAAGTATATGACAGACAGGGGACAGCGAGAAAGTAGAATGGGAGTAAGGAAGGATGACACTGAAACTAAAATTTCGAGTGTCTTCGCTGCATTCTGATTGCATCATGACACTGCGCGCAACTGACCACTGAAAGCGGCGCTCGCCTTTCCATTTCATTTCATTTCAGAGACAACGAACTCGGCTTGTTGACAGCAGATAGAGAGCAGCGTTGACCAAAGAGCGCCATCTGCAAACACTGAAGAGAGTACAGTTTACTCGGCCTGCATACCAGATAGTTGTAGGCACGACCACTGACACTGCACGCAGTCTAATCCTTACCCTTAGCAAGGATATTATTATTTGGAATGTAGATTGTGGTGAGATGCTGATCTGTAGCGTACCCCGAGGCGCAGGTTAGGGTAAAGGTGGCAGTTTAGTTGTGTTGGCGACTCGGTTTCGCAGGCTTCAGTTAAACCACAGGATCATACTGTACTGAGAGAAAATCTAATGAACAAATACTAATAAATTAAAGTTAAGAAGACATTGATCAACATGCTAAAGGGATCAAAAACTAAAACATTGGATACCTAATTCGACGTAAATGAGTGACAAAGAAACATCTTAGAAAGAAAAGTTCTGGGAAAAAGATAAAGAGGCATGGAGTTACCAGCGAAATGGATTGAAGCACTGTAACCACATGTTACAGATGGCGAGGGTTACAGAGGGACGGCCACGTCAACGAGATATTACCTTTAGTGTTTGATGATGATGATGATTATGATTAGGAAGATTCACTTCCAAAGAGAACAGGAGCTTTTGCCTGTCGATCACCGGCCACGGGAGAACTGTTGCTCTTCGTTTTTCGCACTAACTGCGAACCTTTGTAATGTTTAATGTATCGCCAAATCCTGTTTCAGGTAATTCAGTATTTGGAAGACATGGAATAGGAAAGTTTCACAAACGGCAATCGACAGCGGAAGAAATTCGTCACGTCACAAGTCAACCTACACATCAGCAACAGTTCAATGCGTGCAGTGGAACTATAAGTGGGGACAGGCAAAAAAGAGGCAGTAGTACATCGTTAATGCATAATGGGGCGCCAATACATTTCAGTCACACAGCACGAAACGCCCCGGAAGATATTTACCGTAATTGTATATTACACCACAAGAGGATGCGTGTGTGGAAGCAAACGAAGGGCATTCGCTACATTTTCGATTATGGAAGTTTCTAAAATGTTCGTTCGCGAGTCAAAAGGGAGGGATTTTGTGACAAACATTTACATCAACTTTTTTCTTTGTTTTTGTGTGAGGAATCCATCCACTGTATCTGCAAAATTATTTCTGATCTACCAAGTGTGGATCTCACACACATCACCAGGATACCAGTAAAGACATTAAAAAAGTTCCATGAGCATTCTCTTTCGTAGACATTAAACTAGAACTTTATTTTACTAATGAACAGAACCATCATATTCGCTTTACCTTCGTCTATGCCATAGTCTCATTTTATGTTCCACTGTACTGTCACTTTAAATTATTAGTGTTGCTGGTTATGATCTACTAATTTAGGACTATTGTGTTTTTAAGTGTATTGATGGGTGAAGACAAATAGTACAGGATGATCGCATCGTACACATCTACGTAGCTGTCCAGGGTCGAGTAGAAATTCACTTCATTACCGGTCCTAATTGGCATCAAAAAGAGTTATTTCCCAAGGTAAATGATTCAGCAATCACTATACTATCTTTAAAGGATCCAGTCTTGTACTAGAGATGAGCTAGGAGTTTCAGAGATTCATCCCCCTTCTCAGATGATATTGCGGACTTAAATGAACTGTTTGTGCTATTTATCTAGTACTTATTTATTTTTGCATTTATTTCGCGTAACAAGAATAGAGTCTTTCAACCTCCTCTACCCTTATTTGTCTGCTTGAGTGTTTTCTACTCGTTCCTTTAGTTTGTACCAGTAATTATGTATATTTTATTGGCCTTTGGCATTAACCACTAAGGCACAGAAATGAATAACTATAGATATGGTATATAGTATCACATATACAGCATACACATTAGCAATTACGTTTATTCCAGGTAAACTTCATGGTACAGCCTGTACACTCACGCACTCAGCACAGTTCATATATCACAACTTCTAACGCTGGTACCTTTCAGTCTGGCTTGTAACTGGACATCCGTTTCTTGCAGAAACTGGGCAACAATGACATAGTCCGTTGTGGACAGTTGTCGAAAAAGGTCCGTCAGGGATGTAGGTTGAGGAATTCCTGCTCTGATGAAGGCCTTAAGAAACTTGCGGCGTTGTCCCTCATGGCGTGAACATCCTAGTATCACATGGTTGAGATCTGCAGTTTCAGTTGGGTGGACTTCGCAATATGGAGATGGCTGAACTTTCATCCTACAAAGATGTGAAGCGTAACAGCCGTGACTCAGCCGGATGTGTGATACGGTAGTTGTAGGACTTCTAGATTGGTTGACTTGGTAGAACCAAGTTTGTCGCGAAATATTCGGTTGTATTGCGGCATGATGTCTTCTTTTAGGCTGATGTGAGATCTCTCACGTACGTGACCACTCTCGATGAACCGTTTTCTTCACGCCAGTAACAAACCTGTCTGTGGAAGGCAGGTACAGTAAGGCTGGACACCAGTCACGCTTTGTTTTGTCAGGTAGTCCGCCATCTCATTACATATATATATAATTTATCAGGTGATTTTTTTTCTTTTGTTAGAGCTTGATTCTTTCTCTCAGGGATATTATCTTTTATCCCTTTTACTTACGTGCATAAGTAAATATGAAACGGGTTCTTGAAGGGCCGCTGTTATTCATGTACCACCTATAGATTTTGAACGTGATGACTAAAATATAGTTGCTGTTAACTGAACTGAATGTAATTTTGTTAATTTCTATTTATTGATTGCAAAGCAAGACTCGAGAAAATTTCGATTGTTGCCATGGAGCGGCCAAGATAAAACTTACTGAACTAATGGAATCTGTATAATTTAGAAAATGAACAATTAGTTTATTTTAGCAGAATACAGAATAACGTACATAAAATACGTGTAGCCGCTCAATGGCTGCCTTCCGTATCGCGAAACGAAACAGTGTGTGTACCGTAAAGTACGTCCGTCCTCTTCGGCCGTACAATCGCGTCTCTTAGCGATCCTTTATTGGTTTCATAGACGTGTTTTAAATAAAGATGCTACTTTTAAATTATCGCTGCATATCAGTTTTTTTTCTTTTCAAGAATTTTAACTGTATCTTTCATACTAATTATATTCATAAAATTCGTTAAGCGTTTACAAATAATTTTTAGTTCACCCTTAACAAATGGTTCAAATGGCTCTGAGTACTATGGGACTTAACTGCTGAGGTCATCAGTCCCCTAGAACTTAGTACTACTTAAACCTAACTAACCTAAGGACATCATACACATCCATGCCCGAGGCAGGATTCGAACCTGCGACAGTAGCAGTCGCGCGGTTCCGGGCTGAAGCGCCTAGAACCGCTCGGCCACCACGGCCGACCACCCTTAACACTTCACAATATTGTTCACTCCTTACAACCGATAAAAATGTCAATATTTATGTGACGTACCGTCACAGATACCAGAGTGTCCCTTGATCCGTAATAACTGGACACGTTTATGTTGAGTTTTACACTGATAGAGTAACTTAATTACATCGAGTACATGGCGGTTAGTGTGGGAGCCCTATTTCTACTTTTCCAGTTTTTCCAGTGCACTCCTCGAACCCGTAACAATAAGGATGTCCTTGAACTGATCTGCGGCATATGGAAGGGGTTCTTTAGTTGCAAAGACTTCTGCAGTGAAGATGCTTACTTCCGTCGATAGCTCAAGATAGTGGATCTCCGCAGAAGCTGTAACAGTGTGTGTAGTATGTTACTTCATTCTTCCAGTTCACAGTCCAGTCGTCCTACCACCCACAATGTCTCTCGTTTCTTTTGAAAGCGTGTCCATGCAGCTCATTTGAAGCTGCCTAGTCATAGCGTCCCCCTTCCCTCGTAATCACCAGTTTACACAGATAAGGGGGTGAAACATAGCCTGTAGAGGAATTAAATGGAGGGTGGAAGCCACACCCAATCCGGTAGACA
The DNA here is from genome assembly GCF_023864345.2 of Schistocerca serialis cubense. Classification (NCBI taxonomy): domain Eukaryota; kingdom Metazoa; phylum Arthropoda; class Insecta; order Orthoptera; family Acrididae; genus Schistocerca; species Schistocerca serialis. The sequence continues at coordinate 964,634,749 of NC_064639.1, forward strand.
ATGTAAGAGTTACGCCCCGCGCTATCGCGCCGACTGACAGTGTTTCTGTTTGTGGAGGACTGCCGGGCAGGTACGGCCGCGGGCGTGGTAGTGAGTGGCGGAGGGTGGGAGGCGACGGCGGCGCTCCGATATCGCTATCGGAGCAGAGTGCCGGGTTTTAGGGGCCTCTCGTCTCTCCGCCCCCCTCTCCCTCCCCCCCTTTCTCTCGCCCGGTGACCCGCGCCGGCTGTGGTATGCGCTCGCCGGCACGTACGCCACGGCGGCCTTCAGGGGTCACGGCGCCGCCGATGTCGCCGCCGTAATAACCACACATCACTCCAAAGCCTCTTACCGGCCACCCGGCCGCCTTAATAAACCCATCGCCAGGCCTTTCGCCGTCCTTGCAGCCGAAAACACTTTTCCACCGCGCAATTAAACATCGGGATCTCGCAGTATCAACGCTCAGCTTGTTTCCGAAGAGGAGGATCTGTAAGTCACGTAAGAATTACATGGTGGACCACGAGAAACAACACACTTTCAGTAGACCACCTTGCTAAGATATAGGGTAAGGTAAGGTAATTTTATAGGATTTTGTTACATGGTTGCTGCGATAACCATCCAATGCACTGTTTCCTCTTTTCGGCAACAGATGACACGGTAGTGCCTTCTCGAATTACGCCATAGTTGCTCCCTTCCACGGCCAGTGGAATGTACTGCCAGAACAAGCTAGTGTTGTGTGATGCGCGTCATGGAAGCAGGGCTGTTTGTTCCTTTGTTGTTGATGTGGTCTTCAGTCCAGAGACTGGTTTGATGCAGCTCTCCATGCTACTCTGCCCTGTGCAAGCTGCTTCATCTCCCAGTACCTACTGCAACCTACATCCTTCTGAATCTGCTTAGTGTATTCATCTCTTGGTCTCCCTCTTCGATTTTTATCCTCCACGCTGCCCTCCAATACTAAATTAGTGATCCCTTGATGCCTCAGAATATGTCCTACCAAACGATCCCTTCATCTAGTCAAGTTGTGCCACAAATTTCTCTTCTCCTCAATTCTATTCAATACCTCCTCATTAGTTATGTGATCTACCCATCTAATCTTCAGCATTCTTCTGTAGTTTGTTCCTTAGTAGTTGTAAATCCGTTACAGAGCTGCAAGAGGCAAGTGATATACATTTCATTCATATACAACAGTTATTATGATATCTATAGCAATATGTAAATAATTTAGTTTCTTTGTGAAATACGTGACGACAGGACCTTAGCAGTCAACAACTGGGTTTACGATAGTCGGACCCATCTTGGGTCACTCAATTGGACGACTGTTGACGTTGCTCTTACATCAGTTCTACGAATATCCGCAAGGCGTCTGTTGCGAACATTACCCGAGGCTAGTATTTTAGACACAGATCTACAAACAGATTTGTATTTCAGACTATTGGCGAATATTTAACCTACTGTTGTATGTTGTTTCTACAGTACCTCCCACAACAATAGGAGAACTATTTATTAAACACACATCCACTTAAATGCAGTTTAAGCAGTTTTGCTGATGTATTATGTTTTTAACTTCTCAGGATTTAAACATAACTCCATCTTGCAATATTATGGAGTGCGAGGCTGCGGCTTGACGCTGAATTGTAAAAATAATATCCCAACAACCGTCATTTTTATAGTTTTATATTTAGGCTACCAGTTTCGACTTCTCAAACTTCTTCAATCTTCAGGCCCTGTAGCATAAACGGTCGTACATTTATTGTAACAGTGAAATAATATTTGCTCCTGGTTTCCGTAGAAAATTTCACGAGCAATGTGTGCTCTTCACACATGTGAAGTCTCCTACGGGGACAAGGCGCTAGTATTGATTCCTGTTATGATAAATGTATTACCGGATGCTTTTTGTCGTTCCTGAAGATTCTACTGAGGAGTCGAAACTGCTGGCCCGAATAAAATGCTATAGAAAGAACGGCTGTTGGAATATTATTTTTACAATTATCAGGATTTGGTCCAACATGGTCCCCAAGAAGAAAGCTACCAATATGAAAATATGACTATATATAAAGCATCAAAACTGCGTCGTCTCTTCTACAATACCAACAAAAAGCTTTTGTAGGACAATGAAGACACTGAACACAATTGCAGATACAGGGCGGGCGACGTGCATTATACCAGCTGAAACAGAACACCGTGTTCTCAACCACATTGTTAAGATGTTGGAGACCGCTAGATTCTGTATTAATCGTTTACAAGTCATAAAACAAAACTTGTGTACGATTTAGCTGCAACCCAAGAAAGAGACCACACATTTAATGCTACGAAACAGATGGCTAGTAAGTGATTGTGGTCAAAATTAAAAGATCGGTATGGTTTAAGGATTCCAGATAAACTAACAGCGTACTGTGCATCAACAGTCAAAAGTATATGATCAGGGTCTATTTCACGAAGCAGAACAATAGGAGGAAAAATAATTCATTGGCCAAACGTCTGTACTTAAAAGAAAGCAACCGTGATTCCAGTCCATCAACATTCAATTCCACAGTTCTAAACGATTTTTTAGTTCTAATAAAACCGCATGTCATTCCAAGCATGTGTGTCAATTTGTACCTCTCTATCTACATTATTCCGTGATTTATTCAGTTTTCAAATTTATGCTGACTTTTTGATCACCCGGTACCTACTGCGCGCAAATTTTGCTGTAATGCAAGTGCTCTTACTTGATGGCATGCACGGAGCCATGGCTAACGCCGACCTGAACATGAATTTCATCCTCCGTGATTCGTCGGTGTCCTCGGACAAGGCCAGCAATCCGCCCCATCACACCGGTGCTCTTTCTTGAGGGCGGATCGTCTTGCAGTGATGTGCGCCCTTGCGGGAATCTCCTCTGACAATCGTGCACACGCGTCAGGGACATGTAGTGTTCATCGTACGCAGCGTATATGAGTCGATGAATTTTGCGTACTCCAGCAACCTCTGCCACCAGAAAAGAAAGCCATACGTTGCTTGCCTTCATATCAATAGCTGGACGATCACACAAGGCCACTCCGCCGTCAACCAGAGTCATAACCCAACAACAGCGTGCACCTGTCATGTGGCGCTATGCCGTCTCCCTACCACAGCGGTGACAGTATCGAAACGTAACAACATTGGGATCACCTGTCGCGCCGAGTGCGTGCTATGGCGGGTTTTCGGTTGTCATTTGACTGCTCGTTATAGGTTTACTTATGTTACTACAAATTTATTTAATATGTAGTAGGAAAAGCGTGGGGACTGAAGATTCAAATGGAGAGTAAGTGGAGAGGACGTGGAGTGGATATGAGTCTAGCCAATCAGGAGAAAATGGGGGGGGGGGGAGATAGTGGCGAAAATGGGGGGGAGAGGGGAGGGAGGGAGGAGGAGAGAGGAGAGGGGGGAGGGAGAGAGAGGGAGAGGGGGAGAGAGAGAGAGAGAGAGAGAGAGGGGGGGGGATGACTTGTCTTTTTCGATTTTTATTTTATGTGACGTGTTTAGTAGTTTTGCACAGTGTATGGTTTCCATTATTTAGGTGGTTACAGAATAGCTGTTTATTATAACTGGTTATTCAATATGTCATCATGTAAGAAAGGACTGCAGTGACTCATTAAGTAGTGGTAATCATTGCGAAAATTCTCATTTTTTAAGAATTAAGTTATTGTTAGAACTACGACACCTTCAACAAAGAATCATAATTTTAATCGGCAGAAGAAATAAATGATGTCAAAAATGGCAAGGGAAAAAAACGCGGCGGAAGCTCAATATCTGACGATTTTGAACATTATGGAAAGGTGTAGCAGAAATGTCGAAACAGAATGGTCACCATACCTAAACAAGACTGCGAACAAAATTTCCGTCTGGCCTAATGAATTCATAAATGCAAGAAAGGAACTAGTGCGTTCTCAAGCCCCCATAGAAGTGTGATAATCTACTGGATAATCTCGGAAGCTCCACGATGCTGTTTTTTATGAAGCCTGCAACGACAGAAGGCCATAGCGAAATTGTGAAATACTTGCGTAGGATCGAAAATTAATCTAAAGACTATCTAGCAGTTGACTCAGATACGTACATACATGAAGTGAATTGCACAGCAGTAGGTAAAGATATCCATTACTGTTCGATTACGCTACTGGCGAAAAGTCACTGCAAACATCACCTACCGTAAAATGTCTAGGAGTGACTGCCCTCAGCGACCTAAAGTGGAACGACCAGATAAAACAAGTAGTATGAAAAGCTGCTGCAAGACTGAGAATCTTAAGATGACGCAATTGAGTCACGAAGTAGTACAGAACAGTTGTTCGACCGGTTCGTGAGTATTACTCATCAGTCTGAGGTACGTTCCAGATAAGGTTAAAAGAAGAGCTAGACAAGAACCAATGAAGAGTGGCACGTTTTGTCGCAGCTTCGTTTAGTAAACGCGAAAGCGTTACAGACATTCAAAACAAAATCCAACCGCAGACGCTACAGAAGAGCTGCGTGGAAAACAGATTCGTTGGAAGGACTCTGCGACTGTGCAGTGCAACTGCCAGAATAGTACGAAGATGCCGGTCCGATGAATTCTACCACTCCTCCTGCTGGAGTCCTTATCAAATAGGCATGACAACAATCATAAAATTCCGGGACGCACTGGCGGGATAGTAACAGGACGGCAGAGGTCTTACGAAAGTGTAATATAGATGCTCTAGGAATTTAAATTGAATCCTTGGTGGAAGAACGATCTAGATCTTAAGACATCATGTTCGCTACGTTTACAGAACTTTTATTCGAGGAAGTTGAGCTGCCACTATCGTACGGATCATGAGAATAACATAAGAGAGATTAAGGAGAGTACAGACGCATGCAGATGTCAATACGCGAATGGAATTTCACAGGGAGTGGCGCGCTGATGATGATGATGATATTCGGTTTGTGGGGCGCTCAATTGCGTACATATTCCCAATCTTGTCACCGTCCAGTCTTGCAACTTTCCCGAATGATGATGAAATGATGAGGACAACAAAACATCCAGTCCCCGGACGGAGAAAATCCCCGACCCGGCGGGGAATCGAACCAGGGAAACCGTCATCCAGAGATAGCAACGCGCTAACCACTAGACCACGAGCTGCGGACGTTGCTTGCGGAGTATGAACTAGGATGTAGCTGTGGATGTCCAAGACACATACTGCATTATAGCGAACTTGTCAAATGCCCTGCTAATATTGGCCTCGAATCTTCACCTCCGCACAGAACGAATCGAAGATACGCTTCCGCGTTGTGGATCAGTTTACAGTTTCACCACCTAACGTGCTCTTTGTCATCGACGGTCTATGAGGCAACACAGCCGCGGCTGATAAAGCCCTGTGGGCGGCACCCGTTCCATTCATTACCTCCAGCACGAGGTCCTTCGCATTCCTCGACTCTCCAGTTTTTACTGCGGTTTTATGCCGTCCAGGGCGACAGTGCGTTCCATTACTTGACCACGCACGCACTTGACCTCTGCGACCCCCAAGGGCCAAGTGGCAGCTCGAGAGAGGGCAAGATTTAGGAACAGAAATTTCCTGCGTTCCCTTTAATTGCTCTAACGCTGTTCATATCAAACTGTACGCTGCGTGTCGACCAGTACAGCTCGTGTCTTTCTTCACTATTTATTTATACTCGGCGTATTACATAGATCTCTAAAGCCTCTCTTCTGCATTACTCAGACGAGACAGGCAGTCGGCCTGTTAAATCACAGCACTCGTATTTCCACGGAGAGCAGTTGAGATCCCCTTGTGGCCAGGCCGATTTCTTCATCTACGTCCGTATTCTGCAAGTCATCTTACAGTGTGAGGCGGAGGGTACTTCGTATACAACTGTCACCCCGATTTCTCCATTTTGCTATTCCCGCCGTGACTTGTGTATCAGGAAGAGGGTTGTTGGTAAGACACCGTGTTAGCTCAGATTTCTCTAATTTTTACCTTCATGGTCTTTCGCGAGACGTGAGATTCGAAGGAGAGAAGCAGTAGTTGAGCAGAGAGTGAGGCAGTGTCGCGGTCCCTCCTCGATGTTTTTCAATCTGAAAAATGGCTCTGAGCACTATGGGACTCTTCTGAGGTCATCAGTCCCCTAGAACTTAGAACTACTTAAACCTAGCTAACCTAAGGACAGCACACACGTCCATGCCCGAGGCAGGATTCGAACCTGCGACCATAGTGGTCACGCGGTTCCAGACTGTAGCGCCTAGAACCGCACGGCCACCCCGATCGGCTATTCAATCTGAAAAATGAGCAGATTTTAAAGGAAAGAGTTGAGAAATTTCGGAGGTGAATTCAAGTCCACGGGGAAGAAAATACAAACTTTGAAGTTTGCAGGTGACATTGTAATTCTGTCGGAGACAGTAAAGGCCTTGGAAGAGCTGTTGAATGGTACGAGTAGTGTCTTTAAAAGAGGCTATAAAACGAACATAAACAAAAGCAAAACGCGTGATATGGTGTTGTCTCATGAAATAAGGAAATGCCGAGGAAATTATTTAGTAGATTAGAAAATCAGAGACGGCCTGTGTGGCCGAGCGGTTCTAGGCGCTACAGTCTGGAACCGCGTGACAGCTACGGTCGCAGGTTCGAATCCTCCCTCGGGCATGGATGTGTGTGATGTCTTTAGTTTAGTTAGGTTTAAGTAGTTCTAAATTCAAGGAGACTGATGACCTCGGCAGTTAAGTCCCATAGTGCTCAGAGCCATTTGAACCATTTTGAATTAGAAAATCAGACACTAAACATGGTAAATGAGTTTCGTTACTTGGACAGCAAAATAACTGATGATGGCTGAAGTAGAGACGACGTAGAGACAGACTGGAAATCGCAAGAAAAGCATTCCTAAAAAAGAGATAGTAGCTATCACTGAATAGCTTATACAACTGAATGTTAGGAAGTCTTTCTCCGAAAATACTTATCTGGAGTGTACCCTTTCACCGAAGTAGAACATGGACAATAAACAGTTCGGTTCGGACAAGAACAGAACAGAAACTTCTGCAATATGGCGCTACAAAAGAATGTCGAAGACAATGTAGGTAAATCAAATGGGGGAGCACTGAACAGAATTTGGGAAAAATAAATTAATGGCATAACCTGATAGGACACTTCCTGAGGCATCAAGCAGTCTTCACTTTGGTAATGGTGGAAAGTGTGGGGGGGGGGGGGGGGAGGGGGAGGGCACAGCAACTGGAAACTAAAGGTTCGCATACAGTAAGCAGCTTCAGGCGGTCGTAATTATGCAGACATGAAAAGACTTGCACAGGATATGTTAGCGTAGAGAGAGCTGCATGAAACCGATCTTCGGTCTGAAGATAATAGCAGCACCACCATACATCGGAGGAAGCAACATAATGCATGTCTCTTCTATCAACGTATGCTCCCAGAACTTCAGCGGTAAACCACACCGTGACGAATATTGACTCTCCTGTAGCGTCTGCCACCCGAGTATGATGACCATTTCGGTGACCCTTTTGCTCTCAGAGACGACACGCATCACTCTTCTTTGTATCTTCTATTTTTCATCTATCAGTTTCTCCTGACAGCCAGCCTGCATGTATCCGCCGTACGAGTGCTCTGTAAGCTACCGCCTTCGTGGATGGAGTTGCATGTTCAGTGCCCTTACTTTAAGAAATGTAAGTGGTGCATGATAGGACTTCGCCTTTAATAAGACCGAAACCGACTTCCATCAAGTCGTCCTCTGATGACCTGGACGTCAACGGGGTGTTAAAGTAGAATCCTTTATCTTTTTTATTGCGCAGTATGGTGCTTACATCCACTACCGCTTAAGGACACACGAATACCGTCCAATCTTGAGAAGATTTAAGTGGTAGTGCAAAGGTTAGAGAATGAGCATAATTTTACATTTATCTTATCTGTTCCTGACACAGATTGCTGAGACTGCGGTGGTGGATGATTTCTGTAAAAACTACGGCCACTCACTTCATGTTTCAAAACCTCCCCTTGACCCATTATCATGTGTTCTTCGCCTTCGTCTTCATTTCGCATTTTCTCTCTTCTTAATGCTCCGTATTCCTCTACAAAAAATTTAAACGATTCCATCTCTCTTCGTCATGGCTTATTTTTGACTTCCATTTAGTGCCGAGACAGAGCTATATGCTTTTTTTCTGGAGTATTTTCTACTCAATGTGCTCGTGTATTTCAAACAATTCGAAGAGACCAATCGTGGTGTAGTAGACACTCATCGGCCAGTCAGCGGGAGATAACGGTTGTGTCAACTGAAGCTTCTGGAATGCAGCATTTACTCAAGCAACTGAGAAGTATAGCAAATAAAAGGTCAGAAACGCATACGCCGTCGACGACATTGCTGACGAAGCTTTGAAACACCGATGTGAGGCGCCGGTTAATTTAAAAATAATTGAAAGACATTTCTCTTGCTCTCTCTGCAATTCTGAATGTTGCTGCCAGTCATATTGAGCTATTTGGGGGAAATGACGGTCTCCTTCGGCACAACATAGACACGTCCTATCTGCTTCCTCATACATAGCCGGCCTAATTATAGCACAAGAATCTGGGATCGGTAAATACAAACTGTTGTTCTCGGCGATAAAGGTGGGACTACAAAGTCTGTCATTGCGTGGAAACAGACTGGCTGGGAACCTCAGTCCTCTAACATATTCCTGTTGGCGCCTATCAAGGTCGTGACATAGCTGTGCTGTGGCTTTCAAAAACTCTGCAGGTAACACCTTTGAATATTCGTGCTGCCTTCAGCCTCACCGTTTAATAGCAGTCTGGCAGCGGTAAGATTGCAGCCTGCTCGAAATACGGTATTACTGTACTCCATATTGCTTTATCCTTGATTTTTGTCTACTGGTTTCACAGAATTCTCTAGCTCTGAGCTATGTACATGTAACTCCCGATGCCTTTAACAATTTCAGCTACAAGTTCCGCTTTCTGTAATTTTCTGCTCTTTGACTAACCTCACCGTCCATTAGGAAATTGATCAGACCTATCAACCAACTGAAATTATCTGTCTGCTTTGTAACCGTTTTCTTTAGGCTTACTACCTCACAGACTCAACTGCCGCACTTTGTCCATCGGTAAAACTCTGTTTGTTGCAAAATTCAAGACACACAAGATTCGAGAAGGATCCTACGGATTTCTCGATTTTCTGCGATTATAATATGTCAGGCAAAATTTATTTTCAAACGCTATAGACCATGTTATTGTGCACCCACACCATCATTAATCTTCAGTTATCATTACCAGCACCACTTTGTATCACACATCCTGAATATCATAAAATTCCAGTGATAGGCTCTACAAAAGAGGGATAGTACATCAGGGAAAGGTCTGCTGCTAAAATTTACAATTCCGAGAGCATACGTTCCAAGAAGAATCAGGCAACATATTACTTCCTCGCACATGCATCTCAGGAAACGTTCAGCAGAAAATCAGATAAATTAGAGCTCATACGGAGGCTTCCCCAAAGTCGTTCTGTGCACTCAAGTTTCACCAACGGAACAGACGGCAGGAATACTTACAAGTACTGCCGGAAGTGAGCCCCGACACACATCGCAAAATGGTTTTCAAGGCATAGGTACAAATATAAAATTTTAAAAACGTAAGCTTATGAACAGGTCAATGTTTCATAAGTATCACCATTAAGCTGAATGAATCTTTATTACTCTGCAACTAGCTTCGAGAATAGCATCATCTGCCGGACTTTAAGAAGTTCACAAGATCTGGAACTTAAATAGTGTCAACTACTTATTTACAACTTACACAAAAAAGACATCTTTCAAAGTTTTACCGTACTTCAATGTAGTCACCATTATTGTGTGCAGCCCCTTGCCACTGTTGTGAAAGACGTAGGATACCTTTAGCAGTGCCACTTGTGTTGACAGTACGAATGGAGCGGTCTATTGCCCGACATAACTCCGTATCTTCGTAACAGTTCTGAAGCGAATGCCATGAAGCGCTTCCTTTATCTTAGTAATCAAGCTGAAGTCACACGGGCTTCAATCCAGAAATTGTCGTGAGTGATAGAGCAGTTCAAAGCCCCATCGATCGAACAATTCAGTCACAACTTGCACCGCATCAGCCATAGCATAGTATTGCAAAAAGATGGACAGGTCCTGCAGAAAGTGTCTCTCTCTAAGCTGGTCACAACCTACGTTCCAAAAACCAACAGCTTAGAAAAAGAAGCGGCGATTCTTTCTGCAGGACGCCCCCCCCCCCCCCATCCCCCACCATTTTGCAGACAATCTGCCAGATGCTGATATACTGTACTTTAGCAAATCTAGTTCTAGCATAATAAAGGATTTTAGCAGCTTATCTGCGTTGCACAAAAAAAAAATCTTTCATCAAAGTTGTGGAGGATTTTATAGACAAGTGTTCTTCACCAGCGCAACGTTTGCTGCAAATTCATTGAAAAGACAATCATTGCGAATATTCTTAGCCCAGAAAAAAGCGGTCAGACAGATGTGGAGTGCCCGTTTGTGAATCTTGTATCGGCCGATGTTCGTGTATTTCTGAGCCATCCCTATACATATACTACTCCTTGATATTCGGCTGTCGACAACGTTGGCTCCTTCACAAGGAAGTGCAACATTCGTTCTGTGAAGATTATATGGGAAAAAAATTGTACACTTGTATAACATTTCGTTAAGCACTGTCCAGAAAGGTGTTCACTAAGCAGTAGGTTTGATTTTCAATTGGATTGCAGCAGAGCAGAAGAAACTGAGTAAAAAGATCACATGTGTTCAAATCTAAGTTGAAAAGTTTTCTTGTTTTACACTCCTATTCTGTACACGAGTGTCTCACAGTAGCTGAGAACTTTATTCTGTAATGTGTTACTTACTATTACGTGCTTTCAGAACTGTTTCCGATTTTTCAATTAGTTAATTGTTTTGATTATAAATTTTCCCATCAGAATGGAAGAACAAAGGAAAATGAGGGTTTACCATCCCATCGAGGTCAACATTATTAGAGGCAGAACATTGTGGTCAGACTGTTACAATGATGGAGAAGGAAATCCGCTGTGTGCTTTCAGAGGAACAGAGGAACCATCCTGGTAATTGCCTGGAGCGATTTAAGGATTTCAGAGGAAACCTAAATCTGAATGGCCAGGGATGGATTTGAAACTTTGTCCTCCTGAATGTGAGTCCAATTTGATAACCACTGTGCTGCCTAATTTGGTTTTCTAATCAGCATTTCGTAATCCATATACTGACTCCATCCATGATCAAATAGCTTTGTCTCACATGGTCCTACAGAATAAGATAAAGAAGTCATAGACATATATATAAAATGAATGTGTGTATATCTTTGTTTATGTCCCACACCTCAACAAACATATTTGGTGCACATGCCACTTATTGTATGGGAGGATGTACTGTGACAGTAAGAATTACCTAGCTCCCACAGGGGTGGGGTTGCATGTGAAAAGTTTTGGTAGCCCCTAGCATCTAGGCTGCCCTGCACAACAGGCGTATCAGAATGCGTTCGGTTGCGGTAAACGTGCGGATGGGCACGGATGAGTAGAGATGGGGGGGGGGGGGGGGAGGGGAGGGAGGACATGGTCAGAGAAAAGTCGGAGACGGACAGATAGAGAGGGAGGAGGAGGAAATGGATGGAAAGACAGAGGGAAAAAGGAGATGGAAAGGGAGAGAGAGAGATGGCAGAGATGGACAGAGAGATGGAGGAGGAGGAGGAGGAGGCGTCAGAAATGCAAGTTCCGTACGTGTACGCTGGCGAAACCGCTGGTCAAAGGCTGATAGATAAATAAAATAAGTAGCATATCTAAGATGGTGCCGTGGCACAATAGGAGACTGCTTAATTCGGAATCTCGGAGCTGCTGAAGTAGTAGCGTGCAGGAATCTCCACGCTCGCGGTGGACTGCCCTCCACACGAAGGAACGCAGCCACGCGGCGCGCCGTTCTAGGCGTTACAACGCTTTTCTGTTGGCCAGAGCAGCCGTTAATTGACGGCCTGGCGCCATTCTCCGGCACACAGAGCCGTCTGCTATGCTCGGCTAACGATTCCGGTTAATTATGAGCCGCGCTGCCAGGACTTCGTGTCGTCTCATAAAGACCATAATGAAGTGTTCACCACCACAGCCTGCTCCCGAGACATTAAAAAAAAAAAAAACGATGAAATACATTCTGATAGCTGTTTGGTATTAGTCTCGTTACGAAATAATTACGTACGTATTACATACGAGCAATAGAAAAAAGGTGAAACAACCGAACAACGCAGATTTTTTTTAATAGCTCGCCGCTGTCTACAAGGGATCTGAAGTTGATTCCACATTTCTACATATCCAAAAGGCTTCTGATTCCGTTCTTCAAAATCGGCTTCTAATCAAATTGCGTGCCTGTAAATTATCGTCTGTTCTCAAGGTAGTGTTACAGGCCCTCTACTGTTCCTTATTTCTATAAACCATTTCGGAGACAATCTGAACTACCGTCTTAGTTTGTTTGCAGATGAAGCTGTTGTTTATCATCTAGTAAAGTCACCAGAAGATCAAAACCAATTTCAAATCGATGTAAATAAGACCTGTACGGTGCGAAAATTGGCAATTGACCCTAAATAATGAAAAGTGTGAGGCTATCCACATGAGTTCCAGAAGGGGCAGCAGTTTTGTATTATCGAAAAATGGGGGGAGGGAGGGGGAGAGGAGGAAAAGAGAGAGAGAGAGAGAGAGAGTCGCTGACATGATACAGGTTCAAATGGCTCTGAGCACTACGGGACTTAACATCTGAGGGCATCAGCCCCCTAGAATTTGGAACTACTTAAACCTAACTAACCTAACGACGTCACACACATCCACGCCCGAGGCGGGATTCGAACCTGCGACCGTAGCGGCCGCGCGGTTCCAGACTGTAGCGCCTAGAACCGCTCGGCCACTCTGGCCGGCCATGATACAGGGTCTGGGGTGGAACTCATTAAAACATAAGCGTTTTTTGTTGCGGCGGAATCTTCTCACGAAATTTCAGTCACCAACTTTCTCCTGCGAACGCGAAAATATTTTGTTGAAACCGACCTACATAGGGAGAAACAATCATCGTAATAAAATAAGGGAAATCGAGCTCGCACGGAAAGATAGAGGTCTTCTTTTTCTACGTGCGCTGTTCGAGAGTGGAACAACAGAGAAGTAGTGTGAAGGTGGTTCGATGAACCCTCTGCCAGGCACTTAAATGTGATTTGCAGAGTGTCCACGTAGATGTAGATTTAACTCCGCAAGTTGATTCGTGATTTTCTGTGACAAAAGTCACGGGACTTGACGGGGTTGTCATCTAGTGAAACCAGAGTGATAACTGGGATCCCGAAGGAACGTCTACGTACCTCTACTTTTCTTAGTCTATACAAACGTTTAAGGACAAGCAGAGCAGCCCTCTTGGATTCTTTGCAGATGATTCTGGCTTATACTGTGTAGTAAGGCCGTCGGAACATCAAAAGAACTGCAAAATGATTTAGGTATGATATCCGCATGGTGCTAAAAGTGTCTATTGACCCTACAGAGTAAAAAAGTGAGAAGCCCTCGACGTGAGTACTAAAAGGCGCGTCAAATTGCACGATAAATTACAATAACTTAATTACGCTTATGCTTTACGTATGTTTAATTAACCCGTGACTGTTCATTCAATATAAATACAGAAAACTGCAACCAATCACATTTTTGACATCGTTATTTATTCCATACACCGGTTTTAGAACCTTTCCAGGCCTATCTTCAGTTGCAACCTACTGCGCATCACCTTCCGATGAGACTGAAAAAGTTCTAAAACCGGTTTTTGGAATAATGGCTCTTTCAAAAAGTAACTGTTTGCAGTTTTCTGTATTTATATTACAGAAATTTTAGGTTGTCGAATATTCAGCTAAGTACCCAGGCAATAAAATTACGAACAACTTAAATTGGAACCAGCACACTGAAAAATATTGTGAGGTGGACAAACCACAGACTGCGTTTTATCGCCAGAAGACTTAGAACAGGTAACAAATCTACTTAAGAGGTTCCTTCACTACGTTTGTTCGTCCTCTTCTGGAGCACTGCTACGAGATATGGGATTCTTATTAGATAGCACTGACGGAGGCCATCGAAAATGTTTGAATAAGGACACTCGTTTTGTAATTTCAGTGGTACAGCTTAGAGGGTATAACAGATATGGTGCCGGCCGATGTGGCCGAGCGGTTCTAGGCGCTTCAGTCTGGAACCGCGCGACCGCTAGGTCGCAGGTTCGAATCCTGCCTCGGGCGTGGATGTGTGTGATGTCGTTAGGTTAGTCGGGTTTAAGTAGTTCTAAGTTCTAGGGGACTGATGACGTCAGTTGTTAAGTCCCATAGTGCTCAGAGCCATTTTTGAACAGATATGGTGACTTGGGGAGGCAATCATTAAGACGAAGGCGTTTCACATTGCAGCGAGATCTTTTCGTGAAGTTTCAATCGCCAACTTTCTCCCCCGAATGCCATAAAAAAAATTTTAGTACCCGTGTACGTAGGGAACAAACACTACAGTAATAAAATAAGAGAAATCAGAGCTCACACGAAAATATTTCTATCTTCATTCTTTTTTTTATTTTACGCGTCTAGATCCGTAGAACCAAATTGAGGAGCAAATTGAGGACCTTGGAGGTCATGGAAAGTGTCAGTACGTGGAATAACAACATAAAAGTAATGACAAATAAAATAAAATGTTTATGAATAAAAAATAAGACTTAAGTTTATGTAAACGCAATTCTTGTGGTAGATTACTGAAAATAGGAGCAGCAGTATACTGTACAACGTTCTGCGCAAGAGTCAAGGAGGTGAGATCCAAATCCAAATTGGGAATAAAAATTGGAAATTTGTGGTAAGGTCTTATGGGACCAAACTGCTGAGATCTTCGGTCCCTAAGCCTACACACTACTTAATGCAACTTAAACTAACTTACGCTATGGACAACACACACACCCATGCCCAAAAGAGGATTCGAACCTCCAACCGGGGAAGCCGCACAGACCGGGTCGAGGAGCCTTAGACAGCGCGGCTACCACGCGCAGCGCAGTTTGGATTTCCGCCTAGTATTAACCGAGTGAAAGCTGCTAATTCTTGGGAATAAACTGTGCTATTCGAGAGTGGATAACCGTTCCTGTGGCTTTTGGCGAGTGGGGCAGAAAGACCTTCTGCCGTTGTGGTTTGGCAATCTGTCATGGTTCCAGAACGAACGCTCGAGGAAACCATCTCCTCCTGCACTCACATGTCTACAGGCCAAATCTGAAGGCAACAGTTCCAAACCTTAATAATTTACACCACTTGTAGCTTTCCTAGTTCAACTGATCGGCTAACATTAAAAATGGTCCACTCTCCACCATTCGAAGGTCCAGGAACACATCAGTGGGTCCATATGGTGAGGGAAATTGACATTAATGTATACAATTGCCAGTTTAGTTTATCGGCATGTCAGTTAACCATACAATAGATCCGAGATTACTATCTCTGTACACTACTAATCCATAACTGGAAATATGTTTATTACGAAATGAAAATATATTTCTTTGTGAGGGACTGGATTGCTCAGCTACTGAGGCTGTGACACCTTGCATTACGATTACAATAACAATGAGTTGCAATGGGTACCAGTCAACTCATGTAAGTGTCACAGTTTGTTCAGGTATGAGATGGATTTGAGATGTGACAGTATATTAACAGGTATAAATATAGCGCGATCACATGTCGGGTAAGGTCACTTAAACTATTTTGTTTTTCCCTCTCATATTATTTTCTCTTACAACGCAGTTTTAGAATCTAGGACTTATTCCGGGCACGCTTGCCAATTGTTTCGCGAAGCATGTATTCCTTTAAAAAAGTGTGT
Organism: Schistocerca serialis cubense; assembly: GCF_023864345.2. Taxonomy (NCBI): domain Eukaryota; kingdom Metazoa; phylum Arthropoda; class Insecta; order Orthoptera; family Acrididae; genus Schistocerca; species Schistocerca serialis. The sequence continues at coordinate 964,650,532 of NC_064639.1, forward strand.
GCGCGCGCCATATAGTGTTCGCAGACACCCGGACTGGCTCCCCCTTGAAGGAGTCAAAGCGGTTCGCTTCAAGGCGACCGTATTTATAGAGCAGCCGTAGCCTTAATTACCCGCTTTGTGCCCCGCATTTCAATGGAAGCGGCGGCTAACGACGCGATCCGCTCTTCGCAACAGTTAAGAGCGACCCAGTTTCTTTTTTCTCCCCTTCCCCCTAGTTAAGCATTCGCTTCACATTTGACGGCTGGAACAATACCGCGGCGGTGACTTTGTCGTCCGCAGCTTACCTTCGCATTTCTTGTCGCCAAGCTTTCAGCGCCTTTATGCAGCCTCGCGTCTGCCTAAAGTTTATTACCGTCCTTTATGTGTGAGTGCCGCAATACGAGACCACTCTGCAGCACGTACCCTAATTATTCACTGTTTGCCTTCTCAAGGCCTCTCTATCAGCGATCCTTGTACAATGGGCAACTAAATGAAACTCCGTGTAACACGTTTCTTCATCATTTCATTCAGCCCGCGCATTTCCACAGTATTTACGCGAGCAAGCTATACTGAATTAGTATCATAACACGACCATGCTAAATTACATTCGCCAAAATCATTCTAAGCCATTCCTAAAGTAAGTCCGCGACTGGACTTCCCGTCCTCCTTTCATCGTAAAGTCAGGAAGAAGAATGAGAACAGCAACATGAGGAAGCGCTGAAGCAAAAGAATGAAGGATGGAAGCAGGAAGAAAAAAGGGGAAAGGAGTAGGACAAGAGGAGATGAATGAAAAGGAGAAGATGAGGAGGAAGAGGAAGGATAAGCGAAAGGATAGAGAGAGATGCAAAGAGGGGTGAGAACAGGAGTTGTGAGAGGAGAAAGTGGGGAATGATAGGGGCAGGATGAGAGAAATGAAAGGGATAGGACGAGGATGAAGAGAAAGCAAAGGCACAGAGTGGCAAAGGCACATGGGAGGCGAAAAAACTGGATAGCAGCCAAGGGGAGGGGAATGAATAGCAGGGGGGAATGGGAGGCAAAGGGACACAGTGGCTGAAGTTACTGATTGCCAAAGAGAGGAAGGGGGAAGGAGTAAGAGGGAAAGGGAGGGGCAGAGGGAGGGAGGGGCAGTGGGAGGGTGAGGGAAAGAGAGGGTGAGGGAAAGAGAGGGTGAGGGAAAGAGAGGGTGAGGGAAAGAGAGGGTGAGGGAAAGAGAGGGTGAGGGAAAGAGAGGGTGAGGGAAAGAGAGGGTGAGGGAAAGAGAGGGTGAGGGAAAGAGAGGGTGAGGGAAAGAGAGGTTGAGGGAAAGGGAGGGTGAGGGAAAGGGAAAGAGAAAGAGTTTTTTGAAACATTGTGTTAGGAAATTTCAGCGCTCATAAAATATTATTAAAATGACAGCATGAAAAGTTTTATTTTAAAAAACAGTGACCAGTTTCGATAAATGGCTGATCATCCTTAGACCGTTACATACGAGCCCCAGCAGTCAGCATGGAGTAAGTAGTGGTCTCAGGATGATCAGCCACTGATCGAAAACGGTCACCATTTTTTAAAATAAAATATTTAAGAAAATGACTGCCTTATTATGTTTTAAGAGGGAAACAGCATTCGCACTGTATCTTATTGCATTGTCCAGAATGAAATAGCAGTAGGTCTTTTCGTTATATTCTTAGTTCTCTGAAGAAATATCGCAGTATTTTATTCATAAGCATCTTGATAGCTAGAGTCTTGTGGAAAAAGACAGGTCCAATAATTGAAACTGCACACCAAGCTCCTGTTTTCACACCACGCATGGTATGTTGGTATAACTGATTACGATTTTCAAAACGTCAGCGTCGACTGTTCCACGAGTTACTTATCTTGATAAAAGTAGACACACTTCATCAGAAATAAAGAGCATTTCAGGTCCAGTGTCTTCATTGTGTAAGACAGCAATAGTGCAGTTTTTGTACTGATGTCGAGCAACAGAATCTGAATTGGTCAGACGATGGCATACCGTTTATAGTATCAGTTTGAGCAGCTACGTGGCAGATTAAAGCTGTATGCCAGACTTTGTTTCGAATCAGAAACCTCGGGAATGAAATTTTCACTCTACAGCGGAGTGTGCGCTGATATGAAACTTCCTGGCAGTGGAACACTTGCCCGCGAAAGGCAAAGGTCCCGAGTTAGAGTCTCGGTCCGGCACACAGTTTTAATCTGTCAGGAAGTTTCAGGAACCTAGGGTTTCAGGAGTACTGCGTTTACCGACTATACTACGCAGCCACTACAAATCTCCCCCCCCCCCCCTTTAGCTTTACTTTTACCAATACTTAGTTCCTACTTCCGAAGCCTCATAGAAAGGAACAAGTACTTTCAAAGGTCGGCTGGTGCACTGCCCGCGAAAAGGCACGGATCCTAGTTCAGGTTCATCCGGTAAACAGGCTTAGTCCGGCAGGAAGTACAAGAGTGTTCTCTCTGTTGCAGAGTGAAACATTCACCCTGGTTTCAGTTTGAGTTTAGACATAGGTCAGTCAGCTGATGCTTCAAACACGCGTAACCTCTAGTGCCCAATAGCTCCTTTTCGAGGCCACCTCTAACATGCCTAGTTCGCCTAAAACCGATGACACGAGCCACAGTCCGAGAAACAGGCCGGAGTGTATCGTCGATCGGAGCGAGAGTCCATTGCCAGATATAGTGCTTGCATCTTTCGTGAAACACTCTGTACTCACCCGTGGTAATTAGAAAGTAAAAGGAGAGCGTCGCGGCAAGTGGTGTGGCGGTAAGTGCCAGTGGCGGAAGGACAAAGCGCGAAGGCCACACACACAGTAGCCCACAGCACGGCCGTCCTTGCGCAAACCGCCACTGAGATGTAATACGGCGATAGCGCCTGGTCCCGCGTGCGCGCAGCAGTTAATCTCTATGGCTGTGCTCTCCAGGGAGACTGTAGGCAAGGCGCTTGCGAAACGCGCCCACCCAGACTCCAGGTATCGGTTTCACATTCCAGACGCGCTGCGTAACTATTTCCCTAACGAGTCTAGCGCTTCCGACTGCTGGCGGCAGTTCTAGAACAAGGGTCACGCGCCACGCACTCAGCCGCGTGCGTTACCTGCCGCCTGCAGATGACAGATGCTTTGCCTGGATACGGGGCTGCTGAGGCAGTGCGAGAATTACGGCTGTAAAACGTTCCTTCGTATCGTCCTCGAAGACGCTATGGTGTCACGCCCACTCCCGACTGCGGTCGGAATCCACGCGCTCTCGGCATGCGAGATTGGCTGAACGACATATTGCATTCAGCAGTGGATCGCTTTTACAAGGATACCGGCAGTGCGACGATATTAAAGCTTTAAAAAAAATCGTACACAGGACGATTCTTATTACCGTTTAAAAGCCTCCGAAGCGACAAAGACGACAATGAGACAAGTAATTTATTGTAAGACACAAGGGGTCGTAAATGTCGGGAAGTATCCCAAAAGTGGATAACAAATGTTGAGCACGTGACGTCACCAGATGCCGTACGTCACCGCACATGCCAGTGATCGAGCCTATCAGTATGTCGCATCTGATCATCTCAACCCAAATCAAGTACTCGCGTCAGTGTGGCTCTGAGCAAACGTGCACCGCATTAAACGTGGAGCTCAGAGTTCGAGCCTTGCATCTGGCAAGCAGTACTTTTTTTTTCATTGCGTTAGACAATTGTGTGTTTACATTGAGGTACGATTCCTTATCTGTTTTTCACCAGTCTCCCGTCTCCGCTGGTTTACTGCAAAGCACAGTGCAACAAAATCATACCGTACTGCGTCACAAGTAGAGGAGTATATGCTTCCGAATTCCGTCGTTACCAGTAAATGACCTAAGCTTTCCTTATTAAATAACGTATGTAAGCAAAAAGAGAAGGCACCAAGGAAAGAAACAACAAAATAAGAACAGCTTTTACTTAGTTACAACGAGAACAATAATTTAGTAACATCTAAGCTTGTAACATATCACATTTTCAAAAGGTGTTCGAAATTGGCACCGTTTGTGCGAATGCAAGTATTGCATCGCCCAGCTATCCCTTCACGCCCTAGCCAGACCGCTGCACGTACGACGAGGTACGTCATCTGGTGACGACACACGTTCTATATTGCCCATTCATTTTTGGTGTATTTCTCGACATTTGAGACCCCATGTGTCTTATATTAAATTACTTGTTTCAACGTCATCTACGACACTTTGGGGACTTTTTAAACGTCAGTAACAGTCACCCTGTATGCAAGGATTTACATACCACAGATATTACATGGTCCATTAGCATTAACATCGCCAATGTTAGACATCAATGAACAATAACCGATCACAGGTGGCAAGCGGCAGCACTAGCAATGGAGCGTATTTAAATCGTGTCGGTGGTACGCAGAAAACAGTGCAGTGATTTTGTAATGCGGAAACAGAGAGATTTATCTGACATCCTAAGAGGCTTGATTGTAATAGTTTCCTGTTATTATTGATAAGCACGAAATTTGTTTATGAATAACGCTAATACGTTTTATATAAGCTCGAGGAAGTGTTGAAGCGATGTGTTATGTGTTTTAGTTTAATCTGAAACGTTTTACTTTCATTTTACCCTATTTTGAGGATACCGCATTTTGCGGCACTGTATGATAAATCTCTCTTTTTGTATTTGTATTACAAGGTCCCTCAGTGTTACATTACAAATCAACTACTTTCAAGTGAGACCTGAATTAAACACTGGCAGTTTAAATTTTCCCACAAATCCTGTTTTTTTTTAAGTAATAGACCGGAGAACAACTGTGTAGAACAAAAAAATTCTGTACGTTATGCGGCCCTTTGTATACCCTCACTCAGTTTATACGTGGCTCACCGCTTCCGGTTTTCAGGGGAATCTGATAAAGACACTGATCCCATATGGAGACAAAGGGATCGAAATGAGGCAACGCCTGATAGGTATGCAACACACCTATCGTACAGGTAACGCAGTTACAATCTTAATTGCAGAAAGCTACTACAGAAACTGCGGTAATCTAAGCTTGCTTACGATGCTCGACACTAGCCTACGGTAGTTCAAATGGCTCCAACACTATGGGACTTAACATATGAGGTCATCAGTCCCCTAGGCTTAGAACTACTTAAACCAAACTAACCTAAGGACATCACACACATCCATGCCCGAGCCAGGATTCGAACCTGCGACTGTAGCAGCAGCGCGGTTCCGGACTGAAGCGCCTAGAACCGCTCGTCCACAATGGCCAACGCTTACGGTAGTTTCACAACTCTAGCTGTAGGTCAAATTTACTGCCTTTCCTGTCCACCTCGTCTCAGTTCTCAGCTCTCAGCTGCCCTCAACAAACGGTGTACGTGCTTTTCTTCTTCTCCTCCTCTGTCTCGTGAGAGAGCGTCACACCAGTGGCAGAGATACGACCCGCCATCGCCACAGCCAGTCTCCAGCAGGGTAAACAGCTGGACGTGCGCTCTGGGACAGTGGGACAGAGTGCGGGGGCGGCAGGTTGCGTTGCGGCGGGTCCACACCAAACGGCCGCCCCCACGTCACGGCTCGAATCGGACCAGGGACACAGACAGTATCTTGGCCGGCGCGGCGCGGTCCGGGGCCGTGGGAAAGTGGACGCCGCGGCCGATCCGTCAATATTTGGTCCTGTCAGCGATATCGCAGCGCCCTGCGCCTCCTCTGAGCTGGCAAGCTGGCTTCTCCCCCGCGGCAGTGAGCGACTGTCACACCACCTACACAGGCAGCGTCCGAATCAGTCCTAAAACCACACCCACACCTATATTTGTACACATTGAGGCTATCTGTCCATAATTGGAGGGGAGGGGGGGGCGAGCGAGTACTCCCCCTTTCCCCGCCCCCCATCCCCGGGAATATAGAGTACATAGTTTTCATTTATTGCACCATCTGCCCATAGCTCATACTGTCTGGATAACGACCCATTCTCTGAGATGTAAAAAGTTTGTGTTTTCCATAAAATTTAGTTCTTCTGGCAGGACACGTCTCAAAACTCACCAACTAACTTTTATATCGACAATAGTAATTGGAAAAAATTCTGATGACGGCTATGGAGGCAACCGTATCAGTCTCATTTTTCTCCCTCCAGTCCCATAAAAAACGACCTCCCGATTGTATTCTACCGTTGTATTTTTATTGTCTTTATTGGCATTTGGGCATTGCGATACAGCCATCCAGCAAAAACGATGTATTCTTCTGTGGTCCTCAATAGAAGAGTACACGATGCTGGAATGTTACGTCCGTAGACTCAAAAGTCAACAAGTGCGAATATTACCACACAATCAGCTTAACAGATCATGCATCCAAGTTGATGACGAGTAATAAAAGAAAGGTTCAAAGGTGAGGGTAAAATCCAAGGTGAAAGGATACCGATGTTAAGACTTGCTGATGACATTGTTGTCGCTCAGTGAAAGTGAAGAAGAATTTCAGGACCTCTTGAATGGAATGAACAAGTGTAATGAGTACAAAATATGGTTTAAGAGTAAATCGAAGAAAGAATAGCAATACACGTATTATGATTGGTGATCACAAAGTGGATGAAGGTAAGGAATTCTCCTACGCAGGCAGCAAAGTATCCCGTCACGAACGGAGAAAGGACATAAAAAGTAGACTAGGACTGGCAAAAAGGGCATTCCGCCTCGAACCAGTCAGAAGAAGAAGAACAAGAAGAAGAAAAAAATTAAGAACAGTCCCAGACGCACAGAGTCACTCTTTTCTTATATCACGTTCGGTAAGTCATGGACCAAGGTATTTTCGAGAAATATTTGACTCAATATCACACCTACGCTGGTTATTAAAAGTTCGAACGTTCAGGGTATCAAGCGAAATTTGTGATCGGGTTGACGATTTATTGGTAGTCGGGATGCAGCATGTTATCTTGGATGCAGAGTCGTCGACAGAAGTTCAAGTACTTCAGAGGTACAGAGGTAGCCCGGGAACTGTATTGCTACCTTTGTTGTTCGTGTTATATATTAATGACCTGGCAAACAATCTGAACAACAAGCACGTACTTTTGGCAGATAGTGCAGTTATCTGTAATGCAGTACTGTGAGAAACAAGCTGCACAAATATTCAGTCGGATATTGATAAGATTTCAAAGAGGTGCAAAGACTGGAAACTTGCTTTACATAAATTTTCACTAATGTAAAATTGTGCATTTGATATAATGAAGAAACATATTATCCTATGAGTAAAATTTCGATGAGTCGCAATACTGCTAGCAGCCAATTCATATAAGAGATATGAAATGAAACTATCGAATACACTCAGTCGTAGGAAAAACAGTTGGCAGACTTGGTTCATTGGTAGGATACTAGGTAAATGCGATCAGTCTTCAAAGGAGCTTGTTTACAAAACACTCGCACGAGCTGTCTACCAGATAGGTTTAATAGCGGATATTGGACGTATACTGAGAAGAGCAAGCACAAATGGAGTACAGTAAACATGGGTTCTAAAAAGCATACCTTAAGAGCTAAGAGAACTACTTCACCTTGAATACAATGAAACAAATCTCTTCTAGTGCAAGCTTCTTGCTTTCCATATTTTGGGAAGAGGTAGTATGGAACAAAACAATAATTAAAAAAATCGTCTAGTAAACATGGGCACTAAAATGCATATATTAGGAGCTATGTATGAATACTTGTTTAGCAGAAGAGATGTGTTTCACAGTAACGAAGATGAACAACTACTCCTAGCTCGTAAGGTATACACATTAAAACTCTCTCCACTCCCGCACAGGCCATGAAGGCCCAAAGGTACCGACCGGCCGCCGTGTCATCCGCAGCCCACAGGCGCCACTGGATGCAGATATGGAGGGGCATGTGGTCAGCACACCGCTCTCCCTGCCGTATGTCAGTTTCCGAGACCGGAGTCGCTACTTCTCAGTCAAGTAGCTCCTCAGTTTGCCTCACAAGGGCTGAGTGCACCCCGCTTGCCAACAGCGCTCGGCAGCCCGGATGGTCACCCATCCAAGTGCTAGCCCAGTCCGACAGCGCTTAACTTCGGTGATCTGACGGGAATCTGTGTTACCACTGCGGCAAGGCCGTTGGCCGTATACACATTAGACCCATGCTTAATGGACTTTTTTTTCTTGTTTTGGTCCATACTAACACCTATCAAAATACGGAAAGCAGAGAACTCGCAGTAGAAGTGATTTGTTTCATAGTATGTGATCACATCTCTTATGTTATGCATTTTAGGGCCCATATTTACTAGACTTTCATGCTTCGAATGATTTTTCCTGTAGCCGGCCGGAGTGCCCGAGCGGTTCTAGGGGCTTCAGTCGGGAACCGCGCGACCGCTACGGTCGCAGGTTCGAATCCTGCCTCGGGCATGGATGTGTGTGATGTCCTTAGGTTCGTTAGGTTTAAGTTGTTCTAACTTCTAGGGGACTGATGACCACAGATGTTAAGTCCCATAGTGCTAAGAGCCGTTTGATCGTTCCTGTCATATCCCTAAATACTGACCATTCCTCCTGGATTCCTCCTAGATTCCTCCTAGTACACCTTGTATAGGAGATTGCTCGCAAAACATCCTTGTGACCCGTCGTAGAATACTGCTCAAGTGTGTCGGACCCGTACGAAAATAGGCTACCTGGAGATGTTGAATATTTACAAAGGACAAGTACAAATGGTGACAGGTTTCTCTGAAGCATGGTAGAGTGTCACAGAGATGGCGAAGAAATTTAACTGGCAGTCACCTGAAGACAGAGTAAACTATATAAAGACAAGTTTAAAATTTTCAGTCTCCAGCTTTAAATGATGAATGTAGAATTATAGTACAACACCATTCGTACAGGATTACACTAATTACAGAGTGCACAGAGGTGTTCAAACAGATATTCTTCCCGCGGTAGATGGATGAACGAAACGGGAAGAACCCCTAATAAATGGTGCAATGGAAAGTAGACTCTGCCATACGCTACACAGCTGTTTGCAGAGTGTGGATAAAGATACAAAATAAAACAAAGCAGTAACAAATTAAGATTCTTTTCCGATAGAGAGACTACTGCTAATCACGTAGTAGAGTACGTTACCTCTCTTGTGCGTTATGCCTGGTCGAAGTACCGCCTCATGCGTTTGCCCTAATTCGCAGCTGCAGCCTTACACGTGTCATGTGTTTACCCTGGTAAGCGGAAGAGGCGGCCAGACTCACGCATCGACCGTTTAATCTGGATTCAGCGCCGTGGGCCACCGCGAAACCTGACAAGTTCGCTGGAAACAGGATTTTACTTTACTTGTACGTTACCGCTGGGCCACGCGCTGTATGACCTAACACTGTTACATTCTACGCTGAATCACGACCTTCAGCTGAATACTGTTTCTGAATATTCAAAAATCTGTCATCTAAATTGAAATGAACAATGTCATAAGAAGACGCCACACCTCTGCATTTTGATATGAAATCTGTAACACCTCGCTCTTACCATAGTCTAGATTATCTGCACAAACACACTTCTATAATTTCACGGCGATGAGTTAAACATAGGTCATTCTAGTTTCAGCGTATCGATATTAACGGCCAGGAACAGACTCTGTATAGCATCACGTTAGCTAGTGTACAGAGCTAAACGTAGTCGTCATACTTCGAAATACAATGCATAGACAGGAACACGCATCAAGCCACGTTCCTGGCTCCATGAATACGTGAGAGAAGTAATCAGGGCAAGAGTCAACGACGAGTCAAGGCAAGAATATCTTTTAGGCCAATTAAAAACATTACACTACATTAATCTATGTGAACAGAATAAAATAGTCAGCTACAAAAGTGCGCACACAAACTAAGTACGTGGACAACATTTATTGCACTGGTAGCAACAAACGCCATCACAAACAAATCATTTACAATTCCATGTTAATATACATACGTTTTCTGGCTGATTTCTTTAAGCAGTGCCTCAAGATGAACTCCCAGAGATCGGCAGCCATGCCAAACGAATAAATTTAACAGAGGATTTTTGTTACAGGTAGCGTCAAGATTGGTTAAAATATATTGAACTATTGGCGCGTCTAAATGATAGAGTGCAGAACCAATGCTGTATTCGAAACGTACGAAAGTTGGTGTAAGTCAGCGACGTCTCACATTGTAGGACCTGACCACTCTGACACAGTTACTGAACGTCACTCGAGTACAGTACGCTTTGTCATTGCCTCTGCTCTGTTGCCTATAGCATTACTTAAATAACCGCAGTACATTGTTATTCGGAACATTAGGAACAGTCCAGCGAAATTCTCATTTACGTGTTTAAAAATAGATCACTCTTTTATATTAAGTCAAAAGGAAGTCTCTTCACAAAACAGTATCACAAACGCGCTTCTCATCTGGCGATAACCTATTCCATGGAAACGATTGATGATGGGAGGAAATACGGTGTGTTACACAACCTTACACAAATTTTAAGCCGTGCGCCATGTTTTCTATGTTACGTGGTGTTATCAGATGGATTGGTGATATAATAAAAATTGACCAGGTGGGAGTTGGACTGGCACTCCGAAGGTTCTGAAAAACTAAATTATTTATACAGACATTTCATGCATACGGGAATCGACAACCTCGACATTTTCTGTCTGTTATCCGCATTCATAATGGCAAGATACCGGTCCCGTGAACAACGAGTCGAGACAAAAAGATCGTTTTCGCCCAACAGAAACATTATACTACAGTGATGGTTGTGAACAGAATACAATATTGAGCTACGTGGGTATGCACATAAGATTTTGGAGAATACGTTAATTTTGAAGTCGGCCAACAAATGACAAAAAAATTACTGTGATATGATTAAAAATTGCCACTTTTTGGATTTTTTTCGTTTACTTGTACTGTGAAACCTTGCTTACGGCCAAATTTCATGCTTCTGGGTTAACGCGAAGTACACTAAAGTTTTGACGAGGAGTAAGTTCGCGGGTATCAAAATATGTGACATAAATAACCGTACCTTGTCATTGCATTTTTCTTAGAATCCTCAATGTTTTACACCGACAAGGGGCCGTAGACGTTAGGATGCGACATACTTTCTACTTCCTACGACTACCCGTTCCTGAGAAAAAGGATTTCTTAACTGCCGGACAGACAGCAAAGTGATCCTGTAAGGGTTCTGTTTTTATCGATCGAGGTACAGAACCCTAAAAATTAACAAATTTTGCTCGTCATATCAAGAAACCTCGTTTGTAATTCGGCAGCACATATATATGCATGCATAGGCAATTTCTCAGTGAAATATACGTAAATTTGAACAACAATAATAAACATTGATACTTCCGTGTGTCTAAGTAAAAATAATTTCAATATTTATTATAAAGTTGAACTACAAAGCCAACCTTCAAATTGAAAATTTATTACTGCGCTACTGAACAAATGAAATTACAATGCTATTGGCGCTCGAACACCTTTTAAGATACTAATTTTCGTTAATACATAGAGGAACATGTGTGATGGATTGTTGGTGTTTAAGCTGTTCGGCGTCAGTGCCTTACAAATAGTATCACTTATTTTGTACACAACGTTTAGAGCGTCATACCTACTTCGTGATGACAAACGCGTTGAAATTGGGTAATAGCAACAAGTTTTCCATAAAATGGCAGCCATAAGCGAAAAAAAAATCACAATAAATTTCAAAGCTAAGCTGGATACACGTCGCTATCACACTACAGAAAAGGAGGTGAAGATCAATGAGGAGTCGTACAGCTTTGGATCGGAAAGCACAACGGTCGCCCGAAACCTGAAATGCTTCCTAGATGAGACCGGTTACCATCGGTATTCTGTGGTCTCGGCACCTTGGATATTCACTAAGATACGCCACGTACACCGTTAACACTATGGAGAAGTTTCCAAGTTTCGTAGGACACCATCGAGGACGAGGAGCAACTAACTACTTTGTCCTCAGAGGCTGCTTGGGTACCGTCCGGCATCCTCGGCGGTGACCTTGGAGAAGAGGGCGGCAGGTACCTGTTGCTGGGGGCGAGGCCGGCGCAGGGGCCTGCGCTGCTGGGGGCGGCGGTCCGACATGCCCCGGGCTGCGACACACCGCCCTCGACGTCGCCCACTGGACGCACTACGGAGCAGCCGCGCGAAGCCCCGGCGCTGCGCTAAGGCAATAAGCCAAGCCGCCGCTAGCTGCACAAAGTACCACCGCCCCTAACCCACTGGTAAACAGGAATCGTTAGCGCCAGGATTTCACCCGGAACAAGTCCCCCCCCCCCCCCGGTTTTCCCGGTCTTTGTTCGGCGCTTGGGCATCGTTTCAGTTGTCCCACACGGTTTACCGCGTTCGGCTGCACTTGGAGTGAATGTTAAATTAATATCTTGCTAGATCTTAAATTTTGCCAGATAGTTAAAAGATACGTTACAAAAAACGTGCACAATTGGCCTCAGCTGTGCCAGGTGCTTCCACAGCAAACATAAGAGAAAACAATTTAGCACTGAATTCTTTAAATACGAGAACTCAGTATTCAGATGAATAGCCTATGAAGAAACATATTTCTATGTGATAAAAAGCACCCAAAGCTAAAACAGGAAAATCCTACCCTCAAAGAATAATTTGCTTGGAGAAAGAGGAACCACGGTATACTTGACACTTGAGTTTTTACAACTCAGACTGTATACGCGAAAGAAACACCAGTGTTCACTATAATTCCAGAGGGCATCAAAATTACTTTGTTCTTGCTAGATCGATCCAGGCTGTTTTTGTGTGTTATTCACTGAATAGTTTTGCTGAAAGTTTTAGGGGTGAAGGAAGAGCTAGCACAGCATGAAGGACGGTCTGCAGCCGTGAAACACTGCAGCATTTATTTCCTCCATAACTGCTCTGTGACAAACATACACAATCATTATTATTTTAAAAAATGGTTTGAATGACATTTATGAAATAAATAAATCTTTTGGTTAAAAATAGACAGGACAAAGAATAACGACAGATTATTTTCCTGAGACGTTTGCAACAGCATGTAGGACACTAATCACACAGAAACAGCCACAATTCTTTATAACCTCGTTTATAATGCGCAGATATGGCATTGGAAGAATTTACAAGTTAAAATTCACCCATTACCCATGCAAATACTGACGAAATATGTCATATAAGCAAATATCTTACTGATTTCATTAGGCATTTCTACTTGATGGCATTCTTATATTCTTTAATTTTCGTGGGCTACTATGAGGGCCTACATAAACAAAACGACTTTCACTTATTTCTATATAACGTCGATTTTAGACAACAGAGTTAGTCGACTGCATCCGTGGCTTTACTACCGACGTGACAGATTCAAGACCATTGTTTTCGCATGGTATGTTTCCTCTGCTGTTTCCCTCAAATAAACGTACAGGGCTATTACAAATGATTGAAGCGATTTCATAAATTCACTGTAGCCCCATTCATTGATATATGGTCACGACACACTACAGATACGTAGAAAAACTCAAAGTTTTGTTCGGCTGAAGCCGCACTTCAGGTTTCTGCCGCCAGAGCGCTCGAGAGCGCAGTGAGACAAAATGGCGACAGGAGCCGAGAAAGCGTATGTCGTGCTTGAAATGCACTCACATCAGTCAGTCATAACAGTGCAACGACACTTCAGGACGAAGTTCAACAAAGATCCACCAACTGCTAACTCCATTCGGCGATGGTATGCGCAGTTTAAAGGTTCTGGATGCCTCTGTAAGGGGAAATCAACGGGTCGGCCTGCAGTGAGCGAAGAAACGGTTGAACGCGTGCGGGCAAGTTTCACGCGTAGCCCGCGGAAGTCGACGAATAAAGCAAGCAGGGAGCTAAACGTACCACAGCCGACGGTTTGGAAAATCTTACGGCAAAGGCTAAAGCAGAAGCCTTACCGTTTACAATTGCTACAACCCCTGACACCCGATGACAAAGTCAAACTCTTTGAATTTTCGGCGCGGTTGCAACAGCTCATGGAAGAGGATGCGTTCAGTGCGAAACTCGTTTTCAGTGATGAAGCAACATTTTTTCTTAATGGTGAAGTGAACAGACACAATGTGCGATTCTGGGCGGTAGAGAATCCTCACGCATTCGTGCAGCAAATTCGCAATTCACCAAAAGTTAACGTGTTTTGTGCAATCTCACGGTTTAAAGTTTACGGCCCCTTTTTCTTCTGCGAAAAAAACGTTACAGGACACGTGTATCTGGACATGCTGGAAAATTGGCTAATGCCACAACTGGAGACCGACAGCGCCGACTTCATCTTTCAACAGGATGGTGCTCCACCACACTTCCATCATGATGTTCGGCATTTCTTAAACAGGAGATTGGAAAACCGACGCATCGGTCGTGGTGGAGATCATGATCAGCAATTCATGTCATGGCCTCCACGCTCTCCCGACTTAACCCCATGCGATTTCTTTCTGTGGAGTTATGTGAACGATTCAGTGTTTAAACCTCCTCTACCAAGAAACGTGCCAGAACTGCGAGCTCGCATCAACGATGCTTTCGAACTCATTGATGGGGACATGCCGCGCCGAGTGTGGGAGGAACTTGATTATCGGCTTGATGTCTGCCGAATCACTAAAGGGGCACATATCGAACATTTGTGAATGCCTAAAAAAACTTTTTGAGTTTTTGTATGTGTGTGCAAAGCATTGTGAAAATATCTCAAATAATAAAGTTATTGTAGAGCTGTGAAATCGCTTCAATCATTTGTAATAACCCTGTATTTTAATAAGTGAATTACTTAATGAAATTTTGTTCTTATTGCCCTTAAATAACATCACATTATTTTTTGTTTTCTGTTGCTGGCGATGCTTTCAATTCTCCATAAATATTTTTATTTCTTTAATAATGCAAATACATATTATATTACTATTCAGAAAAACTTAAATTTCTTATCATTACTGAATTTCATCACAGTGTTACATGTGTTGGACTGTGACGATATCAAGTTTGATGTAGCTTCCAGTTTACGGAACTGGCGGCTGTTTAGGGGAGGGCCTTACGCTATGGATAGGCATGGAGAGAGGTGGATGGGCGGGACTTGTTCCGGGTGAAATTCTAGCGCTAAGGGCACGTCTGGTATACTGCACGAGCTGTGTGCATCGAGGGTGCAGATTTCCACTCCCCGTTCTCACTACGGAGAGGGTGGTGAAGGGGGAGGGGGGGGGCTACAACGACAAACAGCATGTTTGGGCACTTACTTCGATATTTCCAAGGATGCTGAACATCGAAACCAGAAAATCAGAAAACTGATGTGTGCATCTGAGGCGTGGTATCACAACAGTGCGCTGAAAGTAATGGAGGCAAATAAATTGGGTGGTTCTTCGCAGAAGCCTTACACTGAGTTGACGAAATTCATAGGATGCCTCCTAATACCTTGTCCAACTTTCTTTCGTCCAGCATCTCAACGTGCCATGGACTCAAGTCGTTTGAAGTCCCCTGCAGAAACGCTGAGCCATGCTGTCCCTATAGTGTAAAAGTACTACCGGTGTAGGATTTTGTGCAGCAACTGACCTCTCGATTATGCCCCATAAATGTTCGATGGGATTCATGTCGGACGATCTGGGTTGCCGTATGATTCGTGGAACTGTCCAGAATGTTCTTCAAACCGATTGCGGCCCAGTGACATGGAGCATGGTGTGACGTCCCCTCTCCTCTTTTGTTGTCGCTGTTGATGTTGAGCCGCTACTGCTAACAGCTCGGTCGGTGGAATGGAGACGCGACGCTTAGTGATGGTTGTCTGTCCCCGTCGGATAACGTGGAACATCACCTGAAAATCTCTTAAAGAAATTTGTTCCTCGCGGCGCAATGTACGAAAGTCCGTTTGCGAGTCCGCACGGTCTTCTCGGCGATGCGAACTGCTGATTTTAATTGTCTGTTATGGTTTTATGATGATTTGCTAAGCCCCGTTAGTTAGTTATTGCAGTATTGAGTGAATCATTCATCACCGGCGTCGTTTCACACCACTGAACCGAGGAAAAATTCATTTGCGGTTAAGTATCAGTAGTAGCTGTTACGTTGCTAGGCAGAATTGTGCACTACGGCACAACGCAAATCCAGAGATAATCTACAATGCTACCTTGCTTTCGTGCGTCGTGATATTATTTCGGCAAAACACTCCTTTCAATGCTCAATGTTCATCAAGACACTCTTTCAATTAAAATGTTCACAGTTAATTAATTTTGATCATCAACTATCACACAGTTCAATTAATGATGGAAATAACACGTGAGATTTCCATTACTGACGAACAATTTTATTGTTCCTTCTTAGCAGTTAGTTTATAATCATCACACCACACGCACACCGATGGATCAGATCAATTACGATTCTTTTCAATTCGGTGATCGTGACAATTCCAACTGTTACAGTCGGCGTATTTGTATTATCTTCGTGTGGTCTTATTAATGTTTCCTACTCAAGTCTAATCAGGTATTGCAGTCTTCGATATTATGTCCATTCTTCGTGTAGCTGTTTACTATGATGAAGGTTGAGTCCAACAATAATATCTCCAATAATTAGAGTTCATTAACTCGTCGTACACTATCAAAATATCACTTCAGTTCAAGTTCTCAAGTCAGAATAACTGAGAACGAAGTCCGCGCATCTCTATCACACAATATTACTTTCTTTTTTTTTTTTAAAGAAAAAATCTCGTAGCGTTCCGTTTGTAGTATTATAACAAACGGTACTTTCTCTCGAATTGATAGCAAGCAAGCAAGCAACTAACTTTTCCATGATCGAGCATTGTTGATGCACTGAATTTCGTTTTCGCCGCGTTTACAACTCTCTTTCACAATAAATGTTACCTCTGACTGACATATTATTTTGGACTTAACTTTCGTCGTACTGATTTATAGTTATTACTGAGATGTTTCATAGCTAATTAAAAATAACCTTACTTTCTTTCCAGCTTTATATCATGACATACTCAATAATTATTGAAATTGGTGTTCATCAAAGCATTAAGGTGTTATATTATTGTCAAAGTTGTCGTACCTCTCAGGATAACACTGTTCCCCCACTTTAAATTATCATGACATTCTTATTTGGGTCTTCAGGTTTCTTGGGGTGTTACAATTGCCAGCCATAAAAATTCAATCGTTGTTTGGGAGCATGAAGTCCATGAATGGTTACAAATGGTCTTCAATCAGCCGAACGTAACAATTTCCAGTCAATGATCGGTTCATTTGGATCAGACGACCCGGTCCAATCCGTGTAAGCACAACCCACACCATTGTGGGGCCATCACCAGCTTGCACAGTGTCTCGTTGACAACATGGGTCCATGGCTTCGGGGGACCTGCGCCACACTGTAACGCTACCATCAGCTCTTATCATCTGAAATCGGGACTCATCTGACCAGGCCACGGTTTTCCAGTCGTCTAGGGTCCAACCGATTTCGTCACGAACCCAGAAGAAGCGTTGCAGGCAATGTCGTGCTGTTAGCAAAGGCACTCGCGTCGTTCGTCTGCCGTCATAGCGCATTAACGCCACATTTCACCGCACTGTCCTAACGTACATGTTGGTCGAACTTTTCACACTGATTTGTGCGCTTATTTCACGCAGCGTTACTTGTCTGCTAGCACTGACAACTCTACGCAAACGATATTGCTTTCGGTCGTTAAGTGAAGGCCGTCGTGCGCTGTCCATGGTGAGAAGTAATGCCTGAAATTTGGTGTTCTCAGCTCACTCTTCACGCTGTGGATCGCGGAAAGTTTAATTCCCGATGTTAAATGTCCCATGTGTCTAGCTCGAAATACCATCCCACGTTAAAGTCTTAATTCCCGTCGTATGGCATAATCACGTCGCAAATATTTTCCCATCAATGACCTGCGTACGAATGACAGTTCCGCCGATTCACTGCGCTTTGATAACTTAAGTACCTGATACTACAGCCATCTGTGTGTGTGTATCGCTATCCTATGACTTTTCACACCTCACTGTACGTAGTCCATGTTGGACTGTGGTTTGGAAACAGCGACTCAAAAATATTCAGATGATGTTCAGACGTGTGTGAAATCTTATGGGACTTAACTGCTAAGGTCATCAGTTCCTAAGCTTACACACTACTTAACCTAAATTATCCTAAGGACAAACACACACACCCATGCCCGAGGGAGGACTCGAACCTCCGCCGGGACCAGCCGCACAGCAAAAATGTTCAAATGAAATCTAATGGGACTTAATTGCTAAGGTCATCAGGCCCTAAGCTTAAACACTACTTAACCTAAATTATCCTAGGGACAAACACACACACCCACGCCCGAGGGAGGACTCGAACCTCCGCCGGGACCAGCCACACAGTCCGTGATTGCAGCGCTTGAGACCGCTCGGCTAATCCCGCGTGGCAAACTGCGACTGTTTATGACACAAAATATAAAATGAAACAGTTATCTGTGTCAGTGATGTTTTTATTTTCACTCACGACACTTTTCGAAGGCTTACTGCCTGATCTTCATGTGCATCAGTGAGTTAAATCACATTTTTGTTTAGATGCATTCGGTTGTTTCGATTTTATGTCTCTAACACTAGGGCGTAATCAGCACGTATTAACGTAATATGAAGAATTTTAAACAATAATACTTAAATGGAATACTCTCTTTCAAATTCTGAAGGTGGCAGGGGTAAAATACAGGGAGCGAAAGGCTATTTACAATTTGTACAGAAACCAGATGGCAGTTATAAGAGTCGAGGAGCCTGAAAGGGAAGCAGTGGTTCGGAAAGGAGTGAGACAGGGTTGTAGCCTCTCCCCGAAATTATTCAATCTGTATATTGAGCAAGCAGCAAAGGAAACAAAAGAAAAATTCGGAGTAGGTATTAAAATTCATGGAGAAGAAGTAAAAACTTTGAGGTTCGCCGATGACATTGTAACTCTGTCAGAGACAGCAAAGGACTTGGAAAAGCAGTTGAACGGAATGGACAGTGTCTTGAAAGGAGGATATAAGATGAACATCAACAAAAGCAAAACGAGGATAATGGAATGTAGTCAAATTAAATCGGGTGATCCTGAGGGAATTAGATTAGGAAATGAGACACTTCAAGTAGTAAAGGAGTTTTGCTATTTAGGGAGTAAAATAACTGATGATGGTCGAAGTAGAGAGGATATAAAATGTAGACTGGCAATGGCAAGGAAATCGTTTCTGAAGAAGAGAAATTTGTTAACATCGAGTATAGATTTAAGTGTCAGGAAGTCGTTTCTGAAAGCATTTGTATGGAGTGTAGCCATGTATGGAAGTGAAACATGGACGATAACTAGTTTGGACAAGAAGAGAATAGAAGCTTTCGAAATGTGGTGCTACAGAAGAATGCTGAAGATAAGGTGGGTAGATCACGTAACTAATGAGGAGGTATTGAATAGGATTGGGGAGAAGAGAAGTTTGTGGCACAACTTGACTAGAAGAAGGGATCGGTTGGTAGGACATGTTTTGAGGCATCAAGGTATCACAAATTTAGCATTGGAGGGCAGCGTGGAGGGTAAAAATCGTAGAGGGTGACCAAGAGATGAATACACTAAGCAGATTCAGAAGGATGTAGGTTGCAGTAAGTACTGGGAGATGAAGAGGCTTGCACAGGATAGAGTAGCATGGAGAGCTGCATCAAACCAGTCTCAGGACTGAAGACCACAACAACAACAACACAGCTACTTCACCATGTCACTCTAGTGCCATATTACGTTAAGAAGTGATGAGTGTCTCTGGAGCTAGAGGGTTACGGAGATGCTTAAAAAAAATAAAAAAATCCAGTAGCAGACACTACAAGAGAGGCGTTGTGCATCACGGAGCTTTTTTACGATTGAAATTTAGAGAGACTACGCTCAGGGAAGGGCTGGTTAACACACTATTTTCTCCCACATGAGTGTCGCAAAATAACGTTTAACGAAATACATTCTCGACACGTGGCAGTCGCAAATGGTACTAGGAAGGGGTTCAAATGATAGTGGTACCAGACGTGCCCTCTGCCATACACCATGGTGTAGCTTACTGATTACAGATGTACAACGAAGGACTATCTGGAAAACTAAATAGGAGAACCGATACTATGAAATCTATTATCAGGGAGTAACTTCAAGTGGTTCAAATGGCTCTGAGCACTATGGGACTTAACATCTGTGGTCATCAGTCCCCTAGAACTTAGAACTACTCAAACCTAACTAACCTAAGGACATCACACATATCCATGCCCGAGGCAGGATTCGAACCTGCGACCGTAGCAGTCGCGCGGTTCCGGACTGAGCGCCTTAACCGCGAGACCACCGCGGCCGGCGGAGTAACTTACTTTGCTGTAGATGCAGCCGTACAAGAGAAACGTTGTAGTGGAAGGCAGATAAGAAAATAAAAGTTTTATCCATTTGTGGATGTGGAACATTACGACTGAGATTAACAAAGGTTCCCAGAAATAACAGCAACCTATCACCTTTTGCGATTCTTCAATTTTTATTTATCGTGATGTCCTTAGGTTAGTTAGGTTTAAGTAGTTCTAAGTTCTAGGGGACTGATGACCTGAGAAGTTAAGTCCCATAGTGCTCAGAGCCATTTGAACCTTTTTTTTTTTGTTTCTTTTTGCTTCTTAAATATTGATAATTGCTTATGAATTAAACATCGGAGCTTAGCACGTGGGTTCATCTAACGAAATTTTAAGTTTTGTGGGAATTCCGGATAGTAGTATACGGTGTGTGTGTGTGTGTGTGTGTGTGTGTGTGTGTGTGTGTTCGCGCCACAACAACGCGTGCTCCAGGAATAAATTATCGGATGCTACTAACCATAAGTAATGCCTTTAAATGGAATTCTCGCCACATTCAGCGCTTATTTCTTTCGTTCTCGTATCTTGCCACAGCTACATAACCCCTGCAATACTCCAAATGTGTACCGTCTGATGATGAATAGCTAGGCGATCCGAAACCGGTGATGGTCAATACAAACTGAAGGTTCGCGAAAGGCAAGTGGATGCCGTTATTTCTGGAAACCTATATCAGAAAAAGTGAATATATAACTGAAGACGTTGGATGTAAGTGCTGCTCTGAAATGATGTTAAAATAAGAGCGAAGATCGTAGCAGGCAGCAATGAGCCAGGCTTAAAAATAACAAAACTGCTCATGACGGCAAAAATATTTTTGTGTCGTCTCCAATACAGATTCGAGCTTTCTGAAACATTTTTTAACAGAAAAGCACCCATACGATGCGGACTGCGGCGTCTGATATACTGTTAACAAACCTTAAAGATGACATTACTGCAAATACCTGAAATCAACAAAGGTATCACACAGAATAACAGGTTAGTTTTAAGTGACGGAAGACATATTTCCTTCTCCCCCTCAAACTGAGGATTAATTAGACAAACATTAGATTACAATTATAAATTCAACTTTATTGTTCGTCGTTTGTCAAATATAGTGAGTTCCATACAACATAAAAGATTTATATTTTTCAATTTTTTATATTTAACGATCTTTGTGTAACTTAAATAATACTCCCCCTTCGTAAACACTATATCCCATAATTTTAGTACTTTTTTTACAGTAACGTCTGTGTAAGTTGCATATGATTTTATCCGTCTTTTTGCGGCATTTAATTGTCACCTGAGGTTGGACCCGAAAGCCCGTTAGTGATCGTAAAATATTTTGCAGAATGTCAAGAGAGTGTATCCTATTTAATTTTGTTGCACAGTTCTGTGAAGTACCGACGGAAAATTAAGTTAATGATAAGTAATAATGAATTTTTTCTAGAGGTGTGGTTCAATGTTATCCAAAACACTGACGCCACCTGACGATACAACATAGATTGTCATCCCACCGTTAAATAACAGTTTAGTGATGCACAAGTTTTGTGAAACAGGTAGAACATAGTGTAGGGTTCGAAACTGACAGTTCAGAGCTGCTTTTGCCGACCAAGCTATTCATAATTCACATACTGTGTCTAGAGCAGGACACACTAAGTGCACAAAATATCGAGCTACACCATGGAGAGAGAGGGAGAGAGAGAGAGAGAGAGAGAGAGAGATGGGCTGGGTTAAGAGTAGTGTTTGTGTCTGGAGCGGCCAGCTGTCCCGGCTGAGGGAAACCCACCGGCCCTCTAGAGAATTCCCCAGTCCTGCCTCGAGTAATCCCGGCCTTGGGAAACACCGTTTCCTGCAGACACCCTGCCGCCGTCCGCACCTTAGCTTAGCCTAGCTTAGCTCAGCTCAGCTAACGGGCCCCGTAAGCCGCTTCAGCGATCCCACCTCAGCCAGTTCCCACACGGTTACTTTTGTGCATTCGCCACCGAGCACAAGCGCATGCGTAGAGCTAAGTCGCGTATGAGCTGCATCTTCTGCTTACTTATAGTGCGGCTTTTGGCTGTATGAGAAATAGCAGTAAGCAGCCAGATGCTAAGCGGAAAAAATTTTCTGGCGTGCCTAAGCTGCCAGTTTGGCGCATGCTCCGAGCAGTGAGAGTTACAATGGGAGTAGTAGTCTCCATGTAACCCGTATTTATGTTCTCTCTCTCTCTGTTTACAGCTCTCACTTCAACTGTACACAAAGCACTTTTATGTGGCTGCAAGCGATCAAGTGAATTAAAACATTCACATAATCAAGCGAGATTAAAATATGTTATTAGTTTAAGTTTTCCGATTTTATTTTATGTCCACGTTTTTAGCAATAAAGCGTTAAACGTCTTGCAGAACAGTGGAGTTTTTTTGTCGGTCGCTAAAGATATTTTGCTTTTATTAATCTTTTCCACAGAGGCAGTTACTTTATTTGAAACGAAGTGTTTAATTCCACACTATCGCCTAGTTTCGACTGTTCGCTCAATTTCAAGCGCACAGTTTCATTTTCTGCCGCTTACGGCATTATACCGTAGCAAAAAACCAAATATGATATAATAAAGTACTGGTACTGTAAGAAAATTGACATTGCGAAAATCAGACTGAAAATATTAATACCAGGTTCTTCAGTTTGAATCTGGAATGAGCACGTTAAGACGAATTACGCATTGTAGTATAGTTTAAGAAATTCCGCTGCTCTTTGAGTATTCTCTAATGTCCTATTTCTTTTATGACATAATGTAAGCTCTCTTAACGCTATATGTCTAATGTTCACGTGAAGATGACTAAGCAGGCAAATTTGTTCAATAATATGGAATAAAATATTTTGTTACAAATATATTGCCAACTTTATTAGAATTTTATTAATTTTCCTTCCGTCAAACACAATGGCTTCGATCACAAGAGATGTTTCAACTGTCATCTGGTGCCTCCCCTAGGCTTGACGATATTTCGTGATTTGTGTTATTTGCGTCTTAAATTTACAGAATGCCACTATTCGGTAAATTAAAGAGTGGCTGCATACCATGTTTTATCAACTTAACTCCTCACATGGCTTGATTTTTATTCACAGAATATTAACTGACAGTTGTAGAGTTTCTTGGCTTCACAAGTAACCTTGTTAATCTTTTATACAATGTGTTTATTGTCCTCAATCCTGCTGTACAACAGATTTTTTTAGAGAAATTTCTGGCCCTTCTTATTAACTTTTCGCAGTTCCGCGTAGAAACCGATTGGAAATGCTACGTAACAGTATTGCAGAATCCGAATAACAGTAATAATAATAACAAAATATCTATGATGAAATGACCACATAGCAAAATATTAGGGTACTCTGAGCTGTAAACTCTAGTTCTGAAATGAATATGATGCCAAGAACTACTTCCTTCTATGGCATTTTTTATATGGATAGGATATGATAAAATAATTGCCCTACATACAATAACTCAGTGTGTCCCCTCTGAACAACATACCGCCTTGTTGCACATGGTGACAGGATGCCCCAGTACGTACCGAATTCCAAACAGAAATGCAACGAAAAGAAATGAGCAAACACCGAGCACGGCTTCCATACGTCATCGTCGCTGAACATGTGCACTGATATCTGTTTTCTGGCAACTGTTCAAACGAACCTTTTGATTCGTGACACCCAGACGTGCCGCAATCAAAAGAACAAATCACGCATGATGTATAATAAAGTAATAATGTCATCGGTACGTTGGGGCACAATAAGACGAAGAAAAATAAAAGTTTGTTAATAATGAATTCCACTTCACATTTTTCGACATACGTTATACAAGGCCAGAAAAAAGTGCTACATTCTGGGTACTAACATGCCCCTACCGACTTCTGTTGAAACAACTTCAGTCGTTTGAACGGGTCGCTGTATGAGTCTGGGGAAGCTAGCTGTACTTATCCACGGATTGTTGCACGTGTTGGGCACAATACATCGGTAGCGTGTCGAAGCTTTCAGCAGCGGTCTGTGGAAGGTTCCACACCTGTAGACCAGGTTCTGGAGTTCGGCGTAATACAGTCGCGCTTCATGATCGACACGTTGTGCGAGCAGCAGCGGCCGACCGAACACTATCCAGGGACGAAACTGTGGCACACGTTTTATCTGCCTTTCGAAGTTCTCTGCTTGCAACAGAATTAACATCACATGTGCCTCTGGCCAGGCTACAAATAATTCAATACCTTCTCTTGCTGACAGTACGGGTAATGTAACTGATGATGATAAACAGAAGGCCGAATTTCTAAACCTAGGTTCCAAAAACTCGTTTACGATAGAGGACTGCAGCACCATTCCCCCTCTCAATTATCGAACAAACGAAAGGATGGCTGACATAGTGTATCTGGGATTGTAAAACAGTTAAGGTCCTTAGACGCCAGAAAGGCACCTGGCCCAGACGGTATCCCCGTAATATTTTATGTTCATTATGCTACAAATATAGCACCATTTTTATCAGTCATCTATCAGAGATCATTGGAATGGCGGAAAGTTCCACGGGACTGGCAGAAGGTCATAGCAATGTATAAAAAGGGTAGAAAATCGGATGCATATAATTACCGCCCAATTTCACTGACATCGATTTGTTGTAGAATCATGGAGCATATTTTATGTTCAGACATAATGACCTTTCTAGATTCTGAGAAGCTCATCTGCAGAAACCAGCACGGTTTTAGGAAACAGCGGCCATGTGAGACACAGCTAGCCCTCTTTGTATATGATACACAACAGGCTCTAGATACCGGCTCCCAGGTTGATGCCATATTTATCGACTTTCGAAAGGCGTTCGTTCCGCAGTGTCGCTTGCTCCAAAAAGTGCGCGCTTACGGTCTATCCGATGACATATGCGGTTGGATAGAAAGTTTTCTAACAGACAGAGAGCAGTATGTCGTTCTGAATGGGGTAACTTCAACAGAAACAAGAGTAACTTCAGGTGTGCCCCAGGGTAGCGTAATAGGTCCTCTGCTTTTTACGATTTGCATAAACGATCTGGTTGATGGTATTGACAGCGGCCTTAGACTTTTTGCCGATGATGCTGTAGCCTACAGGATAGTATCACACGTAAGTTGTGAACAAATCAATGAGGATTTGCAGAAAATATATGCGTGGTGTAATGACTGGCAGTTATCTCTCAATATTAGTAAGTGTAACCTACTGCGTGTAACAAGGCGAAAATCCCCATTAATGTGTGAGTACAAAATAAATGATCAGTCTTTGGAAGCGGTAACATCAGTCAAGAATCTGGGTGTGACTATTAGAAATGATCTCAAATGGTATGATCAGATTACACAAGTAACGGGTAAGGCGAACTCTAGATTGCGCTTTATTGGTAGAATCCTGAAGCGATGCAGTCCTTCAACTAAGGAAATAGCTTACAATACGTTAGTTCGTCCAGTCTTATTGTTCGTCTGTATGGGACCCTTACCAGTTGGGTCTGATTCAAGAGATTGAGAAGGTCCAAAGAAGAGCGGCAAGATTCGTGCGAGAGCGTTACAAATCTCATGGAAAGTTTGAAGTGGGACACACACACAGATAGGCGACGCGCTAAACATAAGGGGCCGCTCTCTTAATTCCGAAATCCAATCTTCACCGAGGATGTAGAGCATATATTATTACCACCAACTTTCAAATCGCGTAATGATCATCATTCAAAGATAAGGGAAATAAGAGCTCGTACTGAGGCGTTCAGACAGTCGTTTTTCCCCCGCGCGATCCGCGAGTGGAACGGAGGGGGGAATATGACTTTGGCGCGAATCGTGCCCTCCGTCACACACCGCTTGGTGGCTAGCGGAGTATATATGTACATGTAGACATCAGAAAAGTACGAGTAGGCTGTAGGAAAAGACGAATAATATACAGCATACATGTGTAGCCAGAGGGAACAATAAGAATGGAAGACCAAGAACGAAGTGCTCGGATTTAAAACGGTATGTGACAGAGACGCAGTCTTTCCATACCATTCAATCTGTACACAGAAGCACTGGAAGAAATAGAGTAAAATGTTCAAGAACGGCATTAAAACTCAATGATACGATTCCCTGATGACACTGATATCCTCACTGAAACTGAACAAGAATTGCATGATGTGTTGTATGGAATGAGCTGTCTAATGACTACAGAGTATAAATTAAGAATAAACCGAAGAAAGACGAAAGTAATGAGAAGTAACACAAACGCGATTAGCGATAAACTTATCATCACACTTGGGGTCCAGGAACTAGACGACGGAATTCTGTACCTTGGAATGAAAATAACACATGGAGGACGAAACAAGGGGGACAGAGAAAGGTTAGTACGGGCAAAGAGGCGTTCCTGGCGGAGAGAAATCTGCTAGTATCAAACATCGTCCTTAATCTGAGAAAAGGAATGTCTGAAAATGTAACTTTGACGCATATCATTTAGGGAATCGTGGGCTGTGAGCAAATGTGCAAAATGTGTACTCTGAAATAAAGAGGTTGACACAAGAGAGGCTTTCGTGGCTGGCCGTATCGAACCAGTCATACGACTGACGAATAAAAAAGGATGAGGAGCTAGATCCTACATTTCAAACCTAACACCAGTAGCTTACACTAACTATTTATCCAATTTAATGAAAGACATGTTTGTACACACCATAAGCTGCGGTATAAACTTTATTGAAAAGTGCTACCAATTTCTGTCTATGTGGATATCTTCAGGCACTGGACAGAGTAGTTGCTCTTGCTTTCTGATACATCAGTCATAGTTACTTTAATGTTGGCTTAAATGAGGTAACATCTGAGCGCTATTCGTTCACGTTAACAGCAGTTTTACGCATATAAGTTAAGCTCGGTTCGGACTGTGCTTCACGAGAGCAGAACAGAATCGAGCGCTGCCGGTTTAAAACTTCGGTCGCTGGCATACCATCACGACACCGAGTGAGAGGGTTTTTTTAATTTTGTCAACAGCGGCTTGCGAATTTTTCCGTAGAAAATATTTGGGCGGAAGGCAAAAATTAATCAGCGGCCGCGACTCTATTAAGCGTAGCGCGCTTTATCACGGCGGCCATCGAGCTTGTGCTTAATTGACAAACCGCCGCAGCATAAAAGCCGAGTCGGCAATCCACCTTTATGACTGCCGTTTAATCACCGGTGTTGCTGCGACCTTGCCGACGTTACGTGACACAACGTAACGGTCCCATGGCCGAGCGTCAAGCCAGACGAGCGGAATCACGGTCATGATCTTCTCTCCAGTTATGGCCTAAACTGTGATTTTCCGAAAACAATGATTTCTGTGAATGCTAATTTTCGGTAACGACGATCTGTAATTGCAATTCGTCATATTTTAGAATCGAACTTTACGAATTCACAACATGTTTTCCTTCTCGACGTTATGATGTGATTTCTGCGATTTGTTAGGGACGATATGTAAATGTGTATTGTACAGTGACTGAGTACTGAAAATTCCACTCTCCTTCGTGTGAAAGCCATCGCACACTCCTACATTTTGTGCCAAGTAGTTTCTGATATAGACTTGGTTTTTTTTTGTTTTGTTTAATGGTGGCGATATGCAAGTGAAAAGATTGCGAAGTACAGATCTTCCAGTTAAAAATTGACATCGGGAATAAAAAGTTATGTCGGTGTGGACGCTGAAAGGTGGCTACACTGAGCCACAGCGCCAGAGATTGCGCCAAAGAGTATTATTCCGCCGCCTTCACTGGCAGTGCTTGTCGAGAACTCGTAGTAGTGTGCTTGCTGAGATGTCGTAGTGAAAAGTTCTTGTCGAGAACTCGTAGTAGGGAGTGCTTGCTGAAATGTCGTAGTGAAAAGTTCTTGTCGAGAAGTCGTAGTGGAGAGTGCTTGTTCCATGTTTTATGCAGTTGTTTGATGGGCTAGACAGCAGATGTTGTTCGAATGGAGATATTGTAATGATCAGAGTGCTTTTCGTCAACATGTATGAAGGTAAAATATTCCCTGTTTTTTCATTATTTCAGTGTCTTAAATAATGCGTCATTACAGGTTCAGTCAACAAAGCATCTAGCTCGTGTTCTTGTATTAGAGTGTAATTCTGGTATTCTTGCGCAATTATAGTATTTCTATTTTTTTAATTACTTCAGTATAAATGATATTTAAAATTTCTTGTCTTATTGAAGAAGAACCGTGCCAGATGTGTACGTTGAATCACACTTCCACACACAGAACAGTTACACTTGTGCTTTGTTGTTGCGTTGGTTTAATAGCTTCGTGCATGGGGGCTTAATTATTTATTTAATGCAAATATTTTTAATTTTTTTAGTAGCTAACTGTCCGATTACGCTGTCTCGTAAACGGTTGGCCCTGACTAGTATTTGTACGCAATCTGACTGCATAGAATAACAACAAAGAATGGAATGAAATTTTCCGTTAACACAATTAATTAATTAAGTCCCCAGCAACTATAAAACCAACGCAACAACAAAGCACAAGTGTAACTGTTCTGTGTGTGGAAGTGTGATTCAACGTACACATCTGGCACGGTTCTTCTTCAATAAGACAAGAAATTTTAAATATCATTTATACTGAAGTAATTAAAAAAATAGAAATACTATAATTGCGCAAGAAAACCAGAATTACACTCTAATACAAGAACACGAGCCAGATGCTTTGTTGACTGAACCTGTAATGACGCGTTATTTAAGACACTGAAATAATTAAAAACAGGGAATATTTTACCTTCATATATATTGACGAAAAGCACTTTGATCATTACAATATCTCCATTCGAACAACATCTGCTGTTTAGCCCATCAAACAACTGCATAAAACATGGAACAAGCACTCTCCACTACGACTTCTCGACAAGAACTTTTCACTACGACATCTCAGCAAGCACTCCCTACTACGAGTTCTCGACAAGAACTTTTCACTACGACATCTCAGCAAGCACACTACTACGAGTTCTCGACAAGCACTGCCAGTGAATAATACTCTTTGGCGCAATCTCTGGCGCTGTGGCTCAATGTAGCTACCTTTCAACGCCCCTCGCATTTTTTGTGAAAAACACTCGCCGGAGCCTTGTCTATTATCTAGATTTCCTGAGTTTAGATTTTAGTTTTATTTTTTGTGGTGGAAAGAGGATTAAATGTGTTTAAATATGGCACGAATGTCAACATTTGGCTGCACGATAGGTCAATTTGTTCCCACAAACTTTATTTGGCATTCAGGTTTGTTAACTTCAGCGACTCTGAATCGAATTGTCACCTTTCAACCTAACTTTAGACTTCGGGCTATGCTACACAACCAACATTTTGAGAGGGAGGGAGTAACCTACCTTACACTCTAGCCAAAGTCTCGGCCAGGACTATTCGTGCAGAAACGAGTGGCGACTGTGTTCTGGGATTAAGACGGGATGCTTCTGGAGGATTTTCTTCCTCAACAGTGATCGGTAGGGTAGTTCACGGTACCAACTCCAGCGACACCTTCAACAGTGTCGCCACGGATGGCGTTATGTTCCAACACGGCAATGCGCGACCGCACGACAGTCACCAGACTATTGCCACCGTGCGTGAACTAGGGTTTACTGTGCTGCCACATTCTCAATATTGGCCGAGTCTGCCTTCTACTGATTACGCCCTGTTCGACGTAATGAAAGAGGTTAGGGGGCAGAAAGTTCATCCCCAATGACAAACTTCATGCAGTTGTCCATGACAGGCGCCCTAATACTCCCCAAAGAATGCTTTTCTACGCAAATACAGAAGCTGCCAGAACGATGGCAAAAGCGCACTGACATTGGCCAAGAATATCGGTAATGTAATCTGTATTCGTTTGTTCGGTAAATGGTTCCTGTGGACACAAAAAATCGCAATGCCAATTAATTCTGAACGCCCCATATAGAAGCACGAAAACCAATAGATGGCACAACGCACATGCTACATTTAGTTGCTATTTGCGACTTCTAGTTGAGATTTCCTTCTAGTGTGTGTATAAAATATGATGACATGGAAATAGGGGAAGTTGAGAGTGTGAAATTCTTGGGATTACAACTTGATAATAAATTCAGTTGAGAGCGACATACTAACGAACTGCTAAAGTGCCTAAACAAGTCTGTGTTTGCAATGCGAATGATGTCAGACATAGCAGATATAAATATAAGAAACTGGCACATTTTGCTTATTTTCACTCCATTATGTCATTTGGTATCATATTCTGGGGTAACTCCACAAACCGAGAAAAATTTTTTAGAGTAAAGAAGCCTATAATAGGAGTAATGTGTAGTGTAAATCCAAGAACATCATGTTGAAACCTATTCAAAGAGTTGGGCATAATAACCACAGCTTCTCAGTATATTTATTCCTTAATGAAGTTTGTTGTAAATAATACATCTCTTTTCCAACTAACTCCATAGTAGACAGTATCAATACTAGGAATAAGAACAATATACATACAGATTTAAAATCACTTACTCTTGCCCAGAAAGGAGTCCGGTATTCATCAACGCATATTTTCAATAAGTTACCAGCAACCATTAAGAGTTTAGTTTCAGACAAGGCATAATTTAAACATAATTTAAAATAATTTTTGGTAGTCAAGTCCTCCTATTCCATCCATGAATTTCTCAAGTGAAGAAGACCATTTTAATGAAAATTTATTATACTTTAATGTTTGACAATACTTGGTTGTAACAGCCGAGTAACTACCTACTGTGTGAATGATGGATGTATGGAAAGCAGATGTAAGTCTTAAGTCTGTAAATAGTGGAAGTTTGGCTCTGAGCACTATGGGACTTAACATCTGAGGTCATCAGTCCCCTAGAACTTAGAACTACTTAAACCTAACTAACCTAAGGACATCACACACATCCATGTCAGAGGCAGGATTCGAACCTGCGACCGTAGCTGTCGCGCGGTTCCAGACTGAAGCGCCTACAACCGCTCAGCCACACCGGCCGGCAGTGGAAGTTTAATTTTAATTTTAAATCTTGTACGTAATTTCACTGTTCTTAACTGAGGATCATTGAAATGAATAATTTACTTTAATTTTTGACAATACTTGGTTGTAATAGCCAAGTAACTAGCTACTATGTGAATGATGGATTTAATGAAAGCAGATGTAAGTATTAAACCTGCAAATATTAGAAGTTTAATTTTTATTCTTGTACATAACTTTATTGTCTATTGACTTAGGATGACTAAAATTAATGAAAGCCAAGTTTTTATAATTTCATTTTCGTAATGTGTTTATCAGACATGTTCCACACCCAGGAGGATCCCCTCTTTTGTGGGTCTATGGAATGAATAATTAATCTAATCTAACCTCAAAACTGGTATCGCAACCAGATTCTGTAAAGTTGTTATCGCGAAAACTGGCTTCCTAATCTGTGATTTGTAATAGATAAGTGGTTTCTTGTCTCCCCCCCCCCCCCCTCTTACTCTGCAGATGTCGAAACGGTGGGTGTCTACTGCTATCATTACGATCTCTGACGAGGGGCTCTCGATTAGTAGTAATGCCTGTATTAACTGTCAAAATCATCGATATGTCTTTCGTAAAAAAGTTAAGACCGGACTCGGAGGTTAAATATGAAGTGGGAAACGGAATAAATTATTCGCTTCTTGGTCACCTATGTTATACGTAAGTGTTTGTGAGATTTCAACGATGCTGACTAAGAAAGCCAGCAGCATCGTGTTGCTGCACTTCAGGCAGTTCTACGCGACCTCAGCATGATGGACTGACGATAACTGGGCTGAAGAATATAATTCATTCCTTTAGAAAAACATCAAATACGAAAAATACCGGAAAGTATAACATTTGGCTGTGGAACATAGATCAACGGTAGAGACGAATACGAATCCTCACTTGCCGAAAAAACTAAATGTGATTTGTAATTTCAGACCTGGCGACAATGCTTCACGTATTATATAGTACGTGTCTCCCTTGTCGCGACATTAACTCTGTTAAGGTTGCAGGTGATGTCTGAAGTGATCGCTGTCTCCAAAATCTACGGATACCAGTCATGGAATGCTGGTGCCTATTTTTACTGGACCAAAGGTGGGGAGCTACCTACACGTCGACGTAACGAAAGAGTTTGTAAGTGGCAGAAAGTTCACCCCCAATGACGAACTTCATGCTTGAAGATGTGATAATTTATCTTTGAAAGTGGTAGCCTAATAAAATAACAATTTACAAATTTTGACCGTTGAAAGGTGTTTGATTTGACATTTTGTTCTCATATGCTGTGTACATGTATTTCTTTTCATCATATGATAACAAATAAGGACATTCAAAGAGACATTAATTACTGTGGAGAAAGTTTAAAACGCACGGGTTTAGAGAAGCTGCAGGTGATAATTGTACACTATTCTGGAATCTTGTGCGTTTTGAACTACGTCACCTTGATCAGACCTGTTGAAGGAGCACTGAAACTGAATACCATATCAACAACTTCGCAATTAGTAGAAAGAATATGTTAAAATATGAGCGGGTGGCTACGTCACGTTAAAGATATGCAGCATTTAAACAAAATGTATGAATAGCGGAATGTGTTAATACATCAACAGAAACTCACTATTGAGTCATATTACTGGCCTTGTAGTGACACAGAAAAACTTAGGCAACTGAACAGACACACTTTACTCCTGGGAAGGTGTAAAATAACCGTATACCTAACATATTATTCAGTGGCCTTGGAAACCGGTTAATCAACTACCTAGTGACATTTTCATTTCTGTGAGACGTTACTAGTTTTGAAATTAATAATTTGTAAGACCTCTAAAGCAGTAGGCGTGGTGACTAATAAATCGAACGATGCAGACATTTAGTGTCTGTGTACTTAATGAAAACAATCCTCGTTTTAAAAAAAGGCATTAGTCCGGTTACTTAGCGAGCGATGTACGCTGTATTATGCTTGCTGATCGGCAGTGAGATTTAAAGTTACAATTCATCAAGTTAATACAGACGCCAAGGAAGTTCCGTAGCTTTATCGGCAAAAAATGACAATTGCCGCAGTTTGGTCCCGCAGGCGTGCGCCACGCGCAGCGCTGGCTGAATTCCTGTACAGAGGAATTTCGTGGCCAAGGTCTGGGCACGCCAGATACCCACCAGAGGCCACGCCGGTCACGACTTCTGCAGCTGCCTCGCTCGGCGGCCGCCAGATGGCAGCACAAGACGTGCTGCCGGAGATCGTTACCCGGCGGGAGGACAGATGGCGTGGTCAGTGTCTACGTCTTCACGAAGCTTGCCGGAACACTGGTGGCGGGAGAGGGGCATTCGAATTAATTGTTTACGGTCGATCGTCAGAACAGAAGCAGCGATCTGAGGAATTGCACTGCATGTCCTCACGGACTAAATCAAAATAAAATCCAATTACGTGTAGATAAGCTGATCGTTCACATCTACCGAAACCGAAAATAATTTAAAGAAAGAAAATAAAATACAGCAAACATATCACACCTAGGCACACTCCACATTTCGAGCAAGTCATCGATTTTACCGTGCATACTCATTCATAAATATACTTTCACTCACACCAAGAGCTCAGTTCTTGTAAAGGATACCGTCGCAAAATTAAGACAGAGATATTATCAACCCACGCATTCTGACCAAGACACATATATATACAATTTATTGGTCTTTGGCAATGAGGACGTTTCCGTCTGCTGCGAGAAGTTCGAATTCCGATCCTAATATTCCATATTGAGACTCCTTTCGCCTCTCTACCAGCACGCCTAGTTTTTGATTGAAAAAACTGACTGCACAATAGGTCATTCGTTTCTGGACCACGTGATTCTATTTACAGGTACCATACACATGAAACTAGAAATAAAAGTCTCGTACTCCCTTCCCACAAGTAAAAAAATCTTCTGTGACACATCACAATAAACGAAGGCGTGTTGTTAAGTAATGCCTCCAAATTTTTTATGTGAAAACTCCCAAGCTCTTTAAATAAAACAAACGTTATTAACAGTCTACGTCTTTATTTTTCATGTCTACATATTTATTTCTCAACATTGTCACCCTGGCGACGAATACATTTCTCTCAACGAGAGACCAGTTTGTTGGTATCGCCATTATAGAATGTTTGGCTTAGTTGACGAAGCCACGATCTCAGCTCCGCTTGCACTGCTGCGTCACTACTAAAGTGAAGTTCTGGAAGTTGTTCTTTAAGTTTTGGAAACAGATAAAAATCAAACGGGGGCCCAGTCGGCACTGTATGGAGGATAATCGATGACAATGAACCCAAAGCGTAGGATTGTTGCAGATGTCGTAGGGCTCGTGTGTGGAGTTGCATTGTCATGCTGAAGGAGAGGGTGTTCCATGTGTGGACGACCTCTTTCAATTCGTGCTTTCTGTTTTCCGAGGCGTCTCGTAATACCTTGGAGAGTTTATAGTGGTGCCTTTAGGCATGAATTCCAATTGCACCACACTTTGAACATCCCAGAACACTGTGAGGATGACTTTGCCTGCTCATGGGATGATCTTCAACTTTTTTGCCGTCAGTGATTCTTTGTGGCGGAACTCTTCTGATGACCTCTTGTTTGAGGGGTCAAAACGGTGGACCAAGGTATCATCAACGGTCGCAATGTTGCCAAGTAACCCATCAAAAGCTGAAAACGCAAGAGAGACGTTCAATTTCCTGGTTCAATGTCAAGAGTGAGCATTCGCGGCACCACCGTGCACACAGCGCGCATTTTCGCGCACAGATACTTGCGTTACAACGCGCCATGTTACCCGCTACATTTCAGAGCCCTCTAGCGGCAGAGTGGTGGAACTTGCTTCAGCGAAGCGGGAAAGTCGATCGAATAATATGAACAACATAACCGATAATGAGGCATTACTTTTTAGCACATTCTCGTTTGTACAAGAAAAGTCTATAGTAAATTATATGGAAGCGATATCCACTGTACGGAGTTAGAGACAACGGAAGAAATGACTGTGCAATGTCCTAATGAAATAATGACACTGTTTCTTGCAATAATTTGTAGAGGATAATATAACACTATAGATATTGAAATGACACAGTTTCAGATATTTAACTGGTCACATACAGATATGATTTTATGTATACAGACTGAAGCAACGAGTTCGTGTGTGAGGGGGAATTAAAAGGAGACTGGAGTGGCAGTGAAAATTTGGATCGAGGTGGGACGAGTGCCAAAGTAATCTTGCAGTTGTGCGAACGGCTGTACCAAGATGGCTTAGTGCCTAACGCGCCTGCCTAGCAAGCACGAGACCCGGGTTCGATTCCCGGCCTTGGTACAAATTTTCACTTGCAACTACACATGTACATAAAAATTATAGATAGTGATTAAAATAGAAATGGGTGGGAAAATATTTGTAAGACCGACGAGAAATTGACCGTTGTTAACGAAAAAATTTACTGCTGTGCACGAGTTACACTCTAATCAAATTTTGCACCAGTCGCAGTATAAGAGCGGTGCCAGTGGCGACACTAGGAGAATACAAATCAGATTTTCTTTAAATACACGAAGTAATGGCCCTGAGCGTTAGTTAGCTTTGAGATTGGACTTAGTAAGTTCATGTTAGTGAAGAACGCCTTTAAGACGACGAAGACGCCACTGTCAACAGCTCACTGAGTTTGAACGATGTCGTGTCCAGACGCACTTCAGTGGTTTCTGAGTGAAGTGGAATGAGTTCTTTCGTATCCTCAGTGATTCATTCCTTCAGAAGAGAGCTGATTCAGCCTGTTAGGACACGTGAACTCGCAGAACGGGCCCTATTGTGCATCACAAAACCCCATCAGTGCTTTGAAAAGCCGTAGCAGAATCCCAACATTGGCTCTCATTTTAGTCATTTTATGATATTCCTCCGCACTCATTTCATTACATTTTATTACGGGCGCTAAAAATCTTGCTGTCCTGCGCCCACTAATCATCATCATCGTCATCGTCATCATCAAGATTGGTGTTTGGTGCACTACGTCCGGTGTCCGGATCGCAAAGCGATTATTTCAAGAAACTGCTAACGCTAACAAGCGAGTCCAGAAACTGTCTAATGCGTACTGGATCAACTCACAGAAGACGAATGACTGTATGGACGTTTTCAGCAGGACGAAGCAAATCCACATACCTTTATTACCTTGCCGCAAATGTGTAAGATATTCGGTGAGAAAGGCAGTGCAATCTCCGACCACCTCGATCACCTGATTTCTCTCCCTCTGATTTTTACCTATGGGGCAAACTGAAGGGTAAAATGCACTCTAATAATTCTCGTACACTCAAATAGCTACATCGGCATACTGAAAACGCTGCTGCTACCCAGGCAGTGCTGCTACGCCTGTCTCACAGTTTGGTAAATCGAACACATCACTGAACGGACGTACGTAACGTTTATAGTACCGTGTGTGATGTCCGTTAACAACCGTCAGTCCCGTGTCGGTATCACTGTAAATATTTTCGGGGATGGTTTTATTTAGGACACACTATACTAGCACGTAAGACGCTAACTGTAAATTATATTGTATAAATGAGCATTCCGTAAAACACAGAAATGTTTTCAATAGCTAAAAGAAGATTCTGACAATATTTGACGTGTCTCCTGGTACTGAAAAACGTGCTATTTCATACTTAGTATAATAGGACAGTAAAATCCTATTGCTTACTAGTAAGAAATTTACTTCTGCTATTATCAGCATGGAACAGCGAAGTGCACGTGAAGTTACTGATTTCGTAATAGATGAAAATGCTTAACAGGCGAGAATCTGTACCGAAGGTCTGACTTCGTACAGGCGAAGGTGCGGACAAAATTAATGTGTTTGCCCGTATAGCTGACTGTACTAATACACGGTTTTGTGTTTGAAAGTTGCCTGTTCGAATGCTGTTGGCAGAACTGGCCGCCAAGGCAGAAAGGTGGTGGTGCTAGGTTTCCAGGTCATTTTTCTTTTGGCTGTCATACTGATCCTCTTTCTAACTGTGTGGCAAAACGTGGATCCAGCATACACCCAGAATTAAATATAGCCACTTTAAAATAGGCCTAATCACATTTTATAATTCACTACATGTCTGTAACATTACTTCGATCGTACAGAACATTCATATTACAAATCATCACTTAATACAGCGGGGTTCAGAAAAATGTAGACTCTCTTTGGTAGACAATGTTCGTGGAACAAAATGACAAAATGTCACACTCCTGGACCGAGAGGGAAGGTTATTTTGTGTGTTCAAAGCGAACCCCACTAGCAATTGAACTGTTGACCGAACTACTTCTGCCACTGTTGCCGGTGTGGTAGCCGTAGAGGACGCCTCGATGCTTTCTCGTGGCTTGTTCAGTGTAGCTGGCTTCTGTTAATAAACGTTTTTCAAGGTTCCCCATATGTAGAAGTCAAGAGCTGCAAGGTCTGTAGACCATGGGGGGTACTCAACAGTTCCACTTCAACCTAGGCACCTTCCAGGTAGATTTTCATCCACGTAGGCTCTGGCATCTCTATAGTAGTGAGACGGAACGCCATCTTACTTTAGCTGAAATCTTTCATTCCCAGACATCTCTCGGATGGCAGGTAAAATTGATGTTTGCAGCGTATCAGGATACACCTCACCAGTTACGGTACCTTGAAAGAAGAATAGGACAATTAAACCGCGCAATAACAGACCACAGCACACATTAACACCCAGTAGGCTTGTCCACGTGTACATGAGGTTTTTCAGGAGCCCACTACACGCAGCTATGGCGGTTTAGACCTTTACGTTTGAACTGCGCCTCGTCATACCAGATAACCTTCCCTGCAAACCGTTCATCCTCGCGAAGCATGCCGTCAAACTGAAACATCCCCTTCGAAAAAATAATGAATGATTGTGCTGATAAACCCCTTACGTTATTTGATTTTCAAACAGCTGAGCAAAACTGAACGTGCAGAGACATTTCTCTCTTTACTTATTCAGATCATCAATAAACTGACACACAATATTTTTAGCACAACGCAATCTGACTTTCAACAATCCCTACAAAAGAATGGCCCTGACTAACAATAACCTATAACTTTCATGAATCACTTACCTCACAAAAATCTTCATTACTCGAACTAATGCAATACAGCGAGCGCCACTAATGCCAGCTAAATAAAAGATTCAAACTACTGAAGGCACTAACTACTGATAGGCATAGTCAGCAAATGAAAGATTTTGATAGGGAACAAACAATGTATTTACCTTAATAATGTTCCAAAGTCATCATATATATCAGTTCATGACATCCAGTCTTACAAATTTACTCTTTCTGACGGGCAAACGTCCAGATCGTCCGCTCTCAAAACTCTGCCATCTCTTCCCCCACATCCACCACTGCTGGCGGCTCACCTCCAACTGCGCAACGCTACCCGCTGTTCACATCCAACTGCCCAACACCACAATGGCGAATATTCTAACAATGCCAACCAGCCACAGACTGCACACAGCACAGCCAGTGATTTTCATACAGAGCGCTAGGTGACGTTACCAACATAAAAACCTAAACAGCCTACTTACAAAACCAATCGCAGTACTCCATCCGTCGATCCAGGTCGTCCTAGTTCACAGCGTGCAGTGATCTTGGGATGTACGCTTTCCACACTTTGCAGCCTTCAGAATTCGTCGTGCGCTAGATCAGCTTACCTCGCTTTCACATGCACCCTGCTTCACATGTTTTTGGGGTGACCTAGTAAAATGTTGCAACAAAGCAGGACTGGAAGCTGGACTTGGTGATGATTTCGGCCGTCGCCTTAAAATTTCAAATTTATCCCGAGTACAATAAACTCTTGTACGTGTTGTTGGCTGCGTTCCGTACACATTACGCCGCTGCCGATCTACCTCAACCAGGTTTCCGTACTTGCAGTACCACTTCAATACGGCCTCGCGTAGCTCAGACGAGTCTTACTTCATTCCTGGCTGCGCTGGCATCTGCTAGAAAACGCGCGAAAGGATCTGTTGAGAAAACAATGGACTTCGCTACCGCGCAAAACTGCAACGATATGTCATTTTCTTCCAAAGATTAATTACCAAAGAGTGTCTACATTTTCCTGGACCGCTCTGTATACGTATAAGTGCATCCGAATTCTAGAACGTTGCGAGTTCATTTGAGGGCCGATGTGCATTTCGGAAACCCACAGAGATGAGATGCAACACACACTTCTTCCGTTCTAGGATGGTAACAGATGTGGTGCAGGATGAGTGGTTGAGAAATGTCTCCCCATCGGCCCTGCTGTCCTATGTTCCCTGTAAGACTAACTGCTTGCGACGTATTTACACTGATGAGCCAAAACATTACGACCATCATGTGAAACGCAGTACAGCAACGATTTTGGGTGGTATGGATTCGAGAGGTTCTTGATAGGTTCACGTAGGTAACTTGCAACAGAGGTCTAAGGATGGGTCACGCGATTCCAGATTATGGGCCAGTGGCTGGTAACAGCCATTGTTGTACGATCAAGAACTGCGTCAGAGAAGCTCAGTACTCGATTTTCTAATGCGTTATAATATTGAACGTGTAGAAAACATTGCGCAATATTATTGACCGTGTGGCCGATGAGACTGAGAGATTGCGCAGTAATACTGAGATCATCAAAACCTTTTGAAATACACTGCGCTGCCCAGAAGTACTGTGCTGTCTGTGGGCAGTACTGACGACAGCCTACACAGACCAAAGATGTTAGATTAGGTTGTTGTTGCTGCTGCTGCTGCTGCCGTGTTGAAAATGAGTTCTCGCACGCTCGCGGTGACTTGTGGAGTAAGGATGTAGATTTAGGGGACGAGACAGAAGAGCATTATTAGTGGAGTGCATATAAATGTATAAATCATTGCTAGTATTGTGGGATGTTAGGGCAGATGAGTACAAAAACAGAGCGTTAATAATGATGAATCGATGATTTGTCGCTTAGTAAATACAGAAAACAGCCACGAAGGAAGACTGCTACAAAAAATTAATTAATGCAAAGTCACGAATAAAAGCACATATAGATGTCTACCTATATGCATACATTACTTACCCGAAAATAACCCTTCATGTATTATTGCATGATAGTTTCCTTAACTATGTCTCAGATACTGTAAGGTGGAACTGCACTTGTAAATTCACGTCTTAAGACGAATCGTGGGAGGCACCATAACAGATAAGCGATGATTTTTTGTAACTCCGTTTCTCACTGAATTATTTTGTTTTTTGACCATTGGGATGTAAGTGTAAGCAGAAATACAGGGTGATTCAAAAAGAATACCACAACTTTAAAAATGTGTATTTAATGAAAGAAACATAATATAACCTTCTGTTATACATCATTACAAAGAGTATTTAAAAAGGTTTTTTTTTCACTCAACAACAAGTTCAGAGATGTTCAGACACTCGAGCAATATCAACCCGATACTCCAACTAGTTCCACACTCTCTGTAGCATATCAGGCGTAACAGTTTGGATAGCTGCTGTTATTCCTCGTTTCAAATCATCAATGGTGGCTGGGAGAGGTGGCCAAAACACCATATCCTTAACATACCCCCATAAGAAAAAATCGCAGGGGGTAAGATCAGGGCTTCTTGGAGGCCAGTGATGAAGTGCTCTGTCACGGGTTGCCTGGCGGCCGATCCATCGCCTCGGGTAGTTGACGTTCAGGTAGTTACGGACAGATAAGTGCCAATGTGGTGGCGCTCCATCCCTCTGAAATATGAATTGTTGTGCTTCTTGTTCGAGCTGAGGGAACAGCCAATTCTCTAACATCTCCAGATACTGTAGTCCAGTTACAGCAGCACCTTCGAAGAAAAAGGGACAAAAAAGTTTATTGTCTGAAATGGCACAGAAAACGTTCACCTTAGGCGAGTCACGTTCATACTGAGTTGTTTCCCGCGGATTCTCAGTGCCCCATATACAGACATTGTGACGGTTGACTTCCCCGTTAGTGTGGAAAGTTGCTTCATCACTAAACATAATCTTTGAAACGAAAGATTCATCTGTTTCCATTTGAGCAAGGATAAAATCACAGAAATCGATTCTTTTAATCTTATCAGCTGCAGACAGTGCTTGAACCAATTAAAGACGATAAGGTTTCATAACTAACCTTTTTCGTAGGACTCTCCATACAGTTGATTGTGGAATTTGCAGCTCTCTGCTAGCTCTGCGAGTCGATTTTCCTGGGCTGCGAACAAATGCTTGCTGGATGCGTGCTACATTTTCATCACACGTTCTCGGCCGTCCAGAACTTTTCCCTTTGCACAAACACCCATTCTCTGTAAACTGTTTATACCAACGTTTAATACACCACCTATCAGGAGGTTTAACACCATACTTCGTTCGAAATGCACGCTGAACAACTGTCGTCGATTCACTTCTGCCGTACTCAATAACACAAAAAGCTTTCTGTTGAGCGGTCGCCATCTTAGCATCAACTGACGCTGACGCCTAGTCAACAGCGCCTCAAGCGAACAAATGTACAACTAAATGAAACTTTATAGCTCCCTTAATTCGCCGACAGATAGAGCTTAGCTCTGCCTTTTGTCGTTGCAGAGTTTTAAATTCCTAAAGTTGTGGTATTCTTTTTGAATCACCCTGTATATCCGAATGCCTGTGTATGAAAATTCCAATGAAAGAGGTGAACCATTTCCTGTAGTGTATCAAATGCTGGACCACAACAAACAATTATGATAATTTAATTTTTCATTCAACCTCACTTCTCTCAACACTGTTTCGCGAGTCATCTTTGACGCTTCTTGAACCAGTTTTTCATCTACCTTCCCTTCCTTCTTGCAGCAGAGTAGCCGGCCGTTGTGGCCTAGCGGTTCTAGGCGCTTCAGTCCGGAACAACGCTGTTGCTACGGTCGCAGGTTCGAATCCTGCCTCCGGCATGGATGTGTGTGCTGTCCTTAGGTTAGTTAGGTTTAAGTAGTTCTAAGTCTAGGGGACTAATGTTAAGTCACATGGTGCTCAGAACCATTTGAACCATTTTTTGCAAGAGAGTAGAATAATTATCACAGCAATCTCGCCATCGTCCAAAACTCTGAACCACAGTAATATTGCACCATATTATTAACAATATTAATGAGCACTGTAGGGAGAACGTCAATAACAGTGCACAATATTATTGTGCTGTAGTACTGAACGTCTACGGGCCGCTTTACAATCGGTAAGTATATTTTATGAACTGAAAATAACGGCTAGCACCTTAGAAATCGGTCGTATCATTTTATAAAAACTCGCACTCTAGACGAACAAAGTTTATATTAACCTTCTTCTTTCAGATTTCCTCCTCGAGTGCAATGAGAAAACAACGAAAAGTGTCCACACATTTCACGTTTACGTAAGAATAGAGACACTAAAATTATTCGTTACTTGCGACATTTTGCCTGCTTCCTCTAAAACAGTGCGCTGGCGATACAAAACAGTTCTCTGCAAATGTAATTTTCGTAGTGACTTTGACTATAGTATCCTGAGCGACCAAACAAAACAGTAACGTATCGTTGATAGGCTATGTTCGTTATCCCGTGTTCTCTTCCTTTCCCTTCAGTGTAAACGTTTGTTCGGATACAAGCGAATTGTATTGAACATCGACGAATTGTCCGTGAATGCACATTCGCTGGTTTTCGCCTGCATTAGCACCCGTATAAAGGATGCTTAGGACCCATTTCCCGCTACGAGCTTTCTGGTAGGGGTGCCTGCACCGGCTTGTCTGTGGTGATGTCTGGCCGTGTTCCAGGAAGCACCCACTCTGATCCGCCACAATGGCGATGGCCGTTCGCCGATAGCCACCCCTGCGCCAGCGCCCGCCGAATCGCGCCGCATCGTCCGCGGCTGCGGCGGTATTGTTCAGCTGGCTGCGGGCGCGGGTTCGTGACCGGGCGGCGGTGGCCTTGGGGCTGCCGCTGACAACTCTCCTCTCTGCCCGAGCCGAGCTCGCGGCTGTGGCGCCGGCCGAGATCTTAATCAAGACTCTGCACGCAGTTTACGATTTTGTTTTATTTAGACCAGCGGTGCCCAACCTCTCAGCTTATCTGGGCCACATTGGAAGAAGGCGAGTACTTCTAGGCAGCACATAATATACACAACTTCACATAAACGGAATTTTATGGATCTCTTTTTATCTGTCGTGTGAAAGATGCTTATCACATCACTACTTGCTTTGGGCGGCTTGTGGCCCGCGGGCTGAACACCTGTGATTTGGCCTTGAGACGCGTAATCCAGCTGCATCATGCACAGACAATTAGTGCAGACTGGGATGAAGTGGCAACTCTAAGAGAAATTGAGTTTTCACCAAATCGCGGTTTTTGGTAGAAGCTTACCGTTCACGTGTTTTGAATCTATTTGTTGTTGTGGTCTTCAGTCCAGAGATTGGTTTGATGCAGCTCTCCTTGCTTCCCTATCCTGTGCAAGACTCTTCATCTCCCAGTACCTACTGCAACCTACATCCTTCTGAACCTGCTTAGTGTATTCATCTCTTGATCACCCTCTACGATTTTTACCCTCCACGCTGCCCTCCAGTACTAAATTGGTGATCCCTTGATGCCTCAGAACATGTCCTACCAACCGATCCCTTCTTCTAGTCAAGTTGTGCCACAAACTCCTCTTCTCCCCAATTCTATTCAATACCTCCTCATTAGTTATGTGATCTACCCATCTAATCTTCAGCATTCTTCTGTAGCACCACATTTCGAAAGCTTCTGTTCTCTTATTGTCTAAACTATTTATCGTCCATGTTTCACTTCCATACATGGCTACACTCCATACAAATACTTTCTGAAACGATTTCCTGACACTTAAATCTATACTCGATGTTAACAAATTTCTCTTCTTCAGAAATGATTTCCTTGTCATTGCCAGTCTACATTTTATGTACTCTCTACTTCGACCATCATCAGTTATTTTGCTCCCCAAATAGCAAAACCCATTTACTACTTTAAGCGTCTCATTTCCTAATCTAATTCCCGCAGCGTCACCCGATTTAATTCGACTACATTCCATTATTCTCGTTTTGCTTTTGTTGATGTTCATTTTATATCCTCCTTTCTAGATACTGTCCATTCCTTTCAGCTGCTCTTCCAGGCCCTTTGCTGTCCCTGACAGAATTACAATGTCATCGGCGAACCTCAAAGTTTTTATTTCTTCTTCGTGGGTTTTAATTCCTACTCCAAATTTTTCTTTTGTTTCCTTTACTGCTTGCTCAATATGCAGATCGAATAAC
Source organism: Schistocerca serialis cubense (assembly GCF_023864345.2). NCBI lineage: Eukaryota > Metazoa > Arthropoda > Insecta > Orthoptera > Acrididae > Schistocerca > Schistocerca serialis. Next base: position 964,694,827 of record NC_064639.1, read on the forward strand.
ATCGTGGATAGGCTACAACCCTGTCTCACTCCCTTCCCAACCACTGCTTCCCTTTCATGTCCCTCGACTCTTATAACTGCCATCTGTTTTCTGTACAAATTGTAAATAGCCTTTCGCATCCTGCATTTTACCCCTGACACCTTCAGAATTTGAAAGAGAGTATTCCAGTCAACATTGTCAAAAGCTTTCTCTAAGTCTACAAACGCTAGAAACGTGGGTTTGTCTTTCCTTAATCTATTTTCTAAGATAAGTCGTAGCGTCAGTACTGCCTAACGTGTTCCAACATTTCTACGGTTGAATCTATTTATTATAAGGTATTTCACTGTATAAATAAGGAGATATCGGTTTGGACCTATAACCATTTTCATTAAGTTTTACATAGCAGCCACTTTTTCTAACCCTACGGGGCAAAGCGGCCACTGCAGTGATATTCTCAAACAGGACGGCAAGCCTCTTTTGGCTGAAGTCACGCCACCGCCTTGGCGTATTTCTTTAAGCGCAAACACTTTACTGTTCTTGGATTGAACTGTCAGTCATCTCACTCACATTAATAATGTGATGAGATGGATGAAATTGTTTCTCTTGCACTATGCTAATAGTATCAAAAAACCTGTCTGTGCTGACCTAGTTAAAGGCTAGACATTGTCATCGAGGTAGGCTTCCTAAGACTAATATTAAGGTGCCGTCCTTGCCTGCCATTTCCTACTCTTTGTTAAAACTAAGCGGTATATCTACATCTACATACAGTCTCTGCAAGCCATCGTACGTTGTATGGCAGAAGGTAATCCATAACACTACTAGTCATTTCCTTTCCTGTTACACTCGCAAATAGTGCGAGGGAAAAATGGCGATCTGTGTCAACGTACGAGCCATACTTTCTTTCCGTGTTTTCGTGCGAGGGGACTGATGACCTCAGATGTTAAGTCCCATAGTGCTCAGAGCCATTTTTTGTTTTCGTGCGAAATGTACGTTGGCGACAGTAGAATCTCCCTGCAGTCTACTAAAATGTTGGTTCTCTAAATCTCCTCAATAGTGTTCCTCGAAAAGAACGTCTCCTTCCCTCCAATGAGTTCCATTTCAGTTCCCCAAACATCTGCGTGGTACTTGCGTTTTGTTCGAACCTTCCGATAACAAATCTAACAGCCCGCCTCTGAACTGCTTCAATGTCTTCCTTTAATCCGACCAGATGCGACACTAGATTATTACTCAAGAATAGGTTGCCGTAGTGTCCTACATGCGGTCTCCTTTACAGATGAACCACACTTACCCAAAATTCTCTCAATAAACCAAAGTCGGCCTTTCGCCTTTCCTACCACAATCCTCACTTACTCGTTCGATTTCATATCACTTTGCAACGTTACGCCCCGATATTTAATATTTAAACGACGTGACTGTGTCGGGACTCTACTAATGCCGTATCCGAACATTACGAGTTTGTTTCTCTTACTCACCAGCACTGGCTTAGATTTTTTCTACATTTAGAGCCAGCTGTCATTCATCACACCAACTAGAAATTCTTTCTAGGTTATGTTGTATTATCCTACAGTCGCTGAACTTTGACGCCTTCCTGTACACCACAACATCATCAGCGAACAACTGCAGATTGCTGCCCACCCTGTCTGCCAGATCATTTACGTATACAGAAAATAACAACGGTCTTGTCACACTTCCCTGCGGCACCCCTGATGTTACTCCGTCGAGGACAACATATTGGATGCTATTCCTTAAAAAGTCTTCGAGCCAGTCACGTATCTGGGAACCCATTCCATGTTAACGTATCTTCCTTAACAGTCTGCTATGGTGCACTGTGTCAAATGCTTTTCGGAAATATAGAAATGTGGAATCCTCCTGTTACTCTTCATCCATGGTTCGTTGGATGTATGAAAAAAGGGGGGCAAGCTGAGTTTAGGACCCGCTATGCTTTCTAAGATTTTGCTGATTCGTGGACAGAAGCTTTTCTCTCTTAAGGACGCTCTATCAGCCGGAATGCTAATCTCCGTAGATCCTCCACTGTAAATCTGGGGCGCGTGTGTGCGTGTGTGTGTGTGTGTGTGTGTGTGTGTGTGTGTGTGTGTGTGTGTGTGTGTGTGTGTGTGTGCGTGCGTTTGTCCTTAGGATAATTTAGGCTAATTAGTGTGTAAGCTTAGGGACTCATGACCTCAGCAGTTAAGTCCCATAAGATTTCACACACATTTGAACATTTTTTTTGTAACTCTGGAAAATCGACTTTCCACTTCGAAAACATTATCAATGACTTCTTGTTCTTCTGCTTCTTATTCTGTAATGAACTCACGCAATAAGCTTCCCATAATATTTTTGCCACTTATTACACCTCTTTTTCCCGTAGAACTGCCGGCCGCGGTGGTCTCGCGGTTCTAGGCGCTCAGTCCGGAACAGCGAGACTGCTACGGTCGCAGGTTCGAATCCTGCTTCGGGCATGGGTGTGCGTGATGTCCTTAGGTTCGTTAGGTTTAAGTAGTTCTAAGTTCTCGGGGACTGATGACCACGGAAGTTAAGTCCCATAGCGCTCAGAGCCATTTTGAACCCGTAGAACTCTTCTTTAACACATTATTTAAATATCGTCACAAAGTGATGAATAACAGAGGATACCTTCGTATGTAAAAATATATAGTAGTAAATCTGTAGCACAGTATGTGCTATATAGAAGTTACTAACTACTATGTGGGCACTTTTCCCGATGAGCAATGCGGCCACTTCTCACTATCGGACGCCATGACGGCGTCAGTGGTCCATAAATGAAATCATTAAACCGAAAGAAATAACTAGGAACTACTTTTGTAGGCCAAAAGACCTTGGTTAAATATTTCTATTGTAAAATTACATTGCTTTACCTTTGCGACGAAACAAGAATAACACACTGTCGAATGTTATTAATTTGACCATCTCTCAGAAGCCTGAATAACTACCCTTTGCAGCGAGGTTCTGGAAGGGATGTGGAGCCATGCCGACTCCAGCCGCACTAGCGTTCTCGGTTGACGATCCATGGCACGAACAGCCCGATCGAGATGCCGCGGAGTACCGATGGGAAATGGCAAATAGCTAAGTCCTTCATTCTGTGAGAATGGATTCTGAAGTTATATTATTGTTTTATTGTTCGCTGAATGTGCTGTAGCGTAACAATTATATTATGAACAGGGGGTGGGCCAAAACATCGAAGCACCAAAAACAACACGTTACCCTGCCTGATAAAGTGTAGGAAAACCGGTGGCATTCAAAACAGCTTCCAGTCGTCTCGAAATGTATAAATACGGTTTCTGTGCGGTTTCTCAAGGAATCTTATACCATTATTCCTGCAAAATGACTGTTTCCCCTTTCACTTGTGAAACTCAGTTGAACGGAATTCGTTACAGTTGTAACTTTGGGTGAGGCAGGGTGAGAGGGCATTGTTTTAGGTAATGATCCCATTAAGATGGAAAATGCACTTAGAAATGAGGATGCGTACCAGACGAAAGGTATGGAAGAACGTTTGTTTCATGTTTATGCCCGTTTTGCAAACATCTGAGTGCTGCGCCGTAAGGAGTCTGGTGAATTTGACATACGACTTTAGAGAAATACGCTTATTTTCAGGATTTTTCATAGATATGCGTTAGTTCTAGAATTCCTTCTACATAATTTGAATTGTTCGGCAGAATTTCGCGAAAAAAAAACCCATGATCGTAATTCTGAATGGTTCCGCAAGAGTTTTACAGCAAACCCTAATAATATTTTTTAAACAGATAATAATTCACGAGATGACTGCAATAATGAGGGACCCATTTTCACAATATAAAATGTACAAATTCGCTCTAGAGTTGTGATGATACTTCTGATGACAGTTATGGATAGCACCGCAAGAGTTCTGCCAAAAACCCTAGTGCAATTTTTTTGTGCAGTTGACTGTTTATGAAATAATTGCAGTTATGTGGGACACATTTCACTAACATTATTGGAATTATCTCAGAAAGTATTATCTACGCAAAAGATGTCATTAGGGTTTCCTGCAGAAATCTTGGACAGCTATTCAGAATTGCGTTCATCATTCTTTTCTTGAAATCCTTCAGAAATATTCAAATTTTGTACACACAACTCTTACAACTATAGCATGTCTACTTGTTGGTTATAACTGAACTGCAGCTACTCAAGGAGGTCCAATGCGGGCTGTAATTTTCGCATTGTAGTGAAACTTGGTAGATATGCTAGTGCCCTATTGGGGAACCGATTTACACTGGAAAACGAATTAGTTGCAACTGTGGCCACCAGGTGCAAATGTGGCTCGGTACACTGCGCCATCCACGCTGTCATTTGACAAGCCATAAAGTAAATATGTAAGTAGGCTTAGGTTTATATGTTGGTAACGCCACGTAGCGCTCTGTATGAAAATCACTGGCCGTGCTGTGTGCAATCTGTGGTTGGTTGGACTCATTGTTGGATTATTCGCTCGTGTAGTGTTGGGCAGTTGGATGTGAACAGCGCGTAGCGTTGTGCAGTTGGAGGTGAGCCGCCAGCAATGGTGGATGTGGGGAGAGAGATGCCAGAGTTTTGAGAACCGGACGATCTGGACGTGTGTCCATCAAAAAAAAGGAAATTTATGAGACTGGATGTCATGAACTGATTATATATAATGACTTTTGAACACTATTAAGGTAAATACATTGTTTGTTCGCTATCAAAATCTTTCATTTGCTAACTATGCCAATCAGTAGTTAGTGCCTTCAGTAGGTACAATCTTTTATTTAGCTGTCAGTATTGGCGCTCGCTGTATTGCAGTAGTTCGAGTAACGAAGATTTTTGTGAGTTCAGTGATTCATGAAAGGTATAGGTTATTGTTAGTCTGGGCCATTTTTTTGCAGGGATTATTGAAAGTCAGACTGCGTTGCGCTAAAAAATATTGTGTGTTAGTTTAGTGAAGATCAGAATAAGTAAAGAGAGAACTGTCTGAGAACGTTCAGTTTTACTCAGCTGTCTTTGTATCAAATAATATAGGAGTTTACCAGCACAGCCAATCATCATTTTTCTAAGGGTAAGTTTCAAATGAACCGTATGCCTATGGAGAAGACAGACCGTGTGCTGTTAGTGAAACTGTTTCATACGACAGGCAGCAATTACAGTGCCGCATTAAGAGTGTGTCGCCGACTGAAAGGTCCGAGGAGAGACCCGATGTCATTAAATGGTTTAAAGATGATAGGAGTGAAATCCGAAAACACATGTGAGCTTGGTGTGGAACCTGGAAGAGGTAGGCGTAGGTTGTTGACTAGGTTGAAATTGCTGTAACTGATCATGCAGCAAGCGTCCCGGGTAGTGTTGGTGCTTGTGCAGCGTCACGAGAATTGTCCAAGCTATTGTCAACAGTATGGGAAGTTTTGTGGTCTATTCTACACTGGCGGACGGAGCAGCAAATGAAACCTCATCATCCGCAGCAAAGTTCTGAACTTGTTCATCCGTTTCTAGCACGGATCGAAGTCGCTGAAATGCTGCCAGGCAGTATTCTGTGGAGTGACGAGGCACATTTTACTCTACAGGATGCAGTTAATACAACGAACTGCCTTATTTGGGGAACTGTTAAACGGCCTGTTGTGAACGAAGAACCAGTGCTCTCGTTGAATTGACTGCATGGTGTGAATTCGCAAGCACTTATATTCTCGGTCCGTTCCTCTTTGACGAGAATACACCCCGAGAGCCTGTCAGGTCTACCGTGACGTCTGCTCGTTATCGAGACCTCCTTGTGCAGCATGCAGTCCTTGCTTCGGAAGAACTCAGCTGTGTGGAAATCCCTGTTTTCGCGCGAGATGGGCAAATACCTCATATCACTCGCCCAGTGAAAGATCTGCTTGGTGCAACCTTCCACGAACATGTTATCTTCAAGGTTTTCCAGATGCATGACCTGCAAGATCACCTGATCTGAATCGATATAACTTTTGGCTCTTGGGATATTTAAAAGAACACGTGTACCAGGGCCACTTTCGTCCTCTACCTGACCTGAAGGCCAGTTTACGGAAACACGTTGTTCAGATTCCACTGGGACTGCCGCGAGCATATGTTGATCAAGTCATTTTACAGATGCAGCATCTCGTCGACGTCTCCAGAGGTCATATTAAACAAAACTGTGTAAAGTGAAGTTAATACACTACTGGCCATTAAAATTGCTACACCAAGAAGAAATGCAGATGATAAACGGGTATTCATTGGATAAATATACTAGAACTGACATGTGATTACATTTTCACGCAATTTGCGTGCATAGACCCTGAGAAATCAGTACCCACAACAATCACCTCAGGGCGTAATAACGGCGTTGATAAGCCTGGACATTGAGTCAAACAGAGCTTGGATGGCGTGTACAGGTACAGCTGCCCATGCAGCTTCAACACGATACCACAGTTCATCAAGAGCAGTGACTGGCGTATTGTGACGAGCCAGTTGCTCGGCCACCATTCACCAGATGTTTTCAATTGGTGAGAGATCTGGAGAATGTGCTTGCCAGGGCAGCAGTCGAACATTTTCTGTATCCAGAAAGGCCCGTACAGGACCTGCAACATGCGGTCGTGCATTATCCTGCTGAAATGTAGGGTTTCGCAGGGATCGAATGAAAGGTAGAGCCACGGGTCGTAACACATCTGAAATGTAACGTCCACTGTTGAAAGAGCCGTCATTGTGAACAAGAGATGACTGAAACGTGTAACCAATGGCACCCCACACCACCACGCCGGGTGATACGCCAGTATGACGATTACGAATACACGCTTCCAATGTGCGTTCACCGCGATGTCACCAAACACGGATGCGACCATCATGATGCTGTAAACAGAACCTGGATCCATCCGAAAAAATGAAGTTTTACCATTCGTGCACCCAAGTTCGTCGTTGAGTACACCATTGCAGGCGCTCCTCCCTGAGATGCAGTGTCAAGGGTAACCGCAGCCATGGTCTCCGAGCTGATAGCCCATGCGCTGCAAACGTCGTCGAACTGTTAGAGCAGATGGTTGTTGTGTTGCAAATGCCCCCATCTGTTGACTCAGGGATCGAGACGTGGCTGCACGATCCGTTACAGCCATGCGGATAAGATGCCTGTCATCTCGACTGCTAGTGATTCGAGGCCGTTGGGATCCAGCACGGTGTTCCTTATTACCCTCTATATTCTGCTAACAGTCATCGGATCTCGACCAACGCGAGCAGCAATGTCGCGATGCGATAAACCGCAATCGCAATAGGCTACAATCCGACCTTTATCAAAGTCGGAAACGTGATGGTACGCATTTCTCCTCCTCACACGAGGCATCAGAACAACGTTTCACCAGGCAATGCCGGTCAACTGCTGTTTGTGTATGAGAAATCGGTTGGAAACTTTCCTCATGTCAGCACGTTGTACGTGTCGCCACCGGCGCAAACCTTGTGTGAATGCTCTGAAAAGCTAATCATTTGCATATCACAGCATCTTCTTCTGTCGGTTAAATTTCGCGTCTGTAGCACGTCATCTTCGTGGTGTAGCAATGTTAATGGCCGTAGCGTAATAAGATAAACATTACGCCTTTGTGACTTGTTTAATCTTTTGCACCCACGTCCAGTTCGAAATCCATTACATACGAAAACGTTGTATACGTCTTTTTTGCATTCACAGCGGCTGATTTGCACCTGGTGGCCAAAATTGGAACTAATTTTTTTCCGGCGTAAATCAGTTCCGCATTAACATATTAGCCTATCTACAAGATTTCGCTGCCATACGATAATTACAGCCCACACTGACGTCTGTGAGTAGCTGCACTTTAATTATAACCACCCGATATCGAGAACTGTGAAAATTTTATTTTGTCGAAAGTGAAGAGCCAACATCACGTGATAGCTGTAATGAGATATGGCGCTGCTGTGTCACGGATGAACCAGTGCTGTGGATGGGCGGATGGCTAGCTGGCTGCGAGGCGGCCAGATGGCGCCTCACGGAGCGTCCTTGGCAAGGCACGTCGGCAAGGACAGCCGGGGTAACGGAGCGCCGGCCGCCGGCCGCCAGCTCGCCAGACCAGAGGTCGCGACCCGCCGCTGGCTGGCACGCTCCGCTTCCGGGCAGGTGCCGAGCAGAGGCCGGGTCGTTACCTTCGACAGCGCGTGTGCGGAGAATCTGTAGCAGGTGGGATACTGGGATAATGAGGAGCGAGGCATTTAAATCCTTCCGTGTGAGCTCCGATTTCTTTTATTTTATTATGACGATCATTTCTCCGTATGTAGGTGGGCGCTAGCAAAATATTTTCGCAGCATTCAGAGGAGGATGTGATGATGATGATGATGATGACTGGTTTGTGCGGCGCTCAACTGCGTGGTTATCAGCGCCCGTACAAATTCCCCAACCTTTGCTCAGCCCAATCTCGCCACTTTTATGAATGATGATGAAATGATGAAGACAGCACAAACACCCAGTCATCTCGAGGCAGGTGAAAATCCCTGACCCTGTTGGGAATCGAACCCGGGACCCGGCGCTCGGGAAGCGAGAACGCGACCGTGAGACCACGAGCTGCGGACAGCGCTCGGAGTAGTAATCAGTTGGAAGTGCAGGGAGGCTAAAGCGAAACAGCTGCTAGAAAAATGTGAAGAAATCTAAAAAGAAATGGTCTTAGCACGGACTGAATCAGCATGTAGAAAATTCAAAGTGAAATTCAAAGCAAAGGCCACAACATTAACAGTGCAATAGCAATTCCAATATAAAATACAAAGAGGAGATCTGATAGGTTCGGAGAGTAAACTGAAAGCATCTACGAGGGGAGGAAACTATCTCATAACGTGACAAAAAAAAAACATCTACATGGATACTCTGCAAATCACATTTAAGTGCCTGGCAGAGGGTTCATCGAGCCACCTTCACGATTATCTATTGTTCCAATCTCGTCTAGCGCACGGGAGAACGAACACCTATACCTTTCCATACGAGCTCTGATTTCCCGTATTTTATCGTGGTGATCGTTCCGCCCTATGTAGGTCGGTGTCAACAAAATATTTTCGCATTCGGAGGAGAAAGTTGGTGATTGGAAATTCGTGAGAAGATTCCGTCGCAACGAAAAACGCCGTTCTTTTAGTGATGTCCAGCCCAAATCCTGTATCATTTCTGTGACTCTCTCCCCCATATTTCGCGATAATACAAAACGTGCTGCCTTTCTTTGAACTTTTTCGATGTACTCCGCCAGTCCTACCTGGTAAGGATCCCACACCGCGCAGCAGAATTCAAAAAGAGGACGGTCAAGCGTAGTGTAGGCAGTCTCCTTAGTAGGTCTGCTACATTTTCTAAGTGTCCTGCCAATAAAACGCAGCGTTTGGTTAGCCTTCCCCACAACATTTTCTGTGTGTTCTTTCCAATTTAAGTTGTTGGTAATTGTAATACCTAGGTATTTAGTTGAATTTACGGCTTTTAGATTAAACTGATTTATCGTGTAACCGAAGTTTAACGAGTTCCTTTTAGTACTCATGTGGATGACCTCGCACTTTTCTTTATTTAGGCTCAACTGCCACTTTTCGCACCATTCAGATATTTTTTCTAAATCGTTTTGCAGTTTGTTTTGATCTTCTCGTGACTTTATTAGTCGATAAATGACAGCGTCATCTGCAAACAACCGAAGACGGCTGCTCAGATTGTCTCCCAAACCGTTTATATAGGTAAGGAACAGCAAAGGGCCTATAACACTACCTTGGAGAACGCCTGAAATCACTTCTGTTTTACTCGATAACTCGAATAAAAAAATATGGAAAGCAGAGTATCCAGTATTAGAGGCAGAATTTAAAAGAGCTTTAGAAGACTTGCGATCAAACAAGGCGAAAGGCGTAGCTGTGACTGTCAGAACCTCTACAATACTGGAGGAAATGATAAGCAAACTACTGTTCAAGTTGGTTTTTACACCGACTAGACACATACCATCAGACTTTCGAGAAAATATCATCCACACAATCGCGAAGACAGAAATGGTGGACAATTAAAAAAACTGTGGTACACTCATTTGAACGGCTCAGGTACGAAAATAGCTGACAAGAACTGAGGATGTTAGATGATCCGTTTGGCTTCAGGAAAGGTAAAGGCACCAGAGTAATAGTTCTCACGTTCGGTTTGGTAATGGAAGCAAAACTTAAGAAAGAATCAAGAAATTCTCATACGCTTTTCGACCTAGACTGAGCGATAGGCGACGTGAAAGGACGCATCATGTTCGCATTCTCAGGAAAGTAACTATAAGCTATAGTGAAATGAGGGCAATATACGAGTACGAACGAAGAGAGAATAATACGAATGGAACACGTGACACGAGGTGCTCGGATTGAAAAGGGGGTCAGTTACGGATGCTCACATATATTATTCAAACTGTACTTCGAAGAAGCGATAATGAAAATAAAGGGCGACTATTTTTCGCCTTATACATTGAATTAAGACACTGCGAAGCGCCTATCCATTAGCTGATCGCAACCACTTAAACCGTCTTCTTACGCAGCGTCATTCGATTACAAATAATGCCGTTAAGATCGCTTAGCTATTATTTTTGTTTCCTAAATTATGCTATTTATCAAGTTTCAGCTATAGCCATCATCAGACCCTAGCTTACACCTTACGACATAAAGTTCATTGTCAAGACAGAGGTACTTCAGACTTAACGTATTGGCACTTTTTTCTCCAAAACGCTGTGTCTGATCTTCATTCGGATAAAATGTATTTCAGATACGTACTTGAATACCGGAAAACCCGCGCCATAGCACATTGAACTATTTGCTTTCAACCACTCGTGTTATTTTATGAATAGAGGCAACAAAAAAAAAAAAATGGTTCAAATGGCTCTGAGCACTATGGGACTCAACTGCTGAGGTCATTAGTCCCCTAGAACTTAGAACTAGTTAAACCTAACTAACCTAAGGACATCACAAACATCCATGCCCGAGGCAGGATTCGAACCTGCGACCGTAGCGGTCTTGCGGTTCCAGACTGCAGCGTCTTTAACCGCACGGCCACTTCGGCCGGCGAATAGAGGCAACACAAAGCGACCTGTCGAGAATACCAGATGTTCCCGATGAGGGACGGACGTCTCGTGCTGTAGTGATCTTCCAGTGAGACATATTGCTTCCTCGTGGTAAGGAAAGCAGAAACGATGGTCTGAACATGGTGAAGCTTCTATGCTCCCGAGTCTCTCACGTCTGAGTAACAATATTTTGTTTCTGAATGATGACAGCCTACAGCAATGGCTGTTGATAACTGGATGAAAACATTATTTTACTTTGAATTCTGCACTATTCCACAGGTTGGCTGCGTAGCCGTTCTGAAGAGTGCACAATAACACGTCAAACGGACATGTAAGGATTACAGTCGAAAGTTACGTCTAGTCGCACATCGTTAACACATAATGAGCCGGCCATATTATCGGATTTTAAAGTTATCGATGTGACACCAAGTATACGAAAGCTTCGACTGAAATCCAATATGTCCATTTGACGGATTTTGCACCTGAACATGGGTTCACAGCCGACGCTGTGGAACAGTGGAAAATCCGAAGTAAAAGGGTATTTTAATCCAACTAACGATGGACAGTGAGGCATACTGTGATCATTCAGATTTTTTTTTTTTTTCTACGTACCAAACAGCAATTAAAATATTGGATATCAACAGTTCTCGCGGTGATTCTGTGTGCCTATCTTTCTGCGCAGTCCCTGTGAAAGAGCTGCTGCCTACACTGCCGTATCCTTCTGGAAGGCTCCGACTACATACTTGCGCAGTTGTTTATTTCTCTCCGTTCCCTCCCCGCGCCCCGCCACGCCGCACCGCACAGAGCGGGTAACGGGGACCCGTGGTTGCGCAAACCGCTGGCGGCCGTCCAGGTTGAGCGAGGGTCTGCTACGATCGTGTCGTCACGACAAGGCGCGACCTCGCCGCAGTCGACAGGTGGCGCGTCCAGTCGACCGTCGGGCAACGGTGAGTATCGATTGTCGATTGCACCGCCGCGGTTCATCGATAGGTTGCACCCAAATCTCTGGTGGCGCAGTTCCCGGGGCCGGGTCTGTAACGAGGCGCCAGCCAGTCAGAAGCGATGCGTTAAACAGCAAAAAGCAGGTTCTCCTGTGCCGAGAATGAAATGCTACAACGAGGCAAGTCCTCAGAGTAGAACCAGTAACAGTCTAAGAAGTTTTATACAGGAAAGTGACAAAGGATCAATCTGAAATTTGGCAGGAGACCTTTTTAATTCTAAAAGTCGGTGTGCTGATGAAAACTGACAAGGAAGAGGAATACATCCACGGAATCCTTTCGTCTAGGTTGTACAACAGCAAATCTCTAATCGACGCTACAGTAATTTTGTACTCACTAACGACGAACTAGACTGCACTTAGAAAGGATGATTCACAGCGTGTTTTTTCGAACAAAATCGTTTTTATACTAAGAGAAATCAGTGTTTGTAATACGAGTCTGAACGTCTTGGACGAACCGGCTACCATAAATGATATTTGTATCGATTTCTCACTAAATCAGCAGGTCGGTAATTCTGCATATACACTGAGTGTTCAAAAGTATTCGGACATTTGGCAGAAAAGGATTAACAAGTTCGTGGCGCCCTCCATCGGTAATTCTGTAATTTAGTATGGTGTTGGCCCACGCGTAGCCTTGATGACAGCGTCCACTCTCGCAGGCGTAAGTTTAATCGGTTGCTGGAAGGTTTCTTGGGCAATGGCAGGCCATTCTTCACTCAGTGCTGCACTGAGGAGATGTATCGATGTCGGTCGGTGAGGCCTGGCACGATCTCGGCGTTCCAAAACACCCCAAAGTTGTTCTACAGGATTCAGGTCAGGTCTACGTGCAGCCCAGTCCATTACAGCGATGTTACCGTCGTGTAACCACTCCGCCATAGGCCGTGCATTATGAACAGGTGCTCGATCGTGTTGACAGATGCAATCGGCATCCTCGAATTGCTCTTCAACAGTGGGAAGCAGGAAGGTGCTTAAAGCATCAATGCAGGCCTGTGCTCTGACAGTGCCACGCAAAACAACAAGGAGTGCAAGCCCCCTCCATGAGAAACACGACCACAGCATAACACTACCGCCTCCGAATTTTACTGTGGGCGCTATCGCCACTTTGTGTACCGTAATTTGTCACTCCACACAACGTTTTTCCACTGTTCAATCTTCCGATGTTTACGCTCCTTACACCAAGCGAGGCGTCGTTTGGCATTTACCGGCGTGATTTGTGGCTTTTGAGCTGCCGCTCGACCATCAAATCCAAGTTTTCTCACCTTCCACCTAACTGTCACAGTACTTGCAGTGGATCCTGATGCAGTTTGGAATTCCTGTGTGATGGTCTGGATAGATGTCTGCCTGTCACACATTACGACCCTCTTCAACTGTCGGCGGTCTTTGTCAGTCAAGAGACGAGATCGGCCTGTACGCTTTTGTGCTGTACGTGCTCCTTCACGTTTCCACTTCACTATCACATCGATAACAGTGGACCTAGGGATGAGTGTGGTTCAAATGGTGCAAATGGCTCTGAGCACTATGGGACTTAACTTCTGAGGTCATCAGTTCCCTAAAACTTAGAACTACTTAAACCTAACTAACCTAAGGACATCACACAAATCCATGCCCGAGGCAGGATTCGAACCTGCGACCGAAGCGGTCGCGCGGTTCCAGACTGAAGCGCCTAGAACCGCTCCGCCAGATGAGTGTGGAAATCTCGCGTACAGACGTATGACACAAGTGACACCCAATCACCTAACCACGTTCGAAGTCCGTGAATTCCGCAGAACGCCCCATCCTGCTCTCCCACGATGTCTAATGACTACTGACGTCGCTGATATGGAGTACCTGGCAGTAGATGGCGGCACAATGCACCTAATATGAAAAACGTATGTTTTTGGGGGTGTCCGGATACTTTTGATCACGTAGTGTATTTCCACTCGATCCCGAAAAAGCTGTTTCTCAACTAATATTGTAGCCCATCAACCATATTTGAAAATGATCCCATAGATATCAGCACATTTGGATTGAATTTCTGCAAGAAACTGTCTATAGAATTTAACGCCCGTTGTGTCAATCAACGCTATGTGAAAAATATGTGCGCTTAACTAACTGTCAAGTTACAAATCCGAAGGGGCTGGGATTCAGTTCGCAGGCGTCCATAGGATTTTGAGTTATTGATTCACCTCTAGCAGTGACTGGCCGATTTGAACAAAGCCATGTTGCACCACTGTCCAGAGTCTACTTTAAAATGGGTAAGCCAGCTGAAGTAAGTACTGTAATGTAAAAATACACAGGTGGACTTGAACCAAAAGTTCGTAAATCCTGAACCTGAAACTTTCACTTCCACAATGGCTCAGATTAATCAGACATTAGGACTTAGTTTCACAGAGGAAACTTCAAAGAAGATTTGGTCTAAAACTAAGAAGTGCAGACCCAAAAATCTAATTAGGTAACTATTATTTTTCATTGACAGAAATGTATACGAAATTTATCCAAATCATGTACGTAACCCTATTTGCTGCAGTTACTTTATGTACTGTGCTCTCGTTATAAATCATGTCTCATGAGGAAAAACTACGCCAAAGGAAGGATACAAATAAATGATAAAGGAATGAATGGGAAGAGAGAGTAAAGAAAGAATGCAAGCGAAAAAATGCGGAGGGAAGTTAATGAATAAGGAAAACGAGGGGAAAGGAAAGGAATCGAATGAGTGAGAAGAGAAATGAACGAATAGGAAAGAACTGGAATGAATGAATATGGAAACGGAAGGAAGTGAAATGGAAAGGGAAGTACAGGATAGAACAAGAAGGAAAATGAAGAAAAAGGGTAGCAGGAAAATGATTGAGAAGAGAAATGAAGGGAAAGGAAGAGATGGGAATGAATGGGAAGGGAAATGACAGGAAAGGAAAGGATTGGAATGAACGAGAAGGAAAATGAGGGGAAAGGAAAGGTTGGGAATAAATGAGACGGGAAGAGGGAGAGAGAGAGTCGACACGCGGAACGCAGCGGCAGCCAGCCGCGGGTGATTAGGCCCGGTGGCAGTTCGCATAACTGCGAGGCCACACCCAGGCCGCAGGCGGCCGTTACAGTTTGCGGTCAGCCACTAACGCTGCCGTCTGTCTGACCGCCGCCCTAATCCAGACGTTCGCTCCTACCTTTAAACTCGCCACATTCTCTGGTGCAGCGCGCTTTTAGGTGGAGCTGGACTTCTCACTCTACAGAAAGCTAACTATGTACAGCTGTGCCTTTCCCGGATAGTAGTTGGACCGTTCTGCGTATATAGGCATCATCGACAATTCCTTTGTAGGAGGGCTGTTCGGAAAGTCAGGTCCGATCGGTTGCTAAATGGAAACCTAAATGGAACCACACCCTACAGCTACCTCTCTAAATAGTCGCCGCTCCGTCTTACACATCTGCCGTCGCGTTGTACAAACTTTGCAGTACCCTCGTCACAGAAAGCAGCCGCCTGTGCTTTCCGTCAATTCTCTACTCTGGTCTGCCTTTCGTTGTTTGTGTCAAAGTTGTCTTCGTAGCCAGCGGTTCATGGGAGTAGAGATGAACATCGGAGGGAGCCAATTAAGGGCTGTACTGTGATTGATCCAACACTTCCCATCGGAAACGCTGCAGGTGCGCCTTCATTGCCCCTACAGAATGCGGCTGAAAACTGTCTTGAAGAAAGAAACACATGACATCTGTGTTGTGTGTGCTGCACAGCTTCAGGCGGAATCTCTCTCCAGACCCATATACTTGGCGGGAGACACTGTTTTAAGAATTTCTACGTGATCACTTTGCGCTCTGAACTGGAAAGAGAGACGTGAAGCCATCGACAGGGACACTAAAGACACTGCCCAGCACATATGTGCAAAGTTCCATCGGATTTTCACAGTGGTTTCTATTTCACGACAAATCGGACCTTACTTTCCGAGTAGGCCCCATATCTAAAAGTGTTCAAAAACAAAAATACTGGCTCAGAAAAACGAAAAAATTACTTTAGTGCAGGAGTTAAAGTGCCGAGACGAACTTCAGCGTTTTCAATTCTACCAGAGAACTGGAATGGGGACTCTTGAATCCATAGGTTTTCATTTCTTCGAATGAGGCCTCAGTCTATCATAGTAAGTACACTCTCAGAACATGTGCCATCAAGCATCAGAAAATCCCGTCAGTACTCTGAAGAGCAGTTGCATAATCCAAAGCTTGGTGTTCGCTGCAAAATGACTGGTGTCCGCGTCGTAATACCAATCTTCCACCGAACTGTCAGTGCTAACCAGTACACCCCGGAAAAGTTTAATCTATACGTGGATCAACACAAGAAAGAGGATCGACTCTACGGATATTTTCAGCAAGATGGAGCAACTGAACACATCACCTGACAACCTTGTCACGAGTGCACGAGGTGTTGGGGTGGGGGGGGGGGGGGGGGGGGGGGTGAACAGTAAGCATTGGCAGTGCAGCATATCATGGCGGCCTCGATCGCTTGATATCTCTCTCTCTCTCTCTCTCTCTCTCTCTCTCTCTCTCCTTCTTATGATTTTTGCCAGTGGGGCAGCTTGAAGGATCAGCTGTGCTCAAATAATCCTCATACACTGTAAAGGCTGAAGGAGAACAATGAAAACGCTGTTGTTGCTATCCCTCAGGCAGAGCTGCTACGCTTGTCTCACACTTCGATTAGCACTGCATCGACATCAGCGGTGGCCATTTCTAGCATCTTCCATGATGTTCACTAACACGAGTCAATCCCACGTAAGGCTTATTGTAAATATTTTCCCCGACCAGTTTTATTTTGGCGACTCTTAGTGTATAATTTCGTCGAACTTACCGACATCGTCAGTTAAAAGTTTTGTTTAATGATAGTTTTCCTTAGTGATTTCGGCACAGCAGTTACCTTATACAGTTGTTTTGCTATGAGCTATCATCTGCAGCCAAGACGCGCAAGGGCGAGAGAGAGAGACTATTGACCAGACTAGTATCACAAGTACAGGGTATCCCGAAATTCCAGTTACAAATTTCTAGGACTTTTAGAGGGGAGTGAGTGCATAATACGTTGAATAGGGAACCCCATTCCGGAAACGTACCGTTTCCGTCCTCCGACGGTTGCAATTCAGATGTGTAACGCTGAGGAAAAGAGGAAAGTCTCAGAGTTGCTTGTCCTGCTATGCACTAGGCAGGCAGGATAACGTGTACTAAGTCAGATCTTCATTTGATATCATTTAAAGCATTCAAAGTTTAATTTACAAGACTCCTATAGAGACAGAGGAAGATGTACTTGCACGAGTTCTGGCCGCTGCACTAGAAATTGAGGATACACCAAATGGGATGGGGAAAGTGTACCAGAACATGCCTCGTAGGTACAATGTCTGTAACAACGGTGGCGGCCGCCACATCGGGACGTTGTAGTCACGCAACAATACTGTTCTGTGTTTACAGCATGCTGAGTTCTTATGTGTGTTTAATGTAATCACGTAATGCTTTCAGTGTTAATAAAAACAAATGTGCTTAATTGATAAATGGATGTTTTGTTATGTTCCCTTTCTAATTGTTACCTAATAACTGAATTGCGTCACGCCTAATTCCGTTCCTGAAGCAGAAATGGACGAGTTAAACATCTGAATTGAAACCGTCATAGAACGGAAATGGTACGTTTACGGATATGGATTCCTATTCAAAGTATTATGTACTAACTCGCTTCTACAAGTCCTAGAAGTTTGTAAAGGGAATTTCCGAACACATTATATATCAGAAATAATATAGTCTCATATGTGACCGCGAGACATGGACGTTTTACAAATTGCCTGCAGCTTCCTTTTGGTTATCAAGTTATTTGTTGTTTTCTGAGGGCTTCGGACATGAGTTCATACAAAGCGTCGTTCATACAAAGCGACGTCGCATGTCTGAACTCTTCACTAACGTTCGGTCTCGGAAGAACAATTCAGTATACGATTATCACCAAATCCCGTAAGCAATATAAATTTCTCACGCGAAAACGCCTATTCACACGTCGATCAAACTTTCTAGTGCGTCGTTGAATCGTCAGATTTGAATGATCAGTAACTACGGGATTAAGAATGGTTGAACCCAAAACGAACAGATCATGGATGTAAACCTTTGTCACCCAGTACTTGTTTCTAAAGTGTATGTGCGAGTTTGTTACGAATTAGCTTTTTGTAAAGTTATTAATTAGTGCAACGTGGAAACGCATTTAGCTAGGACATTGATTCGAGTGCCATTGTGAAGAGCTCCCGGAACACTGCTAGGACCGAAAGTCAAACAATAAAAATATTTGCCGTAATATTTGTGAAAATCGGTATTAAATTCAAAATTTTAAAAATAATGACACATGTCTCATATGACTCGTAAATATGTTCGGAATCATAAAACAGATGTCAGAGGGAAGGTCGCGTCGAAAGGTATTGAAAAAGTCGAAAAAGTCCAGTGCCGAGCGAACCTAAGGCAGTGTCGAAAAGGAAATGAAGAAACGGCGCAAGGCGAGTGCGTAGCTGGCCTGTTGGTCAAACAGCGATTAGCGAAGTCCAAACTCCTGCAAACATTTTACTACTCTGGGCAACCATTGTGCTACAGATATTGATAATTATATTACACATTAATTCGAAATCTGGAAATGATTTCATCGCGACGTTTTCAACGAAAAATCTATGCCGCGGACCCGAAATGTGCACACAGAAATTTTGTAGCACATTATTCAGTCTAAGGAACTATTTAACGTACGATATATTTTGAAGCTGTGCCACCGATAAACAAAAAGTGATCTATTAAAGTTCGTTCTTAATGTCACGCTCTCCTCAGCAGCTCGTGAAATACAAAGCTTATGACATAACACGTATACAGGCATCGCTACTGTAACTCGTCTGTGGGAATTCGTACGTGTTTCTGTAGGCTGGAGGCAACAGGTAAGGCTACTTGAATACTCGGCAAGACTCACTTGGAAAGAGCTGTCGCAAACTGTGTCAATTTATTTCGTGAAAAATATTTTATGGCTGCACTTTACCGTTCTCTTGTTGTCCTGTACGACCCATGCAAGTGCTCATTGCAGTTTGCTCTTACCTGAAACAGAAGAAACGTATTCCGTTAGCTTCATTACAAAGCCCTATAACAGTCTCTTTTTCTAATTGTAAATGGCTGGTATGACTTTGTCAGTTATCTGTGAAGCGTCTTATCCAGTTTAGTTACACGTTAATATTCATAACAAGTATTGGGTTATACAACAATTACAAACATTTTACTACATTTTAAGACGTGTGTTTGATAATTAATTCTAGTCAAAAACTGGTCTGCTGTTTAATAAAATAATGACAATTTGAAACACATTTGCATTTAATCGCGAATCTCTTTTTCTAGGCGAGAGTACAAAATCGGTGACTCTTCTCTTATATTTGTAAATACTTTTGTTGTTCTCAACCTACAGTCGATTCTTGAAAAATTTCAACGCGGAGTAAATATATTGTAAAGATGGCGTTGAAATTTTAGCCTGTTTAAAAACATGTCTGTGAAGTATGCCCAGTGACGGTATGTATAATTTACATACTTTAACTTTAGAAACGAATACTTCTCAGCTCATCATATACGTACTGAATAAAATAAACAGAAGAGTGCATTACATGCAGCTTAGCTCTTTAACTGTCAGAATGTCCTTGCCAGCGGAAAAATGGAAGTCAGTATGTACTCTTTGGAAACAGTAACCAATAAAATTGATCAATTTATTATGTATTTCCTAGTCTATCATGAGTTATGGGGTGGAAAATATTCAGACCAATAAATTATGAGGATAATATCATACTGGTAACTTGAAAAAAAAATCTACTGGAAACTATCAGGGTCAACGACTAGTAATAAACATATGACCTCAGAAGGAAGACATTTCCCTAAGGACTGGCTTTTACAAGAAACTTTAAACACGCACATGCAGCACATTTACAGCCACTTCAGTATGAGAATCAGTTTCACGACTTTCATAAAATGCTTCTTCGATAATAAGCAAACAGTCTGCGCTACCTACTGAATCTGTACTAGAAGTTGCACCCCATGCTTCAGTTGACACTGTGTTATCCAGATACCATCAATTACAGTAATAACGTTTGGAAGGTCGCACAACACAGACGTAACTCACAGGTAAGTGTGGCATATCACGAGAGCGTGTACAGGCTATCTTGCAGAACTGCGGTATAGAAAACTATGTACACTGTTGGCGGCCTCGAATGATCACACGAGACATACAACAGAGGAGATGGGCATCTGTCAAAAATTTCCTTTGAGCTATGAGTGTGAGGGCGATGGTTTTGTTAACAAAAAATGTTCGAATGTGTGTGAAATCTTATGGGGCTTAACTGCTAAGGTCATCAGTCCCTACGCTTACACACTAATTTATCCTAAGGACAAACACACACACCCATGCCCGAGGGAGGACTCGAACCTCTGCCGGGACCAGCTGCACAGTCCGTGACTGTAGCGCCTTAGACCGTTTTGTTAACAACAATGTGACTCGTGATGAAAGTAGGGTCCACCATTTTGACCTCGAAAACAAGACAGTACAAATGGAGTTCCACACAAAGGATGACCGACACCAAAAATGCTTCAAGACTAAACCATCAACAGGGAAATGTGATGCTCACAGTATTCTGGCATGTTCAAGGTGCGGTGCATTTTGAATTCATGCCTAAAGGCGGCACCATAAACTCTTCCAAGATACTGCGAGATTCTCATGAAACTGAAAGCACGAATTCGAAGAGTTTGTCCACATACGGAACACGCTCTCCTTCAGCAGGACAATGCCATACCACACATGAGCGCTCCCACATCTGCAACAATCCGGCGCCTTAAATTCACCATCATCGATCATCCTCCATACAGCCTCGACTTGGCCCCCGTCCAATCTTTATCTACTTCCAAAACGTAAAGAACGCCTTCCACGACTTCACTTTGACAGTCATGAAGCGGTGCAAGCAGAGGTGGTGATGTGGCTCCGTCAACAAAGTCAAACATTCTACAGGGACGGTGCAACAAATTGGCCTCTTGTTGGCAGAAATGGTTTCGTCACTGGGGTCACTATACTGAGAAATAAATACGTAGACGTGAAGAATAAAATGTAGTGCACTAATAAAGATTGTTCTAAAGTAATAGAACGTAGTACGTTGTCCTCTACAGTTCATCAGAGACAAGGGTATGGTCAGGAGTTAAACGTCATAGGACACCTGTTGTTCTCTGTATACATAAATGATCTGCCGGGCAGGGTACGCAGCTCTCTGCAGTTGTTTGCCAGTGACCATGGCTTACGGGAAGATGTCGTTGTTGAGTTACTGTAGAAGGATACAAGACTTAGATAAAATTTCTAGTTGGTTTGATGAATGGCAGGTGGCTCTAAATGTAGAAAAACTTAAGTTGATACGGATGAGTAGAAAAAAAAAAGAGAGCCATAATGTTCGGATACAGAATTGGGAGTGTTCTGCTTGACACAGTCAAGTTGATTAATTATCTGACCTTAATGTTGCAAAGCGATATGATATGGAACAAGCATGTGAGGATCGTGGTAGAAAGCGAATGGTTGACTTAAGTTTGTTGGGCGAGTTTTGGGAAAGTGAGATTCATCTGTAAAAGAATGTCGCATGTAGGACACCAATGCAACCTGTTTTTGAGTACTGCCCGAGTGTTTGCGATCCCCATCAGGTCAGATTAAAGGAAGACATCAAAGCTGTTCAGAAGCGGGCTGCTAGATTTGTTACTGGTAGGTTCCAATGACACGCCAGTGTTATGGAGATGCTTCGGGAACTCAAATGGGAATCCATGAAGGGAAGGCGATGTTCTTTTCGGAGAAGACTACTGAGGAAATTTACAGACCCGGCGTTTGAAACAGACTGCAGAACAATTCTGCTGTGGCCAACATACGTTTCGTGTAAGGACCACGTAGGTAAGATACGAGAAATTGAGGTTCTTACGGAGGCATAGAGACAGTCGTTTTTCCCTCGCGCTGTCTGCCAGTGGAACACTAAGGAAAAGGACTAGTAGTAGTAGTAGTAGTAGTAGTAGTATAAGGTACCCTCCGCCACGCACCGTACGGTTGAGCTTTATGTAGATATAAATACAGAATGAAGAGAACGAGAAGGATCAGAAAAGGGGGAGATTGGAAGGACGCAGGGAAAGGAAGGAAAACTCTTCATCTTTTGCATTTGCAGTTCTTGTATTTTTTCGTGCTCTAAGTTAAACTTATTGAATATAGATTCTGCCTTTTATGGCAAAAACTGTTTCTTCTCGTTACTCAAACCCATCAACACTGGGTTTTGTTTATTGAACAATGGGAAAAACGAACATATTTTAGGTTGTAACTGATCTACTAAAGTGAGGCCTAAAGACAATTTTTGTTCGTTTTCGTTCTTACCTTGATTTTACATTATATGGTTTTGCAGGAGCATCTGTATGGTGTCCAGCATTGCTAGCTTGTTGTCTGCAAAGCAAACGATATAAATATGAATTTTATAAGCGAGTTAACCCATTCTTCAACTTTTAAAAACGTAATTTTCGTGTGACAAAATGTTCTGCGGGACGCTAAAACACAGTTGTTCAAGAATGAACTCTATAAAACGTCGGTAATGACAAAATATACACGAAAAACATTTTGCCACACCAAAATCACGTTTTTAAAAATCAAGGGATGGGTTAAATCGTTGATAAAATTAAAATTTAAATTGCTTGGTTTGCAGATGACGAACTAATAACAGAGGACACCATAGAGACTGCAACTTCCTCGCTGTTTAAAACTGTGAGCCGGACCGAGACTCGAACTCGGGACCGTAGAGGTTGTCCTCGAAACCTACATAATGCAAAATCAAGGTACGAACAAAAACTGTCTTTAGGCCTCATTTTGTTCACTTTTTACTGTTTTTCAATAAACAAAACCCACTTATGATGGAACAGAGGTGTCGAAACATGTTTGGGTAGCAAGAAAAAAAGGCGGAATGTAGGGGAAGGCGGGGCAAGACGGGGAGGTGGGGTAAGACGGGGAAGGGCTATAAGCAACAGTTAGAGTGCTGCCATCTGTGGATAGCTACGTCAACATCATCAATACACAGGTCTCAGTGTGTTGGCATTGCTGAACCTTAGTTTCGCGGCGGTTTCTGCGAGCTTTGCAAGGTACGTACAATTGTTATACTGATTTGCAATATTTTACACCTTTCGAGGTCCTAAAACATGTCTTTCGTGAACATTTGTCCAAACTGTATATACAGCACTGAATAGTACGTCTTATTGACAGTAAACTGCTGTGTCAGTAGTCAGTGTTCACTAAATAGTGTTCATGTAGGCGTAACATAACCTGACAGCATGGTAGGGGGCAAGACGGGGTGGGGCAAGATGGGGAGCTTCCCCGTCTTGCCCCTACTATTTGTCCAACCATTACGTTCTTATCGTCTCATGTGTTTACCTCGCTGCGGGTTTTGAACACGTAAATTATGCGTTGAAGTTTATTCGGCAAAGCCTTCATTCACTCAGCTACAATGTCCACAGCAGTGAACGGGTTTCGGAAAACAGGCATTTGGCCTGTTAACAGAAATGTGTTTCAGGAAAGTGATTACCTTCCCTGTTCAACTACAGACATTCATCAAGCTCGCACATCTGAAGTTACAGAAACGGAAGACCAAATACCACAGATGTTGTCAAGACGTAAAACACCTGAACAATTAACAACTGACAATCAAGCCTCTGTTTCGTCTAAATTTCAGGTTACCAGTCGTGAAATGGTGTTAGCTATTCCAAAGGTGAATAAAAAAACCAAAAGGAAACCATCTAACAGGCGTGGAAAACCCATTGTTTTAACCGAATCTCCTTATAGGAGTGAACTATCTGAAGAAATCAAACAAAAAGGAGTCCCCAAACGTGCTTCATGTAAACGAGAACTCTTCTCAAAGACGTTTAATAAACCTGGGATACCACCAAAAGAACACAATGACAACGAAAAAGTGACGAACGTTACTGACGTCTTAACCACCCCTTCATGCTCAAGAGATAATGAACTGAGAGGAAGAGAGTGAAGGATGTTTATACTACTATGACTTCTCTGAAGGAGGCTGGATACGGTATATTAGCTGCGGACGCTGGGCCCACGACACTTGTGCAGGGATAGAAAGTGATGATGTACTATTTGAAAGTAAGAGGCCTAAATAAAACGTAATTCCTGATTCTACAATTCGCAGAACCATGTTTCGAAACATTATCGTCACATGATATCGTTATTCCAGTCCCTATTTAAGCTTTAGAGATGAATCCATGCTAGTTCCCCATCTTACCCCGCATATGGGGCAAGACGGGGAATTGGTAGTTAATGTTTCAAATCGAAATATTTCTAACTAAATGTAACAAGTTTGCAGGTTTCTTTGCATGCTATTGTAATGCAATGGTTAAGTAAACAAATGATAATCAAACCTACTTGAATTTGTTTATTTTTGACCCTTTTGTAAGGGTTTAAAGTTAGCTTCCCCATCTTGCCCCGCCTTCCCCTATATCCAATAACTAAAATTATGTGTGGATCTAACGTCACGCCGACAGTGAAACGGAGCCCAATCTGGGAAAAGATATCGGCTGTGCCTTGTTCACAGTAACTATTCCAGCACTTGCCTGATGTGAATTATGGAGATCGTGGAAAACCATACTTTGCACAGACGCGGTTTTGAACTCCAGAGCACAGTGCTCGTAGGATGACGGGAGTTTCCTTTGTCGCTGCGCCAGTTAAGAATGCCTCACGTACCGGATGTTGCATAATAGTGGATCGGCCAGAGCAGCGGAGTATTGGTGTCTTTTTGTGGCGCTCTGGCGGGACGCAATTACGGACACGGAGGAAGGTGTGCTGAGTCAGGCGCGGCACGCACGTGTAGCGCGCGTTATTTAATGCGGCGGCTGGCCGGCGCTGCATATTCATACGAGGCGCAGCCGCAGCCGCTAGCTCGCGGACACCCCATCTGCTGGGAGAAGCGCATCGCTCATTGCCGGCCGTCCCACGGGACACTGGCTGCGCTAGCCCAGCTAAGCTCAGCACGTGACTGGAATCTGCGGCCTGTCGCGTGCAGGATTACAAACGGCTGCCGCGTCAGTTCGGATTACCGTGAGCGAAGAGAAAAACACGGTGTTCGTGGCGTGAGAGAGCCGCTACCTGTTACCTACTGTCTGCCAGCCTCAGCATCTTATTTACTAGCTATGTTCCTGGGGTCGCAATGCGGACGCCAGGTCGCAACAGTCACCTCTGCCGTATCGGCCTGTATTTTATCTACCATCCTCAACACTTATAAGAATCACTGTCCGGTTGGATCGACCGCGCCCTTCTGATTCTCGCTGCACACGAATACATGTACGGTTGCGTTACTGGAGGTGCCCTCGTTCGAAAAAAATAGATGGCTTCAAATGGCTCTGAGCACTATGGGACTTAACATTGGAGATCATCAGTCCCCTAGAACTTAGAACGACTTAAACCTAACTAACCTAAGGACATCACACACATCCGTGTCCGAGGCAGGATTCGAACCTGCGACCGTAGCAGTGACGCGGTTCCGGACAGAAGCGCCTAGAACCGCTCGGCCACTGCGGCTGGCGGAAAAAATAGTTTACGTTCTATGGATAAGGGCACCAAAGAGGCTGTTTTGCGCTGCGTTTGGTAACTTAAGCCTCTGAGTCCCAACAACATAAAATTTTTTTTTTAAATATTGTTCACAGATTTAGCCATTATAATCATAGTAAGCAACGAATATAAGAAAGAATTGCCAGAATGTAAACAATAAGTTATTTTAAAGTTGTAGTTGCACTTTGGAACCACTTCGAGACACATTTCTCAAGCACACATCACTTTACGAAATACCGGGTGATAAAAAGTCAGTATAAATTTAAAAACTGAATAAATCACGGAATAATGTAGATAGAGAGGTACAAATTGACACACATGCTTGGAATTACATGCGGTTTTATTAGAACTAAAAAATAGAAAAGTTCAAAAATGTCCGACAGATGGCGCTTCATCTGATCAGAATAGCAATAATTAGCATAACAAAGTAAGACAAAGCAAAGATGGTGTTCTTTACAGGAAATGCTCAATGTGTCCACCATCATTCGTCAACAATAGCTGTAGTCGAGGAATAATGTTGTGAACAGCACTGTAAAGCATGTCCGGAGTTATGGTGAGGCATTGGTGTCGGATGTTGTCTTTCAGCATCCCTAGAGATGTCGGTCGATCACGATGCACTTGCGACTTCAGGTAACCCCAAAGCCAATAATCGCACGGACTGAGGTCTGGGGACCCGGGAGGCCAAGCTCCTTTTATACTCGATTGTCATGAGCAGTCACTGGCGTTTTGCTGTCCAGCGCCATCTGTCGGACATTTTGTGAACTTTGTTTTTTTTTGTTCTAATAAAACCCCATGTCATTCCAAGCATGTGTGTCAATTTTTACCTCCCTATCTACATTATTCCGTGGTTTATTAAGCTTTGAAATTTATACTGACTTTTTGATCACCTGGTATATCCGAAGCAGTTTCACAGTTTTCCTAGACTCAGTCCCACATCTCAAAACTTTACCAACACATAATGCCTACAACTCATACTCCTACATAACAAGCTAAAATGGGGCTAAAATTTGATAAATTTTTATCAGAAGTACATTCTTTTCAATTCCAAACCACCGATAACATCAGTAGTACACGCTCAAATTTACCTTACAAATACAGATATACATACTTTCACTGTCCACGATTTCTTCAGTATAATTTCTATAAAGAAAACACATGTCACAATCTACTGCAACCACGCAGCTCAATCTGTGCGTCGACTGTTGGTTTGAACGCTATGATTCCTACAACGCACTACATTCGTAGATGTACCTCAGCATACCACTAGATGTTTTTGTCTTGTACCAGCATCGGTGGTCTCAAGCGAAGGGCACTGGTATTTAGAAAAGAATTAAGAAAAAGGTGATTTCAGGCAGAAACCACTAGTTCAAAAAATGGCTCTGAGCACTATGGGACTTAACATCTATGGTCATCAGTCCCCTAGAACTTAGAACTACTTAAACCTAAATAACCTAAGGACATCACACAACACCCAGTCATCACGAGGCAGAGAAAATCCCTGACCCCGCCGGGAATCGAACCCGGGAACCCGAGTGTGGGAAGCGAGAACGCTACCGCACGAAACCACTAGTATTCAGTGGGCTTGGAAAATCACTGCGTGTTCACAGGATTTGCCGAGCTGGATAGAACGTTCGACAATGTAAAGTGAGACAAGAAGTTCGAAATTCTGAAAAAATATGAGTAAAAAATATGAGTAACTTATAGGGAAAGGCGAGCAATACGCAATAAGTCAGATCATAACGGCACTCAAGTGGCAATCAGAAAAATGAGTCTTCAATGAAACCCAAGGTCGTTTATTAAGAAAACAACGTACAGAAACAACAGAACTGCTCTCCTGGACGCAGAGCGCACATATTTATGCGAACACCGAATATTTCAGAAAACTAGTATTTATTCAGCCATCGAACATTCTAGATATATGAACATTACTAATATGCGAACATTACTAATATGCGAACACTACTAACTAAGGGGGGGGGGGGGGGGGGGGAAGTACCTGATTGAAAGAAATGGAAGTGGCAGTGCACAAGATGAAAGGAGGAAAGGCACCAGGTACGGACGAAGTAAGTGTTGAAATGGTGAAGGCAGCAAGGGAGATAGGGAACCAGTAGCTGTATCGTGCGATACGGGTACCAGGGGATGAGGAGAAAACTTCAGAAGATTGCAGGGGGCACTAATTGTCCCTACATTTAACAAAGTGAGCAGGGAGCATTGTAGAAGCTACAGAGGAGTCACATTGATACCACACTGTGCAAAGGTATATCAAAAAATCCTGGAGAGCAGAACGCGAGCAAGTGTGGAGAACAAATTGAGAGAGGAATAGCATTGCTTCGGATCTGGGAGGACAACTGTTAACCTCAAATTTGGAATGAGGCAGCTTCAGCAGCGCCACTACGAAGACCTCGTGAGGGCCCTTCTCAATACAGAAAATGCATTTGATAGCGTCTGTACAAGAAAGGTGGGGAAGCACTAGAAAAGAAGGGCGTAGAGGGAATGTGCTGCGGAAACTTGAGTGTGTGAAAGTGGGAAATGAAAAACAGAATTGGTTCCAGCAAACAAATGATGTGAAACAGAGCAATGCATTCTCCTCTCTTTCTTCATTGTCGACTTGGATCAGATAATAACTAAGGTGGCAGAAAAAACTGGAGAAGAGGAGACGAAAGCAGTGGTGTTCACAGATGACATGACGATCTCGGAAACAGGAAGGAGCAGCTCCAGAAACAGCTGGGTGCTTCGGAAGAAACTGTGAGACAGTATGGAATGGAATTTAAAGTAAACAAATGTGAAATCCTTGTTACAACTGCAGACTACCTGGCGGAATAAGGGCTGGAGGTGAACAATTGGAGGAGGTGGAAAGTGTGAAGTACTTGGGAAGTGTGACAGAGGAAAATGGAAGAAATGAGAAAGGTGTGAACGTGCCAGACAGGCAGAAGCATGCCTGCGAAGTGTTGGGAGCCTGGTTTGGAACAAAGACGTCCCACAAAAAAAGCAAAGAAGTAATATACAGAAGTTGCTACATCCCGATAGTAACATATGCACTTGAAAAGTTACTAATGAAGAAAAGAGATGTAAGCTCATTACAGGTCTGTGAAATGAAGTTCCGGATAAGTAGGTTAAATGGTTTAAATGGCTCTGAGCACTATGGGACTTAACATCTGTGGTCATCAGTCCCCTAGAACTTAGAAGTACTTAAACCTAACTAATCTAAGGGCATCACACACATCCATTCCCGACGCAGCATTCGAACCTGCGACCGTAGCAGTCGCGCGGTTCCGGACTGAGCGCCTGGAACCGCTAGACCACCGCGGCCGGCCGGATAAGTAGGTTAGGAGTAACAAGGGGAGATACGATGAACACTGAAAGGGTAAGGGAAATAGTGAAAGAGGAACCCTTTGGGCACTTTAAGAGAAAGGAAAAGAAGAGGATTCCCAAGAAAATGCATGAAACTGAGATGCGGAGGTCACGACCAAGAGAAATATTAAGGGACAGATGGCTGAAAGGTATGGAGGTGTGAGCTGAAAAAAAGAGTCGAGGACTGGACCATAGTCAACACAGAACTACATGGAGAGGCTTATGTTGCAAAAAGAACCAGCGTGGAGCTACAAACTGTTCAACGTGATGACAATGAATAACATATTTCAAAAACGTTTTCAGAAATGATAAATACCAAATAAGAAATAAGTGCTGGTTGTCAGTGTGAACAGATAATTCGCAACACGCCAGCCAGATTAATGGAACAAAACTCGTTGTAATATGGACAAGAACCAAGAGCGAACAGTAAAAATAAAAAAAAATCAAGAACGGATTTCTCGCATTAAGGAAGGTGAGACAGGGATGAAGTCTTTCGCCCGTACTGTTTCCTAGTACCGAACATAGGCACAGTATTGTATGGTAGTGAATCATAGTCTGTGGGAAAACCGGAAAATAATAAGACCCGGAATGTCTGAGGTACAGTGTTGAAAGATAGGTGCACTGATAGGGAATGAGGTGCTTCTGCGCAGAATCGGCGAAGACAGAAACGCACGGTAAACACTGTCAAGAACAAGGAACAGTATGATAAGAGATCTGTTAAGACATCAGGGAATAACTTCCATGGCTCTACAGCCAGCTATAGAGGGTAAAAACTGTAAAAGACAGAGGTTGGGATACATCCAACAAATAACTGAGTGCTACTCTGAGATGAAGAGGTTGGCCTAACCAATGAGTAGACTGATAAGTACATCGTAAGCATCAGATTAGCAACTACCAGACTGGAGATTCAATCTCATGATTACATCAGAAGATCTGGCATTAATTCCTTATTTACCTTGACGGAGTAACAAACAATGGTTTAAGTCGAATCAGTGGAGAAGTCGATATATCTACGTCACGATTTACAATGTGCGAATCATTTTTGGTGCGCGGCGGAAGGCACTTCGAACGAATATTTGTAATTTTCTGTCTTGCTTCATTCGCGTATTCGCCTGTGTACGCGCCCTAATCTCAGTCTCATGATCGTACGACGAAGCTGACCGCGAATGCGGAATAGACTGCGATGGGGGAGGAAATCTGTCGTGTCTTTTTCAAAGTAATAATCTCAGTATTTGCCTTAAGTGGGAAAAGCCTACTTCGGGATGGACAGACAGAGATACGAACTTCTCGTTGGAATACTTGTGCCTTAGCCACAGCGCTCGTTAATACGTAGCGGAACATGTGTTAGCAAACAATATTTGACACAAAGGTACAGTGAGGCTTTCATTCCAAACGTAGTTTCCGAGACGGGTAGGCATGGCTGCGAAGAGTAGCTAACAAGAGAGATGAACATCTACACTACTGGCCATTAAAATTGCTAGACCTGGAAGAAATGCAGATGATAAACGGGTATTCATTGGACAAATATGTTATACTAGAACTGACATGTGATTACATTTTCACGCAATTAGGGTGCCTAGATCCTGAGAAATCAGTACCCAGAACAACCACCTCTGGCCGTAATAACGGCCTTGATACGCCTGGGCATTGAGTCAAACAGAGCTTGGATGGCGTGTGCAGGTACAGCTGCCCACGCAGCTTCAACACGATAACACAGTTCATCAAGAGTAGTGACTGGCGTATTGTGACGAGCCAGTTGCTCGGCCACCATTGACCAGATGTGTTCAATTGGTGAGAGATCAGGAGAATGTGCTGGCCAGGGCAACAGGCGAACATTTTCTGTACCCAGAAAGGCCCGTACAGGACCTGCAACATGCGGTCGTGCATTATGCTGCTGAAATGTAGGGTTTCGCAGGCATCGAATGAAGGGTAGAGCCACGGGTCGTAACACATCTGAAGTGTAACGTCCACTGTTCAAAGTGCCGTCAATGCGAACAAGAGGTGACCGAGACGCGCAACCAATGGCACCCCATACCATCACGCCGGGTGATACGCCAGTATGGCGATGACGAATACACGCTTCCAATGTGCATTCCCGCGACGTCGCCAAACACGGATGCGACCATCACAATGCTGCAAACAGAACTTGGATTCATTCGAAAAAATGACGTTTTGCCATTCGTGCACCCAGGTTCGTCGTTGAGTACACCATCGCAGGCGCTCCTGTCTGTGATGCAGCGTCAAGGGTAACCGCAGCCATGGTCTCAGAGCTGACAGTCCATGCAGCTGCAAACGTCGTCGACCTGTTCGTGCAGATGGTTGTTGTCTCGCTAACGTCCCCGTCTATTGTATCAGGGATCGAGACGTGGCTGCACGATCCGCTACAGCCATGCGGATAAGATGCCTGTCATCTCGACTGCTAGTGATACGAGGCCGTTGGGATCCAGCACGGCGTTCCGTATTACCCTCCTGAACCCACCGATTCTATGTTCTGCTACGAGTCATTGGATCTCGACCAACGCGAGCAGCAGTGTCGCGATACAATAAACCGCAATCGCGATAGGCTAAAATCCGACCTTTATCAAAGTCGGAAACTTGATGGTACGCATTTCTCCTCCTTACCCGAGGCATCACAACAACGTTTCGCCAGGGAACATCGGTCAACTGCTGTTTGTGTATGAGAAATCGGTTGGAAACTTTCCTCATGTCAGCACGTTGTGGGTGTCGCCAACGGCGGCAACCTTGTGTGAATGCTCTGAAAAGCTAATCATTTGCATATCACAGCATCTTCTTCCTGTCGGTTGAATTTCGCGTCTGTAGTACGTCCTCTTCGTGGTGCAGCAATTTTAATGGCTAGTAGTGTATATCTTCAAGTCTTGAGAACTGGTTTTTTTTCGCCATTAATTGTATGCGAATCATTAATTCTGTGAGTTACGAAAACGAGTCCTGACAGAGTCAGGGGAACTGTGCATTCAGCTGAATGTCAGCAGGTGAGTAACAGGTTACTCGGCACGAGAAGGTCTAGCTGGACCCCTGCCGGTGGTTCAGTTTGCCTCGCTTCCATACTGAGACAGACCAGCAATCGAAGTGTAATTATTCGGGACTGCGGCAGTGACGGGTTCTGAGAAGGCGGCAGGCTCTGCGGCACGCAAGTCCAAGGGGACAGCTCTGACACGCTAGCTAAGGACCACGGCACCCTGCGGCGTTTTCCTAGACGGATTACCGCTCCAGTAGAGAGACCTCTGCTGAGATATCGGAGAGAGTATGAAGGAGGCTTGACAGTGCGTTTCTTCCTTCCACGACCAAGGCAAAACAGATATTCCGGCTTCACGTGATACCCTTGCTATTAATCACTTCATCCTTTCCGGGAAGTTCTGAGGCCTCTCTTACCGACAGTCTTGTATAGCAGTTCTTGCTTCTAATACCTCACATCATCAGTCAACCTGAAGTTTCCAGTTCTTTTCTGCTTCGAGACATTTTTCTGGGAAAGACATTCATGAAGACTGACATGGGCACGCTGAAGGATACAGCGATGCTTTTTTGAATCAGTATCAGTCATCACAAATGGTTTTTTTGGAGTTTCGATAAATTATGATCTTCGACAGATCGGTCTGTGTTTACAAACTGGCAAAAAAGTAATATGACGACAGAAAACGTTAACCATTTTCTGATGCAGCCATTCTTGGCTAAAAGTTGTGTGTTTTTGATCTTATGTTATGGACACTAATCTGTAGCTAATCGTAATGTGCGAAAATAGTAATGAAATAAAATACAGAAAATTCTTGAAATCAGAGGGTGATACTAATTCCTTAAGGCTCTCGCCGAATATCTTCGTTGCTGATAGTATCCAATTTGGACACCTCTAGAGCACTTAGAGCAGTTGCAGCCAGACAGTCTGCAGTGCTGAAGCGACTAATGTAAAATTCCTAACAGTAGGCACTTTAGGCACAAATGACGCACTTAGAGTTTCTGCCATTTTTAAAATCTGTTAATTTCATTTGTTCCCGGATGACGCATGTGTGCTTCGACGAATCAAGACAATTTTACGGAACTGTACAGTCTCCGAGTCGATAATGTAATATGACTATTTTAAATTTAGGACTGCTAAGTGGAAACGCATCCAGTGTACGATTAAAGAAGTGTAGCTGAAAGACCCATTATTTATCTTAGAATGAACATGAACAGTCAAAACCGCAAGAAATTTTTTTTTAATATGATTACCAGTTGCGGTCTGTTTTAGACCATCTTTAGACCTCTCACCCCTGATAGTAGACCTTATGGTGAGAGGTCTGAAGATGGTCTAAAACAGACCGAAACCGGTCACCAGAAAAGAAGTTTCAAGCGGTTATGACTGTTCATGTTCATTTTTAAGTAATTAAAAAACCGCTTCTCTCCAAGAAAAATGTTCTGAAAAATTACATTATCTAACTGCCAAGATGGAGCTTCTCGGACGACTAGATCCTTGAACCGTCGTTTCCTGGGAGATTCAAGTTCTCGATTCCGTTGAATGGGGCAAAAACTGCCATTATCTTCTAAACTTTAATCCTGGTCTCTCCGCGTGTTGGCTTTTTTCAAATTACAATAGATTCTGCCACGTGTGCTGGAACGTTAAGGTTTTTGGTTTTTCTTCTCGTTCGTATTGGTAGCTGATATTATATCCAACGTACATCTGCGGTTAGTGCAAATCAAATGTCAGAAAATATTTAATGACTGTCACACACTGTGCGTTGTGAGGCACAAATAAAAAAAAAAATCTGTGGAAGACTTCATTTTAGCCACTGACTGTATGTCCTTAAAACCCAGTGATTTTTTTTAATAAACATTCAGTTAATGGCGAACATGAGGTCTTTCAAAGATTTCCACGAAACTGTGAACCCACAGCAAACACAATTGGGTGAGAAAGAAAAAGAGTTACACTGACACGAATTATTTATTTATGGTATTTCTGTATTCAGTGACAGGACAAATATGATTAACTAGAAAAATCTGTGTAAGTACAACCACCTCTCAAAATGGTTCAAATCGCTCTCAGCACTATGGGACTTAACTTCTGAGGTAATCAGTCCCCTAGAACTTACAACTACTTAAACCTAACTAATCTAAGGACATCACACACATCCATGCCCGAGGCAGGAATCGAGCCTGCGACTGCAGCGGTCGTGCGGTACCAGACTATAGCGCCTAGAACCGCTCGGCCACTCTGGCCGGCAACCGCATCTCAAGTTTTTGAAAAACAGACTACTTTTATTTTGTAACAGCGTTCAGTGACCCAGTACGGAACTCCAGATTTTTACCTAGAAAGCCTGCCCGCTGCAGGTAAGTAGCTTACCGCTGACAAAAGAAAGCAGGAAACGAGACTTCTGCTTGCAGAGTCGGCCGTGGTTTCCGCCGGCGGCAGAGTTTTTGCGACCGGCGCTCTGGAAACCATGGCAATTGATTCGATATCGATTTTCGCAAACTCTTCCTGATCTCTATTTGAATAGCTGCAGCTGTGACAGCTAATTCTCACTGACTTACTTTTCCGTTTCGAAACGAAAAACGTTCACAATTAAACAGTCTGCTTTAAGGAGTTGGTAAAGATCTTTAGCCGAAAGTTAGGTTTATACGGGTAAACAAATCTCAATATCTAACGAATAAAAGGATAGTAGTTCCACGGAACATTTATTTTGTTGTGAGAAATTTCTTTCTTAATAAAGCACATATCTGTAAGCCCACAGTGTATTTACAGGGTGTTTCGAAAATGACCGGTATATTTGAAACGGCAATGAAAACTAAACGAGCAGCGATAGAAATACACCGTTTGTTGCAATATGCTTGGGACAACAGTACATTTTCAGGCAGACAAACTTTCGAAATTACAGTAGCTACAATTTTCAACAACAGATGGCGCTGCAAGTGATGTGAAAGATATAGAAGACAATGCAGTCTGTGGGTGCGCCATTCTGTACGTCGTCTTTCTGCTGTAAGCGTGTGCTTATCGCAACGTGCAAGTGTGCTGTAGACAACATGGTTTATTCCTTAGAACAGAGGATTTTTCTGGTGTTGGAATTCCACCGCCTAGAACACAGTGTTGTTGCAACAAGACGAAGTTTTCAACGGAGGTTTAATGTAACCAAAGGACCGAAAAGCGATACAATAAAGGATCTGTTTGAAAAATTTCAACGGACTGGGAACGTGACGGAAGAACGCGCTGGAAAGGTAGGGCGACCGCGTACGGCAACCACAGAGGGCAACGCGCAGCTAGTGCAGCAGGTGATCCAACAGCGGCGTCGGGTTTCCGTTCGCCGTGTTGCAGCTGCGGTCCAAATGACTCCAACGTCCACGTATCGTCTCATGCGCCAGAGTTTACACCTCTATCCATACAAAATTCAAACGCGGCCACCCCTCAGCGCCGCTACCACTGCTGCACGAGAGACATTCGCTAACGATATAGTGCACAGGATTGATGACGGCGATATGCATGTGGGCAGCATTTGGTTTACTGACGAAGCTTATTGTTACCTGGACGGCTTCGTCAATAAACAGAACTGGCGCATATGGGGAACCGAAAAGCCCCATGTTGCAGTCCCATCGTCCCTGCATCCTCAAAAAGTACTGGTCTGGGCCGCCATTTCTTCCAAAGAAATCATTGGCCCATTTTTCAGATCCGAAACGATTACTGCATCACGCTATCTGGACATTCTTCGTGAATTTGTGGCGGTACAAACTGCCTTAGACGACACTGCGAACACCTCGTGGTTTATGCAAGATGGTGCCCGGCCACATCGCACGGCCGACGTCTTTAATTTCCTGAATGAATATTTCGATGATCGTGTGATTGCTTTGGGCTATCCGAAACATACAGGAGGCGCCGTGGATTGGCCTCCCTATTCGCCAGACATGAACGCCTGTGACTTCTTTCTGTGGGGACACTTGAAATACCAGGTGTACCGCCAGAATCCAGAAACAATTGAACAGCTGAAGCAGTACATCTCATCTGCATGTGAAGCCATTCCGCCAGACACGTTGTAAAAGGTTTCGGGTAATTTCATTCAGAGACTACGCCATATTATTGCTACGCATGGTGGATATGTGGAAAATATCGTACTATAGAGTTTCCCAGACCGCAGCGCCATCTGTTGTTGACAATTGTAACTACTGTAATTTCGAAAGTTTGTCTGCCTGAAAATGTACTGTTGTCCCAAGCATATTGCAACAAACGGTGTATTTCTATCGCTGCTCGTTTAGTTTTTATTGCCGTTTCAAATATACCGCTCATTTTTGAAACACCCTGTATATAAAGAAAAGT
Source organism: Schistocerca serialis cubense (assembly GCF_023864345.2). Lineage (NCBI taxonomy): Eukaryota > Metazoa > Arthropoda > Insecta > Orthoptera > Acrididae > Schistocerca > Schistocerca serialis. The sequence continues at coordinate 964,731,027 of NC_064639.1, forward strand.
TGGCTCATCAATTTCTCGGACATTCTTTTCCACATGGGTAGAAAGCACAATTTTGTTGCCATGCATTTCTCTATTGTTATCCAGGGTTGCCAACATAATTTAGTACCTACATCATGTGCGTAGTAGTATAACTTCGTAATCGGAGGCGTATCGGCAGTTTTAAATGAACTTCAAGTCACAGAATGTGCTTACTGAAAATTATGATAATGAGCACAGTGAAGAGTTGAGAAGTCATAATTGTGTATGTAATGCATTTAGTATCTGTTCTTCATTTTCTTATTCTAGCTTCACATTAATTACAAACTTTAGAATTGTCAAAACACGCTACTGCCAGTCGTTTATATACGGAAATTTTGTGAATTTACATTCATAATAAATATAAGCCTAAATATTAATTAATATTTAAATAAAGTAGGTACATTATCTTCTTATAGAAAATATAGGATGTTGAAGCTTAGTTGAAAACCAATTTAGACCTATGAGATGGGTGGCTTGTCTTTTTTGTCTCTAAATTTGATTTTTACAAAAAGATTTGTCTACAAATTTGATTTTCATGAACGTCTATGTTTCTCAAAACTTTGTGTCAGTGCTTTGGGCCCTTTGGTTCCCAGGGCCTCATATGTAAAGGCGTCCAGAGTGTTTCGATTCATCTATTGATGTGTCGATTCTGGTCTTATGAATCACTTGCTGTGTAATCTACACACTCTGCTGTCACATCCCTGATGTTGGTCAACGAATTACATTACAATAAGAAAGACTGTGACAATTTGATTTTAAAAATAACAGTGTAATAATTATTTTGGAGAACGACAAACATATTGCTATTGGAACCCAAATACATGTGTATTCTTAATTGTTACGTATTTTATATGTTAACAGTATTGGCGTTGGTCATGAATGAGTGTTTCTGAAATATGTAGTTTTGTTTAGGAACTCATTTCCCAACTTCTGGCCATAGACATATTTCCATTTCCAGCTCCTCTCTGAATTATGCAGTTCTTTAATACAGTTGTCAACTGAAATACTGTAACATATTTCGCCTATATGCTTCGCTGTGGCTGACTTGTTAGCTTTGTCTTACTTAGGGAAGATGTGGAAAATGGTCAGAACAACCTTAATATATATGTATACTTTTGTTAAATGCTTTTATATTGCTATTGTAGCCTAAATATGAGGTGTACACCTCGAAACATTTTGTTCCATTAAGCAATTTACGCAAGTCAAAAAACTTTTGTGATTGGTAGCGGTCTCTCAAAAAAGATTTTCAAATTTTTGGAATAGTCACAGTCCACTGAGAATAAGAATGGCCTTAAATATCGTCAATTTTGAGAGTGTGTTCCCGTTATCATATGGATGATCTAGTTAATGTGGATGCTGATAACATTACTTAGGAGTATACCAACTTCTCTGTTCGAGCTGTGAACGAGTTGGGTAATAATTGTTGCCTGTAGGATACTGAACGATAGCCTGACTGCAGGTGATGCGTTGATGTATGTGGAAAGCGTCCAAAAACTCCTCTCTGGATGAGCTGTAGTTCTCGTACTGATAGCACAGAGCGGCTTAAGGCTCCTATAACCAGAGCTGAACGCCATATGTTCCCCACAGTAGAGGATATTCACATTTGTTTACATGCGAGTCACGATGTGAGCGGAGCTTTCTGATTAAATGTATTGGAGAATTAGTCATAAACTTGGGTGGCTGCTCAACTGTGAACTGTACTAACCACTGCAGAAATGGTTTTCGCGTGTTTAGATTTGTAATTGACCCCCAAATGAAGAAAAAAAATGGGACATAAACTGCCGCAGTGACAACTGGGGACCATGACCTGACGGTTAATTGTGTATTCTAAGTGTATGTTAAAAAAGTAGCTTTGAATAAGAAACCAACTGTATACAATTGCATTTCTTTTCCCATTGGAAAACTATACTGAAGCAGTTCATTTCAAAATTTTTCAATCCTCGCAATTGGCAAGGTGGAGAGGATTATTTACTGTGACGCATTTATGCGTGGTTATCATAAACACATACAGAGTGTGAATAATATGGTTCAAATGGCTCTATACACTAAGGAACTTAACATCTAATGTCATCAGTCCCCTAGACTTAGAACTACTTAAATCTAACTAACCTAAGGACATCACACACAGCCATCTACATCTACATACATACTCCGCAATCCACCATACGGTGCGTGGCGGAGGGTACCTCGTACCACAACTAGCATCTTCTCTCCCTGTTCCACTCCCAAACAGAACGAGGGAAAAATGACTGTCTATATGCCTCTGTACGAGTCCTAATCTCTCTCATCTTATCTTTGTGGTCTTTCCGCGAAATGTAAGTTGTTGTTGTTGTTGTTGTTGTTGTTGTTGTTGTTGTGGTCTTCAGTCGTGAGACTGGTTTGATGCAGCTCTCCATGCTACCCTATCCTGTGCAAGCTCCTTCATCTCCCAGTACCTACTGCAACCTACATCCTTCTGAATCTGCTTAGAGTATTCATCTCTTGGTCTCCCTCTACGATTTTTACCCTCCACGCTGCCCTCCAATACTAAATTGGTGATCCCTAATGTCTCAGAACATGTCCTACCAACCGATCCCTTCTTCTAGTCAAGTTGTGCCACAAACTTCTCTTCTCCCCAATCCTATTCAATACCTCCTCATTAGTTACGTGATCTACCCACCTAATCTTCAACATTCTTCTGTAGCACCACATTTCGAAAGCTTCTATTCTCTTCTTGTCCAAACTATTTATTGTCCACGTTTCACTTCCATACATGGCTACACTCCACACAAATACTTTCAGAAACGACTTCCTGACACTTAAATCTATGCTCGACGTTAACAAATTCCTCTTCTTCAGAAACGCTTTCCTTGCCATTGCAAGTCTACATTTTATATCTTCTCTACTTCGACCATCATCAGTTATTTTGCTCCCCAAATAGCAAAATTCCTTTACTACTTTAAGTGTCTCATTTCCTAATCTAATTCCCTCAGGATCACTCGACTTAATTCGACTACATTCCATTATCCTCGTTTTGCTTTTGTTGATGTTCATCTTATATCATCCCTTCAAGACACTATCCATTCCGTTCAACTGCTCTTCCAAGTCCTTTGCTGTCTCTGACAGAATTACAATGTCATCGGCGTACCTCAAAGTTTTCCTTTCTTCTCCATGGATTTTAATTCCTACTCCGAATTTTTCTTTCGTTTCCTTTATAGCTTGCTCAATATACAGATAGAATAACATCGGGGATAGGCTACAATCCTGTCTCACTCCCTTCCCAACCACTGCTTCCCTTTCAGGTCCCTCGACTCTTATAACTGCCATCTGGTTTCTGTACAAATTGTAAATAGCCTTTCGCTCCCTGTATTTTACCCCTGCCACCTAAATGTTAGTTGGCGGCAGTAAAATTGTACTGCAGTCAGCCTCAAATGCTGGTTCTCTAAATTTCCTCAGTAGCGATTCACGAAAAGAACGCCTCCTTTCCTCTAGAGACTCCCACCCGCGTTCCTGAAGCATTTCCCTAACACTCGCGTTATGATCAAACCTACCAGTAACAAATCTAGCAGCCCGCCTCTGAATTGCTTCCATGTCCTCCCTCAATCCGACCTGATAGGGATCCCAAACACTCGAGCAGTACTCAAGAATAGGTCGTATTAGTGTTTTATAAGCGGTCTCCTTCACAGATGAACCACATCTTCCCAAAATTCTACCAACGAACCGAAGACGACTACCCGCCTTCCCCACAACTGCCATTACATGCTCGTCCCACTTCATATCGCTCTGCAAAGTTACGCCCAAATATTTAATCGACGTGACTGTGTCAAGCGCTACATTACTAATGGAGTATTCAAACATTACAGGATTCTTTTTCCTATTCATCTGCATTAATTTACATTTATCTATATTTAGAGTTAGCTTCCATTCTTTACACCTATCACAAATCCTGTCCAAGTCATCTTGTATCCTCCTACAGTCACTCAACGACGACACCTTCCCGTACACTACAGCATCATCAGCAAACAGCCGCACATTGCTATTCACCCTATCCAAAAGATCATTTATGTACGTAGAAAAAAACAGCGGACCTACCACAGTTCCCTGGGGCACTCGAGATGATACCCTCACCTCCGATGAACACTCACCATCGAGGACAACGTACTGGGTTCTATTACTTAAGAAGTCTTCAAGCCACTCACATACTAGGGAACCAATCCCATTTGCTCGTACCTTAGGAGTCTGCAGTGGGGCACCGAGCAAACGCTTTCCGGAAGTCAAGGAATATGGCATCCGTCTCATACCCTTCACCCATGATTCGCAAGATGATATGTGAAAAAATGGCGAGTTGCGCTTCGCAGGAGCGATGCTTCGTGCCCGAGGCAGGATTCGAACCTGCGACCGTAGCAGCGGCGGGGTTCAGGACTGAAGCGCCTAGAACCGCTCGGCCACAACGGCCGGCGGTGAATAATATTTAACCCCATTTCGAATATAAGTGCGATACGGGGAGTGATAAGAAATAATTTTTGCAAGTCCCTTTATACGGAAAAAAATTAATGAGTAGAAACACGTTATTGCACTATAACAACGTTTTTGAAGGCATTAGCACGGTACCGAGTTCTTAACTCATTACATTTAGTATTTACAAAATGCCACCCAAGGTCAACAATTCTATAGTGGCGTAGTATTACATTTAAATTTTTCTGTCAGATATAAATGGCATTCTAAATATCTTTATACACAACCGTTACTGTTCGGTAAACTTATATATGCAATATCAAATAGTTTATAAGAAAAATACTGTAAAAATTTGCATGAATAGGTTTAACCACACAGAAGGTGAACATTGCCGAATCCACAGAGTCGTGGAAAATATGGCGGACGATCCAGCGTATTATATAGGAGGTCTAGAGCGGCTGACGGAAGCCTCGAGGGCGGGCGACAACTTCCTGTCAGCCGGGCGCCCATATGGCTACCTTGTGTGGCCTCGCGCCGCACTGGTATTCTGTGCTGAGTGCGAAGTTCCGGTGTCAGCGCCGTTGCAGCTGCCCGCTCAAGTCCACCCTCATAAACTCAGTAGCGCGGAGCACAAGCCCAGATTTCAAAACGACGAGGAAAGGAGCCAAGTGTGCTGTCCTGTGAATCCCAAGATTTATACACACTTGACGCAAATGTAACGGAACTACTGGAACCGCAAATCACCAGATTACAGGTTCCACCTCACAAGTCGTCTTATGAATTCACTTCGCTCAGTCTTCTTAAGCAGATCTAATCGAGTTACATAAATACTGAGGTGCCAAAGTCGTGGGATAGCGATATGAACACATAAAGATGGCGGTTGTCATTTGTACTCAGGTGATACATGTGAAAAGGTTTCAGACTTGATGACCCACAGTGTTAAGAGAGTGTCATAAATACCAAATTTCATTAATTACTTCTCACTACAGGCAACGCAGGGGCTGGCGGCTTTCACTTAAAAGACCGAGAGCAGCGACGCTTGCACTGAGTTGTCAGTGCTAACAGACATGCAACGCTGCGAGAAATCAATGCATGAAGTGTGAGAAACGTATCCATTAAGACACTGCGTTTTGACGTTAATGGACTACGGTAGCAGACGGCAGACGCGAGTGCCATTGCTAACACCACGACATCGCCTGCAGCGCCTCTCGTGGGCTCGTGACCATATCGGTTGGACCCTAGATGACTAGGAAACCGTGGCCTGGTCAGATTGTTGTTGACTGTGTGAACCATGTCATTATGTTACAGAAATTACAATGTATGGAATAATATGAAAAGCATATGAGTAGTTTAAGTCATACCTACAGAACAGGAAGCAAGAAGTTTCCTTACATGGGTCAAGTGATTTAAATAAATTTGCTACTTCACGTAACTGGGGTGAAATTACATTAGGTGTTCCACAGGGTTCAATCACGGGTCCCCTTTTGTTCTTGATATATGTGAACGACCTACCTTCCTATCTGAAACAGGAAGCTGAACTGACACTGTCTGCACCCTCCGCCACACACCGTCAGATGGCTTGCGGAGTATGGATGTAGATGCTGATGATACAAGCATCATTAATCCAGTAAAAGAAAGTCCAATTGAAAATTATACAAATAAGATCTTTGGAAAAGTCATTAATTGGTTTTCTGCAAATGGGCTTCCTCTAAACTTTGAAAAAACACAGTACATCCAGTTTTCTGCTGCAAAAAGTACAGTTCATTCAATAAATAACACACATCAACAGAAGTCAGTAGATATGGTTTTTGGGTGTACATATAGCTGAGAAACTTAATTGGAAAATTCATATTTTTGATCTCCTAAAGGGAGCAGGTTCAGCAACTTTTGCGATCAGAATAATTGCCAATTTTGTGGATACAGAAATTAGTAATCTAACGTAGTTTGCATATTTTCACTCTCTGGTGTCATACAGATTAATATTTTGGGGTAACTCAACATTTAGACAAAAAGTATTCACTGCTCAAAAGAAAGTGGTAAGAATAATGTGTGGGGTTCATAGTCGCACATCTTGTATGCATCTTTTTAAAAGATTGGGAATTCTTACAACAGCCTCACAATACATCTACTCACTAATGAAATTTGTTCTCGACAACATGGACCAGTTTAAAAACAACAGCGACATTCATGATTATAGTACCAGAAAAAAGAAAGACCTACACTGTTCTTTGCTCAGCCTATCTTTGGCACAGAAAGGGGTAAAATATGCTGCTATAAAAATTTTCGACAAATTACCAGATGAAATATGGTGTCTGACAGACAACAGTAATAGCTTCAAAAATAAATTGAAATCATATCGCCTTGACAAATCCTTCTATACCATAGATGAATTCTTGAATAGTAATAAATAAATCTATAAATATAGTATATGCATTTTGTGCCATTTAAGGGAATGGGGTAAATAACAGAAATATTAACCTTTAACTCTCTATTGTAATATATATATATATATATATATATATATATATATATATATATATATATATATATATTAAAAAGTTTTCTTTCATATGTGCATTTCTTGCGCACTTGACACGTTCCAAATCATAACGGCTCTCGTACCGTGCGATTGATCAATGGAACACGCAACTAACTAACTAACTAACTAACTAGATGATCCCCGATTTCAGTTGGTAAGGGTGATGGTGGGGTTCGATTGTGGTACAGACCCCACGAAGCCATGGACCCAAGCTGTTAAAGAGGCTCTGTGAAAGGTGGTCGTGGTTCCACAATGGTGTGGGCCGTGTTGACATGAACAGACTGGATCCTCTGGTCCAGCTGAACCTGTCATTGAGTCGAACTGGTTATGTTCGGCTACTTGGAGACCATCTGGAGCTGTTCTTGGAGTTCATGTACCCAAACAACAATGGAATTTTTATGGATGATAATGCGTCATGTCACACAATTGTTCCCTATTGGTTTGAAGAACATTCTGGACAATTAGAGTGAACGATTTGATCACCCAGATCCCCCGACATGAATCCCGTCTAACATATACGGGACATAATAGAAAGGGAAATTCGAGCACAAACTCCAGAACACTTCTGCAGTTATAGAGGCAGCATGGCTCAATATTTCTGCAGGGAACTTCCAACGATTCTTGAGTCCATGCCACGTCGGGTTACTGCATTACGCCGAGCGAAAGGAGGTTCTAACAATACCACCACTTGCAAAGTAGATTAGAAATCAGATTAATAATGTTGCTCACGCAGCATATGTTCGCTTTATCAGGCAACAACAAAGTTATTGACTGTGGATGGTATCGTCAGAATGGAAATAATGAGGTCACTGTAAAAAACGTCATTAATTTGGCACTTATCTTGAATGGATTCCCACGTAGATTTCGGCGAAGTTTTTATGGCTCTAGGGTGATTCTACTTTGACTGTTAGAAGGTCCAGATATGTATTTTAGCAATATTTGAAGACCTAACAAATGCATTTTTCAGGAAATTCTTAATGATCAAACAATCCCAGATCAGAACAATGGTATGTTAGAAGTAATTTTTGACTTGTGTTCACGATCCACATTTTTTTTAAACTTCTTGTAAATTCACATATACTACTTCTTAATTGTCACATCATCAAGAAAACAGTTTTGTATCAATCTTCATATCTTTAATTTCCACTTTAATCAAACACAAGACTTGACTGTTCTTTTACAAAGCGAAATAACAACGTAACTTCTGCCAAAGTGAAACAAAGACTGCTCTGCGCGCATTCGCGGCAAAACGGTTACAAGTAAGTCAAAGACTATGACAGTCCCACAGAAATGAATACACACAAGAACCATATCACTGTAATATATCGATACATCGGAGTACCTATACATTAATAAAACCAAATGTAATATTGTCACAAAAATAAGTCTGTTACTTCGCAGAAAAGTAGTATGATATAACTGGTATCGAGAACTGGGGTTGGTGTACCGCAATGGTCACGTAAATAGAGAACCATTACAAGGTCTAATACAATATGATGAGCTATCTCAAGATTTTTGTGACCTCAGTGTATGTATATACTTATTACTTCCTTTTCGACAAAGAATATGTCGGAAGCACATCGCGCAATGCTTGGCTTGCATCATTCCATGAATAGGCGTGGGGGTACAGACAGTGTTTGGGAGTGCTGGTTAAATCTGGCGATTATAGACGCCAGTTCATACCGGAATAGTTGTTATACTCCTGGCGTCTTCTAATCTCCAGAATCACTCAGTGACGTTTTTCTCGTACTAATAATCTAGAGCTATTCCAGTAATGCATCGACGTCACAAAGCAACGAATTTGTGTCACGCAGTGCACTTCTTAGAACAGCAATAATCACTTTCATTTAGCAGGGCCACAATTTTTCGCGGATCAAACGTTTCGCCATTACAGACGCAGAACATCGTTAACTGAGTGTATTATTAGTTCTTGTTCCCTCTCGACGCGCGCACATCTGTGACCAGAAGTTCGTAAAGTTTGATGTTTCAAAATACGACGATGCAGATTAGTTCTACAGTTGAACAAAGCCCTCAGAAGAGCCTCAGCAATCCGAAACAAAAGAAAGCCGTTTAAATCTTTCTTCTGCGAAAATTTATTCTAAATGTAAATGCTCAAAATTTTAGAGCTGTAACGATGAGCTTGGGTTGCGTTCCACGTATGTTTATATGTATCACGAATAATGAGTAAGACTTGACTTACGCTACGTCAACATTGCACTCATAGCTTTTGATAAAATCTTTAATAAGCTGGGTAACGAGATGCTGCCCTTTATCTGTCCCCTCCCTCTCCGCCATGAGAGAGAGAGAGAGAGAGAGAGAGAGAGAAGCGTTTTTATTCATTTATACATGTCCTCAACATGACAATTTTTTCAAAGAATACAAATATCACTGTTTTCCTATAGCGCAACAAAATTCATTTAAAAAGCAGCGCTTTATTATTTAACTACTAAGACTAAAAATCAAAAACTCCATCGAGGTAAAAGCTAATGCGTGCTTCATGCTAAGTGGTGTGTTTTCGTGGCTGCCTGCGCCTGAAAACTACCTTTGTCCACCAGAAGGCGCAGCTTTCCCACCCAGCGTGCGCATTCAAACAGATGGCTTTCCACGAAGAGCCCGTCGCAAAGGCTCCTTAATTAAGCCACAGCCGGAACCAAAGAGGACGGAGGCTTTGTTCACATGCAAAGCGAAGTCAGACGTCGGGCGCGCCATATGTTAGCCTGTAACGAATTCGGAGTACTGCCAAACATCGAGCGGAACTCTTATACTTTTTTTAAAGGACTCTGTGAGTATAATTTTTGCGTTTCTAGAGAAAGGAGCTCTGAAAATTAATGTAGCAGACATCGCAATATAGACTTAATTCTTACGCAAGAACAATAGGAAACATCAGAAGTTCGATATGAGGTGGGTTGTTTCGGCAATCGCAGTGCTTTCCTAGGTGTGCTTCTAACAGAACCACCCTCCGACCTGAGGATGGACTTTAAGACTCCTAGCTCCAATCACAAACGCGGAGGGATCGAAGGAGACATACAGTCAAGCATGGATTTCCAAACTAGCTGTTGTTTTCGACATCACGTAGGAAACAGATTACTTTTCAACTGACCAGAATATTGCAGTGAAACAGATGACTGCTTCTTCAACCACTTCTCGCCCTCATATCACTCGAAACAACCAAGAGCAGACTGGATGATAAATCGGGTATAGAAAGATACGGATTTATTTTTACACAGATTTCATAGCTTTCGAGAAGATTCTTTTTTTTGGGGGGGGGGGGTTATAGGTATTCAGACTGGTTTGATGCAGCCCGGCACGATTCCTCCTCTTCTACCAGCTTCTTCGGCTCAGATAGCACTTGCATCCAATGTTCTCAGTTATCCGTTGGAAGTGATTCAATTTCTGTCTTCCACTACTGTTTTTACATTCTACAACTTCATCTAATGCAATGGACGCTATTTTCTGATGTCACAACATATGTCCTATCATCATGTCCCTTCTTCTTGTCACTATTTTCCGTAAGTTACTTTCCTCGCCAGTTTTGCGTAGAACCTCCTCATTCCTTACCTTATCAGTCCACCTGATTGTCAACGTTTAGCTGTAGCATGACATCTCGAACACTCCGATTCTCTTCTGTTACAGTTTTCCCAACGTCCATGAATCACTACCATGCAATGCTGTGCTCCAATTAATACAGTCCCAGAAATTTTTTCATTAAGTTAAGGCCGACGTTTGAAACTAGCAGAGTTCTATCGGTCAGAAATGTCTTCTTTGCCTGTGTCACTCTGCTTTTTATGAGCTCCTTGCCTCGTCCATCGTGTGTTATTTTGCTTCCAATAATAATAAATCCACCTACATGGCGTATAAGGTGCAAGGTATTAGGTATAAGGTACCTTACACGCCGTTTAAGATGGATTTTCTATGATCTGAATATGTCCAGCTTATGTAAACAGATGTGCTACTGCATACTGTGGTTTTGTGACTCAAGAATCATCTGTGAGCGAATATGTATATATGGACATGGTCATTGGCACAACGTACTTTATGCTTTTAAATATTTCAATTATGACAAACCTTTTAAAATGTGCTGTTTTTTTATCTACATGACAACTTGGCGTGAGGTCCAACTTAAAATGAACACGTTTCATAAAAAAAGATTTTTTAAGAGCTTGAAAAGACAGCAAAGTCTGTCGAAACCGGTTGTTTCAAATAAAGAAATAGTCTGAAATTTTAAACATTGACTGGGATCAAGCAACCGTTCATTATTTAATTATAGAACTTGTATAGAGCCATTTCGGTTGCATAAAATTTTTTCAATTGACCACGGTCGATTGCACTAAGGCAGTCTCCATCAGAATAAAAAGTTACATGGAATACATGTCATCACACCACCACTTTTGCTCAGATGTTTTAAACCATGGTGTGATTACATACACTACTGGCCATTAAAATTGCTACACCAAGAAGAAATGCAGATATAAACGGGTATTCATTGGACAAATATATTATACTAGAACTGACATGTGAGTACTTTTTTCACGTAATTTGGGTGCACAGATCCTGAGAAATCAGTACCCAGAACAACCACCTCTGGGCGTAATAACGGCCTTCATACGCCTGGGCATTGATTCAAACAGAGCTCGGATGGGGTGTACAGGTACAGCTGCCCATGCAGCTTCAACACGATACCACAGTTCATCAAGAGTAGTGACTGGCGTATTGTGCCGAGCCAGTTGCTGGGCCACCATTGACCAGACGTTTTAAATTGGTGAGAGATGTGGAGAATGTGCTAGCCAGGGCAGCAGTCGAACATTTTCTGTATCCAGAAAGGCCCGTACAGGACCTGCAACATGCGGTCGTGCATTATCCTGCTGAAATGTAGGGTTTCGCGGGGATCGAATGAAGGGTAGAGCCACGGGTCGGAACACATCTGAAAAGTAACGTCAACTGATGAAAGTGCCGTCAATGCGAACAAGAGGTGAATGAGACGTGCAACTAATGGCACCCCGTACCATCACACTGGGTGATACGCCAGTATGGCGATGACGAATACACGCTTCCAATGTACGTTCACCGCGATGTCGCCAAACACGGATGCGACCATCATGATGCTGTAAACAGAACCTGGATTCATCCGAAAAAATGACGTTTTGCCATTCGTGCACCCAGGTTCGTCGCTGAGTACACCATCGCAGGCGCTTCTGTCTGTGATGCAGCGTCAAGGGTAACCGCAGCCATGGTCTCCGAGCTGATAGTCCATGCGCTGCAAACGTCGTCGAACTATTCGTGAAGATGGTTGTTGTGTTGCAAACGTCCCCATCTGTTGACTCAGGGATCGAGACGTGGCTGCACGATCCGTTACAGCCATGCGGATAAGATGCCTGTCATCTCGACTGCTAGTGATACGAGGCCGTTGGGATCCAGCACGGCGTTCCGTATTACCCTCCTGAACCCACCGATTCCATATTCTGCTAACAGTCATTGGATCTCGACCAACGCAATCGCGATAGGCTACAATCCGACCTTTATCAAAGTCAGAAACGTGATGGTACGCATTTCTACTCCTTAGACGAGGCATCACAACAACGTTTCACCAGGCAACTGCCGTTTGTGTGTGAGAAATTGGTTGGAAACTTTGCTCATGTCAGCACGTTGTAGGTGTCGCCACCGGCGCCAGCCTTGTGTGAATACTCTGAAAAGCTAATCATTTACATATCATAGAGTCTTCTTCCTGTCGGTTAAATTTCGCGTCTGTAGCACGTCATCTTCGTGGTGTAGCAATTTTAATGGCTAGTAGTGTATATTCCCTGTCACTTTTTATTCTGATGAGGATTGCCCTAGTGCAATCGAACAAGTGTTCAATTGACAAAATTTTGTGCAACCAAAGTGGCTGTCCACACGTTCTGTAATTTAATAAATTTTTATTCGATCATGGCTTTTGAATGTTTTTCGCAAGTAAGAGATACGCATTGCGAATTTTCGACTAGTAGGCGTGGGTGGGAGGGTAAGTGGGTGGGTGGGATATCAGTTACAAGTCTCACACGCTGTGTGGTGAAAGTGCGGCCAGATACCCGATTCCGCAGTGTGTCCACCGCCTAGCTCTGGTGCCGCCACAAAGCGACGGAGGAGCCGTGGCCAGAATGACTTGCCCGCCAGCGAGTCAAGTGGTGTCGCGGGCCGGGGTCACGTGGGCCGCAGCCGGAGACGAGACGAGACGGCACGCACTGCGAGCCGGACCAGTTCTGGGACTGCGCGGGGGAGGGGGGGGGGGGGACGGGGGGAGAGACGCGCTCATTAGCATAATAATAGCCGCGGGTGGCGGAGTCCCCCGCCTCATCAGCATAGTAATACCTGTGGCGTGATGCAACGTGCCGGGCGTAATTTGACACAGTGCTCCAGTGATGGCGCGGCCGGCCGCTTACAAATGTACACGTTGCATAAATTAATTAGCTTATGCAGTTCGCTGGCAGCCCTCGCGACTGCCCGCCTGTCGTCGCGGATGCCGGCTGGGTCGCCTCCACGTATCGCACCGTCTTTTGTTTACTCCTCGCAACGAAGCGGCGGTTACGCGGCTCTGCACTGCGTTTCTTATTCCTTGATTTATCTGACATATCCAGAAAATTTAATAGTCATGGGTGACTGGAATTCGACAGCAGGAAAAGGGACAGATGGAAACATAGTAGGTGAATATGGATTGGGGCTAAGAAATGAAAGAGGCAGCCCCCCGGTAGAGTTTTGCACAGAGCATGGTTGGTTGGTTGTTTGGGGGAAGAGACCAAACAGCGAGGTCATCGGTCTCATCGGATTAGGGAAGGATGGGGAAGGAAGTCGGCCGTGCCCTTTCAAAGGAACCATCCCGGCATTTGCCTCGAGAGATTTAGGGAAATCACGGAAAACCTAAATCAGGATGGCCGGACGCGGGATTGAACCGTCGTCCTTCCGAATGCGAGTCCAGTGTGCTAACCACTGCGCCACCTCGCTCGGTGCACAGAGCATAACTTAATCATAGCTAACACTTGGTTCAAGGATCATGAAAGAAGGTTGTATACATGGAAGAGTCCTAGAGATACTAGAAGGTATCAGATAGATTATATAATGGTAAGACAGATTTAGGAACCAGATTTTAAATTGTAAGACATTTCCAGGGACCGATGTGGACTCTGACCACAATCTATTGGTTATGAACTGTAGATTAAAACTGACGAAACTGCAAAAAGGTGGGAATTTAAGGAGATGGGACCTGGATAAACTGAAAGAACCAGAGATTGTACAGAGTTTCAGGGAGAGCTTAAGGGAACAATTGACAGGAATGGGGGAAAGAAGTACAGTAGAAGAAGAATGGGTAGCTCTGAGGGATGAAGTAGTGAAGGCAGCAGAGGATCAAGCAGGTAAAAAGACGAGGGCTAGTAGAACTCTTTGGGTAACAGAAAAAATATTGAATTTCATTGATGAAAGGAGAAAATATAAAAATGCAGTAAATGAAGCAGGCAAAAAGGAATACAGACGTCTCAAAAATGAGATCGACAGGAAGTGCAAAATGGCTAAGCAGGGGTGGCTACAGGACAAATGTAAGGATGTAGAGGCTTATCTCACTAGGGTAAGATAGATATTGCCTACAGGAAAATTAAAGAGACCTTTGGAGAAAATAGAACCACTTGTATGAATATCAAGAGCTCAGATGGAAACCCAGTTCTAAGCAAAGAAGGGAAATCAGAAAGGTGGAAGGAGTATATAGAGGGTTTATACAAGGGCGATGTACTTGAGGACAATATTATGGAAATGGAAGAGGATGTAGATGAAGATGAAATGGGAGATAAGATACTGCGTGAAGAGTTTGACAGAGCACTGAAAGACCTGAGTCGAAACAAGGCCCCGGTAGTAGACAACATTCCATCAGAACTACTGACGGCCTTGGGAGAGCCAGTCATGACAAAACTCTACCATCTGGTGAGCAAGATGTATGATACAGGCGAAATACCCTCAGACTTCAAGAGGAATATAATAATTCCAATCTCAAAGAAAGCAGGTGTTGACAGATGTGAAAATTACCGAACTATCAGTTTAATAAGCCACAGCTGCAAAATACTAACACGAATTCTTTACAGACGAATGGAAAAACTGGTAAAAGCCGACCACGGGGAAGATCAGTTTGGATTCCGTAGAAATATTGGAACACGTGAGGCAATACAGACCTTAGGACTTATCTTAGAAGAAAGATTAAGGACAGGCAAACCTACGTTTCTAGCATTTGTAGACTTAGAGAAAGTTTTTGACAATGTTGACTGGAATACTCTCTTTCAAATTCTAAAGGTGGTAAGGGTAAAATACAGGGAGCGAAAGGCTATTTACAATTTGTACAGAAACCAGATGGCAGTTATAAGAGTCGAGGGGCATGAAAGGGAAGCAGTGGTTGGGAAGGGAGTGAGACAGGGTTGTAGCCTCTCCCCGATGTTATTCAATCTGTATATTGAGCAAGCAGTAAAGCAAACAAAAGATAAAATTTGGAGGCCATGGAGAAGAAATAAAAACTCTGAGGTTCGCCGATGACATTATAATTCTGTCAGAGACTGCAAAGGACTTGGAAAAGCTGTTGAACGGAATGGACAGTGTCTTGGAAGGAGGATATAAGATGAACATCAACAAAAGCAAAACGAGGATAATGGAATGTAGTCGAATTAAGTCGAGTGATGCTGAGGGAATTAGACTAGGAAATGAGACACTTAAAGTAGTAAAGGAGTTTTGCTATTTGGGGAGCAAAATAACTGATGATGGTCGAAGTAGAGAGCATATAAAATGTAGACTGGCAACGGCAAGGAAAGCGTTTCTGAAGAAGAGAAATTTATTAACATCGAGCATAGATTTAAATGTCAGGAAGTCGTTTGTGTAGGTATTTGTATGGAGTGTAGCCATGTATGGAAGTGAAATATGGACGATAAATAGTTTGGAGAAGAAGAGAATAGAAGCTTTTGAAATTTGGTGCTACAGAAGAATGCTGAAGATTAGATGGGTAGATCACATAACTAATGATGAAGTATTGAATAGAATAGAGGAGAAGAGAAGTATGTGGCACAACTTGACAAAAAGAAGGGACCGGTTAGAAGGACATGTTCTGAGGCAGCAGGGGATCACAAATTTAGCATTGGAGGGCAGGGTGGAGGGTAAAAATCGTAGAGGGAGACCAAGAGATGAATACACTAAGCAGATTCAGAAGGATGTGGGTTGCAGTAAGTACTGGGAGATGAAGAAGCTTGCACAGGATATGGTAGCTTGGAGAGCTGCATCAAACCAGTCTCAGGACTGAAGACCACAACAACAACAGCCAGAAAAGGAGAAATATGTCAAACAAAAATTTATTAGAAAACAGTGTGACACAAATGACTTCCTCTGTAAGCTCTTTGATGTCCATATTTTGTGAGGAGGTAGTATGCACCAAATCCAAGAAAAAATGTCTAGTAAACATACGCTCAAAAATGCATGCCTTTAGAGCAATGAGCACTTCTTCAGTAGATGTCTTTCACAGTAGCGTAGGTGAACAGCAGGCCGCTGTGTCCGAGCGGATTTAGGGGCTTCAGTCCGGAACCGCGCTGCTGCTACGGTCGCAGGTTCGAATCTTGCCTCGGGCATGGATGTGTGTGATGTCCTTAGGTTAGTTAGGTTTAAGTGGTTCTAAGTTTTGGGGACTGATGACCTCAGATGTTAAGTCCCATAGTGCTTAGAGCCATTTGAACCATTTGAAGGTGAACAAGTGCTCATAGCTCTCCAAATATGCACGTTAGAGATCATGTTTACCAGGCTTTCCCGATTCAAATAATTGTACTTGTCACACAAGGTCGCTCATACCTGGGGACAAGGGGGACCGCTGCCCCCGCCAGCCCCCGTCCTCTCCCACCGAAAAGGAAAAGTATAGTGTAGACAGGTGATTTCCTTTCGAGAAAGTGATTTAAAAGTCGGTGTTACGGAGGTCAAGTCACACTAGAACTTTTTGTAGCCACTTATAAGTCGCCATTCGTCTTCAGGCATATTAAAAATAGTCCTTCCCACCTACAAACTATCGTATGAGCGCCCTTGCTGTAATATCCCTGAATAATGACCATTTCTTCTGGAGACACCCTGTACATGAGTATGTCAACCTGTAGCGCACTGAAAAGGATGTGTGTGTTTGTCCTTAGGATAATTTAGGTTAAGTAGTGTGTAAGCTTAGGGGCTGATGACCTTAGCAGTTACGTCCCATAAGATTTCACACACTTTTTTTTTGTTGAGTTTTCAGTCAATTATAAAATGTATAAACAACATCGTTACATCGGGAAGCCTGTCACAGCTAAATATGTCTACTGAACACAGAAACATTTCTCAGTCTGCTGGGCCAGTAGCAATCCAACTGCTTCCACAAGTGTGCTGTTTGAGGCTTTACTGACGTCATAATAATTTCAAAGGTTCACGGGCGTTGCATCGGATAGTTTCGTTTAAACTGTACAATATTTCCACTAGACTGCTGCTCACCGATCTTCAGGTGCATCTGTCGCTACCTGTTGTGTCTCGCAGTTCATGCACTTGTTCTCTAGAACAGCGCAAACGCCAAGGGGCTCTAACATCATCTTAAAGAAAAGTAAAGTCAAACGGCATCAATGGCTGGGAGACCTCAAAGGACAGTTCACCCTCCGTAACTGGAAAGTCGTTTTCTATCCTTCGCACCCGCAGGCACCATCCTTCGCGAAGTGTGAGCGCTGTGTGTTGTTGAGGTGTATCTGTTAAGTGTAGGTAACGCATGCGTATGTGTAGTGTGGTGTCATGCAAGTATTGCGTGATGATGATGACAGAAGGTAGAGGGTGGAACCAGGTGCCGGCACACAGCCCGTTCCCTTCGAACAGCACAGAGTGGTCCGCCGAGTTTAACGTCGCCATCCGGCGGACGGATCACAACAAACAGGGTCGCATGCCCTCACTTCATGAGACACTGCAGAAGGGCTTCGACTTTAATCCAAGCGCCGAGATTAGTGACTAAGGATACCTCCTGCCCCCTCTGCAGTGATGGCAAAGGGAGAATCGCCCTTCAGCGGAAGACGTACTCGGCAGTACATCGAACAGATTCTGTTGGTCCATGCTGTGGCTGCTGCCTATGGAGTGGCCCTGAATTCCTTGTAACGCCAGGGTCCATGTGGTGGGAGTCAGCAGTGACATCTTGCGAAGCCTGGACATCGAAGTAATGGAATATCCGACGGTGCGTCCCGACCTAAATCCCATCATGCATGCATGGAACATGTTTCACAGACGTGAGCGTGGTCGGCCTATTCCACCAGAGACTCTCACTGAAGAATGGGAATAGATACCACACCGAGCTCGCCACGTAGGCGTCAGGCAGTGATAAACGCTCACGTATGGCCTACATATCATTTTATTGAATCTCTCAAAGTGCAATGGAAAGCACCTTGGATGTCGGGATGGATGATTTTCTCCACTTTGTTTTCGACATCTGTCGGATATTTCAGTTCTTTTTATGTAAACGACCGTGCATATAATGATGTTTTGTCGTGTACTTAAGATAAGGTATAATTTGGTCATATAAACAGTCTCAGATTATTGTTCAATGGAGTATGGTAGACGCACAGTCACGTTCCTGTAATTCTTTAGAGCAGTGTATGGTCCTTGGCTCCTTAGACGCAGGTTGCCTCTAAAGGAAACCAGCATCGATTAAACTACGACGGTACTGGGCACTACGCACTGTAGATTAAATAGTTAGCTCGGGCACCCACGCGCTATGGCACGAAAATATATGCGTTTGTTACAGTCAACACTCAGCTTAATTGAGCGGCCCAGAGATGTGGCTGGTCTCAATGTTTGGCTACGTTTTTCGCCATGGGGTGCCAGCCCAGCTCACACCTGTCAACTCAATTTTCAAGCTGAAATAAAATATATATAAAAAAAAACAATGCAGGCAGGTATTCCGGTGAAATTTAAAATATTGAGTCACTCACGTTGATTTATAATTTGAACACTTAGTTTATTTCTATTTTTTCACGAATAGTCTTCAATATATTGACTAAACACTTAAAATGCAGTCCGAGGGGCTTTTGCGTAAGTATGGTCATTAATAACTGATGCTGTAACACTTCACCGTAAAATTCATAATTCGCGATCACGGCACTCGACAGTCTGTTCACAGTTCACAAAATACACTGTTGTCTGCTGTCCTAAACCACTGTACTGCGCTCAACTTGATCGTTTCCGAACGTCGCTACATATATACTTGTCTCCGATCGTGGCTACCAACCCAGTCTCACTCCCGGACGAGCGGCACGTCCGGCTCGTAGCGTCGCTCAAACTCCACTCCTCAAAGATGGACGCCCTATGCACCCTCGAAACGACTGCCTAACTCAAAACGATGTTTGACAAAAAAATTACGAATACTTTAAAACTAAACACAAAAACACACATGATACAATTAAAAATATGGAAAATTTCCGGGCAATAACAATCTTAAGTCCAGTTTTTCGTATCTGCCATCGTTTTCTAACGAATAATGTTCTTGTGGCGTGATTTTGCTTTTCCCGGATTTTTTATACCAAACATAAATAAACAAATAAAAATACATACTTAATTGCTCACCTACCTCTTTAAATTTTAGAATACTGCCGCTAGTTTCGTCTCTTTAAATTTATTTATTACCAAAAACACAGTTTCTCTCAGTCGAATCCTTTGTTCAGACTTCTGATTCAAAAATGGTACATGTTCTGCTAAATCGGCTATGATTGCTCGATGCAGCTCTACTAGCCACATCCGTAAACACTTTGTTCATATTAATCGGCAAAAGCATTTCCGAGATATTAGATTTTGAACTTCCATAAATTTATAATTTTTAAGACGACAATAACTATTAAACTATTATATATTTTTGTGGCGCGTCTAGATAATTTACCTTTACATATTTTTCTGTACGCGAGTGCCAACTCGCACCTCCATGTCACTCTTAGTTCTGCTGTCATCAATTTTTCTCTGGCATATAAATACCTCCAAGCGCGAAAACACGGCCATACGCAGCCCAGCCAAGCTTCCGCTCGGGTTTTTCCAAGGCCGCATAAACGCTAGTCACTCGCCACGGCCCGTAGCAACCGCCAGCCACGTGCTCTGCGGCGGAAAACTGCTGATCTAATCTCCCCCCACAGCTTGTACGCTCACAACACACGCATCGGAGGACACATTTTATTCAATGTTTATTGAATACCCTGACGATCTTAAAGGGAACGCCATCGACATTAGCTTGAAGAGTCGACCTCGTGAAGTTCCTTGTGCGTTTCAGCCGCTCTTGGGTTTTGGTGCATGTTGGTCAAAACCGATTGCGAAACTAGCTATCGGAAGAACCAGTTCTGGAAAACACAGAGTGGATGTGATTAAGCTGCGCTTGTGAAGTCTGTGAATCTGAGATAGCTCTAGCCCAATCTTTAATACACCGCTGCATTGGGATGGGTGACGACAGCTCGCAGACACAGGTCGGTGCGTGTGACGCAGGGAGCCGTCTTTTTTCCTAGGATCCCTTTTCTGGAGGCCTCCGTTTTACTCCACTTGCGTGGTGAAACAGATGCTTGGATGGAGAGAGTTAACATGTTAAAAAAATGAAGGAAGCCTTGCTCGCCCATGTTGCCATACCACAAAATGATCGTCTACATACCTCCAAAAATATTTAGGTCTCGAAATATCCGATTGTAGTCCTTTGTCCTCGAAGCCTTCCAGGAAAAAGTTATTCTTATCAACACAGTCAATTTGCTCAAAATATTAAATTTAGTAGGTAGAGGTAAGCACGTACTTGAATAGATGTAAGATATCCTCTTTCAGATTAGCTGCTATGCATTGCAGTGTAGTTACGAATGGCACTCGTGTGAACAAAGAGACATCGAAACACTGTAATACATCGCTCGGTACGAGGCGCAGGTTCTTCAGTCGGCGTATAAACTCTGAATTCCCAAATACGTTGTTCACATTTCCCTAGTAAAAGACTCAAAAGAGAAGTCAAATGTTTTGCACGATAGTATGTTGGCGCTCCTACTTTGGTCTTCATGGCATGCCATAAAGTCTTGGTGGAAATGGCACTCGTATTCAAGCTCTTTTCATAGGGTCAGCAAACTGGTTGCATTTGTGGCGTGTAGATGTTTACCGTGGTACTGCATCTGTAGAATCCTTCTGGAGACGAAGATACGCAGGGTCCTGCCAACGATCCATAACCTTGCCAAAATAAGATATTGGAGACAGCAGAGCAGTGGCATTTCTCTCATCAGGATGTGAATTTACTATTTTTGTGTCATTTCTTTTAAAGATGAGAAAGCGTTTCTTTAGTTATAATATAAAACCCATCATATATGTGCTTCAATTGCAAACGACGCCGGCCGGAGTGGCCGAGCGGTTCTAGGCGCTTCAGTCTGAAACCGCGCTGCTGCTACGGTCGCAGGTTCGAATCCTGCCTCGGGCATGGATGTGTGTGGTGTCCTTAGGTTAGTTAGGTTTAAGCAGTTCTAAGTTCTAGGGCACTGATGACATCAGATGTTAAGTCCCATAGTGCTCAGAGCCATTTGACCCATTTTTGCAAACGACAAAATCTAGTAGGGCGTCTCTAAAGTTCTTCTTGGGAAGAATGCGGTCTTCCACCTTCTCCGCGGAACAAAAATCAGCTTAGTGTTATTTAGTCTCGCATGCTACAGAATGCTGTTTCCTTGACGATCGCTTTCTCGTCGCGTGAGGACGGGTTTAGTTGGTGAAGATGCTGAGAGCTGCCGCGAATGGGACTTAGCTCGACAACACGGACGAAAGGTTCGTTTCAAGCGTCCGAGAAAGTGTCGACCATAAACACCGCTTATGGCATTGCACGAACGAAGGGTAGAGTCACGCACATCAATTGGCTAAAATGAAATTTCCGTCGGCTGTTGTACTTTAATGATACGTAGTGTCGCAGACGGGAAGCAGATCGAATAGTTTCCTACTTTTTTGTTTCTACTAGTTTTACTTCCCGGTAGCGCCTCTCTCCAGCTAACAGGATGAACACCGGCCCATAAGGAAGCCAAGCGGCCAGTCACGTCAGGAAATTATTTAGGCGGCAACAGCGCGTCCGCCGGGGCTGTGTAATGCGCCACGCACGGCGATTGGCGAGCCGGTAATTGGCCGAAAGCGCAAAAGCTGGCACCGCTTTATGACCGTGCCCTCGTGTCCGGCCCCTCTGTGACTCTCTTGCACCAGTCAACCGGCAATCACTGAGTCTTCCAGCCATTACAACAACAGTACGGTTCCTGGTGACGGCAGGGCGGCGCTGGAGAAACTGGAACGTCGAGACTCGACTGAACTATGTCTCCTGCTAGGAAGACCTATTACAGGGCAGTAATTTCTTTTGGGAATAAATTCACTGAAGTCGTACTCACACAGGAAGTGAGCCCAAGTGGACGGAGAACAGGGTGAGTTTTATGACATCATTGCAAGGAATTTTACTCGACGGAGCATTTCCAAGTGCTAGCGGCACAATGAGACAGCTTTTTCTTAACTTACTGTGAAATGCGATACGTTACAAACCAAACAGCAGCAAAGGGAAAGGACGCCATAGTAACAGATTATACCGGGTGATCAAAAAGTCAGTATAAATTTGAAAACTTAATAAACCACGGAATAATGCAGATAGAGAGGTACAAATTGACACACACATGCTTGGAATGACATGGGGTTTTATTAGGAAAAAAAAAACAAAAAAACATAGTTCACAAAATGTCCGACAGATGGCGCTGGACAGCAAAGCGTCAGTGACTGCGCATGACAATTTTGTATAAAAGGAGCTGTAATGAGAGAGAGAGAATCAGATGCGCCAGCAGTCGCAGCATGTTGACGTTCCTGAAAAGGCGCCTTTAGTAAAGCTATATTATCAGAATGGGGAATGTGCTAGTTCAGCGTTACGATCCTATCGCCATTGGAAGGGGATTCGAACGGGTAAAGGTCCGTTGACAAATGCAGCTGTGGCGAGAATGATTTTGAAGTTCGAAGCCACGGGTTGTTAAGACCATAGACCCCGTAGTGGCCGACTGAGCACAAGGCGTAATGCTGCTGAGACAGTTCAGGAAGAAACGGAGAATGTAGCGGGTTCGTCTATGCACGGGGAAGTCAGCGCTCGTGCAGTCGCACGTCGCACCGGCGTTCCATACAATACTGTTTGGTTGGCACTTAGGCGTACCCTCCGATGCTATCCGTACAGAATCCATCGGCATCATGAACTGTTAGCTGGCGATTTAGTGAAGCGGAGGGCATCTGCGGTGTCGGCGTTTCAAAAGTTGGCGGAAGATGACGATTGGTTGAGTAACGCGTTGTGGGCTGACGAAGCTCATTTCGCGCTCCGAGGGTCTGTCAACGTCCACAACTGCAGAATTTGGGCTACCGAAAATCCTAGAACCGTCGTGGAAACTCCATTGCACGACGGGAAAGTCACGGTATGGGTTGGATTTAGCACTTCTACCGTTATCGGGCCTTTTTTCTTCGAGGAATGCGTGATTCTGGTTTTGTAACTGCTACCGTAAGAGGTGAGAGATACGCCGATGTGTTACAGAATCGCATCATCCCCAGCCTGGCTAATAAACACCTGCTGGAACGTACGAAGTTTATGCAGGATGGCGCTCCACCCTGTATTGCTAGACGCGAGAAAGATCTATTGCGCGCGTCGTTTGGTGATGATCGTGCGCTCAGCCGCCACTTTCGTCATGCTTGGCCTCCCAGGTCCCCAGACCTCAGTCCGTGCGACTATTGGCTTTGGTGTTACCTGAAGTCGCAAGTGTATCGTGATCGACCGACATCTCTAGGGATGCTGAAAGACAACATCCGACGCCAATGCCTCACCACAACTCCGGACATACTTTACAGTGCTGTTCACGACATTATTTCTCGGCTATAGCTATTGTTGAAGAATGATGGTGGAAATATTGAGCATTTCCTGTAAGGAACATCATCTTTGCTTTGTCTTTCTTTGTTATGCTAATTATTGCTATTCTGATCAGATGAAGCGCCATCTGTCGGACATTTTTTCAACTTTTGTATTATTATTTTTTTGGTTCTAATAAAACCCCACGTAATTCTAAGCATGAGTGTCAATTTGTACCTCTCTATCTACATTATTCCGTGATTTATTCAGTTTTCAAATTTATACTGACTTTTTGATCACCCGGTAGGTTCAGGGGTGAACTCTTACAGTACATCGCATCGTATACATATTTAAGGGCAAAGGGAGTGTTTCTGCGAAAAGAAATCGTCTACTGTTGAACACTAGTCTTAATTTGAGGAAGAAATTTCTGAATGGTACGTCTGGAGCAGCGCACTGTATGGAATTGAATCATGGACTATTGGGGTACCGGAAAGTAAGAGAAAGTATTTGAGATGTAGTGTTATACCATGTGTCGCAGGGTATTCATGTATGCGACAGGAACGATCGTTTGACGCAAGAAACATATGCAGGTATGCCCTGTTCCGGATGGTTTGAGAGACAGAACATATTTAATGCACGATACTGCAGTGCCTGCGTTGTTCGGAAGTACGATGCAAAGTTGCTACAGACTGCATGCGAGTCCGAAGGAACAGGCGCTGCAGTGACAACAGCCGTTATGAAATATATGAAATGCATTCGCGTTTGCGAATGTGTGGATAACCAGAAGTTGTATAGTGGAATGACAACATTGCCGGACCGACACTCAACCTGGATTTCCCACTTACCGCGAGCAGTCGCCTTACCATTAGGCCATCCGAATACGACCCACGACCAGAACCGAAATTCCATATGTCGTTAGCCATGTGTCTGCAATCTGCACTCGTACTACATTAATTATGTATATTCCTGTGCGGAGGAGATATTTTAACTGAAAGTCGCTTGCCTGGTATCGACGGATAACTACGGTATTTCAGTGCGTGTTCCTTCGGACATGCAAGCATATACAAGAATACACATAATGGATGTACGAGTGCAGGTTGCAGACATGTGGTCGACGACTTATGGAAGTTTGTGTCTGGCCGTGATTCGTGCTCGGCTACCCTAATGGTAGCGGGCAGGGTAGCTCAGCGTGTTCTATCAGAGGGTTAGCTGCCCTCTGTAATAATACATAAAAAAAACTGAAGAAATGGATCAGCGATTAAATTGAACAAGCGTCATGGTACGTCCGCCCCGAACAAATACGATGAACAATAGTGAACAAAATGAGATTAAAAAATGGTAAGGCGAACGCTCGCGATCAGCAGGAAATCCGGGTTCGAGACCCGCTCCGGCACCAATTTTCATTGTTCAAATGGCTCTGAGCACTATGCGACTTAACTTCTGAGGTCATCAGTCGCCTAGAACATAGAACTAATTAAACCTAACTAACCTAAGGACATCACACACATCCATGCCCAAGGCAGGATTCGAACCTGCGACCGTAGCGGTCGCTCGGCTCCAGACTGTAGCGCCTAGAACCGCACGGCCACTCCGGCCGGCAATTTTCATTGTCTTCATTCCATTACACAGCTGGTGGTTGTCCATATTCGTAAATGTGAATTCATTTCGGGTACATCAAATGTACATTGTTATTTATTTTCTATATTATTCAAAACATTCATAGTAGAACAGTTAGTAAACACTAAAACATGCGTTTTACAAAGTATCAGTTGAAAAATACGTATTTTTAACTCCTTCACTTCTAACTATTATTGTACAATTCACAATAAATGTTTGAATATCCCACCGTTAACTTCAAGGCATTTTTGCACTCTTGGGAGAACATGTGTTGCTTGTCTGATTGCTCTGCACGTTTTCTAATGATGGCAGCAGCGTCCATGATGCGATCAAGCACTTCATCTAGTGTTTTCAACTTTCGCTTATACTACTCAGACTTCACACTTGCGCTCCACTAGCCCAGAAACAACTGTACATTGAACGTGTTCTATCTTGGAAACCACTCGGAATAGGGAGTATAGCTCCATGAAGTTTTTTGCTTCAAATGAGCTATCCTGTCATATCGCGGGGGCTACTTGTAGAAGGACGCTGAAACTTAGGTGGACTGATAAGGTAAGAAATGAGGTGGGAAAAATCAGATGAACTGGAGAGGTAAGAAATAAGAAAGTTCTCTCTAGAAACGTTGAGGAAAGAAATATATGTAAAACACTGACAAGAAGAAGTGATAGAATCGTGTTCATGTCCAGGGAGTAACTTCCGTAGTAGCTAGAGGAAGCTGTAGAGATTTATAACTGCAGAGGCAAACAGAGATTGGAATCTATCCTCCAAATAATAAGTACGTAGGATAAAAGTTCTGAGATGAAGAAGTTTGCACAGAAGAAGAATTCGTGGAGAGCTCCATCAAACCAGTCAGGTGACTGATGACTCAATTAGAAGAAGAAGAGAAAGAAGAAGAAGAAGATTGGTTCAAATGGCTTTGAGCACTATGGGACTCAACTGCTGAGGTCATTAGTCCCCTAGAACTTAGAACTAGTTAAACCTAACTAACCTAAGGACATCACAAACATCCATGCCCGAGGCAGGATTCGAACCTGCGACCGTAGCGGTCCTGCGGTTCCAGACTGCAGCGCCTTTAACCGCACGGCCACTTCGGCCGGCAAGAAGAAGAAGAGGTAAGTACCTTACGTCAAAGGCTAAACGATAATAAAAATACCGTCCATCAATGTGCTTCATCAAAAAACTACATTTATGTACAAACTATGGTAAAAGTTTAACAAATCTAAAGACGAGTTCTGGTGAAATAAACGCGTAACACACCAGTACGACCAACTGATTCAATATGATTATAAATGACATGTTATTGAGCCTAAAGCTAAACATCTGGTCGAAAAATAAGAGGTGTTTTTCGCCTTAAGCTAAACATCTGCTAAAAAAAGTATGTTAACACATACAGTACATTCAAAATAGAAGCTGCTGTGTTATCATTCTGTCTTCTCTCATGTTCCACTACATACTGACAAATCGCCCGTAGCGGAACATACTTTTCGAGGCAGAAACCACGAAACTAAATAGAGTGATACTAGTGTTTCTATTATGACCAGACAAAACTACAATCGTCCGGTATAAGTGTGGTTTGTTTGATTGCTGTGGTAGATGGTGGAGTGAAACTGCAACATATGAAAACACACTGACGAGCCAAAGGAACTGTTATAGGCATACGTACTCAAATACAGAGTTACGTGAACAGGCAGAATAAGGCGCTGCGGTAGGCAACGCCTATACTAGACAACAATTGTCCGGCGCAGTGGTAAGCTCGGTTACTGCGGCTACAATGGCACGTTATCAAGATTTAAGTGAGTTTGAACGTGGTGTTATGTCGGCGCATAAGGGATGGGGCATAGCATCTCCGAGATAGCGATGAAGTGGGGATTTTCCTGTACGACCATTTCACGAGTGAACCGAGAATATCAGGAATCCGATAAAACATCGTATCTCCGACATCGGTGTGGTCGGAAAAAGATCCTGCAAGAAAGGGTCCAACGACGACTGAAGAAAATCGTTCAGCGTGACAGATCTCAATGCTCAGCCACCACGGTGTCAGCGTGCGAACCGTTCAACGAAACATCATCGACATGGGCTTTCGGAGCCGCAGGCCCACTCGTGTACCCTTGATGACAGCACGGCACAAAGCTTTACGCCTCGCCTGGGCCCGTCAACACCGACATTGGACTGTTGATGAGTGGGGACATCAACGAGTCTCGTTTCAAATTGTATGGAGCGGATGGACGTGTACGGATATGGAAACAACCTTATCAATCCATGGACCCTGCATGTCAGCAGGGGACTGTTCAAGCTGGTGGAGGCTCTGTAATGGTGTGGGTGTGTGCAGTTGGAGTGATATGGGACCCCTGATACGTCTAGATACGACTCTGACATGTGACTCGTACATAAGCATCCTGTCTGATTACCTGAATCCATTCATGTCCATTGTGCATTCCGACAGCTGGGGCAATTGCAGCAGGACAATGCGACACCCCACAGGTCCAGAATTGCTACAGAGTGGCTCCAGGAACACTTCCTCTGGCCACCAAACACCCCCTACATTAACATTATTGAGCATATCTGGGATGCCTTGCAACGTGCTGTTCACAAGAGATCTACACCCCTTTCTACTCTTACTGATTTGTGGACAGCCCTGCAGGACTCATGCTGTCAGTTCCCTACAGCACTACTTTAGACATTAGTCGAGTCCATGCCACGTCGTATTGCGGCACTTCTGAGTGCTCGCGGGGGCCCTACACGATATTAGGCAGGTGTACCAGTTTCTTTCTCTCTTCAGTGTGTTAGTTCCCATGAATGGTAAAGAGATTTACTTTATACATTCGACTGCGACAGGAATGTGTAGAACATTAACAGCTTTCTTTAAATACTGAAGCATCACTTGGTGAACATATTTACTATTGTCTTGAAACACAGATTTCGCTAAATTCAGTATGACAGTTCAGTTCAACACTTGAATAACACGCGTGTCCTAACCAGACCATGTTGTCTGCTTGATCGAACGTCACGAACTCAGCTGCGCCTGCCTCTGCTCGGCTGTATCTCGGCCTCTGTGTAGTGGCGTGGCGTTGCGTAGCTGTGAGGGAGGTTGTGGATTCGTCACCGCCACGTATTCGTCGTTGCTATGGCACCGCGATCTTTGGATGACACCACAGTTTTAGGGCAGATGTACTCTCTTTTAGACACACCATCGAGATTTGTTATCACCATGACAATTTTTACAGAAAAGAAATGGGAATTTTAAAAAATGTGGATGCTGACTTTTCTGCAAAGGGAAGGACGAACGATTATTTTTAATCGCGAACGATGACGCCAGCTTGAAATAATCCACTCAATCGACATTAAGTGACGTTTGGCGCTATCCTCTACTGTGTAGAATCTACACACTTCTAATAACTCTGGGCCCCCTCGAACGCGTGTTGCTGCTGTCGTTTTACCTCCCGCAGTCAGACACGAAACCCCAGGAAATCACAGCCTCTCAGCGAGGAAGTCGTTGAAGTAAACACCGGTCTTTAAAGCCTACACGGTGTAAGTTGTTGTAAAACTCCTTTGGTTAATTTGTCAGCCAATATTAAAGTATTGGGAGACGGCCAGCACCCCCGGGTTTAGCAAGATGTGGGGGGACGGGTAATCGGTCTTAGTTGTGTATCATCACGTCGTCCGCATAAAGTGGTGTAGGGGAACTTCAATTAGGATGACTATACCACGATTCGGTATCGGCTGCACCACTATAACCATTCGTTGTCCACCCTGCACGCCAATAGGTGGCAGAAGAAACGGTCGTTCCCTGTCTCACGCACGCAACGCCGTCTGTGAGCGGACGAAACCGGCCTGCGAATTAGCAGCCAAGCGCACACGGACAGCTTAACGCACGCACAATCTGAATTTTAATTACAACGCCTAACTTATGCGAGTGTTCGGCGGACCGCAAACTCCGTTGCGCATAATTGCGGCCGTTTTTACATCGCATATGGAGGAGAAAAGTACATGGCAATGATGATACCTCGGATGAGGCTGTTTAATTGCAGTGAGAAGAAGCAATCCCCAACGAGAGACTTCCTTATTACTCTTCTGCTAGTTTCAGAGAGCTTTCGTAACAGACACAGGCGATAAGGTGCTATCGCATCGAAGAATGCCTCCACTGTATAATGACCATCACCATTCCGTTTGCGTGTAAGGTTCGAACATTAGGAGATTTTTAAATATGATGGAAATGAGAAACAGTGCTGATGAAACGAAAACACATGGACAAGAAAAGTTGCCCCAGCGGCAATTACGTCTCCGCACATAGCCCATCTTATTGGATGCGTGCTGCAAAGACACGCATTTGCCTCTTAAGCGCTACAAAAACTTTGGAAATATGTAATGGCGGGTAGTAGGTTAAAGCGACCATAAAAGAGGTCTGAAGAGCAATAATATTTTTCTTTTCTAAATGGAATTTCGGAATATTGCGTTGACCTACGAGCCATGGTCCGCTTGAAACTCTGTTCTCTATCAAAATTACAACTGGGAGCATCGCCTTTCTAAATGTCGTATACTGTGGTATGTCTTTTAAAAGCTGATGTTTATTACATACCGTTTATAAAGACCAGGTGTTGTTTGTATGCGAGAAGTTCATGTTATGCTTTGTGTAATAATGGGAAACGTCGAAAATTGAACCCTTCAAGTAGGTTTACGATAGGGGAGAATGTAATGAACTAATGTTGAACGTTAACAACACAGCGTGCACTTCAGCTTAAAGAGGGGAAACAACCCAGACACGTTAAGCATAGATGATAAATCCACAGATTGTGTAAAAAAAAAAATCTGTGATGGACATTCATTGTCACCTCACATGGAAGCAACACACAAAGATCCTCGCAAAAAAGAATGCCGTCAGCGTCAGTTAATAACAAGCAATTTCTTGTGGCGCATACTATGATTACGCAAACACAGTTCTTAGCTGTGGGATTCTTTTCGGGGATCGAAGGCACAAAACATGTGCAGGAAAGGGCTATAATAATAATAATAATAATAATAATAATAATAATAATAATAGCAGTAATAATAATAATAATAACAGTGAGTAGTACCGTGGTCACTGTAAAGAGCTATTTATAGAATTGGTCATCCTTACTGCACTGAGTTCATCACCCACGGAAAACAGTATTAAACAATTTACTAATAGCTACGTATAGAACCATGGAACAAGAACCAGTTTGGAATTGTATTCACCCACGAAAAACGAAAACAAAAAACAGTATTTCATATCAGGAAATAGAATCCATAAACATGTTGTGTGCATCTGAGGTCATCAGTCCCCTAGACTTAGAACTACTTAGACCTAACTAACGTAAGGACATCACACACATCCATGGCCGAGGCAGGATTCGAGGAGGAGGAGGAGGAGATTACGGTTTAACGTCCCGTCGACAACGAGGTCATTAGAGACGGAGCACAAGCTCGGATTAGGGAAGGATGGGGAAGGAAACCGGCCGTGCCCTTTCTAAGGAACCATCCCGGCATTTGCCTGAAGCGATTTAGGGAAATCACGGAAAACCTAAATCAGGATGGCCGGACGCAAGATTGAACCGTCGTCCTCCCGAATGCGAGTCCAGTGTGCTAACCACTGCACCACCTCGCTCGGTCAGGATTCGAACCTACGACCGTAGTAGCAGCGCGGTTCCGGACTAAAGCGCCTAGAACCGCTCGGCCACAAAGGTGTGTGTGTGTGTGTGTGTGTGTGTGTGTGTGTGTGTGTGTGTGTGTGTGTGTGTGTGTGTGAGAGAGAGAGAGAGAGAGAGAGAGAGAGAGAGAGAGAGAGAGAGAGAGAGATCTCTGTCTAAACCACTAAACAGATTTCAACCCAACTTTCTGTACTTCCCCCCCCCCCCCCCCCCCCCCTCCACTGTCTGGCAATAATCGCGGTAGGGGTGAGAACCACCTAACTATCATGGTCCAGGAGAAACGACGACATAAAAACTGAAATGCATGAAAAACTGCCGCATCATGCATAAAATTTGAGTAGCTTTACTCTTTACTGCTAAGACATTTCTACAGTCCAGTCAGCTTAAGGAAATCCTTGACACTTGACAGAACTTTTGATAGCTTTCGAAGCGAAGCTTCAACGCCTTTTGGCGTAAACAGTAGCTCTCTACAGCGCTATGAAGAGACATTTCTATAGAGAAGTTTACAAAATCGCGTTGCACACACGTGAAGCAGCTGCGCCCAGCGTGCAGAAATACTACGTTTCTTAATTTGGCTGCCGGATTTACACATTTTTACATTATGCATTTTTCTTTGTACAGCTGTCTCATAATTTCAGAAGTGTCGTCACGAATAAATGGCAATGAAATTTTTTTAATTACGCTACAAATATGGTTCCTTTTTCTGTTTTCGTGTCTAATATAAAATTGGCAAAATGAATACCCGAGCAACTCCTGCTCTGTCAGCTAGTTGTTTAATAAATTCCCAGAGGAAATTGTAAAAGTTAATTTCTTTTACAAAAACCGATGGATCTGCGTTCCCCCTCATGGAGTCTAGCGCGCCGCTCGAGGAATGCACACGGCGGCCGCAAATGCTGGGAGGGCGCTTCGCGTACTGGAGGATCAGCACCGTACCCCGGGTGGCCAAGAAGATTCCTGTGGATTGATCCACCTAGTCAGATCGCTGGAAAGAAGACAACGGTTTTGGCATACCCGGATTGCGCGTCGTGTGCCGATAGCATGGAGGCTCGTGAATTCAGTCCAAAGTGCACATGTTGTTGAGAGGCAACTACACTGTGTATCAGGAGGAAGTTGTTCTTAGATGGCTTGAAAGCAGTTTTACTGCACCGTTGTACACTGAAGAAACTGGCACACATGCCTAATATCGTGTAGGGACCTCGCCAGCACGCTGCAACACAGCGGCATGGACTCGACTAATGTCTGAAGTAGTGCTGAAGGTATATTAACGCCAGGACTCCTGCAGGGCTGTCCATAAATCCGTATGAGTACGAGGGGGGTGGAGATCTCTTCTGAATAGCAAGTTGAAAGGTATCCCAGATATGCTCAATAATGTTCATATCTGCGAAGATTGGTGGCCGGCGGAATTATTTAATGTCAGAAGAATGTTCCAGGAGTCACTCTGTAGCAATTGTGGCCGTGTAGGATGTCGCATCCTCCTGCTGGAATTGCCCAATTCCGTGTGAATGCATAATGGACATGAATGGATGGAGGTGATCAGACAGGATGCTTCCGTACGTGTCACATGTCAGAGTATGTAGGCGTATCAGGAGTCCCATATCACTGTAACTGCACACACCCCGCACCATTACAGAGCCTCCACCAGCTTCAACATTCCCCTGCTGACACGCAGGGCCCATCTATTTATGAGGTTGTCTCCATACCCGTACACGTCCATCAGCTCGATACAATTTGAAACGTGACTCATCCGACCAGGCAACATGTTACCACTCATCAACAGCCCAATGCCGGTGTTGACGGGCCTAGACGTGGCGTAAGACTTTGTGTCGGGCAGTCATCACGCGTACACGAGTGGGCTTGCGGCTCAGAAGGCCCACATCGATGATTCGTTGAATGGTTCCTAGGCTGACACCTGGTTATATTTTGACTAAAGTTCAGTCTTGATAGCGAGGAGAGCTCCGCCTACCATCCTAAGGGAGCCATGGGTCTGATGATGGTTTTGTAGAAAGAACCGAAACCGGTTATCTATATCATTAAAACATGTGGTCAAGACTGAACTTTAGTCAAAATATAACAATTAATTGATCACTGCTTTCCAAAAATGTTTACCAAAATTGACACCTGGTTGATGGCCCAGCATTGAAATTTGCAGTAATTTGCGGAAGGATTGTACTTCTGTCACGTTGAACGATTTTCTTCAGTCGTCGTTGCTCTCGTTCTTGCAGGACCTTTTTCCGGCCGCAGCGAAGTCGGAGATTTAATGTTTTACCGGATTCCTGATATTCACGGTTCACTCCCCAATTCATAGCTAACTCGGAGATGCTGTGCGCCGACTACGACACCACGTTAAACCTCACTTAAATCATGATAAACTGCCATTGCAGCAGCAGTAACTGATCTAACATCTTTGCCATACACATGTTTTCTTATATAGGCGTTGCCTACCGCAGCCCCGTGTTCTGTCTGTTTACATACTTCTGTATTTGAATACGCATGCCTACACCAGATTCTTTGGCGCTTCAGCGTAAGTCACAGACGTACTGCATCAGAAGGTGACTGTACTATTTTCTGTTTTGTGATTTATGAACATGTGAAGTCAGAAAATTTTGTATCCCAACTGGCGAGGCCGGTGTTAGTGGTCGATGGTTAATGTTTAGTTTCAGAGAGATTTATCTGTTGTTTAAAGGATCTCTTCGTGATTTAGTGTATCATCTGCTCTCTCAATTGCTAAGGGACATTGCTTCCTGATTTCATTTCTTGTTCGGCTGTGTTCAGTCAATATTCCAAAGGCACAGTACTGGCTAAACGTTATTTTCTAACAAGATTTATTGGTGTGAAATTATTCTATTCTTTTCTCTAAATTTCTATGTCACTTGTGGCCAGCTTCAAAGAGAATTCCTTGATAGTATTGTAATAACTGCGGTTCGTTGGTTTCTTAATTCATAATAAAGTACATAGCTAATTTGGGGCCCGCCCACTCTTCACAGAGAACTTGAGTTTAAGATCTTTTCAGAAATAAAGAAATGTTAAATTATGATAAATGTGTTCCGCCTCTACGCTTCAGTACCACTACTCCTAAAATCTTTACAGAAATGAAAATAGTTACTAAAGTATGTGTGTTTAAATAGACAGCTAAAACGTTATTCACAAATAATACTCAAAGATTACTTAGAGGACTTGGTGCAAAGGGTAGTAATGAAAGGTGATAACTACGACACATTGTCCTTTCTCAATACATGATCATGGTTTGTAGGTTTGCCCGCATCTCGTGGTCGTGTGGTAGCGTTCTCGCTTCCCACGCCCGGGTTCCCGGGTTCGATTCCCGGCGGGGTCAGGGATTTTCTCTGCCTCGTGATGGCTGGGTGTTGTGTGCTGTCCTTAGGTTAGTTAGGTTTAAGTAGTTCTAAGTTCTAGGGGACTGATGACCACAGATGTTAAGTCCCATAGCGCTCAGAGCCATTTGTAGGTTTCACAACGAAATCGTTTATCAAGATGTAAAATACGTGATGGTAATGTATGTTGACAGTTTTTAGGTTGACTCAGGAGCATAGTTGTCCTTAGCGTATGCGGCATTGAAGAGCGGAATTACGTTTTATGTCACCAGTTACCTGGAATAAATCTGTGTAACTCAAGGAACATTATACAATGCGGTCTACCGCATAAGGAAGTTCAGCTGTTAAGACACTGACCTCATAATCGGAAGGGTGAGTTGCTCTGTCCACCCTTCCTAACTTTCGCTTTCCGTAGTTCCTCTAGGTCAGTAAGGCAAATGCCGGGATGGGTCCTTAATCGAGACCACGGCCGACCACCTGTTCCATCCTCATTGACTACCTATCCTACCTTCATAAAGCATGTTATGAATGATATTTGAGTAAACCACTAGGTGACAATCAAGAATTCCTACAGCTGTCAGATACTAAAAGACGTATTATAATATACGTGCAACAGCACGTTGCTGAAATTAATATCACAACCAACAACTACAGAAATCAATAATGGTTTACTCAAGTTGACATATGCCCATTTACAAAGTCAGGACATATACTGACGAAGGCAATAATACCGAAATAAGCTTATATACCAAAATAAAATATTAACTGTTTTCCTGTTCTCTGCATATAATCATAGACTGAAGAATATCCGGGAAAGACAACCATTAAGAGTGAGGGACAGCAAGGAAAGACAGAGTTGTATCTGTCACCTAAGTTCAATTTGACATTATGTCCAGGAGGTCAATGTTACTTTTGCAGCCAGCTCTGTACACTGAATTTCATCCCTGTCTACCTCCTAATAACCTACAAATTTAATCGTATACATCCGGTCTGTCTGCTACGTAGTCCTCAGCAAGGCGTGTTTCCTACCTGGAAAACTGCACACAATGCAGCAATAACCTCTCACATGATGAAACACATTTTAAAAAATACTCTGCGCTTACCTGAGCGACCAGTGTGAAAACGGTACGAATTTTATTTCACACACAAATCATAACGAGTGAGAGAAAAAAAATACTGGAAGCTTGCTGACGCTGTTCACTTGAAACCCGTTCCGTTCTCTTCTGGCGAGTACTCGTAACGTGACTTGCGTGCGCTCCCACTATTACAGAACCGTAATACGACATCACCGTGGCGACTTAACACACAAGACAAATTCAGTCCCATAACAAGACAGGCAGGAGAAGACACTCAATTTTTCACCTCCACTTTCGGCAACTACCGGTCCGCCAGTAGCCAACTTGCAGGTGGGTTGCAAGGGAGCGTAACTGTGAAGGAAGAGCTGCCGTTGTGTTTGTAAAATGACCTACGGAACTGTTAATGCTGCTGTCCACCGTAGGTAACGTCGAAGCTTGAGACATGATTGCACCACATCACACCAACTGGCAAATCGCACTCGATTAAGAGCATTGTGAGCGGCTGGTTGCATACTCAATGTCTTGGAGGTGTACAACACTGGCCTGGGTGTCTCATCGCACGAACATCAGCGCACGGAACCATTTAATCACTACCAGACAATAGCACAGGGTTATTACAAATGATTGAAGCGATTTCACAGCTCTACAATAACTTTAATATTTGAGATAGTTTCACAATGCTTTGCACACACATACAAAAACTCAAAAAGATTTTTTAGGCATTCACAAAAGTTCGATATGTGCCCCTTTAGTGATTCGGCAGACATCAAGCCGATAATCAAGTTCCTCCCACACTCGGCGCGGCATGTCCCCATTAATGAGTTCGAAAGCATCGTTGATGCGAGCTCGCAGTTCTGGCACGTTTCTTGGTAGAGGAGGTTTAAACACTGAATCTTTCACATAACCCCACAGAAAGAAATCGCATGGGGTTAAGTAGGGAGAGCGTGGAGGCCATGACATGAATTGCTGATCATGATCTCCACCACGACCGATCCATCGGTTTTCCAATCTCCTGTTTAAGAAATGCCGAACATCATGATGGAAGTGCGGTGGAGCACCATCCTGTTGAAAGATGAAGTCGGCGCTGTCAGTCTCCAGTTGTGGCACGAGCCAATTTTCCAGCATGTCCAGATACACGTGACCTGTAACGTTTTTTTCGCAGAAGAAAAAGGGGCCGTAAACTTTAAACCGTGAGATTGCACAAAACACGTTAACTTTTGGTGAATTGCGAATTTGCTGCACGAATGCGTGAGGATTCTCTACCTCCCAGATTCGCACATTGTGTCTGTTCACTTTACCATTAAGAAAAAATGTTGCTTCATCACTGAAAACAAGTTTCGCACTGAACGCATCCTCTTCCATGAGCTGTTGCAACCGCGCCAAAAATTCAAAACGTTTGACTTTGTCATCGGGTGTCAGGGCTTGTAGCAATTGTAAACGGTAAGGCTTCTGCTTTAGCCTTTGCCGTAAGATTTTCCAAACCGTCGGCTGTGGTATGTTTAGCTCCCTGCTTGCTTTATTCGTCGACTTCCGCGGGCTACGCGTGAAACTTGCCCGCACGCGTTCAACCGTTTCTTCGCTCA
The DNA here is from genome assembly GCF_023864345.2 of Schistocerca serialis cubense. NCBI lineage: Eukaryota > Metazoa > Arthropoda > Insecta > Orthoptera > Acrididae > Schistocerca > Schistocerca serialis. The sequence continues at coordinate 964,768,153 of NC_064639.1, forward strand.
CTGCAGGCCGACCCGTTGATTTCCCCTTACAGAGGCATCCAGAAGCTTTAAACTGCGCATACCATCGCCGAATGGAGTTAGCAGTTGGTGGATCTTTGTTGAACTTCGTCCTGAAGTGTCGTTGCACTGTTATGACTGACTGATGTGAGTGCATTTCAAGCACGACATACGCTTTCTCGGCTCCTGTCGCCATTTTGTCTCACTGCGCTCTCGAGCGCTCTGGCGGTAGAAACCTGAAGTGCGGCTTCAGCCGAACAAAACTTAATGAGTTTTTCTACGTATCTGTAGTGTGTCGTGACCATATGTCAATGAATGGAGCTACAGTGAATTTATGAAATCGCTTCAATCATTTGTAATAGCCCTGTATATGTTGCAGTACATGATTTGTCACACATTTTTAACAGCCTTGTGCAGTATTCGATGGCGTCTTTCTGGAATACTGTTTTGTTCTACGCCTTTACATGAAAGGAAAGGTCGCACACTCTAGGAATTACAGGCGATAACGAACTACGTAAAAACCCTCCTGTTCTGCATCCTTTTAACGGCTGAATACGAGGCCACTTTCAGTACTGGCGACACTCTTCTTCCCGCACTTTATGAATGTACAAATCGAGCAGATTTAAACATGAGTGAATACGACCGATGCCAAATTTAAACGAATTCTGTCAGCAGCCGACAAAAAAGCATCAGTCACTTCCACCAATAAATGGATTCTGTGAAGTGCAAACGTTAAAGGCCTGAGAAAAAAAATGTCCGTTAGTGTCCAGTGAATCAACTAGCAAGTGGATAAATGTAAGCCACTGAAGTGTAATGCTCGTAAGCTTACCAAAATCGCTGAAGAGTTCCACTGCATCATCAACCCAAGCAAGAGCGCTAAGATACGCTGGCTTTTACACTCATGTCAACATAAGATGGAACGACTGCATAAATCTCAGAAAGAGATAGCAATTTGCCAGTCAGTGGCTCATTCAGAGCATTCTGCGGAGATGTAGTTACTTCTGCAAAACGAGTGGCACACAAGACATTAGTGTGTTTCAACTGTGATTACTATTCGTCTGTTTAGGATACTTATCAAATTAGCATGCCTGAAGAAACTGAAAAAGTCGAAAGGAAAGCGGACGTTGGAGGATTGTTTAGTCGTACGGATAGAATCCATGCTAATGCAGAGCACGCGAAAAGTTGATTTTAAATTTCTAGAACTGTCTTCGTAAGTAATACTAGGAACATACTGTTCGCCCCAACAGTACGAAATGAGTTCAAAAAACGCGAGAATTTTTGTTTATTGGAAAGAATTTCATTTATTCTTCTACATCAAAATAGCCTCCATTAGATATTACACATGTTAGCTCTTTTTTACAAACCCCGAAACGCTTCTGGAACACCGTCTTTGGGATAGCTTTTTTTTTGTTCTCCTAGAGGCGTGTTTTTAATTTCATCTATGCTTGTAAAACGAAATTTTTATTTATTTCTGGCACCAGAGAAAGTCAATCGAGGCCGTTTCTGGCGTATATGGAGAGTGGGGCATCGTTACAGTATTGTTTTATGGCCAAAAATTCACGAACAAGCAATGAAGCGTGAGCCGATGATTATGATGGTGCAAACGATATGAATTGTTTCGCCGCACATTCGGACGTCTTGCTTCGGATTGTTTTAGGTAAAGGACATTTAACTACCATGTAGTAACTCCTTATTGATCGTTCGACCTCTTCACAAGAACTCATGGTACACTACACGGTCGAAATAGAAACACTCAGTGAGCATAACGTTTACATTTGAACGCCCTTGCCGAGTCCTTTTTGTCCGAGAGATGGCGATCCAGAATACATCCACTGGGATGGATGAGCCTTAATTTCGACGTCATACTCGTGGACACACATTTTGTCATCAGGTACGATAGTTTCGTCAGTTCTGTCTCGTCGTTAACTTCATTTAGTGACTTCAGAGCAATTTGCATTCGTTGCTGTTTTTGTCCGAAATTCAACAGTTTTGGAACAAATTTTGCTTCATACGGTACATACCCGAAACATCCGAAAAAACTTTATGGTATAAGCCAGTTGATATGCCAATACCATGAGCGACTTCTGTGATTCGACGATCGTTCATAATTATTTCTTTGTCTTTTTTCATGGTTTTTGCTCTTGACTGTGTACAGTCACGTTCACGGCTTCAACGTCGCCTTCATAAACTTCTTCGAAACACTTTCACCACTCGTAAACACTTTTTTTACTCCTAGCAGACTAAAAAAAACAAATTTTAATACTAGTTTTCTGATTCGTTTTCATTTAAAATAAATAACAACAACCGGACATTTACCTTACCTTTCCTTTATGCGATCAGGCCCAGGTGCAATTGTGAAGCACTTTTTAATGACAATCGGCACGATATGTTGTGATTTAATTATTATTGAGGTGAATTTTATTTTCATTTGTGTCTTATGGCTACATTTGAACAAACCTGTACAACATAATGTGAACAATAACTGATTCTTCTGAAGACGACGTTTTTAAAGATTTCGAAACCTAGGTCAAGAGATTCTAATAAACCTCTTTACTATTGCAACCGATTTGGCTGTTTTTCATCTTTTCCTCAGTTGCTGCATCCAGCCATGTTCAAGATTTTAATACTAGGATATAAAAAGACCCGTAGAAGCAGTAGTTTTATTCGCGCTGCATCCGTAGATGGAAGAGGAAGGAACACCCAAAGCCATGATCACGTAACCCACCTCTCACTGCACGGTCTCTTGAGGATTATATGTAGCATGGAAATGACTAAGTAGGAAACTTAATCATGAGTCAATCTGTACAAAAAATAGCAGTTCAGAGGTGCCTCTTGATTGTACCTAATGACTTGGAGATAAAGTTGGGATTTAGCGAGGTGGTAGTTCAACCGGTTCGAGGTCTAAAATGCTTCAACAAGCGTCACGTAGACCAAAAGGCACAAGAGAGACTATTAACCTTCACGCAGAGCAGGCTGTTATTAGCAGTCAGTGGGCTAAGTAGTGTAAGGACCTTATACGGACATCACGTCTACGCCAGCCATGTATTATAATACTCAATCACAAAGTGCGTTATTTTCTTAAAAATCACCGCATCTCCAGACCAGAGAGACGCCATGTTCGGAACTACCTGGAGGAAAAAAAAAAAAAAGCTCCATATAAGGACGACTAAATGAGATGTAATGTAGTTGGTTCTAAGCGATGTATTCCAAGGAATGATTTTCCTAGTATTCCCATTAGTGGAACGAGTCGCAGAACTTTTGCAAGTTAGAAGTGAATGTTGCCGTAAAGTGTTTCTCTCTCTCTCTCTCTCTCTCTCTCTCTCTCTCTCTCTCTCTCTCTCACACACACACACACACACACACACACACACACACACACAATAATATCTGATTGAAGCAAATTAGTTCATGCAACTGATACGATGAATCGTTTCGATTATAAACCATCATCCCCACGCACAGCCGCCATCTGAGGCCCCTATCTTAAACAGTCAAGACGTCGGAAATTACTAGTCTGTGTCGAATTAGTTCCAATAATGTCAAATATGCTTCAAAATAATACTATCGACTGTAATATCTGTAACCAAATACATACACAAATTACGTTATGGATGTCCTTAATTCACGCTCCGCTCTAAAAGACAAAATTCTTAACATTCCTATCATCGACAAGTAATACTTCTCGTCGAAATGCAAGATGACATTGTGTCAAAGTACAGCCACGATTATTTGGTAAGTACTTCGTTTGAATCTATTCGATAATGCTTCAATGACACACCTCTATTCCAGAAACATCATTAATTAAGGTTTATCGAGTCTGTTTTCCATACCAGGAACGACACATGAAGCAGAAATGTCTACATTAAAAAAACGGCTGCACATTCTCGATGAATGACAAGCACAAAGAGAACATATGACCGTGTTCTGAAGTTAAAACCACTCGAGACTGTAAACTACTGCCGGCCGCTGTGGCCGAGCGGTTCTAAGCGCTTCAGTCTGGAACTGCGCTGCTGCTACGGTCGCAGGTTCGAATCCTGCCTCGGGCATGGATGTGTGTGATGTCCTTAGGTTAGTCAGGTTGAAGTAGTTCTACGTTCTAGGGGACTGATGACCTCGGATGTTGAGTCCCATAGTGGTCAGAGCCATTTGAACCATTTTTTTCTTTTTTCTGTACACTACTGTTCCGCCCGTGGTGAACAGACGCTGGACACATTACAGCAACAATTCGCTCACTACGATGGGGAAACCGAGCGGACAGAATTGTTAAATGAACATCGCATTACTTTAAAAAGAAAAAAAAAGCAATATGAATACGACATACTGCGTAGAACAGTCTCACCTGGACGAACAGGAGGAGAGCGTCTGAGAAAATAGTGAATCATGTTACTTTATTCGACCCAAGTCCGGTATAGCTTCGATATGAGTTTAGAAGCCCAGAAGGTATGATAAATACACTCTTCACAGAACTTGCCGAAACGTGTAACGGGATTTCTGTACGCAAGGCCACATTAGACCTTGCAAAGTGAGCGCCGTCACGCCGTCTCTTACCTAAAACCAGACACCGTTATTGATAGTTCTTAACACTTACACTCTGCAATAATAATAATAATAATAATAATAAATAGAAGGAAAGTGATAGAAAGAAACAAAACCAAACATTCAACACGAACCAAAAGAAATTTTACCAGACAATAGATAACACACACATTAAAACAGACAATCCACCAAACATAACAGACATGGAACACTTCTGGAGCAACATATGGTCAAACCCGGTACAACATAACAGGCATGCACGGTAGATACAAGCAGAAATAGATACGTACAAGAAGATACCACAAATGCCTGAAGTGATAATTTTGCAACATTAAGTCACCCAAGCAATTAATTCTACTCACAATTGGAAAGCCCCTGGAAAAGATAAAATAGCAAATTTCTGGCTAAAGAAATTCACCTCAACACATTCACATCTAACTAAATTATTTAACAGTTACATTGCAGACCCATACACATTCCCTGATACATTTACACATGGAATAACTTATCTGAAACCTAAAGATCAAGCAGACACAGCAAACCCAGCTAAATATCACCCCATAACATGCCTACCAACAATATACAAAATATTAACTTCAGTCATTACACAGAAATTAATGACACATACAACACAGAACAAAATTATAAATGAAAAACAAAAAGGCTGTTGCAAAGGAGCACGAGGATGTAAAGAGCAACTGATAGTAGATGCAGAGGTGACATATCAAGCTAAAACTAAACAAAGGTCGCTACACTATGCATACATTGATTACCAAAAAGCTTTTGATAGTGTACCCCACTCATGGTTACTACAAATATTGGAAATATACAAAGTAGATCCTAAATTGATACAGTTCCTAAACATAGTAATGAAAAACTGGAAAACCACACTTAATATCCAAACAAATTCAAATAATATCACATCACAGCCAATACAGCTTAAGCGTGGAATATACCAAGGAGACTCATTAAGTCCTTTCTGGTTCTGCCTTGCTCTGAACCCACCATCCAACAAGCTAAATAATACAAATTATGGATACAATACTACTGGAACATACCCACACAAAATCACACATTTGCTATACATGGACGATCTAAAACTACTGGCAGCAACAAATCAACAACTCAACCAATTACTAAAGATAACAGAAATATTCAGCAATGATATAAATATGGCTTTTGGAACAGACAAATGTAAGAAAAATAGCATTGTCAAGGGAAAACACACTAAACAAGAAGATTACATTTTGGATAACCACAGCAACTGCATAGAAGCGATTGAAAAAACAGATGCCTATAAATATCTAGGATACAGACAAAAAATAGGAATAGATAATACAAATATTAAAGAAGAACTAAAAGAAAAATATAGACAAAGACTAACAAAAATACTGAAAACAGAATTGACAGCAAGAAACAAGACAAAAGCTATAAATACTTACGCTATACCAATATTGGAGTAGTGAAATGGAGTAACACAGACCTAGAAGCACTCAATACACTTACACGATCACAATGCCACAAATATAGAATACATCACATACATTCAGCAACTGAAAGATTCACATTAAGCAGAAAGGAATGAGGAAGGGGATTTATCGACATAAAAAACCTACATTATGGACAGGTAGACAATTTAAGAAAATTCTTTCTAGAACGATTAGAAACTAGCAAAATACACAAAGCAATCACTCATATAAATACATCGGCTACACCACTGCAATTTCATAACCACTTCTACAACCCTTTAGATCACATAACATCAACAGATACGAAGAAAGTAAATTGGAAAAAGAAAACACTTCATGGCAAGCACCCGTATCATCTAACACAGCCACACATCGATCAAGACGCATCCAACACATGGCTAAGAAAAGGCAATATATACAGTGAGACGGAAGGATTCATGATTGCAATACAGGATGAAACAATAAACACCAGATATTACAGCAAGCATATTATTAAAGATCCCAATACCACAACTGATAAAAGCAGACTTTGCAAACAACAAATAGAAACAGTAGATCACATCACAAGTGAATGTACAATACTAGCAAATACAGAATACCCTAGAAGACATGACAATGTAGCAAAAATAATACATCAACAGCATGCCTTACAACATAAACTTATAAAACAACATGTTCCACATACAAGTATGCACCACAAAATGTACTGGAGAACGATGAATACAAATTATACTAGAACAGAACCATTATAACAGATAAAACACCACCACATAACAAACCTGACATCATACTCACCGATAAAAAGAAGAAATTAACACAACTAATCGAAATATCCATACCCAATACAACAAATATACAGAAGAAAACAGGAGAAAAAATTGAAAAATACATCCAACTGGCTGAGGAAGTCAAGGACATGTGGCATCAGGATAAAGTTGACATTATACCAATTATACTATCAACTACAGGAGTCATACCACACAATATCCACCAGTACATCAATGCAATACAGCTACATCCAAACTTATATATACAACTACAGAAATCTGTAATTATTGACACTTGTTCAACTACCCGAAAGTTCCTAAATGCAATGGAACATATACCGTACAGTTAAAAGGAAGTCAAGCTTGATCAAGGTCCGCGTCACCTTCCATTTTTAACCAGACATAACGTCTGAGACAAGAAAGAAATAATAATAATGACGATGATAAGAAGACTATTAATAAGTGAACGACCTCTGCCAAGACTGTTTCTATTTGCAAGTACTGAACAACTGGATGACGCTCATAGTTTCGAAAGCATAAACGGGGGGTTTTCTGCAATACGAGATGAGGTTCCTGCGATAAGGAGCTAGATGAAGTGACGTGGGGCTACCAGAAGTAAATCTTGAAAGAGCAGGGCATAGATGGCAGTTGTAGGGAATGTGGGGATCAGAAGGGGACCACGTCACGCATTACATCCGGATGTGAATGAGCCGTGCTGCGGCTCGCGTTGCTGCTGTTTGTAGGTTTCTGTCCTCTGCTGGAGAACGTTTAGTTGACGTGGTTGCGGTTGTTTGCCTTCTTCTCGTGTTGACTGGCGCCACTTGGTTTCGCAAGCGTTGCCTGTTCGCTAGTGGCAGCAGCGGTGGTTATCGATATGTAGTGACTGTGGCCCTATCTTTGGTTCTTCCGGGTCGTGAGTTGGGGACTCAGGGCAGCCAGGTCCGCGCAGTGCGCGAAAACGGCGGGACCACTGACGGCGCGCATGGACTGCCGGATGTAAGGCCTGTGGTCACGAGGGTGCACGACCTCGTCGTAAACCGGATCCTGCAAGCTTTAAGACGAGTGCATTTAGACTCAAGTAGAGAAACCTCCACCATTGTGAGATCTTGCGATTCTCCAGTAACTTGGGTTCGTGTTGCTGCTCGTAGTGTTGCTGAGGCGAAGAGCAGCGAGTAGAGTGCTTTGGGAAGGCGCATCTGATTAGCTTTCCTGGACTTCTAATTACTATTTATTGCGTTCAGTTTGTTACTATTTGTTAAGTTCAACCAGCGGTATTTTTCCTGCCTCGTGGCCGCTAACGCCCCAGTTACCTGCCCCGGGAGTTAGTGTAGGTAACGGCAGTGTACGGTTCCTGACCTTTTCGCTGCTGTCCGGTGAGGCGTGTAGTTTTGACAGCTTTCTTGATTGTAGGTCGGTTGGCGATTCTTCTGCTCTGGTGGTAATGATTCTTTTCTCGTTCCTGGCGCTCTAAGCACAGTATTCTGCGGACGGAGTCCGGACTGCCGGTTCCGGCTTTGGCGTAGTTATACATGTTGCATTTGGTTTATTGAACGTCAGGTACCCTCAGCAAGATTACATTAGTCATTCGTTACACAGCCATTAGTCTGAGTTACCATCTTGTGAAGTGAATGCAACAACTTTTGGCTGCCTCTCTCATCGCTCCCGAAAGTGTTTTTTGCCGGACCTACTCAGAGGTCGATTCCTGGTGCACTGTCTGTGACTGGCCCTTGTGTTTTATTACTGTATTTGCTGTTTTACTGTATGTTTCTAAATTTTTTTTATGTAATTGACATTCTTGGCGTTACAGCAGGTTTAAATGATTGTGATACCTAGTTTACCATCATTTTGTCTCACCTGTTTGGTGATAGGTTCCTTGTTCTTGTAGATTAACCTTTGTTGTATTTGCTGTTTTATGTATGTATTTTTTAAAATTTTTTATATAATTGCCTTTTTTGGCGTTACATCAGGTTTAAATAGTTGTGGTACCAAGTTTATCATCATTTTGTCTCACCCGTTTGGTAATCAGTTGCCTGTCTTTTCAATTTAAACTTTGCTATTGCATTGCTGTTTTACAGTATGTTTATTAATTTTTTTTTATAATTGCCGTTCTTGGCGTTAAAGGCCTTCAGCCGTGACTGTGGTTACTTGCCTTAAAATTCTAATTGGGATCACACTGGCTAGTTTTCAAAACATTATTTGCTGTTTCTGTATTTTATGCCCATTTGGTAACTTGTATCGCACTGAAAACGCTATTAATTACACAGTTGTTTATTCTTTCCCTAATAACGTGTGATATCTTTATTTATTATATCGTTTCAAAATATTTATTATATAGTTTTAAAATAAATGTGGGTAATTGCAAAAGGGAACCAATAGTAGCTGATTACGGCCCGGTCCACAATCGTAACCGAATCCTGCCTCCCTTGACTATCAGGTTTCAGTGAAACCTTGCCACTCACGAAACGTTTCAGAAAGCTTGAGGTGGTCTCTAAAATAAAGCACCAGAAGTTGAGGATACAGTATAAGTTAATGAAAGACTTTTCCCACGCTCTCACTGTTGTAAAAAAATCGACCAAACAAAGTGATCGGTAATGTTTAGCAAGCCACCTACCTCATAAGCATCATTGTACCCAACACCCGTAATTTGCAATTACCTACAATGAGAACTGTCAAACACGGGGAACTGGCAGATACAACTTTTTAAAAAAGAGCACGTGAAATCAACGCACATCATCCTGTGGTTATATCGGATACCAGCGATATCCCAAAATGGACTGAGTAGAGGCTTTCGGCAACTGCGGAAGGCAGTTATACCCACCATCTACAGAATAGATACTCGAGTCCTTGGAGAACCTAGTTAATCAGAATTGAAGAGATGGCGTCTCAAGGAACAATGACTTCTTAGATCTACGGTGAAGAAAGGCACCCGCTGGATACCTTCGTAAAACTATTAATTTTTAGCTGTTTACTCTGATGACGAGTTGCGAAGAAAAAAAGGAAGATTAGATGTGGCTCTGCGGATGGGCTGAATCACAAGTAAAAACGAGTTATCCTAATGAAACATAGGAAGCTGCCTAGATGGTGTCTCTTTCATTGAAGAGCGTTGATAAATTAATGATAACACTTTCTTTAAACACTTACGATTACACACATATTCTGTAAAAATGAATAAACAAATTCGGGCAACAATACAGTAATAATAATAATAATAATAATAATAATAATAATAATAATATCAAACACGCACTCGACCTCGCAGTGACGTCGACCGGCTGCTAGGAAAACAGGACTCTTGCAACTGAGACAGATACCAGAAGAAGAGAATCGTGCATGATAAATTACATGAAAGCTAGCAAAGCATCAGCTCCTAGGTCAACAGTACAAAGCTTCTCACAGCACAGCGAAGCAAGAATCAGTACCAGAAATCTGCTCTCCAATGTCTAACTGATAGCCTGTGTAATAAAGCACTGCAAGGATAGTTTTGAAGAAGGCAAAGCACCCATTCTTGGCTGACCAACAAAACACTAACAAAGGAAAATTAAGAACTCATTTTTACTGTACAGGAACAAGGCATCAGAACTAACGCTATCACAGTTAGAAACGAGAAATCAGTAGAATACCTGAAGTGCCGTCTCTACAATGGAGCTGAGGAAACACTTGGTCAGATCTTGAGTTGTTGCAAAAAGATTGCTCAAGATTAACTGCAAACACAGGTAAAATGCTGTTGTACGAATTATCTGATAGATTGTATGTCGAAATTACTCCGTGCCGGTGGCAAGGAACTGGTGTGAGCACAAGTCAGAATACGTTGGCGAAAACGAACATGCCACATTAGAGTAGGTCTTCCGACAGATTTAATGTTGGAAAGAAATACACCAGAAAAAGAAAGTATGGATCATTATTACCGTATCAGGTGATAGCAGAATTCGGAGAAGCAATTGCCAAAACTTACCAAAGACAAACTGTTGAAAATCTAACTACAATGATTTGCGCAAAAATCAGTGAAAGTGTTCCCACTGGTTCTCGGTATGCTAGGAGTAGTGGGCGCTTGAAAAACGTTGGCACTGACAAAATATGCATTCACCAACTACAAAATACCACTTTACTGCGATCTGAACGAATTATTCGTCGATATACACTGATGAGCCAAAAAATTATGTCTACTTGCTGAATAGCTTGTTTGTCCGTTTTTGGAACGAAATACTTCAATGATTCTGTGTACGAGGTGTGGCTAGAAAAAAACCGGACTAGTACTGGTGAAACAATAAAACGAATGCAATAAGGCTGAAAGTCGCGTGGCCTGTCACGTAACTCTCGCTCCGCCTACTGCTCGAGTTTCATCTGCCTCCTGCACTCAGTCTGCCCGTGGCGTCTGTTTTAAGTAGTTGACGTTTTGTCTGTGCGTCGGAAAATGTTGAGTGTACAGAAAGAACAGCATGTTAACATCAAATTTTGTTTCAAACTAGGAAAATCTGCAAGTGAAACGTTTGTAATGTTACAACAAGTGTACGGCGATGATTGATTATCGCGAACACAAGTGTTTGAGTGGTTTAAACGATTTAAAGATGGCCGCGAAGACACCAGTGATGACACTCGCACTGGCAGACCATTGTCACCAAAAACTGATGCAAACATTGAAAAAATCGGTAAACTTGTTCGACAAGATCGCCGTTTAACAATCAGAGCAGTGTCTGAGTTAACAGGAGTTGACAAGGAAAGTGTTAGGCAGATTCTTCATGAAAGTTTCAACATGAACAAAATGTGTTCAAAAATGGTTCCAAAGTGTCTCACAATTGAACAGAAGGAACGCCGAAGAATGATTTGTTCTGACATCCTGGAAAACATTGAAAGTGATCCCACCTTCTTACAAAATGTTATTACTTGCGATGAATCGTGGTTTTTTACTTACGATCCCGAAACTAAACGCCAATCGATGCATTGGAAAACTCCTGGTTCTCCACGACAAAAAAAAGCACGAATGTCAAAATCGAAATTCAAGGCAATGATGATTCTTTTTTTGACATCAAAGGGATTGTGCACATTGATTGGGTACCAGAGGGACAAACAGTGAGTCAGCATTACTACATTAGCGTCCTGGCTACCCTACGTGAGCGAGTACGGAGAAAACGGAACTATTTGTGGAGAAAAAAGTCATGGATCCTTCACCAAGACAATGCCCCAGCTCACAGTGCGTTGTCAGTGAAGACGTTTTTGGCAAAACACAACATTCCCATCTTAGATCATCCACCCTACTCACCTGATTTGGCCCCCTGTGACTTTTTTCTTGTCCCTAAAGTCAAGTCAGCTTTGAAAGGAACTAGATTTGAAACTGTTGTAGCAGTAAAAGAAAAAGCGACGGAAGTAATGTATGGACTTACCGAAAATGATCTGCAGCATTGCTATGAACAGTGGAAAATTCGTATGGAGCGGTGTAGAGACCGAGGAGGAGAGTACATTGAAGGAGATAACATGAAATTGTAAATAATTGTAAATAAATGCTTTTTCCAGCATCAATCCGGTCTTTTTCTAGCCGCACCTCGTATCAGAGATTCGATAGTTTCTTGGTAGGTTTGTGGAGGTATCGGGCATTAGATGCCTACGCACTGGTCATGTAATTCACGTAAATAACGGGCCGCTGACTTGCGTACGTGGTGATGGCACCAGATAGCGACCGAGATGGGTTCCATAGGATTTACATCAGGCGAATTTGGTCGCCGAGACATCAAAGCGAGTTCCCTATAAAGTGTCTCTAACCACTGTAGCACGGTTCTGGCTCCGAGACACGAGCAGTTATGCTGCTGAAAGATAACAACGCCATCTGGGAAGACATCAAGCCGAAGGAAAGCAGGCGGTTCGCAACTGTCAGCGTGTCTTCAAAAATGGTTCAAATGGCTCTGAGCACTATGGGACTCAACTTCTGAGGTCATTAGTCCCCTAGAACTTAGAACTACTTAAACCTAACTAACCTAAGGACATCACACACATCCATGCCCGAGGCAGGATTCGATTATCATCACAGGTCCCATGCAAGCGCAGAAGAATGTCTCCCATAGCATAATACTGCTCCCACCAGCCTGGGCCCGTGGCGCGTTGCACGTTTCGAGCCGCCGTTCACCTCGATGACGGCGTTTGAGGAGATGACAGTCAACCTAGTGTAGCAAAAACATGATTCTCCCGAAGAACCGACAAGTTTTCATTGATCGACGGTCAAACCCCTTGGTCCCGTGCCCAATGCAATCGAAACTGACTATGTAATTGGGTCAACATGTGAACACATAGTAGTGGTCTGCTGAGGAGCTCTTTGTTGGAGAGTCTACGATGAACGGTATGCCCCGAAACACTTGTGCGTGCACCAGCGTTGTGCTCTTTCGGCAGAGATGCCACAAATCACCATCTATCCTACTTTACAGAGCAGGCAAGCCTCCGAACCCCACGTTCTGAGAAGAATCGTGGACTTCCAAACATTTGCTTTAAGGGTTGTCTTGGATTCAGAGATATACGATGCTTCACAAGGCACGGCAACAGTAATCAAATATTCACAAGTTTACACGAAGGTGCCGCGCGGGGTAGCCGCGCGGTCTACGGCACCTTGTCACGGTACGTGCGGCTCCCACGTCTTAGGTTCGATTCTTCCCTCTGGCATGGGTGTGTGTTGTCCATAGCGTAAGTTAGTTTAAGTTAGAGTAAGTAGCCTGTAGGCTTAGGGACCGATAACCTCAGCATTTTGGTCCCATAAGAAGCTACCACAAATTTCCAAATTTACACGAAGGTATTTGGTCCGTGGACGAGCAAAACATAATAGGAAAACGTTAGAAAAAAATGGAAGGAAAGAAAAGAACAGCAAAGGGATAGGGGTAAGGAGAAATGGGTAAGTGTTAATAGAGATACCAGACGGAAAACGTTATCGAAAGGTAATAGTTTGGTTATGGTCATTGGAAACATTTTCTAATTCGGCTGAAAAGTTCATAACCGGTACAGGTTACGCTATAACTAGCAATACAAAGACTTCATAATGTTGGTACGACTGTTGCGCATATACCATGAATGATGAAATTCTGAAACACGGCGAGACGGGTACTGGGTAGGCAGCGTACCGAGAACGGTCGCGAAATCGGGCGGCAATGAGCAGGTGTCACGTATCGACGAGACGAGGTGGCTTCCTCTTATTGGCCGGCGAGGCGGCGCGTTGATTGGCGGAGGCGCCAACACGTTCGCATGCGGTCTGCCCCGCCCTGACTCGTTACTGCCCCTCAGGTCTGCCAACCTGCAGTCACATGAACCATGAAGGCTGAAAACAATGCAGAAAAGCCCGCCCGCCGTGTGCCATGGAGGAAGTAATGTCGTCATCACATCACCTGAAAAGTTTGTAACAGTACTGGCGGAGTAATCGGTTTCTTAAATCTTTCTTTCCGCGAGATAACAGTACTCTGGTGAAATTGTTTCGCTATAGTGATACAGGGGGTGGAAGTGTAGCGCTGTTTTTAGTGGCTAGACACTGACTAGCTTACACCTGCTTCAGGATAGAAGCAGGTTGATTCGTGACATTGGATTTCATTATGCTGTGCATCGCATTTCCAGTTTCGTGTACAAAAACAAAACTAAGTACAGTATTTAAACACGTACTCATTTACAGTCATGCTTACTGAATACTCGGATCTTTAACTTTGAATACTGTTATCAACGTCCGGTTTTTTTTAAAAAAAAGTTATTGTTTAAGTGTGATCATTACCTGGTCACATAGCCATCTTCAGCGGCACACTGAAAACGTTGCAAGGACGGTCCTTCAAGGTACTCTCTTGGTGGTAATATCTGAGAGGCCTCTGTTATTCTGCAGACGTTCGTGCAGTTGGCCACCGTTTGTTTTTAACAACTGTGATATGTAAGTTTCCTTCGCCTCAAGATGCCAGGTCAGAAGCTCGTCAAGCCGTTGCAACAATATGCCACGACGCTGCTGAGGACCCGAGAGGATTTTTATCGAATTCAAATGGTTCAAACGGCTCTAAGCACTATGGGACTTAACATCTGAGGTCATCAGCCCCTAGACTTAGAACAACTTAAACCTAACCAACCTAAGGACATCACACACATCCATGCCGTAGGCAGGATTCGAACCTGCGACCGTAGCAGCAGCGCGGTTCCGGACTGAAGCGCCTAGAAGCGGCCGGCGGACTTTTATCAATTAAATTCTTCGAGGAAGTCTACACTCCCATATATCAGTTTTTGGTCGCGTCCGTTGGCTTGTGTGGTCGCTGATGTGAATAACAGGACCGGTTTTTCGGTTTCCGGGGAACAGTGACTATTTTTCTGCCCCCATCGACTGCGCGGTCATTACAGACGGAAGACAAGCTCGGGTTGTTTCAGGTATGGAGAAGGAAATCGACCGTGCCGTTTTCAAAAAACCATCCCAGGATTTGCTTTTAGCGATTTAGGGAAATAACAGGAAATCTAAATCTGGATGAGAAACGCGATTTTGGAACAGTCGTCTTCTCGAATGCGAGTCCAGTGTGATGACAACTGCGCAACCTCGCTCGGTCCCAGTCTGGAATAATGAGTCGGGGTTTTCTTAGCCCACCTAAAGGAAGGTTGTCTGGAACTAATCGCCTGTTTTCAAAGGCGAGTGGTTTCTATGAGATGGCCGGTGCTTCCCTTTTGTAAAGCAACTTATTACAAGCTTGGCAGGGAGCAGCACGTTACAGCAAGTGCTACCCTGACCAGTCACGTTAATTTGAACACCCGACAAAAGCCCTAATAGTCACCTTTTGATGCGAGGGACGATCAGGAATAGAGTCATTCAGGTTCTGCAGTCACCGACAGGGCTGTAGAGCCACTCCGACTCTGGTGACACGACCAGCTGCGCTAACTACTCGGTTGGGGATCCATGACGCAAACAGCCCGATCGAGATGGTCCGAAGGATTCTCAGGTGAATTTAAATCTGTGAGTTTGGTGGCCAGAGGTGCTCTTCCAACGACGCACGTACACTGCCAGCTGTGTGACACGTTGCATTGTCCTGCTCGTAGCGCCATAAAAGAACTGTGTGTAGACGTGGGCGTGGACTCCAAGGATAGCTGCATACTTATGTTGATCCACTGTGCCTTCCAGAATGACGAAATCATCCACGGAATGCCACAAAAACATTCCCCACACCATAAAGCACCTTCCTGGCTGTGCGATATTTTCTCTCAAACGTTTCAAGCCGTACACGCCAGCGGCCATCTTTCCGATGGAGCATAAAACGTGATTCATCTGAAATGGCCACCTGTTGCCACTCAGTGGACGCCCTACAAATCCCAGCCTTCGTGGCCGATGAACAGTCAGCGCCGGTGCACGTTAAAGACGCCTGCTACACTGTCCCATACGCAGCAACGTTTGCTGAGATGTCATTGTCATTCATACGGGCGGTCAGCTGCTCTGCAGTTGCACGTCTATTCGCCAGTACACTTCTCCGCAGCCGTCGATATCTCCTGCCATCTACGGCCCGTGGTCCAACACGGTTGCCTCGGCGCCGCTTTTCGATAGCGCCATGCACGGTATACTTGAAACACGGCAGCACGCAAACAGTTTACAGACTTAGACATTTAGGAAATGCTTTCACCTATGGTCCCATTAAATCTCTCCTTTCCACGTCCCCCTGACTCGCTTTAAAAACCCTCCACCGCTAGTGCTGTTACCAGCCGCCTGTGAGTGATTACCGCACGCTGACGTCGAACATGGGCAGTGAGACTGGCCCGCGTATTAGCGTTAACGGGAAACGGCCAATTGAAGTGCCTGCTTTCTGCCCTGGAGACTGATTGACGAAAGGCCTACTTTGTAAGTGGGCTGTTTAGGTTTTTATGTTGGTAACGTAACGTAGCGCTCTGTATGAAAATCACTGGCTGTGCTGTGTGCAGTCTGTGGCTGGTTTGCATTGTTGGAACTTTTGCTATTGTAGTGTTGGGCAGTGGGATGTGAACAGCGCGTAGCGTTGCGCAGTTGGAGGTGAGCCGCCAGCAGTGGTGGATGTGGGGAAAGAGATGGCAGATTTTTGAGAGCGGACGATCTGGACTTGAGTCGATCAGAAAGAGTAAATTTGTAATACTGGATATCATGAACTGATATATATATATATATATATATATATATATATATATATGATGACTTCTGAAAATTATTAAGGTAAATACATTGTTTATTCTCTATCAAAATCTTTCATTTGCTAAGTATGCCTACCGGCCGCGGTGGTCTAGCGGTTCTAGGCGCGCAGTCTGGAACCGCGCGACTGCTACGGTCGCAGGTTCGAATCCTGCCTCGGGCATGGATGTGTGTGATGTCCTTAGGTTAGTTAGGTTTAAGTAGTTCTAAGTTCTAGGGGACTGATGACCAAAGTATTTAAGTCCCATAGTGCTCAGAGCCATTTGAACCATTTGAACATCGGCTACCTGTAGGATAACAACGAGGCGGACTTGGCAAGGTCTTACAGATAATAATAAGTTCCATTAGATCCAATGTAAACTTGTGTTATTTTTCGTGTGTCATTTTCCTTTCAGTTTCATGTGTTTTTTCCATTTTTGTTTATGGAGGAGATATTATCAACCGTTTGGAGGCAGTGTGATGGCTGTTTGTAGCGCTCATTTTCCATTTCTACATCTACATTGGTACTCCGCTATCCAGCGTACGGCGCGTGGCGGAGTGTACCCCGTAACACTACTACTCATTTTCCTTCTCGTTCCAATCGCAAACAGAACGAGCGAAAGACGACTACCTGTACGCCTGGGTAAGAGCCCGAATTTCTGGTAACTTATCTTTGTGGTCTTACGCGCAATGTATGTTGGAGGCAGCACAATACTTCTGCAGTCAGCTTCAAATGCTAGTTCTCTAAATTTTGTCAATAGTGTTCCTCGAAAAGAATATCGTCTTCCTTCCACGGATTCCATTTGAGTTCCTGATGCATCTACGTAACACCTGCGTGATATTCGAATCTACCAGTGACAAATCTACCAGCCTGTCTCCTAATGCCTTCGATGTCTTCCTTTAATCCGACCCGGTACTAATCCCAAACACTCTAGCAGTACTCAAGAATAGTTCGCACTAGCGTCCTATATGCGGTCTGCTTTACAGATGAAGCACACATTCCTAGAATTCTCCCAATAAATCGACGTCTGCCATTCGCATACCCTACCACAATCCTCACATGCTTGTTCTACTTCACATCGCTTTGTAACGTTACATCACGATTTTAAACGACATGACTGTGTCAAGCAGGGGACTTCAATGCTTTATCCAGACACTACAGGTTTGTTTTTCCTACTCATCCGCATTAACTTACATTTTTCTACATTTAAAACAAGCTACCATTCATCACACCAACTAGAAACTTTCTCTGAGTCATCTTGTACCCTCTCAGACACAACTTACATACCGTCCACCGCTACAGCCAAGGCAAACAACCACAGACTGCTGCCCACCCTTTCCGCCAAATGATTTATGTATATAGAGAATAATAGTGGCCCTATTACACTTCCTTGGGGTACTCCTGGCGATACCTTGTTTCTGATTAACACTCGCCGTCGACGACAACATACTGCGTTTTAAGACAAGAAGTCTTCGAGCCACTCACATATCTGTGAACCTACTCCATAAGCTCGTACCTTCTTTAACACCCTGCAGTGGGGATCCGTGTCAAACGCTTTCCGGAAATCTAGAAATATGGGATCTGCCTGTTGCGCTTCATCCGGAGTTCGCAGTATATCATGTGAAAAAGGGAAAGCTGAATTTGGCACGAGCGATGCTTTCTAAAACCATGCTGATTCGTGGACATAAGCTTCTCAGCCTAAAGAAAATTTATTATAGTCGAACTGAAAGCCGTGCGGGATTAGCCGAGCGGTCTTAGGCGCTGAGTCGTGGACTGTGCGACTGTTCCCGGCGGAGGTTTGAGTCCTCCCTCGGGCATGGGTGTGCGTGTTTGTACTTAGGATAAGTAGTGCGTAAGCTTAGGGACTGATGACCTTAGCAGTTAAGTCCCATAAGATTTCACACACATTTGAACATTTTTTCGAACTGAAAATAGCCGGCCGCGGTGGCCGAGCGGTTCTAGGCGCTTCAGTCCGGAACTGCGCGACTGCTACGGGCGCAGGTTCGAATCCTGCCCCGGGCATGGATGTGTGTGATGTCCTTAGGTTAGTTATGTTCAATTAGCTGTAAGTTCTAGGGGACAGATGACCTCAGATGTTAAGTCAAATAGTGCTCAGAGCAATTTGAACCATTTTGAACTAAAAATATGTTTAACGATTCTGCAGTAAACCGATGTTACGGATGTTGGTCTGTAATTTTCCAGGTCCAGTCTTTTGTCCTCCTTATACACAGGAGTGATCGGCGCTTTTCTCCAGTCGCTTGGAACTTCGTTCTGGGCGACAGATTCGCGATAAATGCAAAACACGTACGAGGCCATTGCCGTAGAGTACTCTTTGAAAAACCGAATTGGAATTTTCAACTCCTTCAGTTGTTTCTCTACACCAGTGGTTGGATATGGAAATTTTGCTGAAGGTAGTTGGATTGCTCCAAGGCTTTGATTATTGACATTGTCACGTGTGGGAGACACTAACAATAAGTAACAAGATGATAGTACGTGTTAAGGTATCGAGGAATAACTTCCATGGTACCAGGGAGAACTCTAGAGGGGAAAAAGTGTGACGGAAGGCAGATATTGGATCTGAGGTGAAGAGGTTGACAGAAGAGGAGAGTTTGTGGCTGGCCGCACCGAAAGAAAGAGAGAGAGAGAGAGAGAGAGAGAGAGAGAGAGAGAGAGAGAGAGAGAGAAGGAAGAGGGAGGGGGGGGATAGAAGAAGCAGCAGAAGAATAAACAGCCGCTGCGCCTTCTCGCTCGGTTTAATTGCTACAGACGGCTGTATGGGTAGTCACTTGACAAGGAATGATAGTAATAACATTCTGAAGATGCGTGACAACCAAACTAGTATACAAAAGAGAAAGATTCTGAGCTTCTAAAAGTATCTCCACACAAAGGAAATGAGCGTGCTGCTGAGAACTGTTGAACTGACAATGTGTAAATGCGGTCTCTTCCTGCTTTGCTTTGGCGGTTATAATATTAGCGTTCCGTGCTTCGCCAGTCACGGAAAAACAGCTGCAGCAGCAGCGCGCAGGTGGAGCTATAGATCACACACAATGAAACGTTGCTGCCGCCCGCAACAGCAGGTGGTGGGCGGCTTAGAGACAGGTGGGAGGGACGTGCTGCGGCACGCGGGTGGGCCTCGCAGCTGACGGTCCCGGGTTCTGACCCTGTCGTAATGAAGCGGAACGCGCGCGCCAGGCGCCGGCTCGGCGGCTGGTTCACCTATGTGCGGCTCCGCAACAGGTCGTTACCCTGGCTACGGTGGTGGATTCTCTCCCCGCACTGGGTCCGCACTGACCTGTGACCAGCGCCTCGGCACGGGCGATCGTATCTCTGTGGGGGCGACAAGGGGGTAATCTTCATTACTGTCTACTCTCTTCCCCCCCCCCCCCCCCCCCGCCACACACACACTGGGTGTAACGGGTACAAGTGCAGATACTTATATATGTACACCCATCAGTGTGTTGGTGGTTTTTCTCCACGTCAGTCTTCCCACAAACTTTACGATTTGACGTTTTCTGCACTGTCGCACTGCACCGCTAACACAAGTAACTCCCCACCACACCGCCTTCAGCTTTAGTGGTAAGAAGGTCCAATGGACAGCCCGGCAAAAACTGAATACATATCTAGCATGAAAACAGGAAGGAGGTGTACTGGACTGAAAAAAAGGAAAAAAAGGGGAAAAAAGGAAACTAGGAACAATGTACGGCCCAAGGAGAAGAAGTGCAATATAGAGCAGTCTGCAAAAGCAATGGCGTCGTGCTTTAGTGATTACTACCAAGCGGGCGAGCCGTGTTCAAACCTTTCTCGTGGCAATCTTTCTTTTTTTTTTAACGTCCTGATAGATTAAAACTGTGTGCCAGACCGAGACTCGAACTCGGGACCTTTGCCTTTCGCGGGCAAGTGCTCTACCATCTGAGCTACCCAAGCACGACTCACGCCCCGTTGTCACAGCTTTACTTTCGCCAGTACCTCGTCTCCTACCTTCCAAACTTTACTGAAGCTCTCCTGCGAACCTTGTAGGACTAGCACTCTTGAAAGAAAGGATACTGTGGAGACATGGCTTAGCCACAGCCTGTTCGCAGGAGAGCTTCTATAGAGTTTGGATCGCAGGAGACGAGATACTGGCGGAAGTAAAGATGTGAGAACGGGGAATGAGTCGTGCTTGGGTAGCTCAGATGGTAGAGCACTTGCCCGCGAAATTCAAAGGTCCCGAGTTCGAGTCTCGGTTAGGCACACAGTTTTAACCTGCCAGGAAGTTTCATATCAACGCACACTCCGCAGCAGAGTGAAAATTTCATTCTGGCTCTCTTTTTTTCGCTTTATTCAAATTTGGGTCTGTGTCGTGGTGTAACGTCCGTTTGCAACAGCGAGGTGTATGGAAGGGACCTATAATGACAGTTGATCCTGTACAATTAGCAGCCGAAAGGAAGTGGTATTCGAATGGAAACCACAAACGTTTGATGACATGGCGGTAAGTTAACTGAATCTTCCACCGGAAATCACGTCTGGTGTGTCATACACGGCATAAGTGTCAGTGCGTGTGTCATGTGATAGGAATCTCTTGTCGACGCACCTAATTTGTACGACTGGTGAGTAAGTGAGACATGCCTCCTCGTCCGATAGAAGAGTCCGTATGATTCTGAGCACTATGGGACTTAACTTCTGAAGTCATTAGTCCCTTATAACTTAGAACTACTTAAACCTAACTAACCTAAGGACATCACACATCCATGCCCAAGGCAGGATTCGAACCAGCGACTGTAGCGGTCGCACGGTTCCGGACTGAAGCGCCTAGAACCGCTAGGCCACCCCGGCCGTCCAAGATTCCGTATGAATGTGAATGTGATCACTCCCAAGGAAACGATGAAAACAAAATAGTTTGTCACGTAAGTTGCAACAAATGAATG
The DNA here is from genome assembly GCF_023864345.2 of Schistocerca serialis cubense. Classification (NCBI taxonomy): domain Eukaryota; kingdom Metazoa; phylum Arthropoda; class Insecta; order Orthoptera; family Acrididae; genus Schistocerca; species Schistocerca serialis. Next base: position 964,789,935 of record NC_064639.1, read on the forward strand.
CAACAGCTTTACAGCCACACAATTTCTCTGTGCTCTGTCAAAAAATAGGTTTTTAATGTTTTTGAAGTTGCGTTCCGTTTTGGAAGTTTTGACTCTGGAATTCCTATGTTGTAACGTAGTTCACATACGTTTATCTGTTGTTTTCATTTCTATGAGACGTCTGTGAAGAGTCCCTCCTGCTCTCACTAGTCATCAAGTTTACTATAGACGGAACGTATTCTTACCACATGACTCGCATTTTATAACCAATGAATAGTAAGACCCTACCAAGACTACGGAAAGAGAACAAACAATTCAATAGCGCGACGGACAGTTCATAATGTTGTGAAAAAAATAATAAAATAAAAGTAAATGGCACGAAGGGAACTTTTAACACAATTCGTCCGTGTCACAGTGCAACACCACGACCACTTAACCGCGACGCCGCGGCAGTCTATCTTTGGTCAGTATTAAACTTATTACGCTTCGACCGTTCTACTTTTGTTTCACAGCTCAGTACAACTTCTTTCTGTATTCATCCTCCTTCTGTGTTCAATTTCTGACAGGCTATCCACTAAATTGAACGGGGGTGCGATGGGGATTTTCCCTATTAAGTGGACTACGCCTGTCAGGATAGATCAACCGTCCTGCGATCACGAGTCCACAGTTCCACACCTGACATGCTGCCAGGCGAAAATAAGCGTTAATGGCTTGCTCGTGCCCACTTATTTGGAGGTACTAACCAACCTAAAAACATACGACTCGTAATGGCTAAAATTATTAGTCTGCAAATGTCGCAAATAGTGATGTAATATATTTCAGTATACTGTCCCCAGTCACAAATAGAAATACCTGTACTTATGTTACACCCTGTATATTCCTACAGGAGGTAGTACTGGTCGAAACTAGGAGAAAAGCTACTCTAATGCGATGTCCTGAAACCAATACCTTTTGAGTTAGGGGCCAATCCGTCCACTCATCCTCATCCTCTGTTACGTAGAAGTAACTAACGGCAGCGGTGCATGTGGTTAACACGCATTTTGACACATCCTTCGGCCCTTCTTCGCAGTGAATAACGCACTTTTTAAAGTAAATGTTGAATAAATCAGAGTCAGCTATAGTCTCCCTCACCGTTTCCCTTTTGTTGTTGTTGTTGTGGTCTTCAGTCCTGAGACTGGTTTGATGCAGCTCTCCATGCTACTCTATCCTGTGCAAGCGTCTTCATCTCCCAGCACCTATTGCAACCTACATCCTTCTGAATCTGCTTAGTGTATTGATCTCTTGGTCTCCCTCTACGATTTTTACCCTCCACGCTGCCCTCCAATGCTAAATTTGTGATCCCTTGATGCCTCAAAACATGTCCTACCAACCGATCCCTTCTTCTAGTCAAGTTGTGCCACAAACTTCTCTTCTCCCCAATCCTATTCAATACCTCCTCATTAGTTACGTGATCTACCCACCTTATCTTCAGCATTCTTCTGTAGCACCAAATTTCGAAAGCTTCTATTCTCTTCTTGTCCAAACTGGTTATCGTCCATGTTTCACTTCCATACATGGCTACACTCCATACAAATACTTTCAGAAACGACTTCCTGACACTTAAATCTATACTCGATGTTAACAAATTTCTCTTCTTCAGAAACGATTTCCTTGCCATTGCCAGTCTACATTTTATATCCTCTCTACTTCGACCATCATCAGTTATTTTACTCCCTAAATAGCAAAACTCCTTTACTACTTTAAGTGTCTCATTTCCTAATCTAATCCCCTCAGCATCACCCGATTTAATTTGACTACATTCCATTATCCTCGTTTTGCTTTTGTTGATGTTCATCTTATATCCTCCTTTCAAGACACTGTCCATTCCGTTCAACTGCTCTTCCAAGTCCTTTGCTGTATCTGACAGAATTACAATGTCATCGGCGAACCTCAAAGTTTTTACTTCTTCTCCATGAATTTTAATACCTACTCCGAAATTTTCTTTTGTTTCCTTTACTGCTTGCTCAATATACAGATTGAATAACATCGGGGAGAGGCTACAACCCTGCCTCACTCCTTTCCCAACCACTGCTTCTCGTTCATGCCCCTCGACTCTTATAAGTGCCATCTGGCTTCTGTACAAATTGTAAATAGCCTTTCGCTCCCTGTATTTTACCCCTGCCACCTTCAGAATTTGAAAGAGAGTATTCCAGTTAACGTTGTCAAAAGCTTTCTCTACGTCTACAATTGCTAGAAACGTAGGTTTGCCTTTTCTTAATCTTTCTTCTAAGATAAGTCGTAAGGTTAGTATTGCCTCACGTGTTCCAACATTTCTACGGAATCCAAACTGATCTTCCCCGAGGTCCTCTCTTACCAGTTTTTCCATTCGTCTGTAAAGAATTCGCGTTAGTATTTTGCAGCTGTGACTTATTAAACTGATAGTTGGGTAATTTTCACATCTGTCAACACCTGCTTTCTTTGGGATTGGAATTATTATATTCTTCTTGACGTCTGTGGGTATTTCGCCTGTCTCATACATCTTGCTCACCAGATGGTAGAGTTTTGTCATGACTGGCTCTCCCAAGGCCATCAGTAGTTCTAATGGAATGTTGTCTACTCCCGAGGCCTTGTTTCGACTCAGGTCTTTCAGTGCTCTGTCAAACTCTTCACGCAGTATCTTATCTCCCATTTTATCTTCATCTACATCCTCTTCCATTTCCATAATATTGACCTCAAGTACATCGCCCTTGTATAAACCCTCTATATACTCCTTCCACCCTTCTGCCTTCCCTTCTTTGCTCAAAACTGGGTTTCCATCTGAGCTCTTAATATTTATACAAGAGGCTCTCTTTTCTCCAAAGGTCTCTTTAATTTTCCTGTAGGCAGTATCTATCTTACTCCTAGTGAGACAAGCCTCTACATCCTTACATTTGTCCTCTAGGCATTCCTGCTTAGCCATTTTGCACTTCCTGTCGATCTCATTTTTGAGACTTTGTATTCCTTTTTGCCTGCTTCATTTACCGCATTTTTATATTTTCTCCTTTCATCAATCAAATTCAATATTTCTTCTGTTACCCAAGGATTTCTATTAGCCCTCGTCTTTTTACCTACTTGATCCTCTGCTGCCTTCACTACTTCATCCCTCAGAGCTACCCATTCTTCTTCTACTGTATTTCTTTCCCCCATTCCTGTCAAATGTTCCCTTATGCTCTCCCTGAAACTCTGTACAACCTCTGGTTCTTTCAGTTTATCCAGGTCCCATCTCCTTAAATTCCCGCCTTTTTTCAGTTTCTTCAGTTTCAATCTGCAGTTCATAACCAATACATTGTGGTCAGAATCCACATCTGCCCCTGGAAATGTCTTACAATTTAAAACCTGGTTCCTAAATCTCTGTCTTACCATTATGTAATCTATCTGATACCTTTTAGTATCTCCAGGATTCTTCCAGGTATACAACCTTCTTTCATGATTCTTGAACCAAGTGTTAGCTATGATTAAGTTATGCTCCGTGCAAAATTCTACAAGGCGGCTTCCTCTTTCATTTCTTCGCCCCAATCCATATCCACCTACTATGTTTCCTTCTCTCCCTTTTCCTACTGACGAATTCCAGTCACCCATGACTATTAAATTTTCGTTTCCCTATTAGGAGCAAAGTAATTCACACCTGCCTATCTTCTGTTCGCTGACGGTGGAGACATCAGACGCATTCCCTCAACGCAAGTGTTGCAATCGCCAGAATTAATAACACGAGGAATGAATGGGACAGGGAGAAAACTACAGACCCGTAACAGACAGCAGTTTTAAATTGATCAAAGTATATTCTTCGCCTAAACAGAAGAAATACGAGTTAGTCGTGTTATAGAATTGGAACGAAACCAGCCCACAATTCTGTATTACCTGAGATGCAGCAATCTTGCTGTTGGGGAATAAAAATACACAGGTACACTGTAACACAGAAATGGTAACTCGGCCAATCCGAAGAGACTTGTTTTTGGAAAACTGAAACGAACACTCGGCGGTAAATAACGAGAACGAAATGTGGTTAGCCACGAAAATTTATGGAAACGAACACAAAGGCAGAGGCAGCGCGACAATGCTTACCAAGGCAGCATTGATGAGATGTTGTACCAGCTGCAAGCGACGTAATCGCGTAAGGAAAACGATCGAAATAGCCACGAACTGCACAGCTGCTGAGGCTTCTCCACGTAAGTTACACCTCTCAGAAACGTTTCAGGGTTACAACCTAACTTCATTCGGTCTGCTTCACATGCGTCGGTCTGCACCACTGATCATCATACGTTACTTGTCACAAGTAAGACGGTCCATATCTCAACAGCTATTCTATTCAGGCAGCATAATAAGAGGAACTTCTTTCTGGTTTTGACCAAAACTACCTCTTGTAGGAGTATGCGACACTAGTCTCTAAATGACCATGCGTAACTCGTTTGGAAGGTATGAAACGAGGTACTGGCAGAAGTAAGGCTGTGAGGACGGGCCGTGAGTCGTACTTGGGCAGCTCAGTTTGTAAAGCACTTGCCCGCGAAAGGCGAAAGTCCCGAGTTCGAGTCTCGGTCCGGCACGCAGTTTTAATCTGCCAGGAAGTTTCATGTATAACTTGTCACACACCCTTTTAGCGAACCACAGATGCCTGCGATAGTTAACAATAATGACCATAAAATATATTACATGCTTTAGTACAATAAAAACTTCCTTACATTAGTGTTTAGTACATCACTTCAGCATAATGTCAAAGAAAATGTAATTCAATGAGCTACAGCATCGGCAAGGCCTTTTTCAGGAAATCTGGAAACTATTCCTGTTATTTAGTTGACTGTGACAGCTGAAAGTGAAAATGAAAGTGAACCACTGCAACATCATTCACGAGAAAGATTAAATAAATGGATGTGAGGCGAGGTCATAACGAAACTGTTTCTTTCCAATTTTTTATTTGCTGTTATTTAGACGTGAGCTGCCACTTACTGGCTAAGACAAATGGTATTTTCGAAGTATTTAATTGCACATGTACGCCCTGCTTGCAATGGAGCTAATCTGGTTTCTTGATGTTTTACCAAAATTGCAGCTTTATATAAGCTGCAGAAGTACTTTAAGCTTTTTCAGCCCTAATCAGATATTAGCTATAAAAGGTATCATATGTGTAAAAATGAGAACGTATTCGCATTGTGCCTTCCTATGAATTCGGTTTACAGATTTAACTGCTGTTGATGGTTTGACAGATAGTGCACTGGGTTAAATTAACAAGATTCAAAACAGTGTTTTGACAATAAAAATCCAGACGCAGGAGGCTGTGTGTAGTTGCGCGCGCGAACGCACACGTACACACATTCGATATACAATCTGAACGATTTCCTTAACGAAACGATGCAGAACGAGTCAGTTTACAGGATATGTATTCAGTATTAGTGTGAACATTAAAGAAAACATATTTAGTCCTGCCCATATAACTGCACTTAAAAAAGCCTACCACTCTTTACACAAAAATTCGTCCATGAAATAGAGTTGCCCAACAGAAAGGGTGTTAGATTAGATTTTTCACTTGCTTTGCTAGCTGTCCGAGATTTTATGGTATTCGTCAAATGATGAAAACTTGTTTCCTTGCTGAATATTTAGCTCCTTACTAAGTCAATGACAGCTTCAATAATGGGTAAAATACGTCATCTTTCCTCTAGTGTTGCAGATAAGCACACCACTATTCTTCTCAAACTGCGATGGATTATTTATGATGAATTTCATTAGCGAATATATGGATTTTGACGGTGCAGTTAAAAATTCGCAACTCTTTGATGAAATACTCATAAGATGAGTGTGAGTGTACACCACATATTATTCTTATTGCAGTTAATACTTTCTTTCTAAATGGTGAGTTATCCTAGAAAATCCTTCTTCTTCTGCACTCTCACATCTCTTCTTCCTGAGGGTTCGTACTTTTTTGCAACGACTGGAATTCTGTCTTCATCCAGTCACCTAAGGTTTTGTTTCCCACCTTCCACGTGCCCTTCAATCTTCTCACTGAAATCATAAATTCCGAAACCTGTCCGGGTATCATCACTTTTTATGTGATCTCCCCTGACCAACGTTTAACACTTCTTAAAAATCTCATTAGTATGTAAGACATTATTCAACTGAAACACGCAGACTATGCACTTTCCAAAATTTCGAGCATTTTACGCTGTTTACCGACTCCTGTCCATTGCTGATATCACTATTTTCTGTACAGAACTGTATATAATCTGTTTTCTCAAAACGTGAGGCGAGTCCATTTTCCGATAATCACTTGATACCCCTTTGGAGATCATCATTCTCTCCTGCTGACACTCCAGTGAGATTTGTTATGACACTAGTATAGTCCGCAAAAAAGTATCAGTATGGTAAATGGTACATCAGTCATACACTTACGGAGTACGACTGACCTAAAATTGAACCTTATGTGACTCCCTTCGTGATTTCTCTACAACGCAAATTTTCACTTTCCAACATAGTTTGAACTACTCAGCAAACCTTTTTTGTAATCTGTTTCTTAAAAACGATTTAAACCAGTGACGGCGAGCCATCAATTCCATAAAAGTTTTTCGACTCTCTCGCGACCGAGACCCTGGTCTCGCATTCTACTTGCGCGGACGGCTGGCTGCCCCGGCGATTTCGCAAGCTGCAGGTGTCCGCGGACGCATAAAGCAGAGGGCTTTATGGTGTTTGCCGAGCGGAGCGGCAGCGCCGCCCACGCAGGGGCCTGCTCACCGCCGCCCCCGCTGTTGCTTGCCTGGCCTATATACGTGCGCACCTGGCTGACTGTTCCTGTCTCTGAACCCTGCTCCAAACTGTCCAGTCCCGTACAGCTTTCGTTTCTCGCGGATGTCAGAGTGTGTTGCCTGGTTTAAATCTTATTTAAAAAAACAGATTACAAAAAGATGTGCTTAATAATGCAAACTATGTGGGAAGAAGAAAATTTTAGTGACTAGGAAGAAATTACGAAGGAAGTTCCATAAGGCTTAATTTTAGGTCCAGTCTTATTCCATATACATTGCGTTGCACTAGCCGAGTGCGAGAAATCTGTGTCAAAATGATTTAGCTGTGAGAGTAGCCACAGGGCAAAACGGCTAACATAGAGCATTAGCTTAGCGCCGATGCTTCGCTAGCGGTTCAATAGTACTTACAACAAAAATAATTTTATAAGCATCAATTAGGTCTAATGAAAAATTATTGTATTAAAAGAGTCGTTTGTTCTTCTATGCATTTATAACAAAGCCTATCTGTTATGGTGACTGTTAAATAGATTTATTAGATTTAGTCCACAAACTGCAACACTTTCTAAATTTTTCACGATAGTTAAGGTAGTAGAAGCATGGCTTTTCCGAATGTACTTCTGAACAAAATGCGATTCTAGTAGCTGAAGTCGGAGGTTTTTGTTAATCCTGAGGTGATGTTTCGAACGAAATTTTCATCCCCCAACAATTGTTTCTTTATCTTAACCGGGAAGTCTAATACATGTTTTGATAGGTTTAGCTTTAAAAATGTTTTAATATAACGAACTATTTTCATAAATAATTTTTATCGCCTGTTTCACCCTCTTATGGGTGGAATTTCCAAAAATCCCTTGTTAAACTATGCCAAAAGATAAAAGTCAACGTCCTCTACAAATTTCAAGTTTCTATCCATAGCGGTTTGGCTGGGTGATGAGAGTCAGTCAGTCACGACATTTCCTTTTATACATACATTATATACAACAACCAACGAGAAAATTTAGAATGAAAGGACAAGAACGAAGTGCTCGGATTACAAGAGGTATGAGACACGGATGTAGTCTGTCGCCCCCGCTGTTCCATCTATACACTAAAGAAGCAATGACAGAAATGAAAGAGAGATTAAAATTCTAGTGGAAATGATACCGATGAGGAGATCCGCAGTGACACTTCTATCGTCATTGAAACTGAAGAATAATTACAGGACCTGCTGAATGGTATGAACATTCTCAGAGCACATACTAATGATTTAAAGAAAAACTAACTAAGACAACAGCAATGAGGAGTAACAGAAATGAAATTCACTATAAACCGAACATCAAAAATAGGGACAAAAACGCATACGAAGAAATTCCTCTACCTTGGAAGAAAAATAAAACATGTCAGACGAACCAAGGAGGATATAAAGAGCAGGCTAATAAAGGAAAAGCGTGCACTCGTGCAAACATTGGCCTTATGTTTGTTTTTTTTTTTTTTTTGTTTTTTTTTTTTTTTGAAGAAGTGTCAAATTAAGTTCGTTTGGAGCAACGTATTGTATGGAAGTGAATGATGCATTGTGGAAAACCGCAAACGAAAAGAATCGAGGCGTTTGAGACCTGGTCCTACAGAAATTGAAAATTAGGTGGAGTAATAAGAAATGAGCTGGTGTTCCGCTGGATCGGCGAGGAAAAATATGGCGCAAACTGACACGAAAAATGGATAGGATTCCAGTGAGGTGCCGAAAGTCATGGGATATGACCCGACTCGTGTCGACTTCCTTTTGCCCGGCGCTTTGCAGCGGCTCGACGTGGCATGGACTCAACAAACCATTGGTAGTCCTCTGCAGAAATACTCAGCCAAGCTGCCTCAAGAGCCATTCAACTATTGAAGTGTTGTTCGAGCAGAATTTTGTACACGAACTGACCTGTCGATTATGTCCCATAAAAGCTCGACGGGATCCATGTCGAGCATTCTGGGTGGCCAAATCTTTCGCTCGAACTGTCCAGAATGTTATTTACAAACGAATCGCAAACAACTGTGGCCCGGTCACATGACGCAATGTCGTCCATCAAAATTCCATTGTTGTTTGGGAACATTACGTCCATGAATGGGAGCAAGTGCTCTCCAAGTAGCCGAACATAACCATTTCCAGTCAATGTTAGGTGCAGTTGGACCAGAGGACTCTGTTCATTCCTAGTAAACAGAGCCACCACAACCTTGCACAGTGCCTTCTTGGCAACTTGGTTCCATGGCTCCATGGCATCTGGGCCACACTCGAACCCTACCATGTGTTATTGAAACTGAAATTGGGACTCATTTGACGTGGACACTGTTTTCCAGTGGTATAGGGTCCAATCGATACGGTCACGAACCCAGGAACGGCGCTGCAGGCGATGTCGTGCTGTTACCAAAAGCACTCACGTCGGTCATCGACTACCATAAACCATTAACGTCAAGTTACAATGTACTGTTCTAACAGATACGTTCGTCGTACGACCCACACAGATTTCTACGGTTATTTCACGCGGTGGTGCTTGTCTGCTAGCACTGACAACACTACACAAACGCCGCTGATCTCTGTCGTTAAATGAAGGTCGTTCGCCACTGCATTCTACATAGTGAGAGGTGATGCCAGGAATTTGATTTTCTCGGCACACTCTTGATACTGTGGACCTCGCAGTACTGAATTCCCTAACAGTTTCCGAAACGGAATGTCCGATGCCTCTAGCTTCAGCTATTATTCCGTGCTCAAAGTCTGTTAAGTCCCTTCGTGCGGCCATAATCACATGGGAAACATTATCACATGAATCACCTAAGTACAAATGGCAGCTCTGCCAATTTACTGGCCTCTTATACGTCTTGTACGCGGTACTACCGCCATGTGCTGCGATTACATAGAAAGAAAGGTCCCTTATCATTTACCTACAATATAGCAGGTCAGCAACTGGAAGCAGTTAATTCCATAAATTATCTGGGAGTAGGCATTAGGAGTGATTTAAAATGGAACGGCCATATAAAATTAATCGTCGGTAAAGCAGATGCCAGACAGATTCACTGGAAGAATCCTAAGAAAATGCAGTCCGAAAACAAAGGAAGTAGGTTACGATACACTTGTTCGCCCACTGCTTGAATACTGCTCACTGGTGTGATCCGTACCAGATAGGGTTGATAGAAGAGATAGAGAAGACCCAACGGAGAGCAGCGCGCTTCGTTACAGGATCATTTAGTAATCGCGAAAGCGTTACGGAGATGATAGATAAACTCCAGTGGAAGACTCTGCAGGAGAGATGCTCAGTAGCTCGGTACGGGCTTTTGTTGAAGTTTCGAGAACATACCTTCACCGAGGAGTCAAGCAGTATATTGCTCCCTCCTACGTATATCTCGCGAAGAGACCACGAGGATAAAATCAGAGAGATTAGAGCCCACACAGAGGCATACCGACAATCTTTCTTTCCACGTACAATACGAGAACCGATAGAGGTATTCAAGGTACCCTCCACCACACACCGTCAGGTGGCTTGCGGAGTATGGATGTAGATGTAGATTTATGTATGTTCACATCGCTATCCCATGACTTTTGTCACCTCAGTATGTGAGACATGTTTTCAGAGACCACAGCATAACTTCCACATGCGTGAGAGAACTGTAGACGGCCAAAACTATGAGGGTATGGAGAGATTGCAATACATCCAATAAACAATTGAGGATATAGGTTGCATGTGCTGTACATAAATTGTTTACACAGCAGTGTGCTGTTTTGTTTTCTTATTTGTGGACTGTGAAATCAGGAACGTTGTGTTTCTTGCGTACCGTCTTATGATCGTAATACTTCTACTGAATCTGCAATTACGAGAAACAAGGCTTGAAGTCAAAGAGGGTGAGGAGGAAGGGGAACTGGTAGGAGGGGTGGGAGAAAGTGGAAGTATGGAGAGGAAAGGAGGCGTTGGACAGCGACGAGAGGGGGGGGGGGGGGGGGGGAGATGGACAGAGACAGAAACTGAGAAGGAGATTAGGATGTATATTTAATTTCCTTACATATTAGAAACAGGTGCGTTCTCTTTTCTTTCTTTTCCACTTAACCAGATTGAGTCGTCGTAACGTGTGACCGGATACAGCTAGTCAAAAATCAGACGTTTCTGTACACGGTACAGTGTGCGAAATGTTTTCGGAACACACGACCCAATAACCCGGGAAGACTACAGTGCAATGGATAGTGGAGACGACGTTTATTCGGTGTTTACAGACTTCTACATGGCTTTTGACCGAGTAGCACGTCGATGAATTTTACGTAAAATGCGTTCCTACGCGAAATCTAAATCAGGTTTGAGACTGGATAAAAAGTTTTTCGGGAGGCACAAGGTGACACATCCAGGATGGAGAATCATCCACTGAAGTTTACACCTACATCTGCATTATTACTTTGCAACTCACACCTATGTGTTTGGCAACGGTTTCACACAACCACTTTCAGACTGTTTCTCGGCCGCTCGTCTCTCAAACAGCACACGGGGAAAAATGAACACCCAAATCTTTCCGAGCGAGCTTTGATTTCCCTTATTTTATTGCCATGGTCATTTCTCCCTACGTAGGCAGGAGTCAAGAAATATTTTGACGTAAGCGAATCGCATTAGTTGCATTCTCGGGGTTTTCTCAAATGAAGCAAACGCGTGAGAGAAAATTCTATCCAGTAAAACTTCAGTAATAATCAGCTGAACATCCACAAATCATCATCCTTGTGCGAAGACTTGCGTCTCTCTCTCTTTAAAGACAGAGAAATGAAATGCTTAGTATTCTGTAACTAACAGATTAATGAGTCACACATATCTGGGAATAGAAATGTGTTGCGACATGACGTGAAACGACTACATCCGCTAGATAGCTCGTAAAGCAAATAGCCAGCTACGATTCATTGATTGGAGACTAAGAAATTCCAGCTTTCCTAGAAAAGAGATCGCGTAAGGCAAAGTGCTTGTACGCCCTATAGCTGCATACTAAACAAATGTACACGATTACCATCAGGTCTGATTAACAGGAGACTTAAAGAGAGCGCAAAGGAAGGAGATGCAAATAGTTAAATGCTTGTCAAAGAGGCGAGAGAATTAATGGAAGAGTTGAAAAAGAGAGGTAGAGGTATATATATATATATATATATATATATATATATATACATATATAATTGGAAGTCGTTAAGTTTCGAGAAGTTTTAAAAATGAAGCAAACCTAAATGAAAACTGATCACCAAAGCATTGTCTTATACAGGTCCTCACAGTAAGGTAGCGTAAGGCCGTGGCATTGAACGGAGATTATGCTGAAAACTAGGGATTTGTAGGCAAAGGAGGGGGGAATAATACGGTGTATTGCGATCATGAATGCAACCAACCTGCTTTCAGACAAAATAATGTGTTGTATTACTTGTTGAACGACGCTCTTACTTCCTACTGGTATGGGAATTTGCATACATTTCCCCGGGCTGGAGGAAACTAATATATATTTGTTTGCTAACAAATATTTTGTGGCAGCACTTTACCTTTCCTCTGTCGCCTTGTAGCATCCATCTAAGTACTGACCGCAATTTAGTCTTACCTGAAACAGAAGAAACAGGCATCGTTAGCTGAACTCCGAAGCCATATATCCTATTCTAGTTTTGAAACAGACTGCAACAGGGGATGGGGAGGGGGGTGGGGGGTGGGGGGAGGAGGAGGAGGAGGAGGAGGAGGAGGAGGAGCAGGAGGAAGCGAGACGGTGTGGCAGAGATTTTCCTCTCTCGAGCAGTGTGTCAGTGCTGTCTATGCAGCTGCCGAAGCTTTGTGGTGATAGTCGGACGTGCAGAGTGCGAGCGCGTCGATTAGTCCCTAGATAACAAACAAGGGCCTCTCTGAAGAGGAGGGCAAGGACTGCAGCGACAGGGACAAAAAACAGGCCGAGAACACACACACACACACACACACACACACACACAGGCGCTCGCGTGACGTAGGCCAGCTCCGACGGTCGCCTCCGCCTCCTCCATTCATCGCCCAGACCGGACCACACCAACCACACCAGCCCGACAGCGGCGAGGCACTGTTTTCTTTTTACTTCCATTTATTTATTCATTTTGGCTTTAGGCAGCACTACCAAACAGCCAGCAGCAACTAAAAGTGCGTACAGTTAACATAAAATTTGGAATTAATGTCAGAAGAGAAAACTTACCTTGGTGGATAGAAGAATGCAGGGTGAGTCAGGAGGAAAGGTACATGCTTTGAGGGGTGATGGTTACAGTGAATTTGAACAAAAAAAACTTCATCACATAATATGTCCTATTCTGAATGGTTTCCAGGATAGAACATATTAAATATCACTTTTGTGTGTTTTTCTTGAATAACTCGAAAACCGTACTTTCTAGCGAAAACGTGTATCAGTACAAAACTAAATTGCATTAAATTTCTTACAAAAAAGGCCCTGTTAATTTTTTCTCTGGGACTAATAGTTTGTGCAAAGAGAGGGTGAGAATACTGAAAATTACGCGCGACGCGCATGCGGTGTAGCTTAGGTAGTCCTTTGTAAATCTATTTGACGTAGTTTCTCGACATGGCAGACACTAAATGTCTTGTATCAAATGGTTCAAAAAATGGCTCTGGGAACTATGGAACTTAACATCTAAGGTCATCAGTCCCCTAGACTTAGAACTACTTCAACCTAACTAACCTAAAGACATCAGACACATCCATATCCGAGGCAGGATTCGAACCTACAACAGTAGCAGCAGCGCGGTTCCAGACTGAAGCGCCTAGAACCGCTCGGCCACAGCGGCCGGCTGTTCGTTAAGATGAAAGGTGTTACAGCCTTTACTGGGCCTACATCTGTCGCCTCAAATCTACCAGATCTCGAATCTCTGTTCTGTAAACAATGTCCTTAATAAATCCTCATGCACTGTAGTCCACTTGAGTAAGACCGGGAGACGCAGGGGACCAGATAAAGGGAGACACTATTCGATCCACCGCTCAGGAAACGTTTCATGGAAAAATGTGGTAACATCAACATGATAATTTGGGGGCAGGGTGGGCGCCATCTTGCTGGACAATGAGGTTGGAAGGCATCTGTGGAACTGCATAGTTCGCCAACATGTCGAGATAGGTGTGCATTGTCCCTGGGGCGCATGCGCCACACGACTCAGCGCTGTTCGTGAAACGGTGAGGACCTGCATATATCTCTGGCCCGGACACCCTGTGTATTTTTGAAATGTACAAGCTTCAGAGCACCACATAAAAATGGTACTCACAGCCGCGCGGGATTAGCCGAGCGGTTCGGTAGCTCAGCGTTTTCGGTCAGAGGGCTGCGAGCTCTCTGTAACAAAAAAAAAGTGAGTCAAGGAATCAACGATCAACTTGAACGAATGTCTTGTGACGTCCGTCCAGACCAAACGTAACGAACTATATCGAAAAAAAAAAAAAAAAAAGCTGTCTAAGGCGGCTGGTCCCGGCGGAGGTTCGAGTCCTCCCTCCAGCATGTGTGTGTGTGTGTGTGTGTGTGTGTGTGTGTGTGTGTGTGTGTGTGTGTGTGTGTGTGTGTGTTTGCCCTTAGAATAATTTAGGTGAAGTAGTGTGTAAGCTTAGTGACTGATGACCTTCGCAGTTAAGTCCCATAAGATTTCACACACGTTTGAACTTTTTTCTTTTTTTTGTACTCACATTGAGCATAATCTGTAATGTCAACAAAGAGATGGCTATCGTACGATTGAACGGCAGGCACTAGTTTGTAGATGTATAACTACACATTTTCTTTTTAGTCCACCAAAAATTTCTCGTGGAAGAAAGTGCACGCTTTTTTTTTTTTTTTTTTTACGCCCTCCCTATCTTCTATATGTCTTACAACCGAGTAGCTACATACTTCACGACTTCTAATTGACTACGGACTTATTTACACTTATGATGCTTGGAATGCTTTATGTGTTCTTCACGAATATTGTGTTCTCCGTCTTCGTACTTGAGTTATAGGCTGTGCTTTATAGTTTGTAATTTCGTTAACGTCGATACGTCTCTGATAAATAACAGTAGTGCGAAAATAATCTCTGGATGTGTAAACTAATGGTATAGCAGTAGCATGGCGGAGCTGTGGATGACAATATTACATTTAATTACACATCCCACAGAGATATGCAATATAGGCAATCAGGTTTTCTCCGCGACAACATGGAATCTGCAAAAGTGGAAAGTGACACTTCCTAAATACAATGGAATGTTGGCGTAGCGCCCACAATGTCTGATGACTGTCAGTGCTGGTGAATGCTGGTGATTCGCCATTTTGTAGAACACATTAATTAAAAACACTTGTCGATGATTCCCTGCGCATACTAGACGGCGTCAGAGCAACATAAAGCACCGGTACGTACTTGCGTGAACATCTACTTGCGCCATGCTGTAGAAAATTCGAGAGAAAGCGGATCGGCACTGAGAGTGCCTCGTACGTCTGCGGCCGGAATGTAGGGGACTGCTCAGCGCTTCTCAAGAATTTGTCGTCAACGCCGGACAAAACGAAGAGCGCCTGCTAATCCGACGTATGACTGACCCCAATGCCTTTATCAGTTGACTTCGATTTATGGCACCGTCAATCCCGAGAACTGGCCAGCAGTCAAATTTAGTATGCAGATGAGACATTTAAATACTTAACGACGCCGTCTTCCAGTAAGGAGAAAAAGGGATGATCAGATACAATTGGAACACGGGTCAGATGCGTATCACACCACCAAACGAAGCCAAGGCGCCGCCTCGTGGGACCTCCCAGTACGTCGGCAAGAATCAAAGGCAGCGGGGGTGGTCTGCGACCCTTTCTCCACCTACGCTCCCCGCCTCTATCCTAAGGTGTCTCCCCCCCCCCCCCAAACACCCTCTTCAATCTGTGTACCCGCAATTATAACGTTATTGTGTTGTTCTCCCTTTTGAGGGCTATTTTAGATTATAAAGAGGGTTTCTGCAAGAATGTTGCCGACCAGTGTGGCCGAGCGGTTCTAGGCGCTTCAGTCTGGAACCGCATGACCACTACGGTCGCAGGTTCGAATCCTGCCTCGGGCATGAATGTGTGTGATGTCCTTAGGTTAGTTAGGTTTAAGTAGTTCTAAGTTCTAGGGGACTGATGACCTCAGATGGTAAGTCCCATAGTGATCAGAGCCATTTGAACCATTTTTTTTTGCAAGAATGTTGTTTTCTGTGAGATGATGGTTTTATGCACGTCTACAAGCTACTCTATTCTGTGCAAGCCTCTTCATTTACGAATAAGTCGCGAAACTCACATCCATTTGAACCTGCTACTCTTGTCTCCCTCTTCAGTTTTTACATCCCCCCATCCCCCCTCCCGCTCACACACTCTTTCCTCAAATACTAAATTGGCGATTGCTTGTTGCTTCATGTCTTTTGTCAGCTCAGTGCATAAAAAAGTAGTAAATAGCATTTTTTATGTTTGATAGAAAACAAAAGCCCACTGATGATGCTGAAACGTCAGCGAAACATGCCTGGGAAATGGAAGAAAAGATAAAATTTTCTTTTGCTCGTGGTGGATCCCCTTCGAAAACAAATCTATTTGTGCGCAAACACGGCAGAAGAGCTCCAACCGCAATACGATTGCAACTACTGCGATAACTTAACTCGGTTCTAAACTTCGAGCTTCGGTACTTCCCCTGTAAGGTATGTGGACGGCGCCTTTTCGCTAAAGTGCCATGTTGACATTCTTGTTGCTGTACGATCCTCCGCCAACACAGAGGGGAGTAGCGCCTCACATCATGCCTATTCATATTGGATATTACGTAGTGAACAGACGTGCAGTATGACTCATGCGCAAGACAGGTGGCGTCAGATGGCTGTAGTGTATGCAGTTTCTAAGCGATATGATAGAGGTCACTAGCTGACGGACACCGTTTGAGCTGCAGTCAGAATACCGTCAATTTTATTTCCGCTTTTGTTTATTAAATTTTCCAGTTGTTCATTAATTACTACTATAATTGTGTTTGGTTATGAGAGTGAAAGAAGGTGCGAATGTGAATTTTTGTTTTTTGTAAAGTAATTGGCTACATGAGGAATGCTCGATAATGACGTTTGTGTCAGCCATTCGTACCGGGGAATTTGTTACAAACTATTTCCTCCGCTTATGGTACTGGGGAAATGAGATTATGATTTCGGAAAAGTAGTTTTGTTAAGAGAGAATTAATTTTATGTTTGTAGGTTTTCTTAATTTATTTAGGGCAATTTACTGTTCTGATTCAGTGACGAATTATGTTTCATCTACATCTACATGGATACTCTGCAAATCACATTTAAGTACCTGGCAGAGGGTTCATCGAACCATCTTCACAATTATCTATTATTCTAATCTCATATAGCGCGCGGAAAGAATGAACACCTGTATCTTTCCGTACGAGCTCTAATTTCCCTTATTTTATCGTGGTGATCGGTCCTCTTCCTTTGGTTCTGTACACATGCGCGCGATTGAACGGGTTCGATGCTGCTTTCCGATTGGGCGTGACGTCTCTCTGCCAATCAGAAATTACCATATCCGCACGTATTTTGGGAACTAGAAGCTTCTTTTGTGTAGAGAGAAGAATAGAGTCGGGGCTTGGATCTCATAATGATCAGACCTATCGATATGTGCTCCGTTGAAAATCATTAATATTGTGATATTTCGGGTATCAAAATGTTTCAGAAGCGCCGTGAAGTGTGGAAGAGAGGTCGAGTTAATGCACAGGGTGAAATTCAGAACTTTTGGTGACGTTTAAAACAACTAAATTCTGCGTGGCGTGTTGATTACTTGCGATCGTGAACATCTTGTTACGTGAGATGAGTGTAGCACTATTTCAGCGAGCAATTCTAAAAGAAAAATCGGTTTGTAAACTTTCGGTGAAGAATAATTCACAAACTACCATAAACTGGCCACCGCTATGAATAATGTGTGCTCGTGGACTTTCCATATGGTTCAAATGGCTCTAAGCACTATGGGACTTAACTCCTAAGGTCATCAGTCCCCTAGACTTAGAACTACTTAAACCTAAATAACCTAAGGACATCACACACATCCATGCCCGAGGCAGGATTCGAACCTGCGACCGCAGCAGCAGCGCGGTTCCGGACTGAAGCGCCTAGAACCGCTCGGTCACTAAGGCCGGCGTGGACTCCTCAGATTTTGTATACTTTAGAGAAAGGCATGGTAATTATGGGCGTATGCATCTGAATGGTGCGAAAAGTGGAAGGTGACCCTAATTAACGAAAGGTGTGAGGTCATCCACATGAGTGCTAAAAGGAACTCATTAAACTTCGGTTATACGATAAATCAGTCTAATCTAAATGCCGTAAATTCAACTAAATACCTAGGTATTACAATTACGAACAACTTAAATTGCAAAGAACACATAGAAAATGTTGTGGAGAAGGCTAACCAAATACTACGTTTCATTGGCAGGACACTTACAAGGGAACCTCCCCATCGCACCCCCCCCCCCCCCCCCCCCCGCAGATTTAGTTGTAAGTTGGCACAGTGGATAGGCCTTGAAAAACTGAACACAGATCAATCGAGAAAACAGGAAGAAGTTGTGTGGAACTATGAAAAAATAAGCAAAATATACAAACTCAGTAGTCCATGCGCAAGATAGGCAACATCAAGGATAATGTGAGCTCAAGAGCGCCGTGGTCCCGTGGTTAGCGCGAGGGGCTGCGGAACAAGAGGTCCTTGGTTCAAGTTTTCTACGGAGTGAAAAGTTTACTTTCTTTATTTTCGCAAATTTATGATCTGTCCGTTCGTACATTGACGTCTCTGTTCACTGTAATAAGTTTAGTGTCTGTGTTTTGCGGCCGCATCGCAAAACCGTGCGATTAGTAGACGAAAGGACGTGCCTCTCCAATGGGAACCGAAAACATGTGATCGCAAGGTCATAGGTCAACCGATTCCTCCACAGGAAAACACGTTTGATATATTCTATACGACACTGGTGACGGCATGTGCGTCACATGACAGGAATATGTTGTCGACCCACCTAACTTGTACACTTGGCGGATGGGTAAAAAGATTCTTCTACCTTGCCCGATTTAGGTTTTCTTGTGGATGTGATAATCAGTCCCAAAAAAGTAATGAAAACAAAAGAGTTTGTTACATAAACTGAAAACAAAAAATTAAACTTTTTACTCGAGGGAAGAGAGGAACCAAGGACCTTTCGTTCCGCAGCTCCTCACGCTAACCACGGCTCTCCTGAGCTCACATGATACTTGATGTTGCATATGTTGCGCATGGAATACTGAGCTTGTATATTTTGCTTATTTTTTCATAGTTCTACACAACTTCTTCCTGTTTTCTCGATTGATCTGTGTTCAGTTTTTCAGGGCCTATCCACTGTGCCAACTTACAACTAAATCTGAGGGGGGTGCGATGGGGAGGTTCCCTTGTTAGAAAATATAACAGACGTGCTAAGGAGACTGTCTACACTACGCTTGTGCGTCCTCTTTTAGAATACTGCTGCGCGGTGTGGGATCCTTCCCAGGTAGGACTGACGGAGTACATCGAAAAAGTTCAAAGAAAGGCAGCACGATTTGTATTATCGCGAAATATGGGAGAGAGTATCACAGAAACGATTCACGATTTGGGCTGGAAATCATTAAAAGAAAGGTGTTTTTCGTTGCGACGGAATCTTCTCACGAAATTCTAATCGCTAAATTTCTCCTCCGAATTCTAAAATATTTTGTTGACACCGACCTACATAGGGAGGAACGATAACCCTAAAAAGGGAAATCAGAGCTCGTACAGAAAGATATAGGTGTTAATTCTTTCCGCGCTATGCGAGATTGAAATAATAGATAATTGTGAAGGTGGTTGGATAAACCCTCTGCCAGGCACTTAAGTGTGATTTGCAGAATGTAGTTGCAGATGCAAGCTTACCGTAGAGTGAAATATTACACAGATAAATACTTTTAACTATTCCTTGCAGAGACAAAATTTTAGTGCGACGATGTGAACAGCTGTTTTTTTCTATAGGTTTTTACAGCTGAGAACTATATGTGAGTAACTTCAAGGAGGTGTGCGTGTTAGAAGAGATTCACGGCGAGGGGAGTCGAGATGCAATGCACCGCGCCGCCGCAAATGCTACCACTTCGACTGTCCACCGCGCGCTGCCATTAGCAGAAGGGCAGCTTTGAGGTGCGGAGACTGGTTCTGGCTTCGCCCTGTGCAGCAGGAGGGACTAGACTGCGCCGAGAATGGCGTCTTCGTTTCGTCATCAAGGTCGCGTGGAGCGGACGCCGCTGAGGAGTATGACGGTGTGGGCGGGTGTTGCCCCGCCGTGGTGCCGCCCGGGCAGCCGGCGAGAGGAGGTGCGTGCTGGGCGCTAATTATTGCCGACCCCGGCGGACCCGGCGCCTACAACAAACACGCGCCCCGCCGAGGCAAAAACACAGGCGGCGGCGGCGGCGGCGGCAGTGGGCAGCTGCTCGCCGCTTCCCCACAGCCCGCGGGCCCGGCCGGTGTTATTACAGCAGCGGCTGCCGGGAGAAGGTACACTCGCCGCCGCTCGCGAGGGACCTGCCGCGCGTAGAAACGTTTGCCACGAGGCCGCGTTTCGCCGAGAAGCACCACTAAGGCGTGAAGCGAACTCTGCCGGCGGACAGCCAAAGAGCATGAAGCGTGCCCGTCTAAGGTGGCGGTGCTGTGAACACGCTGGAGTGGCAGTACGGGTGATCAGCACCCGCTTTCAATTATACTAATACACAATATTTATAACGTGACCAATGACCAGATTTCTACATCTACATCCATACTCCGCAAGCCACCTGACGATGTGTGGCGGAGGGTACCTTGAGTACCTCTATCGGTTCTCCCTTCTATTCCAGCCTCGTATTTATTGTTCGTGGAAAGAAGGATTGTCTGTATGGCTCTGCATTGGCTCTAATCTCTCTGATTTTATCCTCATGGTCTCTTCGCGAGATATACGTAGTAGGGAGCAATATACTGATTGACTCCTCGGTGAAGGTATGTTCTCGAAACTTCAACAAAAGCCCGTACCGAGCTACTGAGCGTCTCTCCTGCAGAGTCCTCCACTGGAGTTTATGTATCATCTCCGTAACGCTTTCGCGATTACTAAATGATCCTGTAACGAAGCGCGCTGCTCTCCGCTGGATCTTCTCTATCAACCCTATCTGGTACGGATCCCACACTGCTGAGCAGTATTCAAGCAGTGGGCGAACAAGCGTACTGTAACCTACTTCCTTTGTTTTCGGATTGCATTTCCTTAGGATTCTTCCAAAGAATATCAGTCTGGCATCCGCTTTACCGACAATCAACTTTATATCATCATCCCATTTTAAATCATTCCTAATGCGTACCCCCAGATAATTTATGGAATTAACTGCTTCCAGTTGCTGACCTGTTATATTGATAAGGGATCTTTCTTTCTATGCATTCGCAGCACATTGCACTTGTCTACATTGAGATTCAATTACCATTCCTTGCACCATGCGTCAATTCGCTGCAGATCCTCCTGCATTTCAGTGCAATTTTCCATTGTTACAACCTCTCGATATACCACAGCATCATCCGCAAAAGCCTCATTGAACTTCCGATGTCATCCACAAGGTCATTTGTGTATATTCTGAATAGCAACGGTCCTACGACACTCCCTGCGGCACACCTGAAATCACTGTTACTTCGGAAGACTTCTCTCCATTGACAATGACATGCTGAGTTCTGTTATCTAGGACCTCTTCAATCCAATCACACAATTGGTCTGATAGTCCATACGCTCTTACTTTGTTCATTAAACGACTGTGGGGAACTGTATTCTCTTTCTTTTGTAATCACGACTGTTTCGGACACTTCGCTGTCACATCAGGTGACAGTACCGGTGCTTAGCTGAAGTGCATTGCTCCCGGTAAACCAATGATGTCTAAGTATACACATTGTTGTAAGTTTATGATTTTACCTGAAGAACGCCTTTCGTTGATTAGTAAGAAGAAATATTTTGGACCTCATGTTTCTTGTTAGTAATCCATCAAAAGCGTTCTGCATCCAAAAGCGATAAATCATTCTAGATCCACCAACTGCGACATAGTCGTGTATACGAACAGTGATCCAATACTGTCAAACGTTTTTTATTCCAGTCTTTGATCGCAATATCAATTCTTTGGACGATGACTGGTTTCAGTCCGTAATGAGCATCCTCAGATCTACAATATACAAATATATACACCTAGTGAGCAGTGTGCCTTTCAACATAATACAGTGTATTACGTATATTAACTGTTGACCGTAAATTCACCATAAAAAGGGTCGGACCTATTCTCTTCATATATTTCCTTTTAATAATTTTATATGGGTAACTGTATTCGTCTTTTAATGTATCACAATTTAGTTTCTATGATAGTTATCAATTTTAAAAGTCTGCTACAAGTATTTTACCTAATGTGTTTTTATCAGATTATGATTTTGAGTAAATGACTGCATTTAAGCCCACAGTAGCGACATCTAGGGAGGATGTAGGCAAACAGATTTCTGGTAGCTACTGTATTTCAGTAGCCAGTTGCATTAATCACTGTGTGGACGATGTGGCTTATTCCACACATTTTAGATCTATGTGACGACGCTGTGCTGATTATATTTATATGTTTTGACGATGCCATTATGGCCGTATCACTTTAGGACATGGTGTAAAAAAGGTACGTTTTACCGTATTTTATCTGTACATTTCCCTGGTTGTATGATAGTATATTGTGATACGTATTGCTGTATTATGTTGAAAGACACACTGCTCACTAGGTTATATATTTATATATTGTAGGTCTGAGGATGGTCATTACGGACTGAAACCGGTCATCGTCTAAAGAATTGATATTGTGATCAAAGACTGGAATAAAAAGCATTTGACATTCTAGATCTTCAGGCATCGTTGCTGTTCCGGAACCCACCTGAGCTAGTCACCGAAACTATCAATAGACGATGGAGCAAACCCTCCGAATCGTGAATAAGAAACAGAAGTGTCTTTGCTATTAAGAAGTACGACCCCATGTTTCTTCGGACGTGCAGGTATGGTGCTAATATTTCGTATCTATTCGCTAAACCAAGCCCTCGGCTTAAATATGTCCTTTCTGTACGGGAAAGTACCTAACGTACGAGCGCAGGTTATGAGATGAGGAAGACGACATACGGAAATCTGGGCCTGGCCATGATTCGTGCACAGATAGCCGAAGCGGTTAAGGCGACCGCTAGCATAAAGCGGGAGATCCGGGTCAGAGTCCCAGCCGGGCACAAGTTTTAACTATCGTCGTTCCAATATACAGCCGATGCCGGTTCATATTCGAATTGCGAATACATTTACTGTAAATAAATAAAACTTGAAAGTTGTTACAGGACACGTTGTGTTTTTATTTATATCCAGAAAAGACGGTCACGGGTTAGTCTAGCATACATACGTATGTGAAAAGCCTAATTTCGGTTTTTCTAGGTTTCCAAGCTTGGGCTATTGCCAAATTTTCCCTCTTCTAGAAACATAAAATTATCTCGAAATCGGCGTTACGCTGAACCCAGTATTACTTGTCAGCTGTACACTCGATAAAAACCTCCCTTGAAATTTTGAAAATTTCCGAGCGATTCGAACTATCGACTTTGCAACTATAATCATATCAACCTTGACATTCACGTACCAGTAAATTCGTTGATCAGCCAAAAATATTATGTACTTAATAGTTCTCGGACATCTTATAAGCTTCAAAGGTGATTTTTTCGAGGTTTTTTTTCAGAGCTGTATCGAACTGCATTTAGAAATTAATGCCGGTCAGTAACCTCCAATTTCCATAATTATGAAGAAAATCGAATTTCTTGAGGCCTGTTTGCGACTGCGGGTCCGCAGTCGGGCCAGGGTTTGCAGAGACCTGCACGAAATTTCATCAGTGTGGCGGGAATTTGAGTATTTTCAATCGCATTGTGGGTAATATCCAGAAAAATGAATTTAGAAGGTACGTAACGCGTTATTCATTTCACGAGCTACTGAAAAAGAGTATCGAGCCAGAACCGATGTAGATAATACTGAATCATTAGATTCTCGACCAATTAACTGTAATTTTCAGTATTATACTGAAGAAAATAAATGAAAACACGACGAAGACTGCGAATTCTACAGTTTATTTAGATAAAGGTCACTAATCTACTCCAAGGGTCAAAGCGTTCTCATTTTTTTTTAATGTCGAATATTTCCAGAGGACACTAATTTCCTATCATTTTATTTAATACCAGAATCTACCATCTTACTTTATTAATCGGTCATCAAATCTATGAACATCTGAAGTGCTCGTAATTTAAAAAAGTGAAAGAGTGCTACCATATGTCGAGTTGCGTTACACTGAATGATTCGCCAGATAAACTGCTTCGTTAATTTAAACATTGAAAGTAGCACGTATTACAAATTCTACGTATAAACATGTGCCAAAAAATCCACCCGCTTCCATAAGTCGACAACATCTAATCAACCATTTTAATTGCATTTTTGAAGATTCGTTATAACTGAAGACATGTCTGTTAACAGAACACCGTTAGGGTAAAAGCCAACTTGAAATAATTTCTAGAAAATGGTGTTTCGTGATCAAATTTCATTCATGTTACCGACCGGGTGGAGATTTCCTGCGCTGGGGAACTGGCTGTTGTGTCGTCCTTACGTTCGCACCGTCTGCAGTACGCTGTCGTATCGTGTTCCCATTACTCAGACAGCTGAATGAGCACGACCCGAAAGACAATAAACTGAAATAAAAAACTGCATACATTTTTTGTTGCGTTAACTTTCCTATTAAAACAATTCGAAGACATTTATAGTACCAGAATGTAAACCAAGAACATGAATCCCGATAGATGCGGCACCTTGCTCGGTAAGAATCTGAGGAGTGTGTGTGTGTGTGTGGTTGAGATTGGCACTAAAGACTGCATGTAACGAAGAAGTAGATAAAAAGGTCTGGGTAAACTTGCGGCGTTAAATTCGCATAAGATGCCAAGACAGAAGCCCATGCAATCATCACTGAGGCAGTCAACGAAAGCTTGGGGTTTTACACTGATTTTATGTGGCAAGTTTACAGAGAACTTTGGCGAAGGCGTACTGCAGCGGACACTGACAAGATACCCCAGCTGAATTCGCACACACGTGGAACTTAGAACGAACGAGGCGCTGGATCTCTCGGTCAATGTGTGTCGACGCAGACTGTAGCTGCAGACTGGAGACTTGAACGCAGGGGTGAGACAGCAACCCAGAGCCGGAGGCTCACACCCGTTTTATAGCTCGCGCACGTTCCTCTCATTTCAGATCAACGCTGCTGCCCGAAGCGAGCATCGCATTGCATCCTGCAGTCGCGGATTGTGCAGGCAGTCCATACTGATCTTGCCAATTCAAGTGTGCGCAGCACCGATTGTAAAATACATGTGTGGAACGCTACATAGACTAAAAGATTGTCTGTTAACTTGAATTCACCTGCAGAAACACTAGTTCGGTACTGCATACTTTTCGATTATTTTCTGAAAGGAAGTCGTAGCATTAACATGATATAGCTCCGTAGATGCAGGACTGTACGCTGGTGCTATCCACAAACGTCAGCCGATTTTGAAATCTGTTTTATCAAACATGTTAAACGGTTTGAGAATGGCCAAAACATATCGATTAGTACCTACAGACATCTGAAGTATCTCTTTCAACCGTGAGAGATTTACATCAACAGTAGGGCGCACATTCCGATCGCCAGCGCGCGCAATTTCTGCAATAGCCGCGGGCGTTTCAGCGTCTATTTTCGACCAAACTTTGGATCGTTTTGAAAGAAACGTTGAACAGTAAAACAGAATATAATTTACAAAAATTAAATACTATAGAAGATTTATCTCCATCAACAAGTGTGATATTTTTCTATAACTGTTTCTTCGTGATAGCATTAAAACGCTGTCGTCTAGGTAGTTCGAAATTTTGACAGAATAGGTACTCTTTTCCTCTGGAGTATTCTGGTTAATGATATTCTATAACGGAATCGTTAAGAGTCGTAACATCTTTAAACTTTAGTACCCCACGAAAGCAATATGATTAGAAATGGAACTCAACTCCCGCAGATAAGGAATAGCAAAATTTTATTACTGGCAAACAGTTAGCAAATTTCGGCTTCGAGCATTTCACCGTGTAAAAATGAATTGAGCTGACGGAAGTTCGAGCCAAAATCTTCCCCAGTAGACGTTGAGCTTACATTCGTAGATACGAACTTTTTTTGGAAGTAGAGACATGCAAAGTTAGTAGTAACATTCTTGTAAGGAGGGGTGAGTAGGGGGATCTGGAGAGAAGCAGAATTGTTATTTGGATTGTGGACGGTATGCAAGATCCCCAGCCTGCCCTATGAATAGTTGAAGTATACTGAGAAGATTAGATGTCCTATTAAGCTTCCTTGAGGCATACTCGGGGTTACTTTCGTTTCTCTGTAACACTCGCCATCCTATGTATCTTACTGCGTTCTATTAGTGAAATATTCCTGAAACCAAGCATAAACACAGTACAGTCACATTAATACGACGAGATCGCTCAGATAATGCCACGAAAAGATCCCCCAGACGGTAGCTCACCCTCCTCCGGCCTGGGCCCTCCCGACGATTGTTGCAGGGTGATTGCTTTCAGACGTTTCCGCCGCGTACGCGAACTCTCATCCGTCCGAAGGAGCATAAAACGTGATTCATCCGAAAAGGCCAGCTGTCGCCGATCAGTTGAGTCCAGTTCCGGTACTGGCGTGAAAACTTCAGCATTCGTCGTCTGTGAACGGCAGTCAGCATGGCGCGCACGAACCAGGTGTCTGCTGTTAATATGCAGCGACGCTCGCTGAACAGTCGTTAAGGGGCGCTGTTGGTAGCTTCTTGCACTGTTCTCCTGTACGCATCTCCGCACCTGCCGTTCACCCCTCTCGTCCATGACCCATGGTGCATCACATTCATCTCGGCGCCGATTTTGGATGGCGCCGTTTTGGCATTCACGGTATACTTTAACCACGGCGGCTTGCGAACGTTTTACAAACTTAGTCGTTTCGAAATTGCTTCCATCCGCAGCGCGAAAGCCAACTATCGTGTAATTTTGGACATCAGATAAATCGCTGAGTTTCCGCTTTACGAGAGCGGCTGCACTGTTTTCCGTGTCCCACCGACACAATTTACATACCCTCCACTGCTAGTGCTGCCACGTACTGTATGTGAGTAGTTATTGGACTTGGACGTTGAACATAAGTGGGGTTGTCATACTGATGTAACTGGACCATGTAACAGGCTTTCAGTTTTCCGTAGCCTGTTAACAAGGCCATAAAGTTCTGCGATAATGGTAGCTTAACCCTTTCGGGACGGAGCGCGTTTCCCCAAAGCGGAGCAATTCGGCGGCGCTGTGCGGGTTCCATATCCCTTAGGTTTCTTACATCGCTTATAAAATCTACAGTTTTTAACTTATCGGTGTATTTCTTTTTGTAAATGAAGCTTAAAGGATGCTCTTTACTGGCACACTATTTTCATTATTTGACTTGGCGATGGTGTTAAAACAGAAAAAAATGAACAATTTGATTTTTGTTACTTTTTTTTAGTTGAGAGGTGAAGCACTGAATTAGACATATTAAAATTAATTGTATCTTATTCTTTAAGGTTTTACCTTTAAAACGACATACAAAATACAATTTTCTATCTTATGGGACGTCCGTAGGAAGAAAAATAAAAAGTCCATTTTGAGAGGTAAAAAATTTAATTTATGTTAATAAACAACAAAATCTCATAAAATCTGCTTAAAACAAACTTTATAACTTTGGCATATCGATTTTTCGATAGGCAACCATATTTTACGAGTCCTTTCGGTACTTTGTTACTTTGTGATACCTGTTGAAGCACTCAGGCACATGAAACGGGTTGGACGGACAAGTTTCGAAAAAAGAAAAAAAGAAAAAAAGAAAAGGGGGACCGTTTTCGCCCTCCTGGCTTGGAGCGATCACTGCAAACGACACAGTCACCCTGTTTTCCGCTGTCTATTCTTGCGATAGCATGGTACAGGCCCTACATCCTGTGTAGGTCACCATGCTCAGAGCGTGGCCTCTTCTTCGATGGGTTGGTTGAGCCCTGACGTCGCCCACAAGCTCGTTGACGAGACTCTTCCGAAACGGCAAATTACTCCTTGGTCTCTCTCCTCTTTTCTTTGCTATGATGAGATATAGCAAGAAAGCGTTGACGATCACCACCTGAAATTAGGCAGAACAATTACCCTTTTGTCAGAATGCACCTCGTCCCGTGTCGGTACTCCAAGGCAGTCCCTAGATACAGCGCTGGGTGTGTGACGCGACAGTCGGGCCACATATACGGACCCCGCGTCCCATAGCGACTGCCGCGTCGGGCCATGTATACGGGCCTCGCGTCCCGAATTGTCAGCGGATTGTAAGAAAACGGCATGTCTTCCGAAAATGGTTCAAATGGCTCTAAGCACTATGGGACTTAACATCTGAGTTCATCAGTCCCCTAGACTTAGAACTACTTAAACCTAACCAACCTACGAACATCACACACATCCACGCCCGAGGCAGGATTCGAACCTGCGACCGTATTAGCAGCGCGGCTCCGGACTGAAACACCTAGAACCGCTCAGCCACAGCGGCCGGCCGCGTGTCTTCCGTTTTTAGTTCATTGCCACTCAGTCTCCCGTGTGTTTCTAATAGACTTTTCATTATTATAGATATTTTGCTGTAGCTTTCTGTTGACTTTGGAGCTGCCAGTGTATTTTCTGCTGTTCGTACTTCAAATGCTAGTAACGGTTCCCTGTGTGCAAGCGTGGACACGATATCACTGGTGTGCGTCCGGAGGTCATACTGCGAGTTGAGGACGCAGCGCCCACGCACATGCTGTATACAGGGTGTTACAAAAAGGTACGGCCAAACTTTCAGGAAACATTCCTCACACACAAATAAAGAAAAGATGTTATGTGGACATATGTCCGGAAACGCTTGATTTCCATAGTAGAGCTCATTTTACTTTCGTCAGTATGTACTATACTTCCTCGATTCACCGCCAGTTGGCCCAATTAAAGGAAGGTAATGTTGACTTCGGTGCTTGTGTTGACATGTGACTCATTGCTCTGCAGTACTAGCATCTAGCACATCAGTACGTAGCATCAGCAGGTTAGTGTTCATCACGAACCTACGCTCAATGGAGCACGTTATCATGATTTCATACGGGATACTCTACTTGTGCTGCTAGAATATGTGCCTTTACAAGTACGACACAACATGTGGTTCAAGCACGATGGAGCTCCAGCACATTTCAGTTGAAGTGTTCGTACGCTTCTCAGCAACAGATTCGGTGACCGATGGATTGGTAGAGGCGGACCAATTCCATGGACTCCACGCTCTCCTGACCTCAACCCTCTTGACTGTCATTTAGGGGGGCATTCTGAAGCTCTTGTCTACGCAACCCCGGTACCAAATGTAGAGACTCTGTGCTCGTATTGTGGACGGCTGTGATACAATCCGCGATTCTCCAGGGCTGCCCCAGCGCATCAGGGATTCCATGTGACGGAGGGTGGATGCATGTATCCTCGCTAACGGAGGACATTTTGACCATTTCCTGTAACAAAGTGTTTGAAGTCACGCTGGTACGTTCTGTTGCTGTGTGTTTCCATTCCATGATTAGTGTGATTTGAAGAGAAGTAATAAAATGAGCTCTAACATGGAAAGTAAACGTTTCCGGACACATGTCCACGTAACATATTTGTGGTGTCACCGCCAGACACCACACTTGGTAGGTGGTAGCCTTTAAATCGGCCGCGGTCCGCTAGTATACGTCGGACCCGCGTGTCGCCACTATCAGTGATTGCAGACCGAGCGCCGCCACACGGCAGGTCTAGAGAGACGTCCTAGCACTCGCCCCAGTTGTACAGCCGACTTTGCTAGCGATGGTTCACTGACAAATTACGCTCTCATTTGCCGAGACGATAGTTAGCATGGCCTTCAGCTACGTCATTTGCTACGACCTAGCAGGGCGCCATTATCATTTGCTATTTATCTTATGATGTATGTACCGTCAGACCGATGTTCACCAATTAAGGATTAAAGTTAAGTATTCCAACAGCTACGTACTTTATTTGCTAGACTCAAATCCTTTAACTGTTCCAGACCTCACGCCAGCCTGCGTGAGCTTAAACGCGTGCCTTTCGGCTACCCGTCCTTGTGGATTGGCTGTCTTGCCAGTCCACAACATATTTTCTTTCTTTGTGTGTGAGGAATGTTTCCTGAAAGTTTGGCCGTACCTTTTTGTAACACCCTGTATACCTCCCACTGCTACTGCTGCCACCTGCCGTTTGAGAGTGGTTATCACACACTGACGTCGAATATAGGCGGTGGTCGCATTAATGTGACTGAACCGAGTGTTTGCCACAAGATATTCCCTATGGCTGTATCTCGGTTAGTTGCAGGTACGAATAAGGGAGAACGAAGGACAACTATTTCCCACACGAGCGCCAGAACGGTGCCACGTGACCTGTCATTAGCGGCCAAACAAGCAGCAAAGCGGTCGTGCAGCCACCCTCCTTACGAGCGATCTCGCGCCTGATGTTGGCGCTACGGGCGGAAGCAGCGCAGCGCGGCGCGGCGCCCTGCTGAATGAGATGCCGACAGCGCCGTAATGAGGCCGGCCGATCCCCTACCGCCGTGACTTGCAGACCGCGCGGGCTCTTTCAGCCGCGGCCACCGCGCGAAATCGCGCCTCCTATTCCCGCCGCTGACGTACGAATAAGGAAGCTCCGTTTCGTCCAGGCCTGCTGTAAGAAACGTCCCCTCGCCCGCGGTTAACGGTAAAATCTCACCGTAAAAGGAGCCAGCAATGCACCCCAGCAGTGGTGAAGGACGACTGCGAAAGGAATTGTCCAATTATGAAATCCTAGAAGTTGCGGCCAACCTCTGAATTTCGTGCCAGTACAGCAATGTTCTGTTGCGCTCCGGACAACGCTTTTTTGTGGAGTCTCTTTAATACAGAGCAGCCACTGCGGCTTCAGCCTCTTATGAGATGCATAGTTCCGTGTCTTCGACGACTGCAAAATAATCTCTGTTACGCGGTTTCGACGTTCTTAAAGTACAATTCTTTTTTAGCACAGTCCAACCGTGTTGACTTTTATGGATGATATCCAACAGAGAAACTTCCTTCTATAAACTGCAATTTACGTCAACGATTCTAATAATACAGCTCACAAGTTTTTTCTCTCCAAAGATAGTGCTTATGCTGAATTACATTTTTCTATGCGGGGCCGATAGCCGCTGCTATTATCAACAAGGACTACTTTATAAGATTTATATGAATGCGTGGTGTCTGCTCTTTTTAACAGCTCAGGACGAATAGACACCAAGGATTCATGCAACTGATGGGCCTCGATGGACTATGAATGCACCATCCTCAGTGTGAATGCGCAGTCACATTGGACCTCCTGCGGGGATCTCAAGTAGCGAGCAAGGATAACACGGACGGGGACTGGGGGTAGGTGGCGCTAGATGACAATGTGGGTCGGTCGGCGGGCTTACCGAGATAGTCCGCAGAACTACAGTAAATAGTGTAAGTGGGTGGAGCAGCTCTTAACGCAACTGCCTAGTAAGCAGGAAATCCCGGGTTCGAATCCTGGTCCGGCACACATTTTCACTCGTCGCCGCTGTCCCGATACAGGTCGCATCATTAATTCCCCCCTTTCTTTTCTTTTCTTTTCTTTTCCTTTCCTTTCTGCCCCCTCCTCTCCTTTAACCTTCAATTTACGTAAAAAGGACTACTTTATTTAAATGGCTTTATAATCAGTTTCGTCGTTAATAAATAACATAAAATCTTTACTCTCTGACAACAGTTACCAAATACAAGGTAAATACAATACTTGATAAAAAATTTAGAAGATGCACCGAACGTTGCTTTACGAGTTCTATGTTATGGTGGGTGAATTTTAATTTTTGCCGCGTTGAAGAATATGTCTAACCCCTGATCTTTAACATTATTTTAATCTTGATCAACGATGCTAATACTGTGAATTCAAAAATGTTCAAATGTGTGTGAAATCCTATGGGACTTAACTGCTAAGGTCATCACGCCCTAAGCTTACACACTACTTCACCTAAATTATCCTATGGACACACACACACACACACACACACACACACACACACACACACACACACACACACACATGACCGAGGGAGGACTCGAACCTCCGCCGGGATCAGCCGCACTGTGAATTTTCTGTTGATTGTGTGTGTGTGTGTGTGTGTGTGTGTGTGTGTGTGTGTGTGTGTGTGTGTGAATGTCTGCGTCGGGAAGGACGTACGACACCTGTAACTAGATCTACAAAAAGTATTACCGTACATGCACGGTAATGAGTTCTCTGTTTCTCCATAGTGAGAATATTAAAAGATGATTGCTTGGAAAGAATGGCAAAACAACACAAACGCAGTTGGCAACTCCAATGGCACTTCCAAATGAGAAATTCTTGAAATACGTTGTGCTAAGCACGCAACAGCATAACTTTCGATTTTCTGAACAAAAGCTTGACTTGCAGTGGCTGAACTTATGCAATTTACATACCGTACACAAGAAAGGTGCAAAAATATCTGGTGCATGCAAAAAGCGATATTGTAATATTAGAAACCAATAACAGTAAGACTTATTTAGATGTATTTTGGCAGTCACCTTACCCCTCAAAAGGCGATATACTTTGATGCATAAACAGATAGAACGTTATAATATCGATTCAGGCATGTAACAGGTTCGCTTTCCAGAAAAGTCTGCACAGTAGCTTGATGTTGGTCAACTTTATCTGTATTAATATGGAGGGCTAATGCTACATCACGACGAAAAAACAGTTTTTATAACGAAGTTTTTAAAAGTTCAACAAACGAATGACGGTTAGAAACGCAGACTGCTCTCCGACATATAACCATACAAGAGGCTAAGCGGCTGTTTTTGGTTACAACTGATCACTTTAGGAGAGGAATGGAATGGAGACAGGAGCAGTATCCGTTTCAAATAGATACGATAATGGTGTTAGAATACCCCTGTGGAACTCTAAGACAGTCCTTGTTCCATAATTTTATCGGTATTGTGCTCTAGAGACCCGTAGCTGTGATACGCGACACGAGCGTGCACACCACGTTCGTCACTAAAGGCCGTGAGCAACGTCTGAACGTTTTAGCCAATCAGCCTAAATAGGCTAACGAACTCGAGAAAGGAAGGAGTGGTGAACATCTAGATACAGATCCACTGCATTCTATTCTGCTACGAGCTGTAACATGAATTTAGCTTACAAACTATGCTTATGTGAGAGAATGACAGGGAATTTATATTTGTAACTTTATTTTGAAGCACTATGATAGAACCGTTCACTGACACGAAGCAGGCAGTCTATCCTACCTCAGTAGTTAGGTATAAAAAAATTTGTGCTTCTCTCTTCGTGAAAATTATCAGCTAATTTAGCACGCACTTGAATAATGCGTAGAGAGATAAAAGGATTGCAGAAGGCGAGGTTAGGCTTTCTTATCTCTTAAGTTTAACTCTCATTGCGCTGTTTGTTTACCGAGCGCTAAGGGAATATTTACTGTTTTCTTGTGTCGTATACCCGCACTTGCGTCTTACTTTAAAAGGTTGAAAAAATGATTAATGAATAAATTAAGTTCCCTAAATGAATCTGCGGTCATTGTGGATTTTTGAGAATGAAACCATCTAGATCGCTAAACACGTAATTTATTAAAACGCGTCAGCTACTACTGTCTCAAATGGCTCTGAGCACTATGCGACTCAACTGCTGAGGTCATCAGTCGCCTAGAACTTAGAACTAATTAAACCTAACTAACCCAAGGACAGCACACAACACCCAGCCATCACGAGGCAGAGAAAATCCCTGACCCCGCCGGGAATCGAACCCGGGAACCCGGGCGTGGGAAGCGAGAACGCTACCGCACGACCACGAGATGCGGGCTACTACTACTGTCTCAGATCCTTGGTTTAGATTGAAGTGACATAAGAATGAGAGGTGACTGTTCTTTATTAGTAAGTCACGCAGCAAAATTTAAAACTAGTAAAACGAATGTTAGTGTCAGTTACACCTAGACTTATGTTTTGCGAGGCCTCAACTGTCAGCTGGACTCAAAAGATTACAGAAATACAAGCGCTAAGGCCACCGTTTCACGTATCGGCCATGTATAGTTATAACAACAAAAACAACTTTATGATCACAGCAAAAAGTTGTTGTTGTTGTTGTTGTTGTTGTTGCTGTTGCTGTTGCTGCTGTCGTCGTCGTCATTCCCAAGATTAGTCTGACACAGCTCTCTATGCTATTCTATCCTAAGCTAGCCTCTTCCTCACTGCGTAACTACTGCAACTCATATCCACCTGAACCTGCTTACTGTACTCAATCATTCCCTTACCTCTGCAATTTTTATCCCTCGCTTGCCCTCCCCCCCTCCCCCTACCCACCCACTCACACACTCACATTCACTCATTACGAAAATGACAATTACTTGATGCCTCAGGATGGATAGGAATCAACCGATCCCTTCGTCTGGACAAGGTGTGCTACAAATTTGTTTTCTCCTCAATTCTATTCAGTACCCCATCAATTAGTCACTCGATATACCCAACAAATCTTCCGCATTCTTCTGCAGCACCACATTTCAAAAGTTCCGATCTCTTTTCTGAAGTGTTTGTCTTTCACGTCTCACTACAGTACACTGCTACACTCCAGACAAATACCTAATTTTCAAATTAAGTGTTGTGACTTGGCAAGACAGCCAAGTCACAATGAGATGAAGCCGAAAGGCACGCGCTTAAGCTCACGCAGGCTGGCGCGAGGTCTGGAACAGTTAAGGGAATTAATAGTAGCAAATAAAGTACGTAGTTAATATAATACTTAACTTTAATCCACAATTGTCGAACTTCTCTCGTTACTGTACAAGCTTTAAGATAAATTATCAAATGCTATGGCGCCTTGCTAGGTCGTAGCAAATGACGTAGCTGAAGGCTATGCTAACGATCAGTGTCAGTGATCCATCTCTGGCAAAGTCGGCTGTACAACTGGGGCGAGTGCTAGTAAGTCTCTCTAGACCTGCCGTGTGGTGGCGCTCGGTCGGCAATCACTGACAGTGGCGACACGCGGGTCCGACGTATACTAATGGACCGCGGCCGATTTAAAGGCTACCACCTAGCAAGTGTGGTGTCTGGCGGTGACACCACATTAAGTTTAGCGGGAGTAACGTATATCTGATTCCAAAGCAGATATAATGAGTACTTCTCGTGACATTTAGGTGTAGTCCCACAGGTACATACTGCTGCAGTACGAACCGCTAATTTTGAGATACTGAGATTGTTTCCATTTAAATCATGCCTTATAATTTAACTTAAAGTATTTAGAACTTTAAAAACTTTCATTTCATATGGACATGAGAGAATGAAAGCAACATATTCCCCATTAGCACCAACTCACGGCTAGCAGTTGTAAACAGAAAGTAAACATCTGTGCAGGGATGGGAGCTGATGCTCTATTTAGGAATAGGTTTTATTGGAAGTGGCACCGAACATTGCTTTACGAGTTCTATGCTTTGGTGGCTGAATTTCAATTTTTGCCGCGTTGTAACATGTGTGTAACACCCGTCATCTTTAACGTTATATTAATCTTGATCACCGATCTGACGATGCCAACACCCTATTATATTAATAAATAACAATAAAAGGAAACTACGTGAAGTAAAAGGCTTTATTCGCAAAAATCCACAATGATGACAGACGCATTTAGGGAAGTTATTTCCCGTATAAATCAATTGTTATGCGTGTTAATGGAGGTCGTAAATACGGTGAGATGTCACAGGATTGTTGCAAGGCATAAACCTTCCCGTAATACAGCGAACAACGCAATGGGAAGTAAACTTAGGAACCCGTGACACAATGTACCCTCCACCACACATTACTGGCAGGGTAGAAATCTCGTAGTGGAAAAGCACGCAGGGCTACCAAGGAGAGACGACGACGTGTTCCACATTTCGTATGGGGGCAGAGATATGGTATGCTGGAGTCTCAAACCTGGCCACCGTGTGCCCGAGATTTTCGAGGTGAAACGGCGTCTCGAGATCGTCCGGGGCCAGTCCCTCGTCGTCTGCTCGTAAAAGCGACGCTGAGGAGTCGTCAGCGCCGAAGAGGCGTCGCACTTGCTCTCAGCTGGCAGTTCCGAGAAGCAAGAATGGCCTCGCTCTGCGACCGGGCCCGGAGTGAAAACTGCTGTCCAGGCGGCGAGTGGGCAAGGGCCGGTGCCTCCGAACAATGGCGTCCGCGCCGTGCACGGCTGTAAAACGCGCTGCCGGCGAGCAATTACTCGCGCCGCCGGCAAGAAGCTCGGGATTAAGAGAGCGCGGGCGCACGCGCAGGCGCCTCGCCGCTCAGGGGTCTGCGATTCTCGGAAGAGGCCCTCCACGCCGGAATGACAGCTGCAGCTCTCTCCGCCAGACACGGGTCCAGGGTTAGGGTCCAGGTTGGGGGAGGGCTACAGATTATCACTTCATTCCCCCTCCCTCCTACCCTTCAATTTGCTGACACTCGTGCCTTCAACGAACCGCAGGTTGCAATAACAACGACATACATAAAAAGTCTTCTTATACTTGTTTGGCCCATACTTTTTTTTTTCTTTCATTCTCTCCGAATGGGCTTCCTACGGCTCATTAGACAAAGCTGTTCCAGTCGTCTTAAATTTTGCTGCCCGGCCAGCTCTCCTGTCGTCTCCAGGCCCGTCGTCAAATATTACTTCCAGCCTTATCATCAAAAATGGGGTCTAGGAAACCTGCTTAATCGGATCGCTAGACAATATTCAACCAAATCGCATTAATTTTATTACAAAATGAAAAGAGACAATACTTAACTTCGCAATTAGACAAACGTGTCGCAAACAAAGGGCGACATACGATAAGCAATGCTCTTCAGTATGAACAATTCCAGGTATGTGCTACATAGATTGTATTGTATGTTAACCTGGGACCTAGAAACTACGGAGAGGCTCCGTCCCCGCCGCAGCCACAGTGGTCCCACGACGACTACCGCAGTCCACTTCATCCCTCCGCCACACCACACCGAACCCAGGGTTACTGTGCGGTTCGGCCCCCGGTGGACCCCCCAGGGAACGTCTCACACCAGACGAGTGTAACCCTTATGTTTGCGTGGTAAAGTAATGGTGGTGTACGCGTACGTGGAGAACTTGTTTGAGCAGCAATCGCCGACATAGTGTAGCTGAGGGGAACCAGCCCGCATTCGCCCAGGCAGATGGAAAACCGCCAAAAACCATCCACAGACTGGCCGGCTTACCAGACCTCGACAGAAGTCCGCCGGACGGATTCGTGCCGGGGACCGGCGCTCCTTCCCACTCCGGAAAGCCGTGCGTTAGACCGATCGGATAACCGGGCGGGCTGCTACATAGATAGTACAAACAAAGTAACTAGAGTTCACGCTGTTGTACAAGTCCCTAATCCTGAAGCTGCTACTCAGCTGGGCGTCGCCAGTCGGTCGCGGCGCTTATGTCTTCTCCACATAGGAGCCGCTGCTGTCACATTGTCATCCATGCCGGCGCATGACTTCACGCCGTAACATTTTCTGTCTGCCATACCAATTTATATTATTCCTGCTTCCATCAGCTCTTCTTTAACTGCGCCGATCCAATATTCAAGTTTTGCTTCACTGTGTGATTCTTAGAATTCCACGAGTTGTCTAGCTAATCTCGTTCGTTCCATTCTGTTCATATACTCATGGCACTTTAGTCTGCGTTTACTCATATCTTAATAAATGTTGATACACATTCAAATTTATTTATTAGCTCTTAGCCCGTACATTCCTTCTTTAATTTGGACCTGAAACGTTCCTGAGCAACTCTCGTTCTCTCTCTTCGACTTCTTCAATACCCCTACTTATGTTTAAAATTAATGTTTCAGCTAAATAACAATACTCTCTTTTGGTTATTGTGTTTTAGTGGACAACTCTGTGTACATTGAGATGCACATTTTTGTTGTAAATGTCGTTTTGTAAGCCTGAAAGCTGGTTCCATATTGTCACAACATATTTCGTAGTCAATCTTTTCCATGCGAATTTCTCTAATGGTTTCGCTTAACTATCTGAAAAAAAAAGGAGGTTCAAATGGCTCTGAGCGCTATGGGACTTAACATCTGAGGTCATCAATCCCCTAGAACGTAGAACTACTTAAACCTAAGTAAACTCAGGACATCACACACATCCATGCCCGAGACAGGACAGACTGAAGCGCCTAGAACCGCTCGGCCACAGCTGCCGGCCACCAACTTCGTGTTCAACACAAACTGGTGTTACGAAATGGTTACAAAATGTCGTCGGCGTTCTTCGTTTGCTCGAAGGACAAAACGAGCATACTCCATTGAAGTAGTTGTGTGCTGCTGCTGCTCAATTGAAGCTCCCAGAGTCTCGCAAGCAAATCGCCAAATATGTTACTGTCGTAATGGAACTCAGCACCAACCTTATTGTACCAATTTCAGGAGCAAATGACGAGATTAGCCCGGAAGAGGACCAATGGTGTATAAACTAACACTCTTCTACCTGTGACTCACTGATATTTGTCCTTAAGATGCCACAATAGGATGAATTATAAATGACAAAACAAATGCCGACTATTAGAAGAAAGGCATATCATCACCAAACGTTCGTAATACTTACGAAAATAGCACCAGTGTTAGCAAACAGTTGGAGTTAGGCACTACATAATTCAGCCACTGTTAACAAATATGAAGGTACACAAGACTACGTGTCGCTCATGTGCCAGATTGGCGGGAACCGCGAGGAGATACCAAAAGCGATAGTAAATTTTACAAAGATTTAGTAATCTAGGATGATGCGCTACACGCGCTGTTCTCCTGCAGCTGACCCGATGCGTGTCATTCACCTGATGTGACGGTACGTCACATAATTGGACATTTGGAGAAAGAGAAAGGAAGTTTTTTTTGTGCGACTTGTGAATTATAAATAATTTCAAGACCGTATATGGGTGCGCGATGTATAAGAAAGATTAAAAAAGTTGAATAATACCACCAAAAATCACAAACAGCGATGTGATATAACAGTAAAAGAATATCTTTTTATCTGTGTAATGAAAATGAACATGACCAGAGATTGTTGCTTTATTGAAATCTCTCATGTTTTGTTTCGTCTAGAGGTAGGCCGCCATTGTAGCGCTGGATAATATTTAACGTAAGTTTGGTTGTAATTTAGTAATTAGAAAGTATGCATTATTGACTTAGTTGTCACCTCTCATGATCGCAACCGTTAATTATAATTAACAAAATTTTTACAGAACTTCGTAATGCAGGGAGCTCATCTCCCCTAGCAGGATTTAGTCGGCCATTACGCTGATTGTATTATTTAATTAAAATTTCATATCATAATTTCAAATGTAAATGCGAGAGACTTCTGAGTTTTGATCTTTCATTAATTTCAAAGTTAAAGACAGTAGTGATAAATTTCATTTACTAAAATCCACAGCACTGAATGAGTTCAGTGTGTGTCATTTTGGCCGCCTAACGGCAGACGAGATTCTCTCCAGTTTTGCCTTGCAAATAATCAACAAGAAATATTGAAAAGCATTACATTCCGCAATATCTCAGTTAATCTTTGTGTAGTTTGGTACATAAATAACCAGTAGCCCCTGAGACCCATATTAATAATTAAAGTTTGCGTAATTTAACGATGCTTTGCGAGCAGGCGTGTCAATGAGCATCACATTAATTAAACTGGGGGATAAATAGACTTTATTTTGGAAGAATTAAGAAAGGGAAAGTAATATGAAACTATAATAACTGCACAGTATTACTAAGAAGCAATATAATGAAAAGTAATAAAAAGCAAAGTAGCAAAGACCAAGCGGGACAGAAAGATATAGGGGTGCGTTTGTTTTTTAATACATATAAAAGAACATGTAACACATTATTGAGCTCTCTACCTTCAGTTATCGTGATCGGGCTAGAGAATGAGAAAGTGGTACGCGACTGCGAAATTTGTTAAGGAGACTATTTAAAGACTCTTCAAGCACATTTAAAATACATTACGTGTGACGAAGTGATCAGAGACGTTTACTGTCGGGTGAAGTGAAAATGAATCCGACGACATAATTCGAACTTTGTGTTAGCTGGGAAAAATGTTCTTGGGAAACTATTATGGTTGTGGAACCCACGAAAGTTGTGCGCAACGGAAAGCTATAGTTTGCGTAATTCTGCATTTTATAAAATGGTGAAACGCGTGTGCGCGGAACATTAATAGAATCTTATCCTTAGACGGTTGCGGGGGTAACTGATACAAACAACACGCCAGCATAAAAAATAGTTCGCTTGTTAACTACTAGATATTAACTAACGGGGACCTAAAATACTAAAAAAGAAGGATAGGATCATCACCTCCAATCCCAATTCATATTTCATATTTAATTAGTGAAAAGAGAAGTGTTAATAAACAAACTACATTTCAATTTTATCCACGATTTTGGCTTCATTACGTAGTCTTGACTACAAGGTAAACAATATCTGTGGAAGTTGTATGCAATGTATCGTCATAATATTTAGCCAACCAATTCTGTGGGGCACCAAAAATGTAAATGCATGAAATTGTTCTTACAGCGGATGTATAATGAGAGGGTGCGACGAACTATATTGAGAAACTGAACATTCATTACGCGCTTGCATGTTTATCTGCGAAAATGGTCCTTGTCGGTACATCAGCATAGAGTTCGAATAGAATTGCTGGAATATTGCAAAAAAATAAATAAATAAAAATAAAAACATTCAGATTAATCGAACATCTAAATACGCATAATGCTGGTACCACCAGGATGTGTTCTTTCTACTCACCCCCGTAGCAGTAATTGAATTAAGAGTCAGCCGGGAAATACATGTAAATCAATCGACGACCATTGAGCTAGCGTCACGAATTTTCAAACGTCCGCTGCCATGTATGAAGGCGAGTGACATCACGAGTGCTAAGGTCGATCGAGGGGTGTCGTCGTGATCGTATTGAATGACATTGAGCGGTTACAGTAAGAATACGCATATTTTCTTTTGTAAATAATAGCGCTCACGCAAACTATTTATTAGAAGGCGGTGAGTCGCGCGTTGTGTTTAAAAAATATTATACAGTGCACACTTCGGGGCAGCCGATGTCCGTACGAGTGTTGTCGCGGTGTAAGTTAATTAAAAGTCTCATGCTAATCCACGATATCTAAAGCCACCCCAACCAGAATGATAAAAAATATAATTATAAAAATAAAAATATATAATTACTCCGTGATAAGTGCCCACATACACATAAATACACACTTATACCGTGATACTGATCGACAGCGTCCGCCTAGTATTCAGCGAGAAAGCAAGTGGCGGCTGCAGAAGCAGCTGTGTGCCGCGAATACAAAGCCTCCCGCAACTAACCTGTAATTGAATTTACCACAAATGTGGGGGTTGGGGGGAGGGGAATAGGAGCGCGGTCGCCACATATGGCGGGCCCGCTGTCTGGCGAGACAGCTAAGCTCCGCACCGTGTGACGTCAGCAAAGCCAAGGTCGCACGGAACCGTGGAACCTCTACGTCGGGCGGAACCGACAGTCCCCGGAAACCGCACACTACTCGTCACAGCGACTGGCGAGCGTGCACACACAACTGTGCGACATGCACAAATCGTGAAAGTGAAGGTAGCAGCGGTAAAATATAAGGAGCGAAACTCTCTTTACGACTAGTACAGTAACCAGATTGCAGTAACAAGTGTGGAAGGGCATGAACCGGGAAGCAGTGGTTGAAGAGTGAGGCAAGGCTAAAGCCTATTCCAGACTCCATTCAGTCTGTATACTGAGCAAGCAGTAGAGGAAACCAAGGAGAAATTTCGAGAGGGAATTAAAGTTCAGGGAGAAGAATCTAAAACTCTGTTGATGGCATTTTTATTCTGTCAGACACAGCAAAGGCCTTCGAACAGCAGCTGAATGGAGCAAAATGGCTCAAATGGCTCTAAGCACTATGGGACTTAACATCTGAGTCACAGTCCCCTAGACTTGGAACTACTTAAACCTAACTAACCTAAGGACATCACACACATCCATGCCCGAGGCAGGATTCGAACTTGCGACCGAAGTGGTCGCGCGGTTCCAGACTGATGCTCCTAGAACCGCTCGGCCACCGCGGCCGGCTGAATGGAACAGATAATGTCTTGGAGAAGATGTGTTGAAAAAAGGGTGTAAGATGAACATTGAGGAAAGTAGAACGTCACCAACGAAATGCTTTCGGATTAAACCGGGTATGCTGAAGCAATTATATTCGAAAATGACACAAAGTGGGA
The DNA here is from genome assembly GCF_023864345.2 of Schistocerca serialis cubense. NCBI lineage: Eukaryota > Metazoa > Arthropoda > Insecta > Orthoptera > Acrididae > Schistocerca > Schistocerca serialis. The sequence continues at coordinate 964,831,972 of NC_064639.1, forward strand.
GACGTGCAGAGGACTAAATGACGATGATCGAAGTACAGAAGACACAGGGCGGTGCAAAATAAGTGTTAGAACGCGTTTGTATACTATGGTTTACACACATGCCACAAATGCGTCTTCGTGATATGATTGTATTGTAGCTCTGAGAATTCTATAGCTCACTCAACAATGTTTTTTAGAATTGGTGCGCTAATATTGGAACAGCGATTGTTTATCGTCAAGACATTTTACACAAATGCTGGACGTATTGTTATTGTGAGACGCGAGTTCAACAGCACATTTGAGCCAACAGCAGCACCGACCACTTCACCCTGAGATTACAGTACTGAAAGGAATGCCAACTGCGATAACAAAAATCTAAGCATCCTCTGATAAGTATTTCATATAGTGGTTCCCCTTTTTTTGTTTTCAACAGGTTGATGAAACGTTTTAAGACTGCTTCGCTACATGTAGCACCGAAGAGCCAGTCCGGAAGATCAGGCTCGACAGAAACTTTGAAGAACGTAGAAAGAAAGAGGACGTTATTCAGCGAGGAGCCCACTACATCAAAAAGACATTCAGCATCGCAACTCAGGATGTCACGACTGACTCGCCTGAGGATAATCAAACTCAAACTTAACCTTTTCCCATACAAAATTGAGGATCAGACTCAGTGATGTGACACACTCCATCTCCATGGGGACGCCAACAAGCATAATTGGATCCACGGTTTTACTGTGAATCCACACCTTCAAGCTGCCGGACATTGCGTGGAATGGCACCCTGACGGTTCCGATCTCAACCTATGGTTTCTTCTTTTTTTTTTGGCGGGGGTGAGGGGCGGGGGGGGGGGGGGGGTGGAGGAGTGGGGGGGGGGGTTACCTGAAGAGGAGATCTTTGAAGATGCACCTGAAGCACTTCAGGACCTTGGTTCTGCAATTACTGGAAAGATTCGGCAAACGAAAATTGTTATCTTCAGTAATTTATCACGGAATTCATTTCAAAAGTCTGCACACTCGTTGCCGCACAAGGAAAGCACTTTTAAAACCTTTTCTGTTGAATTTCAGGTTGTCTGCTATTGCATAAAGATGACAACAACAACCGATCACCCGATATTATGTCGTAGCAGACAAAAACTTTGTAACACCTATTCTGCGCCACCCTGTAGGCAGAATGGCTATTGCACGAAAAGCATTTCTGAAAAAGAGCTTTGTTAGCATTTAACAAATATCTAAGTGTCAGGAACTCTTTTTCTGAAGGTATCTGTATGTAGTGTGAACTTCCGCAAAGTTCTGTTTTTAGAACTGATTTCTGAATTCTTAGCACTGAGGGTTGACGCTACTTCTGCGGCAGGTCCAACAAAAATCTAACGCGTCGCACATCAGTTGGGTCGGTACAGTTTTTTAGTCCTCCGGTGTCAACCAAAAATAAAAGCTCACAGACCTTCGGGAGCCCTCGAAAAATAATAACAGTCTAGCGAGTCACTGCGTGGAGTCCTCAATAACTAATTACTATTCAGAGGTGATTACCTATACAAAGAGCCAATGAAATTTCCAAGCCTATTGTTTGGTGCCATAAAATTAGCATTTTTCTGCCGTGAATACACTCGAGTGAAAGTAGGCACGGTCCCCAAAGTGTGTGCTGCAAGGTGATGTCAATGGGGCACGTCGGCCATGATGAATCACTGTCTCAGCAAGTCGGGACAAGGCAGTACCTCCGGAATCACGCTGACGCACGGAAGAGAAGCCGTCAGCAAGAGGCTTCGGCCACTACCGGTACGAAAGAAGGTGGATCCACAATAAATAATGGAAAATAACAAATTATGAAAAGAAGCAAGCAAGAATGTAACAAATGTATGGACGTTAACAGATTCCAAACATTTTTTTAAACAGCTGTATGTCACTTCGCTATAACTACCAATATCGGTCAAATAACAGACCACCCTCAGGCACAAAAAATGACATTAATTACAGTAGGCTACATGTGTTCAATCGTGGTCATATCTATCAAGATCAATGTTATACCGTGAAGTGGGGTGACTTCGAATATTTTAAAATCAGTTTTGTTAGTCAAACAAAAACTTCTCAAGGTACTGACAAGAAACTTTTTGGGAAGTTGCAAAAGGTGTTGCTAAATGTGACAAAGCAGATTATATGTTTTTTTATCCCCCGCACTCTATTTTTTAAAAAGTTTTCACTGTCCAAATTCACCCCCTGGGACGGGGTCTTTTTGAACATGGAAACATTCGCCTATTCTGTGGGAGTAGTGCCATTTATTGTTCAACGACACTACTATCATACTAAAGAGCATGGTATTTTGTATATAAATGTAATTCTGATAGCAAGTCATTAAGAAAAAACCTGAGTATTATTTACGAGTTTTCTTTAGTCGCCTTAAACTTTTCATTTGATTATGCCTTAATTCTGCTAATAATGGAAATGGGTGCTAAGTTACTTATGAAAAATAATATTATTTAATAACAGGCCTTTTCAAAACAATCTGCATGACTTTAACCAAGGTAATGGAAAAACAGGTGTCATATTTTAACGAAATGCATTTGTAATCATCCCACAGCAAAGGAAGTCACCGCGAAAGAATGTCCCTTCTAAGAGATGCCATAGGCATCAAATTTAAACCCAGGATGAAGCCTTCCGCTTCTACCTACCTTAGGACCAGATAGAGTCCTACAAATGTCATCTTTTTCAAAACTCGAAACGTCAGAAACATTAAGCCCCACAACGAAACCTACATCTGAATCCACCTTGGAATACCATGTCCTCAGAAATGTAATTTCGTCATCACTGATAAGTTGTCCAACGTAATACTTTACACTATTAGCCAGCACTGATCAGCTCATCTGTCAGTGTCAAACAATATGGAAGACACTGTTAAAAGCCACCCCTCGAAAGACAAGCCTTGACATTTTATTTTTCTGCGGCACCAAAGACTAAATATAACATGTTAAACTTTCAGTGAATGTTCATTCAAGTGCTAACCTTGCCCATAAAAACTCGTTTCAAATTCCAAAACCAAAAGTGCTTTTAATAATAGACAAATGTATTAATACAAATAATTATACAAATTTGTTTAAAATTGCTCCATGTGTTCCTAAACTATGCCTCTACGTCACTCCCCCTTTCGATCTCTACCGCTGTCTCTATGGGAGGAAGTTGGTTCTTACCCTCACAGTGCTTATTTTCAGGCAGTACATGATATGCGCACGAAGTTCGGTTGAAATATGGTTTAGGAGACGTGAAACAAATATGTAGACAGATATGTAATTACATATATATTTTTATAAATATACCAGGTGATTCAGCTGCCTCTACTGATGGGTTTCATGCAACCTGGAATGCCTTCAAATACTATACGCAACATTTTCATTTTCACTTGTTCACTACGCACAAATTATTACTCCTGTTGGAAATTTAGTGCAGTTAAATTTTGTTCTGGGATACAGTTTCGCTGGCCGCGGTGGCCGAGCGGTTCTAGGCACTTCAGTCCGGAACCGCGCGACCGCTACAGTCGCAGGTTCGAATCCTGCCTTGGGCAAGGATATGTGCTGTCCTTAGGTTAGTTAGGTTTAAGTAGTTCTAAGTTCTAGCGGACTGATGACCTCAGATGTTGAGTCCCATAGTGCTCAGAGCCATTTGAACCAATTGATACAGTTTCACTATACCCTTCAATAAAAAATGTACGAAAGACATCTTCAAACGCGTTGGCCTTGAATAACTCTAAAACTGTGCCCTCCAGCGAAAACTAATCCCAGTACAAAATGTAAATACGTTAAATATCCCAAGCACTCCGTCTGCAGGCCACTAGTGGCCTACCGGGACCATTTGACCGCCGTGTCGTTCTCAGGGGGGATGCGGGTAGGAGGGGTGTGGGGTCAGCACACCGCTCTCCCGGTCGTTATGATCTAAGCCGCTACTATTCGGTCGAGCAGCTCCTCAATTGGCATCACGAGACTGAGTGCACCCCGAAAAATGGCAACAGCGCATGGCGGCCTGGGTGGTCACCCATCCAAGTGCCATACCACGGCCGACAGGGCGTAACTTCGGTGATCTCACGGGAACCGGTGTATCCACTGCGGCAAGACCGTTGCCATAAATTTACTAAGGAAAGGTCTTTTTCATTTTTTCTGCAGGACTAATAGATTGCACAGTAGCGAGCGATAGAATACGAAAATCTCGCACGTTTTTTTGCATAAAACCCATCCACAGTGGCTGCTGAATTAATCTGTATAGATAACCTCCGAAATTTCGTTTGTAGAGTATCGTTCACCTTGTACAGTGAAATTCTGAGCGGCAGACACAGGTGTGCAGACAGCTGGAGATGTCTTACGTATTGGATGGACTTGTCACTGGCACCTGCAGCTTGATGGAGAGCTCTGGGGGAAAGCGGCGGGGTCGTCAGCCCGCGCCGTGGAGGAGCATCGCTAGGCTGTTGCGACACGGCGCGGCGCGCTGCCTCGTCCCGGCTGTTCCCACTAACGCTGCGCTCCATCAGAGAAAGCTCCTTACGCAAGCGGCAGGTGTTACCGGGTACGCACTCCGTGAGACGCGCAGAGCTCTTCCGTATCGCGGTAAGAATCTCAAAATTACCAGTGTTGTGCTGTGAGAATCTGAGAGAAAGTTTCGTATTAACACGTAGTCCATACTATGACATGGCAAATTTATCTCACAATGTTGCTACGAAAGTTGTGGAAATATGGTGCTACAGAATACTGAAGATTATACGGGTAGATCAGATAACTAATGAGGCAGAAAAATTTAGTAGAAATCAATTGATAGGACACATTCTGACATGTCAGCGAACAGTTAATTTGGTAGTAAAAGTAGGTGTGAGGGGAAAGTTTTAAAGGGAAACTGATGTTTAACTACAGTGAGCAGCTTCAAGTCGAAGTATGTTGCAATGATGTCCATTTGCACAACACCAGCAGAAAAAACTGGCCTTTATTACTTAATGTTAAAACTGTCAGTGTCCCTACTGGCAATGCAGTTCTACACGCATGGTTTTATACTGACGGGTCCTCCTCTCCTGACATCTAGTGGTCAATACCGCTTTACATATCGGGTGTCCGGATATTTTTGATCAGATTGCGTACGCTCCTGAAGTTGGACCATAACGGAATAAGGGGAGTAGCTCACAATTGGTTCACCTCTTACTTTAGCAACAGGCAGCGAAAGGTCATTATACACAATGTTGATAACGGCTGTGATGTGGGATCTGAGTGGGGTACTGTCAAGTGGGGGGTGTCCCAGGGATCTGAGTGGGGTACTGTCAAGTGGGGGGTGTCCCAGGGATCAGTGTTGGGGCCGCTCCTGTACCTTATTTATATAAATGATATGCCCTCTAGTATTATGGGTAACCCTAAAATATTTTTGTTTGCTGATGACACTAGCTTGGTAGTAAAGGATGTTGTGTGCAACATTGACTCAGTTTCGAATTGTGCAGTACATGACCTCAGTTCATGGCTTGTAGAAAATAAACTAACGTTAAATCACAGTAAGATTCAGTTACTACAGTTTCTGACACACAATTCAACAAGACCTGACGTTTTAATCTCACAGAACGGGCATATGATTAGTGAAACTGAACAGTTCAAATTTCTAGGTGTTCAGATAGATAGTAAGCTGTCGTGGAAAGCCCACGTTCAGGACCTTGTTCATAGACTTAATACTACCATTTTTACTATTCGAACGGTATCAAAAGTGAGTGATACTTCGACACGTAAATTAGTCTACTTTGCTTATTTTCATTCACTTATGTTGTATGGTATTATATTTTGGGGTAACTCTTCCCATTCTAGAAGGATATTTTTGGCTCAGAAACGGGCAGTTCGGGTAATAAGTGGTTTAAGTTCACGAACCTCTCGTCGACCTCTGTTCACGAGTCTGGGTATTTTGACATTGGCCTCTCAATATGTATATTCCTTATTGTCGTTTCTTGTTACCAATATTAGTTTATCCCCAAGAATAAGAAGCTTTCACTCGGTTAATACTCGGCAGAAATCAAACCTCCATTTGGATCGGACTTGTGCAAAAAGGTGTGCAGTATACTGCTGCATCCATTTTCAATAAGCTGCCACTCGAATTCATAAATCTTAGCAGTAATCCACGTGGTTTCAAATCGAAACTGAAGAGTTTCCTCATGGGTCACTCATTCTATTTTGTCGAGGAGTTCCTTGAAAAATTAAGCTGATTCTTATTGTATTGCTGATAGCGTTTACTTAAACTTATGGACTGACTTTTTTTTTCAGGTTCATGAACATTTATTTTTACCTGTTATTACTTTTATGTTGCAAGTTCATGTACTGACACGTTCCATGACCTTGGAGATTTGCTCCTCAATTTGGTCCTACGGAACTTGACGTGTAAATAAATAAATATGTGGGGGATTCCGGGGCGGGGTCATTGCGCCGAATGCGCGCCAGCTGTGCGCCGTTCGGCCGTCACTTGGGCGACGCGAGGGCGCGGCCAAGCGGGGGCGGCAAGGCCAGGCCAGGCGGGCGACGCCCACGCACGGTCACGCCAGCAGCGGCAGCTACCTGCTACCTGCCGGCCCGTTACTCCTCCACCTGCGGACACTGCTCCCGGGCCGGGTAGCCTCGGTAGCGGACTTTGTATCTCGGGTACAGTACACCGCGTAGGAGTTAGGCCGTCCTCATACTGGACGTGTTCCTCATCGCTGAGCACGCCAGACGTGATTTAGATCGCGACTGGTGTACGCTTAGAAACCAACTAGTGGATCTCGCGGAACGTGCTCATCATCAAGATTCGCTACTGCAGCGCTCTCCAGCGGCAGTTGTCGGCTGTATCCGACTTTTCGTTTACGAAAAATATTGCCACATTAGCTTAACTGAAATACATTTTTCGTCCCTTGTCCATATGCTATTCATGTCGTTCTGTCTAAACCGTATGGATTACTCAGAATGAGCTGCACACTTGCAAGTGATCGTGAAACATATTTGTATAGAGCAGAAATGAAATAATCATGTGGCGTTACCAGCTGCGTGATCTCACTCGTGATTTTCGTCCGCCTGGCGTGAGTCTTTTTACTCGCTGCATCTTCGGCGTCTTGCAAGACGATGATAGTGATGATGATGATGATGAGAAGAACAAAACACACACACACACACACACACACACACACACACAGTTCCGAGCTGAGTAAATCTCCAATCCAGGCGGGAATCGAACCGGGGTGCCTTGATCGAGAGCCAGCAACTCTAATCACAAGACAACAAACTGCAGCAGCTGACGCTCGTGGAACCACAACACCTACTCCGTTCGCCGCCACCGCCTACCATCTGATACAAATGGGCTGTAATGGTCAATTCTGGCCGAAACCGTTTACCATTACAAATAAATATTTTACTGCGGTCAAGATTGTTTCTAATCCATTTAAAAGTACTTTAGCTAGACCACCGATTTTCTCCAAGTGAATGTTCACAAAAATTAATGCTGAATAAGTTATTTGATTATATGTATGGAAACAGTGCATCAATAAATATTTTTTTCGCCCTCTTTCCTTTTACTGTGATGTCCAGCACCATGACTTCCAGACCAACGGAGAAGGCATTTTGAGTGACTGAGTTCTGCAAGAGTCACTGCGCAGCCTCAATTCATCGACAGTTTAGGTCGATATTTAACAATACTCTATCTACCAGAAAATCCATTGACGATTGGGTACAGAAGTTTAAGGAAACACGAAGTCTTTGTAATGGCAACAGGTTGAACGGATCAGAAAAACAAAAATGATAAGGCATTCGTGGCCATGTGTTGAGAAGCTTCAGGATCTTGGACCGACGTTCGTCTGATAATTTCTCTGGCGTTCCGCCAGTATGAGTGGCTGGCATTGTCGAAGTTTCACGCTTTATTGTAGGTGGTAGACTGGAGTCGAACTCGTGGCTGCAGATGCCAAACACGTCTATGAGGTTAAATGGACGCAATGATACGCGTATATAAAGATAATATCAATGATAGAACAATATACATCTAATAACTGTTATACCAATTATGCAGATGCCTAACTGAGATGGATTTTGGACCCCATAACGGTGTGATCCTAGACCGAAATCGATCGTCTCTAATAAAATATTGTTACACCTGTGTACTGTATAATGCAGTTCGTTAGATAAACTTAAGTGTTATGAAATTTTTTCTGAACGTTTTGTCTGAAGTGTAAATTTGTACAGAACTGGAACATGGGCGATAAACAGTACGGAAATGTTGTACCGCGGGAAAATGCTGAATATTAAATGAGTACATCCGAAGACATGACATCGTAATTCTCTCAGAGACAGCGAAGGACTTGGAAGAGCACTTGAACGGAATGGACAGTGTACTGAAAGGAATATATAAGATGAACATAAAAAAAACAAGGATAACTGAACATAGTTGAATTAATTCAGGCGATGCTGAGGGAATTAGAGACAAAGCAGTAGATGAATTTTGCTATTTGTATAGCAAAATAATTGATGATGGTCGAAGTAGAGAGGATACAAAATCAAGACTAACAATGGCAAGAAATGCGGTTCTGAAGAAGAGAAATTTGTTAACGCCGAGTATAGATTTAAGTTACAGGAAGTCTTGTGAAAGCATTTGTATGTAACGTTGCCATGTATTGGAATGAAACCTGGACAATAAACAGGTTACACAAAAAGAAAATAGAAGCTTTAGAAATAACAATGCTGAACTTTAGATGGGTAGACCGCGTAACTATTGAGGAGGTACTGAATAGAATTGGAGAGAAAAGTAATTTGGGGGCACAACCTGGCCAGAAGAAAGGATCGGTTGGTGGTAGGACACATTCTTAGATATCAAGGGATCACCAGCTTAGTACTGGGGGGGGGGGGGGGGGGCGTAAAAATCGTAGGAGGAGACCAAGAGATGTATACAGTAGACAGATTCAGAAGGATGTAGGTTGGGATAGACTAGAACGGAGAGCTGCATCAAACCAGGTCTTGGGATGGAGACCACAACAACAACAACACATCCGAAGAGGTACTGAATCGATGAATGTTTGGCTAAGACTGAATCGATGAATGTTTGGCTAAGCAGGTTCCTGAGGATGTAAGTTGCAGTAATTATGCAGAAGTTAAGATACTTGCCAAGTTTGGCTACCGTGGAAAGCTGCATAAAACGATAACAAGAAACAACATCGGAAACAGTTTTATTCGAAATCATTCACGTATCATACAATTATAAGACAAAATGCAAATACCTGTACTGGAAACAAAAAGAAACTGCGTTTTCTTATCTAATAGCGTGGCATAAGAAGTCGCATTAATCGTTGACATTCAAAATCTTCAAGAGCAGGCATTTCACAAATCTGTTAGTCAATTTCTTTTGATTTAAGGTTCGATTAGTAAACTCGCGGCACTTTAAAGAATCGAACGCGCATGTAAAAAACGACTTCGAACATCTGATTACCTTACAATGAGATAATGTGTTAAATATTTGATTTTAAGACGAGAAAAGGTTTGAGGAACATTCAAAATTATGCTTAAAGGCCAACAAGTGCTCTCAGTATTAGGTCTATGTGGATACTGTGTGCAAAAAGTGTTGTGAATAGAATTAGGAGAAAAGTGAAGTTAAAAGTCATGTCAAATGTGGAAGTTTTACTGCATCAACAGCTATATGCCTTTTTCCTTTCATTATTTTGTGGGGAGTGGCAGCTATAAAAAGTTTTGAAAAGGTTTTAAATTGTGTGTAAAGTTCGTTGCAAGTCGCTAAGTGCTCTCATTAATAATGGATGAATATAGTCTGGGTAATTTCCGCGTCGTAAGTTGCAGTGCCTCAAGATGCAAACTCAGTTTATAACTTTAATAATTCCTCACTTATTGTATGAAAACCTTTAAGGTGAGAGTATACCTCTGAATTAGAAGATTATGACAGCATTTTGCATTTTTAAATTCAGTCAACAATTACGCGAAATATTGCAAACTGAATTTTAGATTCCCCTACGCTGCAACTGGTGACTAGTTCCGGGTTAACGTCTTGGTAATGCAGACGTTTACCATTTCCCTCAAACTTCGACAAGTTATCTGTTACTCAGTTATAGCACTTCTGACAGAGAGTTTGGTGCAGTTAAACTTCTTTCATGTTCGAATAGCTTACATTCTTCAAATTCGACGTTTTAAACGTCGCTTTAGACAATTTCTCAGAATTGGTGCCCACATAGAAATGCCAACTAGATACTTGACAGAACACAAGTATTGGAGCTGCAGAAGAAGTTACTGCTCTGCATCAGTGGGCACTTTACGCGAGTAAATGCGGTACTGTGTCTCAGCAGGCGACTTATCGCGATCTGTGATCGCCAGAGCCACTGGGAGGGAAGCTGACAACCACACAGCGTGGGCTATCAGATGCTCCGCAGTGCCATTACAGGGATGTGGCCTGGCTTTCAGACAACTGGAGGAAACCGAGGAAGATCCGCGTAAGGCTTCGAAGCGGAACACACAGTGAAACGGAGTTTAGATGTCTGGCGAGCAGCAATTTGTGTCGAAGCTGACAACATACGCGCTCACGTCTGAAAAGACTAATGGGCGCGAAATAACTGCACATTTGTGTGTGGAACATCTTGGTATCCCTGTTCCGAACTAAAGGTGTGCGCAGACATACGAATCTAACGCATCAATCGAAGTGAGTCTACGGCTGCTTGCCGTCATAGCGACGAGATCAAGCGAGCTTTTTCTGCCTTTGAATCTTTTTTTCGTAGCCGATTTTTTCGCATCAGGAACTTTTTCTTTGTTTCCTTCTTCAGGACAATTATAAAAATCTTCAGAGCCAGTATAGTTAAAATGCGGAAATATTGCAACACGTACATAATGCTCTCTAACCTCTCATGTACTGCCGCAATAAACTACGACAAAACTCTGCACATTCAATCGTCAGTAAATCTGAAAACGTTGTGCATAGAAGCGATGAAACTTTTGACACTTTCAGAAAGGTGTAGTAGTAGTAGTAGCAGCTGCTGCTATTATTATAGTGGTTGTTGCGTAGGCGGCGGTTGTGGTGGAGGACTGATTTGATAGCCACTGTTTACGCTCATATATCTAATGCAAACCATCTCTACATAACTACTGCAACCCTTTCGGACTCAAAATTTTAAAAATGAGATTTTTTTGTATTTTCTTTTGACATAAATTGAGACAGAGCAATGTTAAAAAAACAAGTGTTACGCACATTATTGAACACACACATGTGGTAATGTAAATGCAGTTCCTTTCTGCAGATCGGCATAGAGCTACTTGACAGAGAGCACGCTCCCACCTGATTCTGTGAAGGTCCTCCTTCGTTCCACGGTGTACGAACTGCCTTGAGAGGCGATATATTGGTAGATTCTTTGCTTCTGGGATATATTTGTCAATTGGAATAACAGTTTTGCATTTTTTCGATAATAGTTGCGATGATGTACTTTCTGATTAGTCTGAAAAACTAGTTGTCATAGCATGCTATCTCAAAATCGAGATCACTGTCTTCAGCTACCACATTATCTCCATTGCCACTGCTACTGTCAGTCTCCGTGTCGGCGTCAGAAGAAATCCCTTCCGAAACGCACGACAGTATGTTTTCTTCCTTTATTCTGCCAGAGTACATCGTGGAAACTGAAACACAACCTGCCACAGCTAGTCATGTTGCCACTAGCGCTGGAGTGGATTCAAATGGAGCCACAACAATGACTACGAAAATACATAAATTTAATTATTATCGCACTACAAAGAGTACAAATTTGGACAGGACAGTTTTCTGTACCTACGCTACGCGCAAAAAATGCCTTATAGACAAAAATTCAGTCCAATTTGAAAACACAGACAATCGTGCACTGCATACAAAAATGGTTCCTCTCCCTGCTCGTCTAAATGCTAAGATTTGATACATATGAAGTAGTTCAAACTGCAGCTGCTAGAGGGCAGTACCCACTGGAGACGTAAAGGGTGGCTACAACAGATGTTGCTACTGTGCATGTGCCACGAAATGAGAAAATCCTAGGTGGCTTAAAACGGAACCACATCGTCTGAAAGGATTACTAGTCTAGCCTTGGTCTCCCTCTACAGCTTTCAACTTTCACCCTCTACAGTTCCCTCCAATGAATGCTCGAAGCCTAAACGTGTCTCTCATCGACCGATTCAATCCTTTAGTTCATTTGCGGCACAAATTTCTTTTTCTCAAGTTGATTTCAGTACGTACTCTTTAGTTATCAGATCTCCCCAACGCATCTTCAGGATTCTACTGCTGTCTCACATTTCACAGGCTTATGTTCTCTTCTGAACTGTTTATCGACCATACTTCACTTCCACACGTCACGCTCTCGACAAATAACTTCACAGAAGACTTCCTAGCATTTAAAGTTATATTAGACGTTACAAAATTTCTGTTTTTCAGAAACATTCCCTGGCTATTGGCGGTCTGTCATTTAAACCTCTCTGCTTTAGCCATTGTCAGTTATTTTACAGTACAAATAGGTAACTGGCCTACTACTGAAACGTCCCCTTAGAAAAATTTATGAATTACTGTGCTCATAAACCTCTTACGTTATTTAATTTTCAAACAGCTGAGCAGAACTGAACGTACTCAGACATTTCTCTCTTTACTTATTCTGATCAACACTAAACTGACACACAATATTTTTAGCGCAACGCAGTCTGACTTTCAATAATCCCTACAAAAGAATGGCCCTGACTAACAAAAATCTATACCTTTCACGAATCACTTAGCTCACAAAAATCTTCGTTACTCAAACTACTGCAATACAGCGAGCGGCAATACTGCCAGCTAAATAAAAGACTAACTACTGAAGGCACTACTGATAGGCATAGTTAGGAAATGAAAGATTTTGAAAGAGAACAAACAATGTACTTACCTTAATAGTGTTCAAAAGTCATTATACAGGGTGAGTCACCTAACGTTACCGCTGGATATATTTCGTAAACCACATCAAATACTGACGAACCGATTCCACAGACCGAACGTGAGGAGAGGGGCTAGTGTAATTGTTTAATACAAACCATAAAAAAATGCACGGGAGTATGTTTTTTAACACAAACCTACGTTTTTTTAAATGGAACCCCGTTAGTTTTGTTAGCACATCTGAACATAGAAACAAATACGTAATCGGTGCCGTTTGTTGCATTGTAAAATGTTAATTACGTCCGGAGATATTGTAACCTAAAGTTGACGCTTGAGTACCACTCCTCCGCTGTTCGATCGTGTGTATCGGAGAGCACTGCAACATACATCGCGTTTCTACAGAATGATCTGCCAACGTTGCTCGAAAATGTCCCACTGGAAACGCGTCGACGTATGTGGTATCAGCATGATGGTGCACCTGCACATTCCGCAATTAACACTAGTCTGACCCTTGACAGGATGTTCGACGGGCTTTTCATAGGACGTGGAGGACGCATAAATTGGCCAGCCCGTTCTCCTGATCTTACACCTCTGGACTTCTTTCTGTGAGGTACGTTAAAGGAGAATGTGTACCGTGATGTGCCTACAACCCCAGAGGATATGAAACAACGTACTGTGGCAGCCTGCGGCGACATTACACCAGATGTACTGCGGCGTGTACATTCATTATGTCAGAGATTGCAATTGTGTGCAGCAAATGATGGCCACCACATTGAACATCTATTGGCCTGACATGTCGGGACACACTCTATTCCACTCCGTAATTCAAAACGGAAACCACGTGTGTACGTGTACCTCACCCCTCATGGTAATGTACATTTGCGTCAGTGAAAAAGACCAATAAAAAGGTGTTAGCACGTGGACGTAATGTGCTGTTCCAGTCTCTTCTGTACCTAAGGTCCATCACTGTTCCCTTTGGATCCCTACGTAATTCGGTGCTCTCCGATACACACGATCGAACAGCGGAGGAGTGGTACTCAAGCGTCAACTTTAGGTTACAATGTCACCGGATGTAATTAACATTTTACAATGCAACAAACGGCACTGATTACGTATTTGTTTATATGTTCAGATGTGCTAACAAAACTAACGGGGTTCCATTTAAAAAAACGTAGGTTTGTGTTAGAAAACATACTTCCGTGCATTTTTTTATGGTTTGCATTAAACAATTACACTAGCCCCTCTCCTCACGTTCGGTCTGTGGAATCGGTTCGTCAGTATTTGATGTGGTTTACGAAATATATCCAGCGGTAACGTTAGGTGACTCACCCTATATATATATATATATATATATATATATATATATATATATATATATATATATATATATATATATATATACGTCCAGTATTACAAATTTCGTTTTTCTGACGGACACGTCCAGATAGTCCGCTCTCAAAACTCTGCCATCTCTCTTCCCACATCCACCACTGCTGGCGGCTCACCTCCAACTGCGCAATTCTACGCGTTCTTCACATCCAACTGCCCAACACTACAATAGCGAATATTCCAACAGTGAGTCCAACCAGCCACAGACTGCACACAGCACAGTCAGTGATTTTCATACAGAGCGCTACGTGGCGTTACCAACATAAAAACCTAAACAGCCTACTTACACTACTTCTGGTCTCTCATTTCCCAATCTAATTCTCTCCGCATCGCCTGATTTAATTCGACTACATCCGCTAACCTTGTTGATACCGACCTTGTGGCCTCTTCTCAAAACATCGATTCCGTTCAGCTGATCTAAGCCGCTTGCTGTACATTGCAGAACTACAGGAAATACAACTGACATGCTTTTTTGTGTTTGTCATTAGAAGAGAAGAACTTTCATTTTTCCTGCAATTTACTTACGTGAAACATTCAGTCTTGACGACAATTTCTGACGAAAACGTCGCAAAATAATTCGTCATCCTCAAAGTTCATTAGTGCGTCACTGAACTCCGCAGTGCTGAGAACAGCTTCGGTTGACTCAAGAAGCTATATTTTTCGAACAGAAAAATACGGATATGTTTCAACGTTCCTAGAAAGCCACTTCCATAAGCACGCCGTTAAACGGACTTCGTTAGTATGGCAGCGACAGACAACACTACCGTCCATACATCGTCGGGGCATAAGCACCCGAAACACATTTTCCTCGCAGCACTCTCTCGCCTCGTCTCCCAAAGAGCTCACTCGGTTCGGCTCTAATGCACTTTACACGGAGCAAGCTAAAATATGGCCCGCACAGGTGTTAAAAGCCGAGCCAACAATGTCCCTGGAGAGCGTAAATTATAATTATGGACGGTAAAACTTGTGGGTCGAATTGTTTAGGGGACAATTTGAAAGCTCGTATTTAAGTTCAATCCCCTCCACCGTAGGGCCGTGCCGCGTACCGAAGCGTTAAAATTCCGAACTCGCGGACTTCTTTTTAGGGTGGAGGGTGGAGAAGCGGAATGTTAATGCGAGAGCTCGAAAAGGGTGCTTGTCTGACTACTCCTCTCCGAAGATTAACAGAAAACATACTTTGGCGAGGCAGTGTATTTATGAGGGTAAAAGACAGGTTGTTTCAGCGTACAGAACAAGGCTACAGTCTCGAAAAGAGATAAAGGCAAGAACGAATGGGCCACACGACTCCTTGACGCAGAGGTAAATGCATACTAAAGAGGTCGAGCTGATGTAATTGAATTCGTCCGAAACAGCGTTCCAGTATCCTCCAAATGTGTAGTGTTGTTCTGTTTCCGTAGGAGAGGGCTTCATAGCTTCCTGCAGATGACAACATACAGTGTGAATCCGAACTCAGCTGACTACATTTCGGATGTTCTTCAGGGACTATTTTTTGTGAGTTGTTTGGTATAAGGGACCCACGGTTTCCAGCAGCTCTTTACAGAAGACGAATGGAATATTCCAGAATTTGAAAAACGAACAGCTGCTAGCATGAGTTTCTTAGAAGTAGATACCTTAGGCGTTGCGAAGCAACTCAAATCGCTTGATACGGGCAAGTCTTCAGGTCCAGATTGTATGCCGATTAGGTTTCTTTCAGATTACGCTTATACAATAGCTCCCTACTTAGCAATCGTATACAACCGCTCGCTCACCGATAGATCTGTACCTACAGATTGGAAAATTGTGCAGGTCGCACCAGTGTTTAAGAAGGGTAGTAGGAGTAATCCATCTAACTACAGACCTATATCATTGACGTCGGTTTGCAGTAGGGTTTTGGAGCATATATTGTATTCAAACATTATGAATCACCTCGAAGGGAACGATCTATTGATACGTAATCAGCATGGTTTCAGAAAAACATCGTTCTTGCGCAACGCAGCTAGCTCTTTATTCGCACGAAGTAATGGCCGCTATCGACAGGGGATCTCAAGTTGATTCCGTATTTCTAGATTTCCGGAAAGCTTTTGACACCGTTCCTCACAAGCGACGTCTAATCAAGCTGCCGGCCTATGGGGTATCGTCCCAATTGCGCGACTGGATTCGTAATTTCCTGTCAGGTAGGTCGCAGTTCGTAGTAATAGACGGCAAATCATCGAGTAAAACTGAAGTGACATCGGGTGTTCCCCAGGGAAGCGTCCTGGGACCTCTACTGTTTCTAATCTATATAAATGACCTGGGTCACAATCTTAGCAGTTCTCTTAGGTTGTTCGCAGATGATGCTGTAATTTACCGTCTAGTAAGATCATCCGAAGACCAGTATCAGTTACAAAGCGATTTAGAAAAGATTGCTGCATGGTGTGGCAGGTGGCAGTTGACACTAAATAACGAAAAGTGTGAGGTGATCCACATGAGTTCCAAAAGAAATCCGTTGGAATTCGATTACTCGATAAATAGTACAATTCTCAAGGCTGTCAATTCAACTTAGTACCTGGGTGTTAAAATTACGAACAACTTCAGTTGGAAAGACCACGTAGATAATATTGTGGGGAAGGCGAGCCAAAGGTTGCGTTTTATGGCAGGACACTTAGAAGACGCAACAAGTCCACTAAAGAGACAGCTTACACTACACTCGTTCGTCCTCTGCTAGAATATTGCTGCGTGGTGTGGGATCCTTACAAGGTGGGATTGACAAAGGACATCGAAAGGGTGCAAAAAAAAAAAAGGCAGCTCGTTTGGTATTAACACGTAATAGGGGAGAGAGTGTGGCAGATATGATACGCGAGTTGGGATGGAAGTCATTAAAGCAAAGACTTTTTCGTCGCGGCGAGATCTATTTACGAAATTTCAGTCACCAACTTTCTCTTCCGAATGCGAAAATATTTTGTTGAGCCCAACCTATATAGGTAGGAATGATCATCAAAATAAAATAAGAGAAATCAGAGCTCGAACAGAAAGGTTTAGATGTTCGTTTTTCCCGCGCGCTGTTCGGGAGTGGAATGGTAGAGAGATAGTATGATTGTGGTTCGATGAACCCTCTGCCAAGCACTTAAATGTGAATTGCAGAGTAATCACGTAGATGTAGATGTAGAAATAACTGCACTTCGTTTGTTTTTTATCCATACTGCACTGAAAATACCTGTGCAACATCTGAAATGTCTATGGTATGCTCTTTGTGTCTTGCATGGATGAAAAGTTGTTTCGTTCACTGACAGTAGGTGCTTTATTGTTTCCCCCCAAGATTGCATTCTGTTCTGCTCAACTTTATCTCAGATTTTTGCAGCCATGTTGGCCGTAATTCAGGTTTTACATTGTGTTAATTGTACACTCCTGGAAATGGAAAAAAGAACACATTGACACCGGTGTGTGAGACCCACCATACTTGCTCCTGACACTGCGAGAGGGCTGTACAAGCAATGATCACACGCACGGCACAGCGTACACACCAGGAACCGCGGTGTTGGCCGTCGAATGGCGCTAGCTGCGCAGCATTTGTGCACCGCCGCCGGCAGTGTCAGCCAGTTTGCCGTGGCATACGGAGCTCCATCGCAGTCTTTAACACTGGTAGCATGCCGCGACAGCGTGGACGTGAACCGTATGTGCAGCTGACGGACTTTGAGCGAGGGCGTATAGTGGGCATGCGGGAGGCCGGGTGGACGTACCGCCGAATTGCTCAACACGTGGGGCGTGATGTCTCCACAGTACATCGATGTTGTCGCCAGTGGTCGGCGGAAGGTGCACGTGCCCGTCGACCTGGGACCGGACCGCAGCGACGCACGGATGCACGCCAAGACCGTAGGATTCTACGCAGTGCCGTAGGGGACCGCACCGCCACTTCCCAGCAAATTAGGGACACTGTTGCTCCTGGGGTATCGGCGAGGACCATTCGCAACCGTCTCCATGAAGCTGGGCTACGGTCCCGCACACCGTTAGGCCGTCTTCCGCTCACGCCCCAACATCGTGCAGCCCGCCTCCAGTGGTGTCGCGACAGGCGTGAATGGAGGGACGAATGGAGACGTGTGGTCTTCAGCGATGAGAGTCGCTTCTGCCTTGGTGCCAATGATGGTCGTATGCGTGTTTGGCGCCGTGCAGGTGAGCGCCACAATCAGGACTGCATACGACCGAGGCACACAGGGCCAACACCCGGCATCATGGTGTGGGGAGCGATCTCCTACACTGGCCGTACACCACTGGTGATCGTCGAGGGGACACTGAATAGTGCACGGTACATCCAAACCGTCATCGAACCCATCGTTCTACCATTCCTAGACCGGCAAGGGAACTTGCTGTTCCAACAGGACAATGCACGTCCGCATGTATCCCGTGCCACCCAACGTGCTCTAGAAGGTGTAAGTCAACTACCCTGGCCAGCAAGATCTCCGGATCTGTCCCCCATTGAGCATGTTTGGGACTGGATGAAGCGTCGTCTCACGCGGTCTTAACGTCCAGCACGAACGCTGGTCCAACTGAGGCGCCAGGTGGAAATGGCATGGCAAGCCGTTCCACAGGACTACATCCAGCATCTCTACGATCGTCTCCATGGGAGAATAGCAGCCTGCATTGCTGCGAAAGGTGGATATACACTGTACTAGTGCCGACATTGTGCATGCTCTGTTGCCTGTGTCTATGTGCCTGTGGTTCTGTCAGTGTGATCATGTGACGTATCTGACCCCAGGAATGTGTCAATAAAGTTTCCCCTTCCTGGGACAATGAATTCACGGTGTTCTTATTTCAATTTCCAGGAGTGTATATTTCAGGCTTTTTCACTGTTGTGAAGATAATTGGTGTAAAAAGTCATAGTAAAACATAATTACATTACAACCGCATCGTCTGTGAAAAGTGTGAGACTGATGTTAATACTGTCTGCAAAGTCATTAATATTAAACATGAACACCAAGGGTGCCGACAATTTTCCCTGGTGCACACCTAAAGTTACTTTTATACCTGTCGATGACTCTTCATCCAATACAACACGCTGCCTTCTCCCTACCAACAAATCCTCAATTTCGCTTCATATCCCGTACGATCGCTCTTTCAATAACTAGCGTGACTGTGGCACTGAATCAAAAACTTTTAGGGAGGAAATGTGCACCTTCCTGACTGCCTTGATACATGGGTTTCCAAGATGTCGTGTGAGAAAAGCGAGAGTTTGGTTTCGCATGATCGATGTTTTCGGAATCCGCGCTGATTAATATGGAGATCACCCTTCTAGAGGGACCCGATTACGTTTGAGCTCAGAATCTAAACGGTTAAACCGTGCACTCAATCCGAGTTGGGGATCGAGTATCTAACGGTTTCCAGGGGCAACAAATTTGTGTTTTCAGTATTTCATATATTTGTAAACCGAATTTTTAAGTTAAAGTGCTGTCGTAATCTACTCATTAACTACGTTACAGGTTTAACACAATAAGACAAGCAGTAAAGTTAGAAACAGTGTGTATATCTTGGTGCTGTGTAACCCACATTTCACGCTTTCAGTATTTAGGAATGAGAGCACTTAGTAAGTGCCAACAAACTTTACACCGAATTTAAAGCATTTTAGGAACATTCTTTTCGTCACGCCCCCCATAAAATAATGGAAGGATGAAAGAGTATCGCTCTTCATGTGGTAAAACTTCCGCATGAGGTATTACATTTTAATTGTGCCAGTATAGCCTGTGGTCGAAATTTAGCCTGTTGAGTCAGTGGACCTAATCTGTGAGTAATAGACTCCACGTAAAACTGTGTCTGAAATTTTAGCCGTATGACTGACCCATAAGAAATACTGCATTTTAACTATGAGTATGCTTGAATTAATTGTTGGATCTCTCTTTAATTCTTCGATTATTTTAAGAGAGTGCTTGATACAGTGCATTGAAAAATGAATATGACAACGCAATGTGAAAGTCGTCGTATTGCATAAAGTAATCTCAGATGCGAAACGTTTTGCATTAACAAAATCTGTACTGTAAATTCGTCAAACCGCAATTACAACTCTCAAAATTATTTGGAATATGTTCAGCGCACATCTGAAAACAACTATGTCCACATTTTTCCCATTACTTCGCACAAAAATTGTCGTCCTCTACCTCCTTGTCTTTCGTCCGACCCGTTAGCGCAGAAAAGTAAGCTAAATAACAAAGCTAATGTACGTTATTTGCAGACTCAGTTACTACGATATTTTGATATCCGCCGTTGAAGTTATCATCGATCTAGCGTTTGTCGCATTGCAGCTGCGGGTATACGTGTGAACCATGTAAGCATGAACACTCAAGAATGTCGTATAACGAAACATTGTTACTTTCGTGTGTCATTCTTCCCATAGCACTTGATCGGTACGCAGCGTAGCACTTCATTTTCAATATTCGCGAACTGGAGATTTTAACGTGTGATAGAGAAGGTATCATGAGAGTTACGAATATGAAAGCATCTACTTCATTTTACTACTTTTAACGGCTCCGTACAGACGTGATTTTTTAATTCATATCTACGGCAAAGAACCTTTCTAAAAATGGTTCAAATGGCTCTGAGCACTATGGGACTGAACTTCTGCGGTTATCAGTCCCCTAGAACTTAGAACTACTTAAACCTAACTAACCTAAGGACATCACACACATCCATGCCCGAGGCAGGATTGGAACCTGCGACCGTGGCGGTCGCGCGGTTCCAAACTGTAGCGCCTAGAACCGCTCGGCCACTCCGGTCGGTGAACCTTTCTAATTGTAGAAGTTTCATTGCCCTCTTGTATAATTAATACTAAAAATCGGTACATCAATTTTCGTGTTCACGTATTAATATTACGATGATGTGACGATCAGCATCTCTATGAAATCTTTTCCAAATAATTCGATGAATGCGATTTTCATCACATTCGCATTTCGCTAATAATTTGGCATAAAATGATGTCTTAAATTTATCACTTCTTCACTACTATCTGTATTCGCAACACATTTTGCAGATAGTATAGGCATATACCACTATATAGGCCCTACTTGCAAAATTCTATCGTTGCGCAAGATGTATGATCTCATAAAGATTGAGATGAACGCACGTTTTATGCATGGAAGTTAAATTCTTTGAAAAATGGGATGTGGGGGCCGGGGAGAGGGGGGTGTTCTTGCATATTCTAAGACTCCACAACGAATGGAAGACAATGATATTGGTCAGTAATTTCGTGGATCAGTTCTGTTACCTTTCTTGTACACGGATATGACCTGCTCCTTCTTGCAACAACTTGGCACGGTTTTTTGTTCGAGGGTTCTACGTAAATTATGGCTAAAAGGCGCGCAAACTTTGCCGCAAATTCGGTGGAGAATCTGATAGGGATTCCGTCGGCTGTGGAGCTTATTCAGTTTTAGCGATTTCAACTATTTTCAACACCATTGAGCTTAATATATCACTCATCACGGTGGTGTTTCGAAACTTAATTTGGGGCAGTACTCTCAGCTTTACTTTTGTAGAGAAACATTTGAAAAGAGTTCAGCATTCCTGCATTTACTTTGCTGTCCTCAGTTTCTGTTTCTGCCTCGGCCCGTAGTGTATAGAAACTAATTTTGGTACCAATAACAGCCTTAACGTATAACGAAATTCTGTTTTGGGTTTTACGAGAGCTCTCCAACATTTCCCATCCAGTATTCTTGCGTTTACACCGCTACTACGAATGGCCTTATGTTAATGTCCGTAAGGCCATGTGCGATGCATATTTACTTTTCAAATCCCACATGCCGGTGCTATGTTATATTGAAGATATTCTAGCCTCACCTATTCGCAAGGGATCCTTGTAGGTGCGTAGAAGGTATTACCTATTGTAACGGAGGGGAAAATTCCGCAGCAGGAGGCAAGTGCCTCCGCTTAGGTCAACCACTTGGCAGTCTGTGATGTCGCCGCATACGCTGTGGGTACAGTGCGTTCCTCCGCGTACGCCAATGGCACATTCTGCTGTCAGCGCGGCTATGAATCAGCGGCCCCACTGTTCAAGACAGCCCACCTATGACCTCAGTCCCACAAATACAGGCAGTCGTTTCGCGCAACCAGCACCCGTTCTTGGTAGTCTCCTTCAGTTTACTGCTGGATCCTAAACTCAGCATGATCGATGTCTGCGTGCAGAGAGTACACCGCATCAACGCAGTGGCGTCCTCAGGATTCTGTTGAGCAGACCGAAGACTATTTCCGGCACGGATAATTTACCACAGGAAATTGCACATTCGGCGTCCGTGTTTAAGAAAAATGGATACTCCGAGATGCAGATTAGTAGGGCTTTGAAATTTGGATCATCTCCGGAAGTGCATAAAGAGGAGCAATAAACCTGTGACATTTATTCCATAAGACTGGAACAATTGTAAGGAGGTTTGACGTTAAGAGCGTATTCCTTCCTCCAGCCAATATTAGGGCACTACTATGCTCTGTCAAGGATAGAAGCCTGGCATATAGAAAACCCCGCGTCAGAGTGCGAGGCTAGCATCGGCCGGTTGATTTGCACATTTCGGGAGAGGTGCATGGGACCTTACCTTACACGACACAACAGCAACCTGAAAAATCGGTGGTAGGTGATGGAATTTGTGGAGACCCGGCTAGCTGAAGGAGACAACTGAAATTAGGATGGAGTACACTCTGATTAATACAGAGAAGGGGTTTTCTCTAATTAGGACTTGAAACTCCCCATTATCACGTATTAAAACACAACGATCTTTGGTGCTGCCGTTCCGAGTGTTTGGAATACCCTTTGAATGCGATACGCCGTTGATGCCAGTTTCCAGCCTAGGCATCAGTTCCCAGGGGGCCTCAGCAGCAGTAGTCTCTCTCCTGAAGATGGCGGACAGATAGCCGAAATATCGAATCATTTCGTTTTTAGGAGCGAGCAGCAATCCCCAGAGAATCACCAAAAATTACTATGCCGGAAAACCTTATGAAGTCAGCACCTGTTCTTTCAAGTACGTGGAGCCCCAAAGAGATAGACACATGGCATACCTCAGCAAATCAGGAATATCAAAACAGTACGTAATAATTTAAACGGAACCAGAATCACATCATGGTCCCGTTCCTAGCAGCACCAGAAACGGAAGCGTTTAGAATTTTACAGACGAGAATCTATAAAATGTATGTTACGTTTGACAGTATCAGTACAAATTAATTGGTAGTTGAGTCGGAACAACAGAAACACTTAGGATAGCGCACCAGGTACTTAAAGATATTTTGTGCACTTGGTGCCCCACAGTTGTTAAGTATCTGAAAAAAAAAAAAAAAGTCTTGGATCTAAACGGCTAAGAACTTAGTAACTGGTACGATTCGAACGAGAAGTTTTCCCGTACTATAGAAATCGATGGTAAAATTTGTCTACAGAAATCACAGAAAACAATCTGTAGGATCTGACGGCGATTTGAGTCGTATCCTAACCCCAGCAGTCCTTGGGCCCTGCCGGAAGGTAACGAATGCTCCTGCGGTTCTTCACAGACAACGACACACTAAAAAAGTTTCGAACAACGTGGGGAACTAACGCAGACGAATGTGGACTTATATCGGCGTTGTTTGTAACAGGACCACCATTAGTTGAACATAAATGGCGATTTTAGTCTAATTTCATCCATGGGATTGGATAACGGAGAAATATTTTCTTTTGGAGCCCACCGGCTATTTTCGACTCCAATGTGTTTGTGGTTTACTTTGTTTACAGTGGTTTCAACTTAAGGCACTTCTAAAGCAGCATCTTCTTTTCTGTTCTACATCAGTCCTCTGACTGGTCTGATGCACCCGCCACGATTTCCTACCCCGTGCCAAAGCTCTTCATCTCAGGACTGTGTTTTCCGACGAATTTTTTTCCTCGCCGATACTGCGATTAGTTTGCTCATCAATATTATTATTTCACTCAATTTTTAACATCACTATACAGCACCACATGTCAAAAGCTTCGATTCTCTACTTTCCAGGTTTTCCGCACAGCCCGTGATTCACTGCCATAGAAACGGTTATCGAAACGTAATAACCACCAAGTATATCTGTTGCTGTACCACAGCATCCTCTAACTCAATAGGTGTATGTGCCCCAGAACAAAGGCAAAATTTTGTAAAGGAGTGTAAGACGTGGTCCATTCGCTGGCTGATATTGAATTGACCGCTACTGACAATGCTTGTAACAGCATAGGCATATAGTCTTAGATCGAACAAACAGTCATGGGACAATACGTTGTTCAGTAATGGTAGCATATTTTCCGGTGTGGTATGCGGTATCCGTAACAGAGAAAATCTTAGTAAAAGCTGGGGCGTATGATTAAAATAGGACGGCTGTTGATAAATTAAAACTACGAGTGGCTATCAAAAAATAAAAACTAGATTAATAAATTTTACTACACAATCTGTAATCAGGCTACGTGTTGGCATTACTTCTCAGCAAAGTCACCACCAAAATTCAAACATTCGTCGTAGCGTGACACCAGCTTCTCTATCGCTTCGCCAAAGAATGCTGCAACCAGATGCTTCAGCGACTTGTTGACAGCAATCCCGAGTTCATGTCTACTGCAGTGCCCAGTAGCCAGCCAGGCCTTCGTCTTGGGAAAGAGAGAATAGTCGCTTGGTGCGAAGTCCGAACTATAGGGTGGATGTTCAAAAATCTCCCTAAAGATCTGTTTTCCCTTCATTCGATTCGCAGAATAGGATTAGCCGTTATGAAGGAGAATGATTCCTTCGGTAATCATCCCACGTCGTTCGGTCTGGGTAGACCTTCGGAGTTTCGCAAGTCCACCACAATAAAACTGTGACATCACAGTCTTCTCACGCGTTACTCTTGAAACCTGTTGTCAAAATTCGTTTACTTACTTACTCCTTAGTGCTACTGGCCATGACGATCGCATCTCAATCTCCACGATGTTCCGCCCGTTTCCTGCATACACTTACTTCCAGAGTCATTCCGCAGATGATCCAGCTATCCTTTCCAGGGCCAACCTTTGCACCTTCTGATACCTATATTTTCTCTGTAGACCTTCTTGACATATCTATCCTTTGACATTTACTCTATATTGGCCAGCCATTTTAACATGATGCTCTTAATTTCTGAAACTATGTCACTATGACCGTATAGTTCTTACAATTCCTTGTCTTTCCGCATTCTCCATTGCCGTGCCTTACTCGTCATTCCAGCTGGACGCTTTGGTACTAACCTCTCTGTGGCAGTATTAAAGAGGGTTATTCCAATCATATCGTCAAGAAGTTCGGAAATTGTGAAACGACCTCTCGCACGCACAATTTCATCAACATATTGTATTACTTCATCAGGCACATTTGAATGTGTTTCTCGACCATATTTTATCACGCAAATCTGTGCAACCAGCCTTGAATTTTGTGCACCACTCCCTCACAATACCACCACTCACCACTCCATCCGCGTACACACGACACTATCGATAATGAATGTCGGCATCATTGACTCCTCCTGCTTGCAAGAAGCTAATAACAAAGTATCTCACAGTTGGCGGGGGACACAGTAACGCCGTCCATTTTAGTCGCCTGTTGCTTCCACAATGACGAACACAACAGAGCCGAGTGACAGGACGTGATATTCAGAGTCTCCTTTTCCAACTACGCAAGCACCATGAAGCTACAAACATTTGTGTATTTTTAACAGCCACTAGCAGGTTGATTGATGGGCAGCTCTCATACGTTCTATCATTCGTGTCTCCAACTGGCAGCCACTACGTCTACACACTCGAGAAGATTAGGACAGCCGGACATCAGAATGGAGTATATTACTGGTGTAACAACTGGAGACGTTCAGTTAGGTGCTGGCGACTGCAGTGGGCTGTGTCGCTCGTTAGTGTCCGACGCTGTACTAGGTACCAGTTTTGCTGTTCTCGAGAGCAGTATTTAGGATACTTGCCCACGTCCTTGGCCTGTTACACAACGTTTCTTTGCCGTGGAGTCCAGTAGCGACGCCAGGTCTAGCTGGAACTGCATCCCTTTCAGAGGTGGTGGTGGTGGTGCTGACTGTTCGCGCTGACCCAGCAAGGCTTAACAGGAGAGAGCTGTGTCTGCGGCTTAGCCGCCGTAAGTTAACATTTACACGGCCTAAAGGCGGACCACCCAGGCGCCCGCTAAGCAGACGCACGCACGCACGCACGCACACACACACACACACACACACACACACACACACACACAATTGTGATGCCGGGGTCTTGTTCCTCAGAGCGTCCCCTGTAAGACCCGTGTTATCTGCCTTAATCTCTCACAGAACACGTGGCCAGCTACACGTGAGCTAAATACATCATCTCGTAATGCGCAGCGGGGCACAACACAACCTAATGACAGCGGCTTCCTGTTCACCCCGCCCCCCACCCCCTCTGTGAAACACGAGTGCGTAGCTCCTCGCTCTGGTCACTCTACCAATGCCTGAGTTACGAAAGAGACTTCTAAATCGCTCCAAACTTTTTTTTTTTTGTTCATCGTTTCCTTAGAAAGTCTACTATCTGAATGCCAGAGTAGGATAAGATCCACAAAAAGCTACGTCCGTACTTTCAGGACACACTCCCCACATATTTCCGTGTACGGCCCTTTCTGGATACAGAAAATGTTCGACTGCTGCCGTGGACAGCACATTCTCCAGATCTCTCACAAACTGAAAACGTCTGGTGAATGGTGGCCGAGCAACTGGCTCGTCACAATACGCCAGTAACTACTCCTGATGAACTGTGGCATCGTGTTGAAGCTACATGGGCAGCTGTAGCTGTACACATCATCCAAGCTCTGTTTGACTCATTGCCCAGGCGTATCAAGGCTGTTATTACGGCCAGAGGTGGTTGTTCTGGGTACTGATTTCTCAGGATCTATGCACCCAAATTTCGTGAAAATGTAATCGCATGTCGGTTCTTGTATAATATATTTGTCCAACGAATACGCGATTTCTCGATTTCACGATTTCTGCCTTATTCCATGCTCCTATTTAGCGAGGGACAATGATAATCTACATGCCTTCGTACGTGACCTGACTCCCTTATGTTATGATTTAAATAATGAAACGCGCACCAGTCACTTGTATTTTGATGCGTAGCACAAAGCGTTTCGAGGATTTATTCTCGTTTTCAAGTGCATTTATACAATCACCACCAAACACAACGAAGCGACGTAGAGGACGCTGACGTAAGTAGGTTAAGATAAGGCACGTGGGGCAGCAAATGTCTGGAAAATACCCCAAAAGTGGATGACGTATATTGAACACATGACGTCACCAGCTGACGTACGTCGCTGCACGTGCAGCTGTTGAGCGTATCGGTTCTGTCGCAAACCAGTCCAAGTGTTCACATCGGTGTAGCTCCGGGCCTATGTGAGCGACTTGGCTCGTGGGACTGAGGTTTCGAGTCTTGCATCTGGCAGGCAGTACTTTTTAATTGCGTTACACGTGTTTACACTGAAATAAGATTTATTATTTACCGGTCTCGCGGTCTCCATAGGTTTATTGCAAAGTACAGTACAACACAAATCTACCGTATTAAAGGAAAGAAAGATTGGATTTCAAGTCCCGTCGACATCGAGGTCATTAGGGGTTAGCGCAAGCTCAGATGGTATCAAGGTTGGAGAAGGAAATCGATCGTGTCCTTTAAAAGGAACATTCCCGGCATTTACCTGGAGCGATTTAGGGAAATCACGGAAAACTAAATCTGGGAGGCCGGAACCCTTTGGATGGGTTTAACCCGTCGTCCTCCCGAATGCAAGTCCAGTGTGCTAACCACTGCGTCACCTCGGTCGGTACCTACCGTATTGAGTAACATGTCACTACGCTTCCGAATTTCATCGCCACCAATAAATGACCTTGGTTTTTTTATTAAATAAAAATCTGTACAAGAACGAGACAGCAGTTATCCGTGGACGGACAAAACAAGAAGAGGTGCAGATACGGAAAGGTGTCCGACAAGGTTGCGCACTATCCCCTGTTATCTTTAACCTATACATTGAAGAGGCGCTGAAAAAAGTAAGGGAAAATTCACAGACAGGTGTAGTAATTCATGGCCAACGAATGGATATGATAAGATATGCCAATGATATAGCTGTCCTGGCGGAAAGTGAAGAAGATCTTGTAGTCCTACTGAATAGAATAGATAAAGTTATTGGGGATGAATGTAATATGAGAATTAATAAAGCAAAAACAAAAGTAATGGCATGCGACAAAAAAGATCAAGTGAGAGTCCAAGTTCATGTAGGCAATGAACTGCTTGAACAAGTTGATAAATTTACTTATCTGGGCAGTAATATTACCAGGGATGGGAGGAGCAAGGCAGAAGTGAGAAGTAGAATTGTTCAAGCAAAGGCTGCTTTTAACAAGAAGAAAAACATCTTAACATGTAAGAGCATCAGCCTTGAAATCAGGAAAAGATTTTTGAAATCATATGTGTGCAGTGTGGCATGCTAAGGGTGTGAAACATGGACTCTCGGGACAGAGGAAGACCAGAAGCTAAATTCTTTTGAAATGTGGTGCTATACACGCATGCTCAAAATAAAATGTATCGACAAGGTCACAAACGAAGTTGTTCTGGAAAGAGCAGGTGAGAAGAGAAGCTTCTGGAGTTTCATTGTTACAAAAAGAGTGCAATTTACAGGCCATCTATTAAGACATAAAGGACTCCTGAACACAATCATAGAGGGATATGGCGAGGGAAAAAGATCAAGAGGAAGACCACGACTGAGGTACATAGATCAAATCGTGAAAGATGTGGGATATGGCGAGGGAAAAAGATCAAGAGGAAGACCACGATTGAGGTACATAGATCAAATCGTGAAAGATGTGGGATGTAACACATATAAAGAAATGAAGAGAAAAGCTGAAAGACGCACAGAATGGAGACAAACTGCCATTATAGCTGTTGCAAACCAATCCTTCGATTGACCACTACAGAAGAAGAAGAAGAAGAAGAAGAAGAAGAAGAAGAAGAAAAAGTCCGTAACAAAAAAAGAAGGGGGCAAAAGGAAAGAAACACGAAATAAGGACTGCTTATGCTTGGTTACAGCGAGGAAAGTAATTCTGTTACTTCTCCGTTTAAAACAGATCACATTCGCAAGCTCCCTACAGGCGAGTGTAGAATCGACAAGCCCAATAGATGCACATGCGGCGAGGTACGTAATATGGCGACGTCGCATGTTCAACAATTGTCATCGAAATTTAGGGTATTTCCCGACATTTGTAACCCCATGTTTCTTATACTGAATTACCCGCCGCAGCTGCGTGTACGTCGCTTCGGGTGTTTCTAAATGTTAATAAGAATCAACCTGTATAACATGGAAAATCAGGTCTTCATCAAACGAAATATTTCAGATGGCTCTGAGCACTATGTGACTTAACTTGTGAGGTCATCAGTCCCCTAGAACTTAGAACTACTTAAACCTAACTAACCTAAGGACATCACACACATCCATGCCCGAGGCAGGATTCGAACCTGCGACCGTAGCTGTCGGACGGTTCCAGACTGTAATGCCTAGAACCGCTCGGCCACCCCGGCCGGCCATCATCAAACGCCCATAGAAACAATAGAGTCCACGATGCTCAGTTGGTAATAAACTGAACAGGATACTGTGATTCAATCAGTATACTGCAAACAATGCTATTCAACGTTGTGCATGACCCGGACGATAATAGTGGAGACATATATAACACTGTCTCCAGAGGTCTTGCGACAGCGCAGCTAGCCTGCTAGCGGTAGGTAGCGAGCTAGCGGCAGACAAGGCCAGCCTCAGACGGCAATCGCAGTCCGCATTCCCACAGGAGTTTTTCCCGAGCGCGCGACAGCCAGCGGCAACAAAAAAAGCCCCCGTGTGCGCCACGTCGCGGGGCTTTCACTGCGGCCTGCGTATTCTATGCAGATTCCGAGCTGCTGTCGCCGGCGGCGAGCCAGCACACATCGCGTTCTATTACCCCCCCCCGCCCCCCCCCCACCGCACCCTACTACTAGCAGCGTTTAGCTCGCACGTTGTCCAGGAGCCAGGGCGGTGCAGTGAACCGACTGTGTCGTTGCTAAAACACTCGACTCTTCGCGGAAAACTCCCACCGCCGGGGAGAAGCGAATATTTTGTGCGATGAGAGTAACTTGTTTAGACTTCAGACAACGCTCGTCATCCAAACAAAAGACCCCGTGTCTTAGTTTAAAACCAACAATCCCCCTACCCCTCAACGCCGATTCTGTGGGACCAAAACGAGAAAACAAAGAAAATACCAAAATATTTAAACAATTAGTTTCACGCATCATTTTGTACGACGCATTGTACTGATGTAATTTAACATTCAAATCGCAAATTAAATTGTAAAAACGGCTACATGCTGAATATTTATGAATTCGCACTTAAAGTAGTAAAGGAGTTTTGCTATTTGGGGAGCAAAATAACTGATGATGGTCGAAGTAGAGAGGATATAAAATGTAGACTGGCAATAGCAAGGAAAGCGTTTCTGAAGAAGAGAAATTTGTTAACATCGAGTATAGATTTAAGTGTCAGGAAGTCATTTCTGAAAGTATTTGTATGGAGTGTAGCCATGTATGGAAGTGAAACATGGACGATAACTAGTTTGGACAAGAAGAGAATAGAAGCTTTCGAAATGTGGTGCTACAGAAGAATGCTGAAGATAAGGTGGATAGATCACGTAACTAATGAGGAGGTATTGAATAGGATTGGGGAGAAGAGAAGTTTGTGGCACAACTTGAGTAGAAGAAGGGATCGGTTGGTAGGACATGTGTTGAGGCATCAAGGGATCACAAATTTACTATTGGAGGGCAGCGTGGAGGTTAAAAATCGTAGAGGGAGACTAAGTGATGAATACACTAAACAGATTCAGAAGGATGTAGGTTGCAGTAGGTACTGGGAGATGAAGAAGCTTGCACAGGATAAAGTAGCATGGAGAGCTGCATCAAACCAGTCTCAGGACTGAAGACCACAACAACAACAACAACAACTACTACTCTATTTCTAGTTTTTCATTTCTAAATATACATACGTGAGTTAATAATTCCTTAGTTCCACCTTTTACTTATTACAATATTACTCGTAGCTATTCTTCTATGCAACAGAAGGAGTTGTCAAGGAGAAACATTTTTAGTTTTTTTTTTTAAATTTTCCTTTGCCATTTGTCAGAAATCTTATATCCCTGCATAAGTTATCAAAAATTCTTGTTCTAGCATTGTTCACCCGTTTTTGTGCTAAAGGCAACCTTAATGTGGAGTAATGAATGTCACTTTTCCTTCTGGTATTGTAATCATACACACATCAAAAAAAGTTTAGCATCACCTCGGTTCCGAGAGTTCCGGAACCTGTAAAAAAAAAATTGGAATAGAGATTAACATAAACATCATTTCCGCCCCTTTTTATTGCTCATAAAAACCACACATTGCTTGTTGTACCACCATACAGCGAGACCTTCAGAGGTGGTGGTCCAGATTTCTGATCACAACGGTACCTCTACCACCAAGTAGCACGTCCTCTTGCAATGATGCACGCGTGTATTCGTCGTGGGGGCATGCTATCCACAAGTTCATCAAGGAACTGTTGGTCCAGATTGTGCCACTCCTGAACGGCGATTCGGCGTAGATCCCTCGGAGTGGTTGGTGGCTCACGTCGTCCACAAACAGCCCTTTTCAATCCATCCCAGGCATGTTCGATAGGATTCATGTCTGAAGAACATGCTGGCCACTCTAGTCGAGCGATGTCGTTATCCTGAAGGAAGTCATTCACAAGATGTGCGCGATGGGGGCGCGAATTGTCGTCCATGAAGACCCGACTGCCTCGCCAATATGGTTGCACTATCGGTCGGACAATGGCATCCACGTATCGTGCAGCTGTTACGGCGCCTTCTATGACCACCAGCGGTGTACGTCTGCCCCACATAATGCCACCCCAGAACAGCAGGGAACCTCCACGTTGCTGCACTCGCTGGAGTGTGTCTAAGGCTTTTCTGCCTGTCTCGGTTGGCTCCAAACAAGTCTCCGACGATTGTCTGGTTGAAGGCATACGCGACTCTCATCGGTGAACAGAATATAATGCCAATCTTGAGCGGTCCATTCGACATATTGTTGGGCCCATCTGTACCGCGGTGCATGGTGTCGTGGCTACAAAAATGAACTTCGTCACGGACGTCGGGAGTGAAGTCGAGCATCATGAAGGCGTAACACGACATCCTGTGGCTGCACGAAAACCATTGTTCAACACGGTGGCGTTGCTTTCAGAATTCCTCAGATCCATAATGCATAGGTAGCGGTCAGCCACTGCAGTAGTAGCCCTTGGGCGGCCTGAGCGAGGCATGTCATCGACAGTTCCTGTGTCTCTGTATCTCCTCCATGTCCGAACAACATCGCTTTGGTTCACTCAGAAACCCCTGGACGCTTCCCTTGCTGAGCGCCCTTCCTGGCACAAAGAGTAATGCGGACGCGATCGAACCGCTGTATTGACCGTCTAGGCATGATTGAACTACAGACAACACTAGCCGTGTACCTCCTTCTAGGTGGAATGATTGGAACTGATCGACTGTCGGACCCCCTCCGTCTAATAGGCGCTGCTCATGCAGGGTTGTTTACATCTTTGGGTGGGTTTCAAATGGTTCAAATGCACTATGTGACTTAGCATCTGAGCTCATCAGTCCCCTAGAATTAGAAACTACTTAAACCTAAATAACCAAAGGACATCACACACATCCATGCCTGAGGCAGGATTCGAACCTACGATCGCAGCAGCAGCGCGTTGGGCGGGTTTAGTGACATCTCAGAACAGTCAAAGGGACAGTGTCTGGATACAATATCCGCAGTCAACGTTTTATCCTGTTTAGATTATTGCGCGCGGTTACTTTTTCAGAGGAATCGTAGAGCTACATTAATCTCCCGACCGCATTTTATGTAACTATTTCACGTAGCCGCACATGCGCAATGGATCTCATCGGTAACTAAAAACTCTCAAACGGAGACTGTGGGAAAAAAAAACTGACGCTCGGACAATGTAATTTTATGTGACTAGTAAAATCGAAACAAGTCTAATCGGTATACGCGATAAACGTTTTTTCGTCTCCATGAAGTTGTGTTTGGGGACGGATCTGCTGAGTCTGGGCAGCAAAGCTGCGTGAGGGCGTCTTCGGTCAGTCCAGACGACAGTTTTCGCTGACTGATGCGCCGTCTCCGCCGCGACAGCGTGTAATTTCCCCGGGGCGCTGGAC
The DNA here is from genome assembly GCF_023864345.2 of Schistocerca serialis cubense. NCBI lineage: Eukaryota > Metazoa > Arthropoda > Insecta > Orthoptera > Acrididae > Schistocerca > Schistocerca serialis. The sequence goes on from NC_064639.1 coordinate 964,865,367, forward strand.
GCAGTAATTCAGGGCTCATCTGGCGTTACGAGCGGCCGGGGACGCCAGCAGCCGCGGGTTAGCCTGCGAGACGGCGTCGGCGGCTGCGGTCGTCTCGCAAATTACGAGACGGCCGCCATTATTATTCCACATCGTAATGTGAACGCCACAGTAGACGATCATCGCAGTGCACAAATTAAAAGGGAGAAAATGGGAGAAGAAACCGTTCAATTTCGCCCGAAGTAGAGCAATCAAATGTAATTTCCCTATTTTAAGGGAACTCTATCACTGGTTTGAAGCACATTTGGTTGCAAACGATTCGCGGCGTGTGTTTTCTGACCTTCATAGTGTGACTACAGAGGACAGCACTTTTATTTCGTGTTGTGGAAGGTCATAAAACTCTGTGTTAAAGAGGCAGTTTCGGTGTGACTATACGTATTCTCGTCGGCCGCGGTGGACGTGCGGTTCTAGACGCTTCAGTCCGGAACCTCGCGACTGCTACGGTCGCAGGTTCGAATCCTGCCTCGGGCATGGATGTGTGTGATGTCCTTAGGTTAGTTAGGTTTAAGTAGTTCTAAGTTCAAGGGGACTGATGACCTCAGATGTTAAGTCGCATAGTGGTCAGAGCCATTTGAACCATATACGTATTCTCACGGCGCATTACTTGAACCATAAAATTCAGCTGTAAGCAAACTTTGTCTGATACATATATTTTGTCTGTGAGCTACTGAGCCATCTTCGAAGTCAATTGAACAGACTGACGGTACAGCGCTCCCCTCTACCTGACACGGTGTGTCACAATTCCCGTTAGGGGCTTCTAGGGGGGTTACGTCCAGAAATTCACTGTCGGGACCGAAGATTGTTTACAAATTTATAATTTTCAAATCTGCCGTTGACCGGTTCGCACACAGCAGAGAACGAGCTACGACCCGCGTGCTCTACAGGAGTATTTGTCTTCGTGTTCTCTTCGACGTGACGTCCTCTCTGCACGTCCGTAGAGCACCCTCCTACTTTCGAACGCACCAGTGTCTCGCAGCCGTTGCATCAGTCGACGAAAACTTTGTGTGTTGCCATAATTACCATTCTACATCTTGTCGGGATACAACCATTATCAACACTAATTAAATCATTCGTCAAAAGTATTTTAAAAGCTTCTATGAGTACTGAATCCTGGCATTAAAAAACGCTAAAATTTTCCTAAACAGTGCTTCTCTGCGGCAGATTTACCTTGTATTTGTAGGTGGGGTTAGTGCCCTTGTTCTGCCCATGTTTTCAAACGGTACGTCAAGTACGACCGATACACGACAAACGACACTGAGAGCGATTGATACACACGCCTGCTTTCCTTAGAATGGCGACATCCTCTACAGAATCAATGAATGTGGCTGTCTTTGGTACTGGCAGAAAAATAATGTTGACTTTGAATTCCGGACGGTACGACCTATTTCGTAAGAAACATTTCGTACGAAACGACTCTAAACTTTCCTCTTGAGCTTCTTGAAGTGTGACACAATCTTCAACTACTTTTTGTAGCGTTTTTCTACCTGTAGATGATCCATATCTGCAGTCTTGTGTGCCCTGTGTACAAGCATATTTAGGAGCGGCTGATCTACGTAAGATGATGACAGCAAAATTAACACTCGTAGACAGCGGTCCTGTACCCATGTCGACCAGAATTTGTGAACACCATGATTCACGATGGGGTGGCAATAACATATATCTTTGCCGCCTGTGTGGTATTTTTTCCCCTACGATTTCTCGTGTACTCATGCACACTTGTCTCGCTTTTCCGGTAGATAAGGTGGACTCCAACGATTAGCCGTCAAGGCTTTAGAGATGGTTCAAATGGCTCTGAGCACTACGGGACTTAATATCAATGGTCATCAGTCCCCTAGAACTTAGCACTACTTAAACCTAACTAACCTAAGGACATCACACAACACCCAGTCATCATGAGGCAGAGAAAATCCCTGACCCCGCCGTGAATCGAACCCGGGAATCCGGGCGTGGGAAGCGAGAACGCTACCGCACGACCACGAGCAAGGCTGTAGAGCAGCGTACTAAGCTGCTGCCAGCCCGCCCCCTTCGGGGGGAATTGAAAATCAATAAAGGAGAGAGAGAGAGAGAGAGAGAGAGAGAGAGATTAGCCGTCGGTCTTACTGGCTCGTTCCTAAGATGGCTGAACGGCTTACAGACGAAATGTCGACCTTCGGTTACTGCTGGATCCCCGAAATTTTATGGATCAGATAGTTCAAATATTTCTTTATACCTTAAATGAAGCTCTTACTGTGCGCACTTGTTTCAAAACAGGTGAGGTGTACCATCAACTTATCACGAATGTCAAACGTTTTGCATTTTTAATCCACATAGTCGTTATCTCCAGCGTAGTTCTGATAAAGTTAAACAAGAGCAGTTAATTCTTCTACACAGAATTCAGTCATCTGCAACTTCAGAGAACTGTAACTGAAAACAGTTTACCACCTTCAAAACTTTAAGAAACAAACAAGACGTAGGGAGCTGTTACAGTTATGAAATGATAGGTCAGGGCTGCAAAAAAGGGGGTTCAACAACTTTCCAATAACATTCCCGTTTATCTGTATAGTGCCAGTGACTGAGAATGGGCAGAGTATGTCAATCTAAATTTCCGTTTGATCGGTTCTCTACGGACGTCTGTTTTGAAAGAACTTTACAGTATATCTGAGATGTTAATGACATTCTGCGCTCCACGAAATACACCAGGGCCACAATTCTCTCGTCCAAAACCAGAGCACCCCTTATCTTTCGTGAAAATTGTACGTGTTAAAATACTTCCGAACTGAGTAATTTGAATGACAATGTTATTGTTTGAATTACCCTCTAAACCTCGCATAAAGGCAAGAAATCTGTACTTTTTCAGATGTAATTTCAGAAAATGCGGTCTAAAACTTCATTTCTGGATCGACTGAAATCGTAGGTGGCTGAATTCTGTGGTGAGGGCTCAAAATTTGATTTTTTAAACACGCATGTTCAATCATTATGTCTATCTACTCAGTGGACACCTATATTTATTTCGTAATCTCCCCCCAAAAAAGTATCTATCCTCGTTGACTACTTCGAATTAAAAAAAGCCGCTGCGCTATTGAACAATGGCGATGTTTAAGGGAATAGCTCGTTTTTCTCTTGCCTCTGTAAAACCTTGTACACTGCATTGCCCACGGGTTTAGAGTTCCCTCATACAAGTGAGAACACTGCCGGACGATTTATACCCCGCGTCACACATTCGTTCGCGAATAGTCGACTGGGCAGACGGCTCTACAGCAGTGCATAATAACGTCAGTGAGCGCTCTCTTGCAGAGGCGTTTGGCCGTCTCTGACGCTTTTGCTCGGGCCCACCAGGCGCTCGCTTGGACTCGCAGACCAGGATTAGGGCTGGGCCACAGTCCACGCTCGACAGCGTCAGGTAAGTGGAGGGAAACCCAGCACTCAGTCCGCGCTTCACTGACGTCCGGGGCGCCAGTTGTGGTCCTAAAAGAGAACCACAAACTGGGACACCCGAACCCGCTGTCGGGCGCCATGTTTGGGAACACGCTTCGACTGCATCTGCTACTTGTATAAGGGTGCACAAACACAACGTACAGAAAATTTTAGAGTGTTTTCAGAAAATAAAAAGAAACATTTTTAATGTGACAGAAATGTTACAGGTGCGGCGTTTTCCTGTTAAGGGTTCAAGTGGTTCTAAGCACTATGGGATTTAACTTCTGAGGTCATCAGTCCCCTAGAACTGAGAACTACTTAAACCTAAGGACATGACATACATCCATGCCCGAGGCAGAATTCGAACCTGCGACCGTAGCAGCAGCGCGGTTCCGGACTGATGCGCCTAGAACCGCTCGGTCACAGGGGACGGCCCTGTTAAGGGTCCGTGAAGCATTTGGCGCTACTGGTGTTGAGAGACTGTGTATCAAACTGCCGTGCATTGAAATTTGTTTGAGAAATGTGGCTGGAATCGTGGTCCATTTATGTGGTGCACAATCGGTATCTGTGTGCTAATGATTGTTTAATACGCTCAAAATAACTCTCTCTTTCATGAATAATGGTTACAGCTTCATCCAAATGGGCACCAGGTCTTCTGCATAGTCTATCTGCATCTCTACACAAACCGCTTGATCTTCCATCCCACTGAGCGAGGTGGCGCAGTGGTTAGCAAACTGGACTCGCATTCAAGAGGACGACAGTTCAAACCCGTGTCCGGCCATCCTGATTTAGGTTTTCTGTCATTTGCCTAAATCGCATCAGCAAATGCCGGGATGATTCTTTTGGAAGGGCACGGCCGACTTCCCTACCCGTCCATCCCTAATCTTAGCTTGTGCTCCGTCTCTAATGACCTCGTTGTCGACGAGACGTTGAACACTAATCTCCTCCTCTTCCCCCACTAAGAGAGATCCATAGAAGATCAGCAACAACTCCAAACATTCGTCACATAGCAGTCTGAACACCTTTTTATGTGACTTGTCACATAAAGGTTATTTGTTCTAAAAATTCTAAAATTTTGCGTATCTTGGTTTTTAAAAAGACACACACACACACTACATTATATATATATATATTTCTCGTGTATTGAAACAAATAATTCCGCCCCAAATTAAAATTAAGAACAGAATTTTTACATTATTAGAGACACTGTACAGACCTATGCCATATGTCGATTTCAGTATTTTTACGTGATTTTTTTGTAGGAGATAGAAACGTTGAACTTCGTTTTTGTTCTGAGTTAAAAATGAACGAAAATATCATTTTTCGAAGCTTCTACATAGACACCATAACGCAATAAGAAACTTTGTAAAGATCCATTGAGGAGATAAATATTTTGGTAAACAACTGAAAAAAGTTTGTGCGTATGTGAAATTTTGCGCATTGAATGAGGCGAAACCATGAAGAGACATCTGCAGTACAAGTGAAGCGGATCACCACACGAGCAAACGTCACGTAGAATATCAGTATTGAAACGCTCCCTTAGAAAAATTTATAAATGACAGTGCTGGAAAACCTCTTAAGTTATTTGATTTTCAAGCAGCTGAGCAAAACTGAACGTACTCAGACATTTCTCTCTTTACTTATTCTGATCAACACTAAACTGACACACAATATTTTTAGCGCAACTCAATCTGGCTTTCAATAATCCCTACAAAAGAATGGCCCTGACTAACAATAACATATACCTTTCATGAATCACTTACCTCACAAAAACCTTCGTTACTCGAATTACTGCAATACAGTGAGCGCCAATACTGCCAGCTAAATAAAAGATTCTAACTACTGAAGGCACTAACTGCTGATAGGCATAGTTAGCAAATGAAAGATTTTGATAGAGAACAAACAATGTATTTACCTTAATAGTGTCCAGAAGTCATTATATATATATATAAAGTTCATGACATCCAGTCTTACAAAATTTCGTTTTTCTGACGGACACACGTCCAGATCGTCCGGTCTCAATACTCTGCCATCTCTCTTCCGACATCCACCACTGCTGGCGGCTGAACTCTAACTGCACAACGCTACGCGCTGTTCACATCCAACTGCCCACCACTACAATAGCGATTATTCCAACAATGCCAACCAGCCACAGATTGCACACAGCAAAGGCAGTGATTTTCATACAGAGCGCTACGTGGCGTAGCCAACATAAAAACCTAAACAGGCTACTTACAGTATAAATAGCTTCACTTAAGAGGAGGAGGAGAAGGTGGGGAGGGTAGATTAGTGTTTGAGGGTGGGGAAGGATAACGGCCATGCCCTTTGAAAGGAACCATCCAGGTATTTGCCTGAAGCGATTTAGGGAAACCACGGAAAACGTAATCAGTATGGCCGGACGCGGGTTTGAAACGTTGTCCTCCCAACGCCAGTCCAGTGTGCTAACCACTGCGGCATATCGGTTGGTAGCTGCACTTAAAAATGGGAGTTAGTTTCTGAAACGCGTCGTGATGTTCATGAAGAAACGTAACTGGTGCGCTGCTTTATTATTTAAATCGTTACTGAGACAGTTGCAGGCTTTCGAAAAACATCGATTATGATGAGGAAATTTTTTTTTAAAAAAAAGGTATTTCAACAGTATTGCAGAAAAGAAGTGATTAGTATAAGATCGTTGGTTTCCGGGAATACTTCGTCCGCTTGACAAAATCTGACCAACTCCGGCAGTTATGAAAGTAAGGATCAGATTCTTGACAAGCTTAGAGACACTACAGAGATTTCTGTCATACATGTATGAAACGTATTTACAGTTGCGAACAGTGACAACTATCAGCTGCATAATGGAATGACACGACCCCGGATATCCCGCTTATCCCTAGCGGCCGTCTTACCGTTGCGCTATACTGGTACGATACGCGGCCAGACTCAAACGGTGACATGTCGTCAATACTGTGTCTGCAACCTGTACTCGTACATCCATTACGTATATTCCCGTACAGGGAGACATTTCAATTGGAAGTCACCTGCCCTGTGTCGGAGGATCAATATGATGCACCGGTTGTAGACACATGGTTGGCGACACATGGAAGTTAGGATATGGTTGTGCGTCGTGCTCGGATAGCCTAATGCTAAGACGACTGCTCGCGGTACGCGAGAAATCCGGATTAGAGTTCCGGACCGGCACAGATTTTCAGTGTCTTCATTCCATCATACAGCTGTTTAGGAGACAGAGAATTTAAAGCGATTTTCTGTCTGGCGGAGAGCGGACGCTGTGGCAGTACTTACCGCAACAGCGAGCAACTTTCGCACTTTATACGTCACATGCCAAATAATTTAAATGGTAATATAGAGACGAAGATAAATGGCAATAAATTGCGAGCGCGAACTGCCATTTAACCTAGTCAGTAGCATTGGGAGAGGACGGCCCCGTAGTTGGCAGAGCAGCAGATGCGCCCAGGCGCCGAGTCGAGACAAAGCGGCTGACGTCACGCCACGTCACGGCTACCGGATTCCTGGCGCTTTTTGTGTGCCCCTGGCTGATAGCGATCCCTGGAAGGCCCGCCCTCCCCCCCCTCCCATAAATCCTGCAGGGAGGGCCCTCGTCGCTTTTTGCCTCCAAATGTCAATGGACCCTCCGTGGGGATTTACGGTATCAATAAAACAGACCGACTTAAACAACGCCGGTAATAAAAGTCGGTTCTAATAAGCGGTAGTCCCGGAGTATCTACAGTGGTGGAAACGTATTGAAAAAACGCCCAGCAGCCGCCATCCGGTTCGGATGCCTTTTGTGGCAGCGAAAGATCGTACTGTAATCGTTAGTCAACGCACAGCATTCGGGAGAGTGACCCTTATGAAGCTCGTCAGACAAATCTTTGTGGTCTTTATTAGACTCTGCTGTGATAGCCCTAACGTCAAGACGACGGCTGCGCTAGTCCAGGCACCGTGCGAACATATCTTCTACGGCACAACACATGTTGGAGTTTCTCCTTGCTATTGCATCCGAAAAGTATAAAGGAAAATGTCAATCCTCTTCCATTTACCGCAGATGGCATTGACGTCGCTGGGTATGGCAGTATATATAACCACATGGTAGTCCGGGAACGACAGAATCCAAAGTTATAAGCGAAGATAGATGTGATACTTCTGACGTTGGAGCTTTTGTACTGCAATTTCCTGGCTTTCCATATTTTTGGGAGGAGGTATTATAGACCAAAACAAGGAAAAAAGTGCAGTAAACGTGGTCTCTAAAGTGCGTAACTTAAGAGATATGAACATTTCTTCATCTTTGCTATTGTGAAAGAGATCACTTGTAACAAACAAGACTCATGGCTCCCAACGATTTTCGCTTATAACTTTCGACTCGATCGTTTCTGGAACAGGATGACTTCCCTCAAACTAATACATTAACCCGTCTCCATCATCCCTGAAAGTTTGTAATATCAACACCAAGTCGCCTTGTATATTATATTTCAGTTTCAGATCACACAAACGGTATCCGGCCGGGTGACTGGATGCTTGTGTTGTCCCCAATACTTCATCATCATTATCATTCGTGACAGTGGCTATATTGGACTGTGAAAAAAAATTGTACTGTGTAAACCTTGGAAGTCTGTACGGGCGCTGATAACTGCGCAGTTGAGCGCCCCACAAACGAAACATCTTCAAACACATACGGTATCATTAGCACTTTCCTTCTCTTAGCAAGTCATATGACAATCTGTATGCAGAGAAGCAAAGAGGGTGCTTTCTATTCAAGCACATCATCTGGTGATGACTAGCTGAAATCAGTAATGATGCCGTTTGTGTGACCTGAAAATGAATTATATAATAGAAAATTTCACTTATTGTGTCCTCCTATGTCAATATACCTCGCATATGTTAGTTCTCAGATTTACAAGAATGAAGCTGTCCGTGAAGCACAACGCCTTTGTCTCCGACAGGAGTTTTATGGGCATATCAGTTTTTCCTTTTAACCTTCTCGCCAAGTTAAAGTGTTATCAAAATCAGGGTGAATATTTCCGCAGTTTTTTCTCAGACGATGCATGTTCACATGAGATAATTCCAGAGCCGTTTAAAGACACTGAAATTCTTTTGGTAAACATTTTTGGACAGTGATTAATAAAGTATTATATTTTAACTAAAGTTCAGTCTTGATCGCAACACTTATGTCTCAGTAACATAGGTGACCGGTTTCGGTTATATTTATATAACCATCTTCAGACCTGTGAATTAATTCTACGAAATACTAGAGACCAATCTTAAAATAAAATGAAAAATGTCTAATTACGACAAAATTTTAAGAAGATAAAATAAAACTTATTATACCCATGGCTTCCTTGGAGGATGGTAGGCGGAGCTCTCCTCGGCTGCTACGAAGTCAACTGATGGATATGAGTGCTGAGCATGAGCTTAAATATGCAGCGGCTTTTCATTTTATTTTAAGATTGGTCTCCAGTATTTTCTAAAATTAATTCACAGGTCTGAAGATGTTTACATAAATATAAAAGAAACCGGTCACCTATGTTATTGAGACATAAGTGTTGTGATCAAGACTGAACTTTAGTTAAAATATAACACTGAAATTCTGTTTCCACGCAGGATAAATTGAGCGGAAGTTATCACATTTAGTCTCTTTTACAGCTGTATTAACTATAGGGATTACGGTATAAGCTTCGATTTTTCAAATGGAAATACAGTAATTTCTGCTACCACTATAGTAGTTCAAAAGAGGCATATTCAACGGCGATTTGCTCTTGAAAATTCGATATCTAGTTTCGAAGTAATAACAACATTTAAAACTCTTTGTCGTGACGTTTGATTTCAAGACTCTTGAAGAAATAAGAGCAGAACTGTTACTGAATTTAACTGTTGAATCACGATTCGACAGCGCGTCATTTGCCTTCCAATTGGTGTGTCGGTCCAGCCACATGTAGCCAAGCAGGATTAGTTTCAGTTTTAAACTCAACTTTTCTCCATTATTCCGCTTTTGTAAGTAAACACTCACAGCTGCTTCAAGTGTCAGATCACCATCAGCCTGAAGCAACGGTGCTGTATAATAACGTGAACCTCCGCGTAAAACAGAAATCGGTATCACTTTCAAAATGCTATAATTTCTCATTTTGTAAATATAAGACAGCTTTAGCTGTAAGTTCTTTATTTATATAGACAGGACTGGTTTCGCAGCATTTTAGCTGCTTCATTAGGTACAACCTGTACAAATTGATAACAGACAAAGACTCGTGTACGGTAAGAAAACATAACTAAACTGATAAGTGTATACGGGAGGAACATACTTACAAAATCAAGTGATGTTCCGATCGGCAGAAGAGAATGGGATCACCTAGCGTTCACAGTCAGCAAGTTTTTCGCTATCTAGCGGACGTCAAACAAAGTAACGTAGACAGCTCCCGTGATACCTAGAAAGGGTGAAAGCTAATACAAAGTAATTCCTAATAACAGACCATCAGGTGTATAAAATGCTAATAAATTCCATTCAACATGAGTAACAGTTCCCGGTGAGCTAGCGGGGTATCCACAAAACGAAATAGTGGTCAAAGCACAGACCGTATATCACCATCTACGGAATAATGTGAAATTTGAGCAGCTAACGATCTCTCATTTGCCTTAAACGGTTTGAAAAACATACTGGTAAAGACACAGTTACTTAATCTTATAAGTAGTTTATCTCCCAGAAAAAGCCAGTATAAAACTATTTTGAAGTTTAGCACGAAACTGACATGAAGTGAAATGGGGCTGCACGGCGTGTCGTGCCTAAACAGCTTATACCGTAAAAAGCAGCGCATTGCGAACCAGATGGCAAGAGGCCGAAAGTCTGCTGCATACTGTAATTTCTCCGAAGCTACTAATTAGAGTTAGAAAAATTCCATTCAATTCCTCATTTTAAAACTGTAGTACTAGAGGCAGGAACTAGTTACATTTGAAAAATCGAAGTTGTTACCGATATCTCCGTAACTGATATAGCTATGGAAAGAGTGGACTTCTTAATTAATTTGTATGTAAACAGGGTCGCGGTATCAAAGTGCGCGGAGGAGATTAGTATTTAACTTCCCGTCGACAACGAGATCATTAGAGATGGCGCACGAGCTCGGATTAGGGAAGATTGGAGAAGGAAAGCGACAAGCCCCTTCGAAGCAACCATCATGGCATTTGCGTTAAGCGAGTTAAGGAAATCACGAAAACCTAAATCAGGATGGGCGAATGCGGGTTTGAACGGCCGACCACCTGAATGCGAGTCCAGTGTTCTATGCCACTCATTTTAAAGTGTTCGGGGGATGTTTGAGATGACCAATTTAACTGACAAGGGGAGACCACGACGTTTGAAACGCAGATTTACTGCAAACTTGGTACACTCGTAGTACTCCATGAGGACAACAAAAAAATGGTTCAAATGGCTCTGAGCACTATGGGACTTAACATCTGAGGTCATCAGTCCCCTAGAACTTAGAACTACTCAAACCTAACTAACCTAAGGACATCACACACATCCATGCCCGAGGCAGGATTCGAACCTGCGACCGTAGCAGCAGCGCGGTCCTGGACTGAAGCGCCTAGAACCGCTCGACCACTCCGGCCGGCTGAGGACAACAAAATGTGTAAGCAATAGCGCGTACTTCTCAAGCGTTGTTGAGAAAATCGAAAGATAATTTCGGTCGTGAAATATGAACCTGTGCGTAGCCATTTTTACCATTACGCGGCGGCAGCCGAGTGGTTAGCATTCATGCCCCGTAATCGCTGGATCGAGTCCCATTCGTCAGTTCTTTTATTTTCAACATAATCATTTTCTGTACTATTTGTATTGCAATTGATAAAAATGGGAAAAATACCTGTAATCGGACGAACTTTTATTAAATTTACAATCTTATTTGGCAATCTACGAATTTTTATTATCACAAATAATATAATATTCATAACTGTCGACTAGTAAACGACCAAACGCATAAAGTGATACTGAAAATGTATGCTTGTCCGTGATTTGAGAAATCCCTTATACCTGGAAGGAGCCCGAAACTACTTGTTACCTGCAAGTTTTGACCGGCACAGACGGCTTTCGAAAGATGTACAATTAATCGTCGCTTTCGACATTACGAGTACACGTTGGAGGACGGTACTTTTCGTAAAAACATTGAAAACAAAGTTAAACGGCACCAGCTGCATTGAATAAATCCTATGTTTCCGCATACGCAGGGTCTTTTAACTCGTTAACATTTTCAAAGACCTCTCTTCCAGCAGATAATTTGGAAGCAAACCATGCATAACGCAGTATTTCCTTATATATCGGCGCTGATGGTTGGTCATGCAGTATCGAGTGTATTTTATTAGCGCCTTCACCAGAAGCAATTTCTCGTTCTCTTTTGATTAAATACGAACAATTTTGAAGACACGGACAAGCATACATTTTCAGTATCACTTTATGCGTTTGGTCGTTTACTAGTCGATAGTTATGAATATTACGTTACTTGTGATGATAAACATTTGTAGACTGCCAAGTAACATTGTAAATTTAATAAAAGTTTATCCGATTACACGTATTTTTCCCATTATACCAACTGTAATATAAATAGTAAAGAAAATGACTCTGTTGAAAATAAAAAAAAAAAACTGATGAACGGGACTCGATCCAACGATGCAGCGATTACGGGGCTTGATCGCTAACCACTCGGCTGTCGCCGCTTCGTGGTAAAAATAGCCACGCACAGGTTTATATTTGACGACCGAAATCATCTTGCGATTTTCTCAATAACGCTTGAGAAGTGCGCGCTACTGCTTACACATTTTGTTGTCCTCATGCATTTCTACGAGTGTACGAAGTTTGCAGTACATCCGCGTTCCAAACTTCGTGGCCTCCCCTTGTGAGTCATCCCGTATACAGGGTGTCCAGCGTGGAATGGTGACTATCCAAGAATACGACACCAAAATTTTCCGAAGCAAAAAATGTCTAGTACACAAGTGGTCTCAAATGCATAGCTTAAGAGGTGCTTCATCTGCTCTTCTGTGAAACATCTCTTGTACTGAACACTTCCTCGTAGCTCTTAAGGTATGCATTCTAGAGTCCATGTTTACCAGTCTTTGTCCGGAATGATCGTTTCTGTCACATCCCCGAATATGGACCTTCCCTCCTGGGCAACCCTGTATAACTCTCATCTGCGAAGAGGAAGTCCAGTAAATATCACAGCGATCCGTCCAGATGAGCAACACAGTTTTATAGCATAACACGGATAACCGGAGCCCACCGACTTACATGGTCCGCTCTTCCATCGGACCCTGCCCAAGTTGATCAACATACCAGAAATGCATCGCTCAGCATCTAAGCGCATCAAGTATTTCTTTTCTGTAACACAATCTTATGGCGGTGAAAGACAAGGCGGACGCCATCTTCCTCCGGTATGTGCAGCCCTGACGTAATGAATACACTTGTTGGCCGCAGGGTGCCGCGCGCCGATAGCATCTCCCCCTTCCGTCCGCCTCTGGGGCCTGGCCGGCATGCTGGATGACCGAGCCGCGAGTCCGTCACGGCGGAAGAATTCTGCTGTCACCAGCAACTCCGTCCCAGCGTCTGCCGTCTACGTGCATCTCCTCCGACACAGCATCGCTCACCGCAGGCCGAACAGCGGGCAAGTTTCTGTACATGACGTAGCTGTGTGGTTTTCCTGTCACTCAAAACACTGAACGGCCTAATCGTTACAGCCTAAGTGACTCCAGCAGATGATGACGAACGGGAAATGTTTCGAGACGCTGCAACGAGTCCAAGTACTGCGCTCTAAACATAGGTAGAGAGAAAGTCCGATTATATATTATTGTAATTTATTAGGTTGATATTCCAGTTACTACGGCTTTATTTGTCGATTGCCATTTTATATTCGTAGTTCATCGTTGCTGGTTGAGTTTACATATTGTCTTTTGTTATTTGGAGACAATTAATGGAGCTGGTGACGCTAGAAAATTAAATGCCATTTGGAGAAATCGGAACTTTTCCGACATATTCTTCTGTTGGAGTTCAATAGAGGGGTGACAACAGCGGAGGCCGCCAGAAACAGTTGCGGCCTGTGTGTGGATAATGACACTGGGCAGAGCACGGCAAGAAGGACTCTCGAACATATTCTCAGTTCGAATCTAATGAATTTCCTTGAGACAGAGAAGTTGCTGTCCATGCATCAGCACGGCTTCAGAAAGCATCGCTCCTGCGAAACGCAACTCGCCCTTTTTTCACATGATATCTTGCGAACCATGGATGAAGGGTATCAGACGGATGCCATATTCCTTGACTTCCGGAAAGTGTTTGACTCGGTGCCCCACTGCAGACTCCTAACTAAGGTACGAGCATATGGGATTGGTTACAAAGTATGAGTGGCTCGAAGACTGCTTAAGTAATAGAACCCAGTACGTTGTCCTCGATGGTGAGTGTTCATCGGAGGTGAGGGTATCATCTGGAGTGCCCCAGGGAAGTGTGGTAGGTCCGCTGTTGTTTTCTATCCACATAAATGATCTTTCGGATAGGGTGGATAGCAATGTGCGGCTGTTTGCTGATGATGCTGTGGCGTACCGGAAGGTGTCATCGTCGAGTGACTGTAGGAGGATACAAGATGACTTGGACAGGATTTGTGATTGGTGTAAAGAATGGCAGCTAACTCTAAACATAGATAAATGTAAATTAATGCAGATGAATAGGAAAAAGAATCCTGCAATGTTTGAATACTCCATTAGTAATGTAGCGCTTGACACAGTCACGTCGATTAAATATTTGGGCGTAACTTTGCAGAGCGATATGAAGTGGGACAAGCATGTAATGGCAGTCGTGGGGAAGGCGGATAATCGTCATCGGTTCGTTGGTAGAATTTTGGGAAGATGTGGATCATCTGTAAAGGAGACCGCTTATAAAACACTAATACGACCTATTCTTGAGTACTGCTCCAGTGTTTGGGATCCCTATCAGGTTGGATTGAGGGAGGACATAGAAGCAATTCAGAGGCGGGCTGCTAGATTTGTTACTGGTAGGTTTGATCATCACGCGAGTGTTACGGAAATGCTTCAGGAACTCGGGTGGGAGTCTCTGGAGGAAAGGAGGCGTTCTTTTCGTGAATCGCTACTGAGGAAATTTAGAGAACTAGCATTTGAGGCTGACTGCAGGACAATTTTACTGCGGCCAACTTACATTTCGCGGAAAGACCACAAAGATAAGATGAGAGAGATTAGGACTTGTACAGAGGCATATAGGCAGTCATCTTTCCCTCGTTCTGTTTGGGAGTGGAACAGGGAAAGAAGATACTAGTTGTGGTACGAGGTACCCACCGCCACGCACCGTATGGTGGACTGCGGAGTATGTATGTTGATGTAGATGTAGATGTAGAAGACGGTTCTTTTTCCTTTTAAGGAGGATCGCTTTGACATAAATCACTCTGGAAGTTTAGCAAGATCATCGGGGTTTGTGAAGATCGTTTAAGCGCATTAATCTACCATGACCAATGCCAGTGTGTCCGACCCCGGTAGCTGAGTGGTCAGCGCTCCAGAATGTCAATCCTAAGAGCACGGGTTCGATTCACGGCTGGATCGGAGATTTTCTCCTGTCAGGGACTGTGCGTTGTGCTGTCCTAATCATCATCATTTCATCCCCATCGACCCGCAAGACGCCGAAGTGGCGTCAAATCGAAAGACTTGCACCCGGCGAACGGTCTACCCGACGGGAGGCCCTAGTCATACGACATTTACTTTTAATGCCAGTGTACGCGAGAACTGGTAAATGTGATGAACTGTGGTCAGTCCATCATTGTGCGACGTTTTGCATGCAATGGGGAAGGTCCCAAAATCGGTGGTGTGGGTACCGCATGTCCCAAGCCAAAATCACAAATATCACCAAGTGATTATGTGCGCATCTCTGCTTGCTCGTATCAATTACCTTGTGAGCAACACCGACCATTCCTGTTCCATATCGTTACTGGTGACGAGAAATGGTGTCTTTATGCTAACATACAGGAAAGAAGGGAAATGTTGGGCCCAAACAAATCAGAAACTCCACGTAGAAAGATCTGCGCGCATCCAGAAAAGATAATGTTATGCATCCGGTGGAAAAGCGAGGGTGTGGTATACTACGAATTCCTTCTCCGAGGTGTTATCCCCACTGCTAACATTTATTGTCAACAGCCGAGACGTCTCGCAGACGCTGTCCAAGAACAACGAACAAATGGTTCAAATGGCTCTGAGCACTAAGGGACTTAACATCGGAGGTCATCACTCCCCTAGACTTAGAACTACTTAAACCTAACTAACCTAAGGACATCACACACATCCATGCCCGAGGCAGGATTCGAACCTGTGACCGTAGCAGCAGCGCGGTTCCGCACTGAAGCGCCTAGAACCGCTCGGCCACCGCGGCCGGCAACAACGAACAGGAAGACTGTGTGAAGTGATGGTACTCAAAGACAAAGCCCGTCCGCATTCTGGTAGACTGACAGAAAATGCTATACCAGAGATGTGTTGGGAAGTCATTCTGCACTCCACACTCTACGTCCTTCGAGGAACTTCTTTTCCGCATGAAAATGCGCTCCGAACATTGCTCGACGAGTTCTTCCTCTTAAAACCACGTGGTCCGAAAACTTATCCCACTGCTGGCAGACTGTTGTAAATAGTGAAGGAGAATATATTAGTGATGACTTAAGTCTCTGTTCTGCGCATCTATTGTGTATATTAGTTAACTTACGGAAAAAACGCACGAACTTACGCACCAATACAATACACATGTATTGTCAAGAGATTACACTGGCAGTAAAATACGAAGCAGGCACACAGTCACTCCATAAAACAGAGCAAGCAGTATGCCACAATATGATTCACCAAACAAAATCCTAACCCTACATGCAATTAGTAAAGCCGGTACAGCTTAAAGTACATGTAGTTTTGCTGTGTAAATACATTACGTACAGCGTTAAAGTCATAAGAAGAATTCTGAGAACACATTGTCTGAGTTAATTTCACATACAGCCCACAAGTGTTCCCAGCATGAGAATGAAATACTATTTACGCATTCTTCCTCTGCCTGCACCTGAGTGTTTATTTTTGCTTTTGGCAGTCAGTTTACTTTGGAGGTGCCGGCGAGGGTAACGCGCAGTTGACTCGCCTTTCACGTATTTCGGCCCAGTCACCTAAAGCGACTGTTTGGGGAGAGGTGAAGGCGTGGGCTCTGTTGAAACAGTGTTAGGGACTTTCCGTTTCTACGGCGAGGGTGTGTGCTGGCTCACTACTGAGCGAGGGCGGAACAGCACTTCTCTCAAGACTGTCGGTTAACGTGGCGGAAAGACAAACCAGCCACAGGCGTTCGCTTCATAGGGTGTTAGAAACGGAGCGCTATTTCCCGCTGCCGAAGGAGAGAGAACGAATACGACAGTGTCTTTTTCAAAAGATTTATCCCGGCATTCGGCTGAAGCTAGTTTAGGGAAACCCCGGAATACTTAAATCTGGTTGGCCGGATGGTGAGTGACCCCTTTGATGGATGATGTGACTCAAATATCCCATTAAACTAACAGGCACTTTTGAACGTCGGGACGTCTATATCCCATGTGTGTGTACTGCTACCACCTAGCGAGAAGCTTTCGGAAATGTGGAACATGGCTTGTATGTATAGAAGGCTGTGGGCGATCAAAGGGGGTGGAGTGTGTTTATAGATGGCGGAGTGCATCTGATTCACGAAAATCAGATCGAGATACCATCTTCTTCGTTTCTTGAATGTCTGAAGTAACCAATTAGCAAACTTCTCAGAATCTTGAAAACTTTCATATGTGAAAGTCACAGTCATCTTAAAATTTTATATTCAAAATATACATACGATATTTAATGTTTTTAACTATCACAACAATATATTTTTTACTGATATATTTTTTTCCAAATTTGCCATCCTAATAAAATCACTCTACAAGCAAAAATTTAATATGGAGAATCCAAGTTCACAGGAAAACAAGCATGCATGCATATCCGAAGAACATTGAGTCGTCCTCCTTAACAAAACAGACACTGCAACATCGTATTTATCCGCCGATACCAGGCAGCGATTTCAACTAAAAAGGCCTCCCCCGGACAGGAATCACACAACGGTGCACGAGTGCAGGTTGCGACGCAGGAACGACGACATACGGAAGCTTAGGCCTGGCCGTGAGTTCTGCATGGATAGCCGAAGAAGGCGGCCGCAAGTAAAGCGGGAAATCCGGGTTCGGCTCCCGGCCCGTTGCAGATTTTCACCGTTATCATTCGCTTATAAAGCTGATGGTTTTTTGTATTCGCAACTATGAATACATTTCATGTATACGGATCTTGTTAGGTTCGTGTGACACACGAGTCCCATCTCGACGATTTTCAAAATCACAATGTAAAATCAAAACACCTTCAGTCATCTAAATTTCCCGTTTTATTTTATTTTTGTAACCTATTTCAGTGTTATATTACGTCATCTTAAGGCCCCTGATCGACACGTAGGAAGAATTCCACCTCTTCTACAGTCAAAATAATAGCCAGCACTCAGTTACTGGTATCCGTAGGTATCTTCTTAACACAGCACTCCCTTCGATCATCACTTGTCGACCAGTAACTGAATGCTGGGCCCTATTTCGACTGCTTAAGAGGTGTAATTCTTCCTACGTGTCGATCAGGGGGCCTTAAGATGGCGTAATATAACACTCGAACTGGTTGCGAAAGAAAATAAAATAACAATGGAAATTTAGACAGCTAAAGGTGCTTTGATCTGACTTTGACATTGAACAGCCGAGTCCCGCAACCATATTGTACAAATATGGACTTACAGAGATTTTAAAAATCGAGCAACTCCAAAATATTTTTGGTCGAGAACGTGCATTACTGATCATACCAGATGTCTGTTTTTGACATTTTACTTTTCAGTATAGGTAAAATAATTTTTATCCACGCAAAGGTCAAAACGCGGTCCTTCCGAAAACGAAGCAATGTTCTACTACTGCGTCACCCTACTCGATATCCGACAGTATTCTTGAAATCGATTATACGTGAACTGAAGATATAAAATAACTGTGTGATACATCTGTATGGAAAAGTATCACTGTCACTGGGATTAACCGAACAATGGTGGAATGAAGCTCATACGGATATCTACGTGAATTAAACTTCGTGAAACTAAATTGCTGCTGTTACAATCTGTAAACAACAATTGGTCACCTGCGACTCAAAAACTGTATAATTAATTATGTTAGTTCCTGCGAAACCTTGCCGCAACATGGGTTGGACCGAATATGGTAATGCCAATATTGACATTCACCGAATACAGAAGTATTGCACCAGAGTTGTGTGTAACATTTGGTTAATTCTTAGTATAACACAGGGAAAAAGTTAAAGTTTTAGTGTACAATCTAAGTAGTGACGCTAGGTGTCATTTACTCGCAGTGATGATGTGGCGTTTCGCGTCAGAAGTGTGCAAAAAGGAAGAGAAGAGAACACTGACAATATTTATTTCGCATCTACCAGTCCTTACAGAGTAGGTCGCGGTGCTGGTACCAGGCCGTAACTCGAGGTCTGCGTTGTGATGGAAGGTGACAGTTCGGTTGAGAAACTTCCTGACAGATTAAAACTGTGTGCCGGACGGAGACTCGAACTCGGAACCTTTGCCTTTGCGGGCAAGTGATCTACCGGCTGAGCTATCCGAGCATGATTCACTACTCGTCCTCACAGCTCCAATTTTGCCAGTACCTCGTCTCCTACCCTCCAAACGTCACAGAAGCTCTCCTGCGAACCTTGCAGAAGTGGTACTCCCGAAAGAAAGGCGAAAGGTAGAGGTCCCGAATTTGAGTCTCGATCCGGCTCACAGCTTTAATCTGTCAGGAAGTTTCATATCAGCGCACACTCCGCTGCAGAGCGAAAATTTCATTCTGGAGTTCGGTTGAGAGTTGGCGAAGCAAATTAATGTGAGCACGGAATCTTTTATGTCGTTTATTTTTTATTTATTTATTTATTGTTCCGTGGGGCCAAATTAAGGAGAAGTCTCCATGGTCATGGAACGAGTCAACACATGAAATTATGACACGATAGTAGAAACAGATAAAATCAAATACAAGAAAATATTTAGGCGACAAGTCGTAAGTTTAAATAAACAAAATCAACAATGTAACACTGGAATTTGCTTAATTTTTCAGCTCTTCCAGGAGCTCCTCGACAGGATGGAAGGAGTGAGCCATGAGGAAACTCTTCAGTTTAGGCTTAAAAGTGTTTGGGCTACTGCTAAGATTTTTGAGTTTTGTGGTAGCTTATTGAAAATGGATGCAGCAGAATAGTGCACTCCTTTCTGCACTAGAGTCAAGGAAGTGCATTGCACATGCAGATTTGACTTCTGCCTAGTATTAACTGAGTGAAAGCTGCTAACTCTTGGGAATAAGCTATTATTGCTAACAACAAACGACATTAAAGAAAATATATACTGTGAGGGCAATGTCAGAATTCCCAGACTATTGAATAGGGGTCGACAAGAGGTTCTCGAACTGACACCACATATAGCTCGAACAGCCCGTTTTTCTGCCAAAAATACCCTTTTTGAACCAGAAGAATTACCCCAAAAAATAATATCATACGACATAAGCGTATGAAAATATGCGAAGTAGACTACTTTTCGTGTTGAACTGTCACTTATTTGAGATACTGTGCTAATGGTAAATAAAGCAGCATTTAGTTTCTGAACAAAATCCTGAAATGACAGCATGATCTGTAGCTTATCTAGAGATCTAGGTTATGTTGAAAAGTGACAGTTTGGCTGTGATTTGGCGAAACAGTATCGAACGCTTCAGTTATTCCAACAAATTCCGAGGACTTGCATATGGTGCCTTTGGGAACAAATTGAGGACAAGGTTACCTGCTACCCCTCCCACCATCCCACCATTTCCCCAACACCCTCCCACTCACTTTTCGGCAGCGAACGTGGGATGTAACGCAGAGGACGCGAAATGCCGGCAAAGGACTTGACAGTGTTCGGGATACTGGATGAATTACTGCGTGCACATCTGCTCTAACTCTGCAGAACCTGCTAAGCAAGTGACGGCAGAGACGACTGCGTTGACTTCGACACAGCGTTGCGTCGTTGGATGATATTTCCTGACTAGTGTTCGTATCCTCAATTCACCACAGCCTCTCCCAGTATGTATCTTTTTATCTCTGAACAACGGGCTGAGCTACGAGGCCACAGCTTACAACAGCTGAGAGAGAGAGCTCAGAAGCGAGCAGTTGAGGCAGGCTTGGCAGGGGACTGCATTTCGTGGCGGGTGTATTAGGTGCGGCGCGGCTGTGAAACACTAGCCTGTCACGGGAGACGGTTCTCGCCTTTCGCCGCGGCAGCGGACCAGCATACTGCGCTCCGCGGGGTCCGCCGCACGGCAGCGTGCTGGCGCCGTCCCGCTAGGTACAGTGTCCGCCAAGTAGTTACGTCACCGGCAGTCTCTACGCTTCTGGTACCCTGTCTACAGATGCTCTCAGAATATACTGCAAGTGGGGTATCCTGTTTCTACACTAGGTACCGTATACAGCTATCAATGGTTCCTCCATTGCAAAAAATCTCATCATAGACTGTCGTGACAATCATGGGGCAGCTACAGTGTGTTTCAAAAATGACCGGTATATTTGAAACGGCAATAAAAACTAAACGAGCAGCGATAGAAATACACCGTTTGTTTCAATATGCTTGGGACAACAGTACATTTTCAGGCAGACAAACTTTCGAAATTACAGTAGTTACAATTTTCAACAACAGATGGCACTGCGGTCTGGGAAACTCTATAGTACGATATTTTCCACATATCCACCATGCGTAGCAATAATATGGCGTAGTCTCTGAATGAAATTACCCGAAACCTTTGACAACGTGTCTGGCGGAATGGCTTCACATGCAGATGAGATGTACTGCTTCAGCTGTTCAATTGTTTCTGGATTCTGGCGGTACACCTGGTCTTTCAAGTGTCCCCACAGAAAGAAGTCACAGGGGTTCATGTCTGGCGAATAGGGAGGCCAATCCACGCCGCCTCCTGTATGTTTCGGATAGCCCAAAGCAATCACACGATCATCGAAATATTCATTCAGGAAATTAAAGACGTCGGCGGTGCGGTGTGGCCGGGCACCATCTTGCATAAACCACGAGGTGTTCGCAGTGTCGTCTAAGGCAGTTTGTACCGCCACAAATTCACGAAGAATGTCCAGATAGCGTGATGCAGTAATCGTTTCGGATCTGAAAAATAGGCCAATGATTCCTTTGGAAGAAATGGCGGCCCAGACCAGTACTTTTTGAGGATGCAGGGACGATGGGACTGCAACATGGGGCTTTTCGGTTCCCCATATGCGCCAGTTCTGTTTATTGACGAAGCCGTCCAGGTAGAAATAAGCTTCGTCAGTAAACCAAATGCTGCCCACATGCATATCGCCGTCATCAATCCTGTGCACTATATCGTTAGCGAATGTCTCTCGTGCAGCAATGGTAGCGGCGCTGAGTGGTTGCCGCGTTTGAATTTTGTATGGATAGAGGTGTGAACTCTGGCGCATGAGACGATACGTGGACGTTGGCGTCATTTGGACCGCAGCTGCAGCACAGCGAACGGAAACCCGAGGCCGCTGTTGGATCACCTGCTGCACTAGCTGCGCGATGCCCTCTGTGGTTGCCGTACGCGGTCGCCCTACCTTTCCAGCACGTTCATCCGTCACGTTCCCAGTCCGTTGAAATTTTTCAAACAGATACTTTATTGTATCGCTTTTCGGTCCTTTGGTTACATTAAACCTCCGTTGAAAACTTCGTCTTGTTGCAACAACACTGTTTTCTAGGCGGTGGAATTCCAACACCAGAAAAATCCTCTGTTCTAAGGAATAAACCATGTTGTCCACAGCACACTTGCACGTTGTGAACAGCACACGCTTACAGCAGAAAGACGACGTACAGAATGGCGCACCCACAGACTGCGTTGTCTTCTATATCTTTCACATCACTAGTAACGCCATCTGTTGTTGAAAATTGTAACTACTGTAATTTCGAAAGTTTGTTCGCCTGAAAATGTACTGTTGTCCCAAGCATATTGCAACAAACGGTGTATTTCTATCGCTGCTCGTTTAGTTTTTATTGCCGTTTCAAATATACCGGTCATTTTTGAAAAACCCTGTATATGCACTTATACAGACTTTGATGGTATCGCGTATGTAAGGTGTAAAAGAGCAGTACATTGGCGGAGCTGTCATCTGCACTCGGGTGATTTATGTGGAAAGGTTTTTGATGTGATTATGGCCACACGACGGGAATTGAAAGACTTTGAACGCGGAATGCTAGTTGCAGTTAGATGCATGGGACATTCCATTTCAGAGATCCTTAGAGGGTGTCAAAAATGAGTTGAGAATCCCAAATTTTGAGCATTACCTCTCACCACGGAAAGCATAGTGGCCGACAGCATTCACTTAGCGACCGAATGCAGCTGCATTTGCGTGGAGTTGTCAGTGCTAACAGACAAACAACATGACTGAAATAATTACAGAAATTAATGTGGGACGTACGATGAACGTATCCGTTAGAACAATGCTGAGAAATTTGGCGTTAATCAGTTATGGCAGCAGACGACCGATGTGACTGCCTTTGCTAACAGCACGACACCGCCTGCAGATCTTCTCCTGGGTTCATGACCACATCGGTTGGACCTATACCATTGCTGAAACTCATAGGCGATGGTGGGCGAAGCGACTTCGTGCAACGAAGTTAAATGCCTTTTTACTTTCGTATCTTGCGCGTAAATTGGCACGACAGTATGCAAGTACATTACTTCCCCATGTAAGTTACGCAGTTGGTGTGGAACTCTAAATGCGTTCATTTCTCATGTATGATGTGTAACTAACTGATGCCTATGGAGACTCGTCTTTCATCACCAATACTACGTCTTTCATATTTGAAAGTTTGTGACCCATTACACAATCCTCTTAACAACCTGTGTCCATTTTTCCCGGTCTGTTGCATCTCGGAGCAGCCCCACGTCTGGTTTGTCTTCTCATTTGTCCCATCCATCGTCTCGGTGATCTTCCTTGCAATCTCTTCCCTTCGACTTTACCCTGGATCATTATCTTTTCAAAGTTATTCTCCTGCTCTCAAACTATTCTCCCGAAGACGTGCAGGATACGCTGGGAACAAATACCGGAAAACCTCCACCCTGGGTGCTACAGGACTGGTTTGTTGGTCCGTTTGTCCATCCATGATATTCTCAACAACTTCCTGTATGTCCGCCGGCCAGGGTGGCCGAGCGGTTCTAGACGCTAGTCTGCTAGTCTGCGGTCGCAGGTTCGAATCTTGCCTCGGGCATGGATGTGTGCGATGTCCTTAGGTTAGTTAGGTTTAAGTAGTTCTAAGTTCTAGGGGACTGATGACCTCAGAAGTTAAGTCGCAAATTGCTCAGAGCCATTTGAACCTCCTGTATGTCCACATCTGAAAAGCATCAATTCTTTTGTGGTCCACTTCAGCGCCATAAAGGAAAACTGGAAAAACCTGAGGCTTCAGCACTCTGAATTATGTATGTCTGGCTAGGGCTCTGTCTTCCCAAATCACAGTCGGCTTTGACGCAGTATCCCCACCCACAGCAATACTACACCCTGTTTCTTGTGAAGTGCCGCCCGTCCTTTCCTCACTCACTCAGTCCAGTAAGACAATGTGACCAACTATTTATATTCTGGTAGCGTATCAGTAGCAGGCACTGACACACCTCTGTCAGTTATTACGATTTGGTCTGTTTCTTATTAACTGACAATACAAGTTTCTCATTTTGTCTCTTAAACTCTGTAAGACGTGTATATTTCTATTGTCTATTCTCAATTCACAATTTATGAAAGATGTTTATATTTCATTAATAGGATTAAGTAGGAATAATTAATATTTGTCATGTTGGAAATAATTGTGGTAGCAGGGAATGTCTGCACCAAAGTATTGTTGACAAGAGAGACCGCAAATTGATATAATTTTAAAAAGGGGGGGGGGGGGGGGAGAGACCGCGTATGGACATATTTTAAGAAAAGAGCGGGAAAGACCGCGCATTGATACGTTTTGTAATGGTAGCAGGGATTGTCTGCACCAGAAAGCATTATTGGCGGGAGAGACCGCACTTTAGCATTCGTAGGAAGTCAGTAGTAAGCGAGATGTGAAACGAGTCGGTAGCAGGTCTGAAGCGAGAGGTTGAGACGAGCGGTGTGCCTGCCAGCCACTAGCTATGATTTACAAGAGATATAAACGGATGTACAGAGACATCAGCTAACTATTATAATAAGAGGAACTAATATTATTGACTTAATTTTTTGAGAAACTCAAGACTACTGAAGGTATCTTGGCGAATTGCTAGTTGTGAGATTACTGTAAAAAGCAAGTCCCATTTGAACGTTTCTAAAATCATTTCATTCAGAATATAATTAACTTTTGCCAGCAATATTGCATTTCTAATTATAATCCATCCCAAAAACCATCAACGTAAAACTGTGCAAAATATTACTGTTGTCAAGAAAAAGTTTAACTATGAATTACGTAACTTCAGTCAAATTAATTAAAGAATAACGTCAGCTTTGGTAATAAATACAGCCACTTATTATGAAAGCCCACCAGCAGCTAACAGAGTATAGTAAAACAGAGTAAGTATATTCATGTCGCAGTTCGATGTAGCAGTCAGATGGCGATCCAGTAACAGTAAAAAAAGGTAAGTAACAGTTTTGGGTTATTGCAGATAACGACTGAAGGCCACGACGACGACACATTGTATGTTTCGTCAAAATAATCAGAAAATCACTTTTAATAAGCAGCAATTAAATTTGTATGCGAAGATTGAGAAAGAGAATAAATTTCAAAGGGAAGATTTCATTTGTTATTATTAAGCAAGAGAGAGAAATCCTAAGGGTAGGTTACATAGGTTATGGTAAAAGGGAAGGTTGCGTAACAACGCAAAAGAGGTATAGAGGAGATAGGAATGTTTCAACTCTGTCTAGTAGTTCGTTATTTTCCACTTGTTATCCTGCACAAAGTGTGGTGTCATCAACAAATCTTAAATTATTGATGCATCGTCCTCCTATAAGGACTGCACGAGTCGAGCCATGGAGAAACTTTCTCGTTTACGATACAGAGTAAGGTTAGCGGTGGTTGCAGTAGCAGACTGGTATGGACCACTGTGCGACCGCGGCGCGCCTCGACACCCCATGTGTTGAACGTCTCTCTGAGGGTCGCCGGAAGTGCTTATGGCCTCCACTCCACTCGGCCGGAGTGGTCTGACGAGTGACGGAAGGCAGAGCCGGGCGAGGCGGGGGTGGTGCGACGCCAGGCCGTCTGCAGGCGCGGCCTTTGTCGAGCTGGCGCAGCCGCGTGAGCGCGCATCCGACTGCAGACCGAGACCCACCCCCCGCCGCTTCCAAACGGCCTACTTCACAGGCGCTGCGGGAGACGCCGACTCACATGTCACGGACTCTTGTAAACCAGCACCAGTCCTTAAAGGCACACGGTATGGCACCTGAGCTACCTAAGGGCGAGATTACTCACACCACCGTCCCACGCATGGGCAGTCCCTGGGGACTTCATGCCACACGAAGGCGCGTACTCATTAGGACAACGAACTAAAATCGACCGCTTCGTTGGTCGGGATTTCTTAGTGTATACGAGCGGCAAATTGGAGCCAACGAAGCGGTTGGCCTTGGTTGAGGTTTGGTCTGCTGATGTTAGGTTCGTTTGAGCAGTTACCAGACAGCGAAAGGCAACAGGCTGTACTGCGCATGCGCAGCTACGATGACGTAGGCAGCCCGTGCTTGGTGCTTGCTCTGCTCATACGCTTTTCGTCGCATTTCTCGTGGAATTTCGTGGTGGGGCATCACGTGACCATGTGCAGCCCTGCGGCATGTTGTGGAGAGGACATACAGAGTTGTACTTACAGCAATTGTTTTATCATAATCCACCCAGATAAAGGATGCAAATAAGGAAGCAGTTCTTGGCAAAATATCATTTCAAAATTAGACTCCACAGCTCGAAGTACCTTATCATTTTGCTACGGGGTGAATTTGACAGATTATTATTCTTGCAAAAAAACCGAACAGTTTCGGAATAAAGAACAACAAATTTCATGACTATTTCAAAATGTGCAAAAAATTAACAAGGTTGTCTGTGAGGCAAAGAAACTGTACAACTGACAGTTTATATTCTACTCTAGGATTAAATAAGAAGCCATGTGCGGAGTTAAAACGATAAAACACGGTATGCTGCCAGTCTACACTTTACCATAGAATGGGATTCTATAAATTTAAGGCGTAAACACAAATAAAGAAATTACTTCAGGCCTAGAGGAAGTACTAGACAAGTGCCTCGTGATCGAAAAACACTTTCACAGAAGGCAGATTTGTAGAATTCTGCTACAGCTGTTATATTTGAAACAAAATATTTAGTTCAAAACTACTGACCAAATTTGCCTACTTAGTTAGCTTCATGTCAATGTGTACGCATGTTCGTACCTATATAGCATTACGAGGTCTTACAGTGTCATAAAAGGAACAGGACATCAAAGACTACTCCAGCCAGCATCGGAATTTCATAAACCACAGTAAATTGGTTCATTCTGCTCTAATTGCAGATTTCTATGTCCAGATGCACTCTGAAGTACCTGATATTCAGCTTTTCATGTGGTTTTCGTGATAACAATTTCCTCGGAGGTCCAGTACTTTATTCTCATGTTTGGTTCTTTATTATGGTATAACGTTATTCGTCCCAGAAAATGAAAATTGCACTTTAAATTGAACGAAGCTGAAAGTGGCCAATAGTGCGGAATGAAACACTTCGTTTCAAATAAACTAACTGCCTCAGCAGAAAAAAATTAATAGAAGCAAATTTCTCTATAAAACAGACAGAAATAGCTTCATTAAGACACTAATGGTTGATTGCTAATAATGTGGAAATAATATAAAATCAGAAAATTGAAACTACAAACTTATTTTGGTCTTTCATGGTTAGGAGAATGTATATTAATTCACAGAAATCTATTTTGATTTCATTTGTCGTGGAGCTGAAAACGAAGAGACCAGCAATATGACGAAGACACGAAACACACACACACACACACACACACACACACACACACACACACACACAGGTCACGTGGGGAAGGACCCTCCCCCCACTATAACTCTCCCGCGTCCGGCTATTCTGATTTAGGTTTTCCGTGATTTACCTAAATCGCTCAGGCAAATGCCGGGATGGTTCCTTTCAAAGGGCACGGCCGACTTCCTTCCCCGTCCTTCCCTAATCCGATGAGACCGATGACCTCGCTGTCTGGTCTCCTTCCCCCAACCAAACAACCAACCAACCACTATAACTCAGCTTGCTCTGCGCATGCGCGAATCTGGCAGCTTGGTCGCGCCCGAACAATTTTTCCTGGTAGCATCTGGCTACTTGCTGCTACGACTCACAGATCAAACAGTCACGCTTCAAGTAGCCAGAAGAGTAGCCAGAAGCGGGAGGAAGGCACTGCTCATACGCGAATTCAGCTCTGCGCATGCGCACGAGCCCGCTGGCAACTGCTCATACGAACCTAGAAACATCAAATCGATGGCGGTTGTGTGGCATTGGGATCCCTCTCCTAGTGTGGACGCCGGGACGAATGCTTATTGGTTCGGTAGCGATTGGTTTTTTTTCTCTAGAAAGCGTGTGTATTAAATTTTGTCAGGACAGCCAAAAGTCGCACTTAGAATGTTTCTCTGACGATTTCGCTCTTTCATTTAAGAAGAGCATTATAAGAAACTCTAGGATTTACAGTGTGAAGTATAGTACCTGGCTGTTAAATAGCGAAACCAGCCAATAAAATATAATGACTTGTGGCTGTCCCTGAAAAAATTCTAACAGTTGCTGTTTCCCCAGCAGGCAATGCTCTGGCTAAGGATGTGTATTTATTGCGTTTAAATATACTGGAGCATAGAGTTGAATATGGAGAGCGCATTTAAGCTGATAGAGTTTTATCGTGGCCGGCCGGAGTGACCGAGCGGTTTTAGGCGCTACAGTCTGACACCGCGCGACCGCTACGGTCACAGGTTCGAATCCTGTCTCGGGCATGGAAGTGTGTGATGTCCCTAGGTTAGGTTTAAGTAGTTCTAAGTTCTAGGGAACTGATGACCTCAGATGTTAAGTCCCATAGTGCTCAGAGCCGTCTGAATGTTTGCGGAACAACAGCAATACACAACGTATTTCCTGAGTGAATGGTTTACTTTCGAATTAGTGCCTGTTAAAGTTCTGCTGTAAACAAAACTTTATAATATGGGCAGGCACAGCCGCTGAAATTCGTGGTAAAATGAACATGAATGAAAGCGCAAACAGCTGCTAAGTGATGATTTAATCATGACCGGTTTCGCTGCGTTAAAGCAGCGTTCTCAGGAGCAACCAACTGCACGTGCCCATGTGCTGTCCGCCCCAATGCTCTGCCGGGTATTATTTGTTGACTACTCACTCTCTCCATGGGTTTGGAATCTGTCGCTACGAACGTTGTGTGCGTCTCCGTGTGCTAATCTACAGGGTGTTTCAAAAATGACCGGAATACTTGAAACGGCAATAAAAACTAAACGAGCAGCGATAGAAATACACCGTTTGTTGCAATATGCTTGGGACAACAGTACATTTTCAGGCGGACAAACTTTCGAAATTACAGTAGTTACAATTTTCAACAACAGATGGCGCTGCAAGTGATGTGAAAGATATAGAAGACAACGCAGTCTGTGGGTGCGCCATTCTGTACGTCGTCTTTCTGCTGTAAGCGTGTGCTGTTCACAACGTGCAAGTGTGCTGTAGACAACATGGTTTATTCCTTAGAACAGAGGATTTTTCTGGTGTTGGAATTCCACCGCCTAGAACACAGTGTTGTTGCAACAAGACGAAGTTTTCAACGGAGGTTTAATTTAACCAAAGGACCGAAAAGCGATACAATAAAGGATCTGTTTGAAAAATTTCAACGGACTGGGAACGTGACGGATGAACGTGCTGGAAAGGTAGGGCGACCGCGTACGGCAACCACAGAGGGCAACGCGCAGCTAGTGCAGCAGGTGATCCAACAGCGGCCTCGGGTTTCCGTTCGCCGTGTTGCAGCTGCGGTCCAAATGACGCCAACGTCCACGTATCGTCTCATGCGCCAGAGTTTACACCTCTATCCATACAAAATTCAAACGCGGCAACCCCTCAGCGCCGCTACCATTGCTGCACGAGAGACATTCGCTAACGATATAGTGCACAGGATTGATGACGGCGATATGCATGTGGGCAGCATTTGGTTTACTGACGAAGCTTATTTTTACCTGGACGGCTTCGTCAATAAACAGAACTGGCGCATATGGGGAACCGAAAAGCCCCATGTTGCAGTCCCATCGTCCCTGCATCCTCAAAAAGTACTGGTCTGGGCCGCCATTTCTTCCAAAGGAATCATTGGCCCATTTTTCAGATCCGAAACGCTTACTGCATCACGCTATCTGGACATTATTCGTGAATTTGTGGCGGTACAAACTGCCTTACACGACACTGCGAACACCTCGTGGCTTATGCAAGATGGTGCCCGGCCACATCGCACCGCCGACGTCTTTAATTTCCTGAATGAATATTTCGATGATCGTGTGATTGCTTTGGGCTATCCGAAACATACAGGAGGCGGCGTGGATTGGCCTCCCTATTCGCCAGACATGAACCCCTGTGACTTCTTTCTGTGGGGACACTTGAAAGACCAGGTGTACCGCCAGAATCCAGAAACAATTGAACAGCTGAAGCAGTACATCTCATCTGCATGTGAAGCCATTCCGCCAGACACGTTGTCAAAGGTTTCGGGTAATTTCATTCAGAGACTACGCCATATTATTGCTACGCATGGTGGATATGTGGAAAATATCGTACTATAGAGTTTCCCAGACCGCAGCGCCATCTGTTGTTGAAAATTGTAACTACTGTAATTTCGAAAGTTTGTCTGCCTGAAAATGTACTGTTGTCCCAAGCATATTGCAACAAACGGTGTATTTCTATCGCTGCTCGTTTAGTTTTTATTACCGTTTCAAATATACCGGTCATTTTTGAAACACCCTGTATGTAACACTACTGTAAGTGCTTTTATTTATTCTTTCTATTATTGGCTGTCCTTAATTAATTTTTAAATATATTACAAGGCTGATTTCCTTTCAGTAAATAACCAATTGAAGACGCTGTTTTAACGCAGCGAAATCGGCCGTGATTAAATCATCACTTAACAGCTGTTTGTGGTTTTATTAAAGTTCGGTTTGCCTACTGCGAACGTCTGTAGCTGTCAGAACGCAAAAGGAAGACCTACTATAAAGTACATCGACCAAATTAAAAGACAAGATAATCGAATCTACTGACGTTATACCGACTTGATAATAATTTTACAGAGTATTACTGGTTGAACCAAAGACCACAGATCGTAAGACACCTGTCTAAGTGCAGTGAATTTACCCAGCACCTCTCTGCCACGGCCAGAACGTTCCCTGACCACATGAGCCGCTGTACAGCAGTCCAGAATTGTGTTGTTATTGCAGGATGAGTATTATGACAATATTCCAAGTATGTCCCATTGGGTAACGTTTGGCGATCTTCGAGAAGAAACAACAGAAATATCTCAAAATGTTCTTTAAACGAATCACATGCATCCTAGACCATTTAACGGATCACTCGCGTGGAAAATAGCGTTCATGGAGTACATATAACTATGACTATACACACTCAACTGGCAATCAAGCACATAACAAGCAAAGAATCATTCAGTGTCAGCAACTTGTCTTCGTAATACCACGGAAATGAGCACCATACCAAACCCAAGCCAATATATCATATAGTATTCATGGCATCTGGGTTCGTGGTATCGTGTCATCTCTTTCGCATTCAAATGCTGCCATTTATTGCCATATTTACTAATCAAATAACGCTGTATTTTCCTTGAATCATTTCAAGTTCGTGGTGGGAAGATTCCTTTGAAAAGGCTACAACCAGTTTCTTGCCTCGTCCTGGTCGTTAGAGAAGTAGCGCAGACTAAGACTGGACATCGAAGGCGGAACGTTGAAATCTCTCTGCTCTTCCTGTCTTCGTTTCCTGCAGGATGGGAGGAACATCTTCACGAGTCTAGAAAAAGTACTTTTTTCGATTACAGTAGCTGTATCTCATTAACGTAAAATTCTCTATTTCCTAAGAGCTATAATTTAATATGAATGATATTTGTCGGTGCCTTACTAGTCTATAAGGACTAACTATACTATTTAGGTGTCATGTAATCCACTTAGGGTACAGCTCGGTCCACTGTGACACCTTCAAGCATATATACTTACTTTAATCGTAACTCAGACCTGTGGAGTGTAGGGAAATCTCGAGGCTCCCGCCTTTAATTATTGTACAGCTATGGAACGAATTCTCATTAGATAGGAGACACAACGTTACGTCGATTGCAAAACTTTATTCAACATAAATCGAGTACAAATGACACTCTTTCCAAAAGCAAAACTTTCATGATATGTTGTCCCCTTTTACTATTTACATAATGCCATCTCTCGTTCACGAGTTCGCCGTTTCCACAACTGACGCGAGTTTGGTAAATTAACACGAACTCCCCCATACAGATAATACTCGCGGTACGACTGCCTGCCGGGGTCTGTACTGCTTAACGATCAGCCCCCGTTAAGAGTGAAAAGCGAAGCGCTAACCGCAACGTTTTTCGCGGCCGCCATAGTTTCACGCTCTCTGGCGACTCAATTATTTAAAGTGGCAACCTTGTCTTTACGGCGATTTCCATCTCCACACACTTTCCTAACTGTGTGAAAAAAAAGAGCATAAAATACACTGACAAAGTGTTGCAACATGAAACATCAGTCCGTTATTTATAAACTTTGTGGGTATTTAATTATTAAGTTTACATTCCGTCGGAAATGATATCCTCCATCAACCAATGTATGAAGTGTCATCCCCACGAGCACGATTATTCTCCTGTACTCGTTGTGGAAAGGAAGCAGGAAGCCTCCGAATGTAGTCTAGCGAAAATTCTTACCACGTCTGAAACATGTTGTGTCCGTTCCTGAATTTTGCTGACAGGAGACTGAGATGAAAGTGTAAGTATTCCCATAGCATCCCATATGGGTGGCAAATCGGGGGAGTGGACAGGCCGGTTAACAACACGTACGAGGGACGTCCAATAAGCAACCAAACACATTTATTTCTCGGTATCTTGCCGACGTTGCTCCGGTTTTGTTACTGTAATTAAGTAGCTTTTCAATTACAATTTCACCGGCCGAAATTTTTAGAGAATTAGAGGGTTTAGCAGTCGCCGCATATGCAGCATTTATTTTACTACAAGAAGCTGATCACCAGCTCTCTCTTTTAAAAGTGCCGCGCGGGATTAGCCGAGCGGTCTAGGGCGCTGCAGTCATGGACTGTGCGGCTGGTGCCGGCGGAGTTTCGAGTCCTCCCTCGGCCATGTGTGTGTGTGTGTGTGTGTGTGTGTGTGTGTGTGTGTGTGTGTGTGTGTGTGTGTGTGTGTGTGTGTGCGCGCGTGTGTCCTTAGGATAATTTAGGTTAAGTAGTGTGTAAGCTTAGGGACTGATGACCTTCGGTTTGAAAAAATGAGGAATTTGTTGTGGGACATCGTGGAACGTTCCCACTTGAGCCACTGTAGTTCCATGAAGTTTCAATACGTGGCGGCGCCTTCAAACCGACGTCTGTAATAGAGGTGCGTTCCAAGCGAAGAGCCATCGTTGGGGTTCTTTTGGCGAAAAACCGCAGCTTCGAAGATATTCGTTGGCGAATGCAGAATGCCTACTGAGATCAGGCAGTGAACAAAAGCACGGAGAGTCATTGGGCGAGGTCACGCAAACCTGTCCGGCCGCACATACTGTGACTCCTGCCATTTGCGAAGACACTGATTCGAAGAGATCGTTGTATCACAATGAAAGACCTCATTGCACATCTGGATCTCTCTGTTGGTAGTTCTGACACTCTCGTCCACCAGTTGGGGTACTCACAGGTATTTGCTCACTGGCTTCATCCCTGCCTAACGGGAGACCATAAAGAGTATCGAAGTACCATCTGTGCGGGATTGCTTACGTGTTATGGGGCTGATCGTGACAACTTTTTGTCGAACATCGTCACAGGCGATAAAACATGAATTCACCACTTCGAACCGGATAGGAATGGCATCCATGGAACGGAGCCGCACCACCTATCTCCTCTGAAGAAAAATTGCAAAGTCGCACTTTCAGCCGGTGAAGTCACGATGACGGTCTTATTTTATTAAATGTCCCCCTTACGGTGCATTAATCAACTCTGAAGGATATTATGCTATCCTCATCAATTTCCTGAAACGACTGCAGCATGTTCGCCGCCACAAAAATGCGAACTAATATCTCCATGACAACGCATGGCCTCACAGAAGACCGAGGGCGATGGGGCAGAAGTTAGCACACTAGACTTGCTTTCGAGAGGACGACGGTTCAAAGCCTGGTTCAATCCTGATTTAGGTTTTCCGTGATTTCCCTAAATCGCGTCAGGTAGATGCCGGTATGGTTCCCCTGAAATGGCATGGCCGACTTCCTTCCCCACCCTTCCCTAACACGATGGAACTGATGACTTCGCTGTCTGGTCCCCTCTCCCGTATCAACCAAACAGTCTCATACAAGTCTGCGCACACGATAGGAGCTCACGAAACTCCATTGGATTTTTCTTCCTCATCCACCCTGCCGTCCTGATCTCGCATCCTCCGACTTCCATCTGTTTTGCCCAAAGAACGAGGCACTCCGTGGAGAGTAGTACGTGGATTATAACCAGGTTATCGATGCAGAAAAACGTTGTCTCCGACGTCGACCAGTAGAGTGGTACCATGTGGCCATACTGACCCTCCCATTAATGGTGGCGTCAGGCTGTCGCACTGAACGGAGATCGTGTAGAAAAGTAGGGGTTTTGTAGCCGAAAGATTTTTCTTCCTCATCCACCCTGCCGTCCTGATCTCGCATCCTCCGACTTCCATCTGTTTTGCCCAAAGAACGAGGCACTCCGTGGAGAGTAGTACGTGGATTATAACCAGGTTATCGATGCAGAAAAACGTTGTCTCCGACGTCGACCAGTAGAGTGGTACCATGTGGCCATACTGACCCTCCCATTAATGGTGGCGTCAGGCTGTCGCACTGAACGGAGATCGTGTAGAAAAGTAGGGGTTTTGTAGCCGAAAGAGTCGGGAATAATATGGTGCATTGGAAAAACGAATTAAAGCAACGTGCTTGCAGAAAAAAATATGATGCATTACTTGTATTGTATCGAAGTGAGGACCTAGAAACGACGAAGAGGCTTCGTCCCCGCTGTAGCCCTCAGTGGTACACAACCCCACAACGGGCTGCAGCTGTCCAATCACCCCACCGCTGCCTCACACCGAACCCAGGGTTATTGTGCGGTTCGGCCCCCGGTGGATCCCCCCCCCCCCCCCCCCCTCTACCACCCCGCCGGGAAAGTCGCACACAAGACGAATGTAACCCCAATGTTTGCGTGGTAGAGTAATTATGGTGTACGCGTACGTTGAGACAATGGTGTATTACTTACTGAAAGCCCATGTTGTTACTCAGTGCCGGCCGGAGTGGCCGTGCGGTTCTAGGCGCTGCAGTCTGGAGCCGAGCGACCGCTACGGTCGCAGGTTCGAATCCTGCCTCGGGCATGGATGTGTGTGGGGTCCTTAGGTTAGTTAGGTTTAATTAGTTCTAAGTTCTAGGCGACTGATGACATCAGAAGTTAAGTCGCATAGTGCTCAGAGCCATTTTGTTACTCAGTGCGGCGTCTTGCTTTATTGTGCGGAAATAAGCCATTTGGTATCCTCGTAATGAATGGCAGGCTATCTTCAACAGCTACCAAATCCTGTTTCTAACAACCCTACCACAACAAAGGTCAAAAATTAATTATGATTGTAGTGTTGCTCACGCTGCTAAAAATTGCATTTTCGGGCAACAACAATGTTATATTATGTGGCAGGTGTCATTAAAGCACACTTAATAAAATCATTTCTTGAAATAATGGATAAACTAGGCACTCATCTTTTCGTGTTTCCCGGACTGATCTCGTTGGGAACTCATGGCTCAATCGTCGAAAATCTAGGTAGTGATGATTCCAAGCTCGGATGCAAAGAGGCCTAGGTGTTATTCTGCGATATTCAAAAGTTTTATAGATGTGTTTCATAAACCATTCTTGAAGATTAAACTTTTCCAAGTTAGGACGATGGTGATGTAAAAAAGTAATCAGCACTCCGAAATTAAGTTACACTTCTTTTTTATTACTTTTGTAGCAATATCACGTAACTCGTTCCAAAACATCACTTCACAATATAAAACATACTTGAAAATATCTTCCTCACTGTTAAAGTTCACATTTCATAAACTGGCTACAATTTGCGTCTTTTTATGATGACGACCAAAGCTTGACACTCTAATAACCGCTTATGTGCCCAAAAATCAGAGTTACAAGTACGTCAAAGATCATAGTGACAAAAGAAAGAATACACATAAGAATAATATCATTGCAATACATACATATCAATGTATTGAAGTACCTCTACGTTAATGAAATAAAATCTGAATGTTATCACAGAAATATGTTAACTATTTTACAGAAACACAATAGAATATTGCTGGTATCGAGAGGTTGAGGTGAGGTGCCGTAATGGTTACGTAATTGAAGTACCATTACATGTTGCATACACAAAAGGCACCCACACCGTGATTCCGGGCGTCGGAGAGGTTTGAGTGTGGAGACTCGTTGCTTCCTCATACCTTCAACTGGGTAGTCGGTTGACGCGATATCGCCACAACAAAATGGTTAAAACGGCTCTGAGCACTATGGGACTTAAAATCTGAGGTCATCAGTCCCCTAGAACTTAGAACTACCTAAACCTAACTAACCTAAGGACATCACGCACATGCATGCCCGAGGCAGGATTCGAACCTGCGACCGCAACAGCCGCGTAGTTCCACACTGAAGCGTCTAGAAATGCTGGGCCATCGCGGCCAGCTGAAAAAAAAGTGGGAAACATTGTTTAATGCCACAGTATACCACTCAGTATCTCATTTGACTGTGGCTCTACATCCTGCAAGTCTGTTGCCTGTGGTATGGTATCAGCGAGAACAACGCGTGGTAACTCGAGATCTCAATCCAAATTTCACCTTTGCACTCCCAATTCGGAATTATCTGCGACAACCGCCGCCGTGAAGAAAAATGTGTAAGCAAATGTACTGAGACTTGCAAAGCGCCTGCGAACTATTTTCTCAGTTTGAGACAAGTTGGGCGTTAGACGCACGGTTCCTTGAATAACGAGCTGCTGCCTCTACGCGTGCACAGCACGTGAACCAGATTGATCAGCGCATGACGTAAGCGCAGTGCAGAGCCGAACTTCGGCGCAGGCGCAGCAGACTCGGGCAACAGGTGTGGCAGACCGGCTTTCCCACACCCCGCAGGAAGCCGAGTCGCCAGACGGCTGGGGGCCGGTGGCGTGGGCGGGTCAGGCGGTCACTCGTTTTGGCGGCGCGGCGCTCCCACGCAGCGGCCAGTCCGCCCTGCCGTTACACTAATCAACTAGCGACGCTTCCCGAAACACTGGATGCGGCATTATTAGCTAACGTACTTCGACAAAAAGAAAAATCTCATGAAAAGACACGCATACAACATTTTTACAGAACGCCACTTCAAATTCAAGTTTTACACTAACCTCTATACTTCCCAAGCCCGTATACACTTCGTCACTACTATATCGTGATCTGAGTGTACTCTGCTCCTGGGTACACCTTACAATCCAATATCTTATTTCGGAATCTCTGTCTGACCACGATGTAACATCTTGTTACTGATATATTTACTAATGGGGGGAAGAACATTCGTAAGCCTGCAATAAGTACTATGCCTTCCTCATTGAGCCTCCGCGCATTAGTGGCAGAAAATGGCAGTCGAGAATTGTGATGCTACTCTTGGGAAGCTCTGAGTTTGTCTACTTTGTCGATGTTACTGCGAGCACTGTCACGTCGCTACTGGCCATTAAAATTCCTACACCAAGAAGAAAAGCAGATGATAAACGGATATTCACTCGACAAATATATTATACTAGAACTGACTTGTGATTACATTTCCACGCAATTTGGGTGCATAGATTCTGAGAAATCAGTACCCAGAACAACCACCTCTGGCCGTAATAACGGCCGTGATACGCCTGGCCATTGAGTCAAACAGAGCTTGGATGGCATATAGAGTTACAGATGCCCATGCAGTTTCAACACGATACCACAGTTCACCAAGAGTAGTGACTGGCGTATTGTGACGAACCAGTTCCTCGCCCACCATTGACCAGACGTTTTCAATTGGTGAGAGATCTGGAGAATATGGTGGTCAGGGCAGCAGTCGAACATTTTCTGTATCCAGAAAGGCCCGTGCAGGACCTGCAACATGCGATCGTACATTATCCTGCTGAAATGTAGGGTATCGTGGGGAACGAATGAAGAGTAGAGCCACGGGTCATAACACGTGTGAAATGTAACGTCCACTGTTGAAAGTGCCGTCAGTGCGAACAAGAGGTGACCGATACGTGTAACCAATGGCACCCCATACCATCACGCCGGGTGACCCGCCAGTATGGCGATGACGAATACACGCTTCCAATGTGCGTTTACCGCGATGTCGCCAAAACGGAGGCGAGCATCATGATGCTGTAAGCAGAACCTGGATTCATCCGAAAAAATGACGTTTTGCCATTCGTGCACCCAGGTTCGTCGTTGAGTACACCATCGCAGGCACTCCTGTCTGTGATGCAGCGTCAAGGGTAGCCGCAACCATGGTCTCCGAGCTGATCGTCCATGCCGCTGCAGATGTCATCAAACTGTTCGTGCAGATGGTGGCTGTCTTGCAAACGTCCCCATCTGTTGACTCGTGGATCGAGACGTGGCTGCACGATCCGTTACAGCCATGCGGGTAAGATGCCTGTCATCTCGACTGCCAGTGATACGAGGCCGTTGGGATTTAGCACGGCGTTCCGTATTACCCTCCTGAACCCACAAATTCCATTTTCTGCTAACAGTCACTGGATCTCGACCAACACGAGCCGCAATGTCTAGATACGATTAACCGCAATGGCGATAGGCTACAATCCAACCTTTATCAAAGTCGGAAACGTGATGGTACGCATTTCTCCGCCTTACACGAGGCATCACAACAACGTTTCACCAGGCAACGCCTGTCAACTGCTGTTTGCGTATGAGAAATCGGTTGGAAACTTTCCTCATGTCAGCACGTTGTAGGTGTCGCCACCGGCGCCAACCTTGTGTGAATGATCTGAAAAGCTAATTATTTGCATATCACAGCATCTTCTTCCTGTCGGTTAAGTTTCGCTACAGTAACACATCATCTTCGTGGTGTAGCATTTTTAATGGCCAGTAGTGTAGTAGTAGTGGGGAGGGTACTGGGTGAGCCTCCTGGAGTCCCTGCGAGGACACGCATTGCGTAAGCGGCCGGCCCCCCACAGCAACCTGCTGTAGGCCGGCGGCCGCTTTCTGACGCAACCCGGGTCGCCACTCCGTGTAAACCACACCGGCCCGGCGTACCGCTCAGCTGCACAACCAGATCAGATCAAGGAGCGCGCCAGCCGACCGGCACCTCCTCTGCCTGTCTCGTGGTCGCGTTCTCGCTTCCGGAGCACGGGGTCCCGGGTTCGATTCCCTGCGGGGTCAGGGATTTTCACCTGCCTCGAGATGACTGGGGGTTTGTGTTGTCCTCATCATTTCATCATCATTCACGAAAGTGGGGAGTTTGGGCTGAGCAGAGGTTGGGAATTTGTACGGGCGCTGCTAACCGCTCAGTTGATCGCTCCACAAACCAATCATCATCATCATCATCATCATCATCATCATCATCATCATCATCATCATCATCATCATCATCTTCACCCTCTGCCTGTCCCCGTACCCGCTAAAACTCTCGTCTGGCACGGCACCGGTCGCTTCATCTAGAAATTTACCTCGTTCAACCTTCACTGTATCAGGAGAGCTGTTCCAACTGCTTCAAATGGAATTTACACTTGAGAGAAGTCGATGGGCTCAGTTCTGAAGCTTTTGTATCCAAAAATCAATATATCCGTATAATTTTGCGTGTGCATATAATTGAGAATGAAGCTGACGATACGTCCTAAACCAACCACAGCCAATCACTGCTTTTTGTGTCTTGTGCTAATCTTGATTCCTCACTGTGTAATAGAGTCATTTGTTATTATGCCACGATAGCTGTCGTGGTTGTGGAGCGTGAGTGTCTGAAGCGGTCGTCACATCGTGGTGGTCATTAGAAAACCTGTCTTAAGCATCAGTGCATTTTTCAAGGTGAAAAAAATTAGTGTCTGTTCTTGAGTTCTCATCGATATTCTCGAATGTTCTAGGATACAACTTGGAAATGGCACGTATCGCGTTTATCAGCTCTCCTGCAAAATCGTCTAAAGGATGAATTTTGGGACTTATTAATGACAGAGGAATAACTCATCGAAAAAGTGTATCCCGCTTATAGAGACAAACTACGTAAGCAAGAAATGGTTCTTCGAGACAAACATTGTACCAACAAAAAATGATATATTCCAACAAACAAGTCAGGGAATGAGGACTGTACGAGGGCGGAAAAAAAATTTGAATCCATTGACGACAAAAACGAATGCGTAAATTTCCCAACATAAATCCTGAATTCGCTCGGTGTTCCCGGTTCCCCGCAAAAAGTTTCTAAATGCTAATCAGAAAATAAAATGCGAGTCAGTACTAACACCATGAATTCGTATAATTTCAGCTGATTTATACTTTTAAAACGTTATAATTTACGTAGAGGATGAAATTTCCATTGTTGCGGAGTGTATTTAAAAGAAAAGTTTTTCTTGAAAAAACAGCTACACTTAGCGTGCTCACGTGTTGGACGCCCACGAAACTTACTTCCTTTTACACCTAGAACCAAAACACCAAATGATGTTCATTACAACACACTTTCAATGCCTAGATGCTTTACAAATGAGAGGATTAACTGCACAGTTTATTCCAATCCAGAATACAAATGCTAGGAAAAAAATCTTGTGAAGCGGGTCCTTTTCAGGAAGCAACAAAACAAACCCTTCAGCAAATTTCTTCCTTGTAATAACCGACTCGTTCCTTCATAGACCAACGTTCCGGCTGCTGCTACTATGCATGCACCACTGCGATCACGAGCACTCGCA
Source organism: Schistocerca serialis cubense (assembly GCF_023864345.2). Lineage (NCBI taxonomy): Eukaryota > Metazoa > Arthropoda > Insecta > Orthoptera > Acrididae > Schistocerca > Schistocerca serialis. The sequence continues at coordinate 964,906,046 of NC_064639.1, forward strand.
GCAGTGGGCGGCAAGTTTTATTGAAGGTCGTCACGGCCGCGGAAGCCCATACTCGCAAATAGATGAATTCGTAACAACATATATTACTTTGGTGCTAGCTAGAAGAAACCGGGTTTACTCTCAGTGTAAAACCAAGAACCAAGCCTTCTGGAATCATGCCATCTGCTATAAATATGTATCATTCATAATGTGTAAAACACTATTAAATATTCAACATGTGTTGGAATGATATATCCAAGACTGCCTTTGCGTCTGTGCTTTTACCTTGAGTAAAATTTTTAGTTTCCGTAGCTGGTATACTCCTGCCAATTCAACAGTGACAACTAAAACCATAATAAATTAAAAGCACAAATTTGTTTTTGTTCCACAGTACTAATTTATTGTGTTAACCGGTTTTCGGCTTGCACGGCCATTATCATCAGACATTTACTGACTATTGTCGCCAAAGAGACATTCGAAAAGAAACTACATATCTAGATCGAAATACAAACTCACAGTAAACGACATCTTCGCAGTGTGGTGGTAATGCAATAAAAAAAGTATACTGTACAATTTTTTGCTTTTGAAAATGCAATACCACCACATTCTCAAAGATGCCATTCACTGTATGTTCCCTCGCATTCCTCCACTTTCCTGCATTTATTCATTTCTTTTTATCTTACTGATATTGCTTCACTGCTTCATACATTCTGTGGTTACAGTTCATAATTCTTTCTTTTAATTGTTTTGTTTTTTACTCTTGATGGTTTATACTTCTCAAGTATTAATTTTATTTTATTAGTTTTGTTTATTAATATAAAATGTTATGTAGGTATGATTTACCAGTTTTGTGTTAAAGTGTTTTCCTGTTTACTCCATTTATATTTATTTATTATTCATCTTTTTACTTTTGACATTGCATTGCCACCACACTATCAAAGACGTTACTTACAGTGCGTTTGTGCTTACGTCTAGATGTGTATCTTCTTTTCCGATGTCGTTTACAAATATTATCACTTCTTTCGCGACAATAGTCAGTAAATGTATGTCGGGTCTTGTAAGCCGAAAACCGGTTAACACAATAAATCGTACTCTACAACAGAAGCAAACTAGCACTTTTCATTTATTATAATGTAGCTTTATCAAGAACGGACAGAAAATACAGTTAATTAAAACTGTATTTCTAAAACTCCGTTGAAAACATTACACATATTCTGGCACCGTATCTAAAACATTAATATACCATCGTCGTGTGCAGAACAATGTAGCGCAGGTTATTTGTTAAATGTTCACAAAAATATTGTTTACATACTACGAAAAAAGTTTGCGTTAATAGTTGCACTGAACAAAAATAAATGAAATCCCTTAATTATATTTTCAGTATGCTGCTCTTAACCCGAAGCAGTGGCAATAGGCACACCGAAAACTACTTACATTAACGTCAGTATGAAAATCGTGCTTTTCTGCTTTGGAGCGTATGTTAGTCCAGGCTGATCACTATAAGATTAGTAACCGCGTCAGAGTTTACTGAGAAAGGCTTCAGATGAACATTTATAGAATCTTGTGGCAATGGTCATTTCCCCTGTGAGTAACTTATGTCCCAGTTGTAAGCAATCAGTAAAGTAAACCATAAAATACTGTAAGAGGTCAGGTGGTTACGGCAACGCATAACAACGAAAAGAACACAACCTACAACGGAGCATGTTTTTATTTGTAAAAATAATGATTGTTTAACATTCCTTCGTCGCCGACGTCCACAACGACTTCATTCTTCGAAACGGGGGCACAAGTTTGGATTACGACGGTATGCTTTAAGGATCGACAGCGTCCTTTCCAAAGGAAGTAGCCTTTGCGTTAAGCCAGACAGGGAATATCTAAATCTGGCTGACCAAACGGGGACTTGATCAGGCGTGCAGTCGCGTAAGTCCAGTGTCTTAACCATAATACCACCTGGCTCGTGACCTGGTAACAGGTGGGTCCCATAAAGAATGTTACATTACAGCTTAATAAAAATTTTTCGTTTCTTTCGGCATCCTGCGATTCGAAACCTGTTCCCTCCTAGGATTTTTATGTCACTAATTTTCTCCATCTCTAGCAGTTTGTTAATGTGAAAAATGCCGAGAAGCACCATGGTTCGGAGTTCAAGTTAAAATGGATAAGACTGTTCAGACGTCGGAGTAAGGCATCGGCTTATATCAGTAGGACTACGCGTTGCAAAAGCAGTGTGGTGTTCAAATCAACCATCGAAAAAAGCAAACGTTTTTGATGGAGGCAAGCTTGGCTCTGAGCACTATGGGGCTTAACATCTGAGGTCATCAGTCCCCTAGAACTTAGAACTAATTAAACCTAACTAACCTAAGGACATCACACCCATCCATGCCCGAGGCAGGATTCGAACCTGCGACCGTAGCGAGGCAAGCTTGGTTTTCAATCATGTCTACGATGCGAGTCTGTGATGCAAAAATTGATGTATCAAAGTGCTGTTCACTTTACAGGACCATAGAGAACATCCTACAGACCTCAACAGTGTAGGTCTCTGTGTTACTCTTGAACTTACCACAGAGCGAGCTGGTGCACAGGTTAGCACACCGGGCTCGCATTCGAGAGGACGATGGTTCAGATCCGTGAGTGGTCATCCTGATTCAGGTTTTCCGTGATTTCCCAAAATCGCTCCAGGCCGTGTCCTTTAAAAAGGACATGGCCGATTTCCTTCCCCTTTCTCGACACAATCAGAAAACGTGCTCCATCTCTCATGACGGGACGCTAAACCCTAAACTTATTTCCTTCAACTTAACCAGTCGCGAACTGGAGCCAGATGTCAGTGGCCCAAAATTTAATAGTTCTTTGGAATACTCATGAGCCTGAGAAGAACGGTAAGCATGAGACTAGAGATGACTCAAGAACTCTGACGAGCCACATGTAGATTCTTTAACAGCGACAGCGCATCGTCTACATTTGCTAGTGGAACAGTAGACTTCCATCATAAGCTTTGGTTTCCGTCGTTTTCTGAACTGAAGCTCACGTTTCTGCTGGTGCAACAAACGGTTAGATCCGTGGAGATGACGCGGAAGACAAGCAAAGCCACAGGTACCTACACTTGCTGACTCGCTCCTTTCTACGGCAGATAGCTGGGAAAACTGTGTTCTTGGTTCTCAGCACCAAGCTGTGGTCGGTTGGTATTTATAGCCAATGTTGCTTACGCGACATGCACGATAACCAGATGCGTGCAAGACGCTTCGAGGTTGTGTCAACTTCCCGTTTCTTTATGGATTTCTTGTACAGTCCGCTGTGTGGGCACGCGTATCGTATGCAGTATGCTTATCTGACGCCAACGCACTTCTCGACAAAGTGGGTAGTCTGCTGAGGGACTTATCAGCCAGTAAGAACCGCGACGCTAGTGTAATCGATAGTGAAGGCTGGCTCGCAGTGAATACCTTCCCACACGTGCACTCGGCAGGTATTAACACAGCTATAATGCACACGACGCCTGTTTTGCAGCCACCCCAGCACCACTTCGTGGCGTTGTGGGTCAAGAACAGGGCGCGGTCATAATAACAGTGCCTCCTGCGTGGCCCTTGACCCCTATTCCAGCTCCAAACATGCCGTATTCCTCTAGTACTAATAATCTGTCCCTGTTCTGTTTCTAATTACCATATGTAATGACCGGGGCTCCCGTCCCAGAGGCTCTACAGATGTCCTGCAGTCATTAGAGACTTCACGCTGTTGCACGTACGCCCCAAGTGCTCTATTCACCGTCCCGCGGGAGCCTATGTTCCCGTTGTGTTCGCCGCGTACCAACACCGACTCAAAGGAAGGCCTCGGCGCTTGTTGGTGACGTCACGTCAGCTAGGCGCAGCGAACGCCAGGTCTACTGCAGGCAGAAACGCCTGGGCGTGCTTATCACTATAAATCTCTTATTTTTGAACAAAATGTTTGGTATTGTTTTGGATTCTGCAGTTTTATTTAGATGAAAGATTTTATTGCTATAATAAAGCAACAAATGAAGATCATAGTTCTGTATTACTGAATCCTGTCGAAACAAACGTAGATCAATATGAGAAGATGCTTTGCCCCATTGCAAGCCTCGGAAATTTTACATTCAAGTAACTATATTTACTTGATCCATTTTGTTATCGAAACTTACCCCAACCCCCTCACAATTAACTCGTTTCTTCTATTTATTTATTTATTTTGGTTTGACATCGTCACTGGAAATGTGAACTAATTTACATGTGTAAATGTCCAACTGTTCCCAGTCATTAGATTACAGTCGTTTTCAGCGAGAGGAATTCTAAACAGGAAACAAAATAGCTTCATACATCGAAAATACTGCTGAGCTTAAACTTTCTTAAACATGCACATTAGAAAAGATAAATATTCCCCTCTTGCAACTGAAAGGAGAAACTTTATGAGATAAAAAAATTTTATTTGATAAAACAAGTATCTCTCTTTTGCCTCTTCTTCTGACTCCCACCCCCTCCCCCAATGTGTACAATCGCAAGATATTTCATTAACAGTCAGTGCTCCTCACCCCATAGTCAACCAAGATACCTAAAGAAGAGCACCAATATGTTTACAGTTTCTTGTAAAAGCAACCCAGTACAAACGTAACTTCCTCAGATTAACAAATAAGGTAAAGAAGCACGAATTCTGTTGCTGCTGGACCATGAAGTTGTTTTTGTAAAAAATGGCTCTGAGCACTATGGGACTTAACATCTGTGGTCATGAGTCCCCCAGAACTTAGAACTACTTAAACCTAACCAACCTAAGGACATCACACACATCCATGCCCGAGGCAGGATTCGAACCTGCAACCGTAGCAGTCGCGCGGTTCCAGATTGCGCGCCTAGAACCGCTAAACCACCGCGGCCGGCGTTGTTTTTGTATGTCAGTCCTTAAAACAGGTGGAAATTTAAGTTCAGGAGTACACTATTTGTTAAGAAGTGTAATGAATTGCACAATTAATTGATTGCAGAAATATCTCAGAACAATGAGTGTTGGTCAACTACCGCCAAAAGTTTCACGTTTTCCTGTGTCAGAGAGGCAGACACCACCATTATGAGTATGCCTGCAACAGACCTGGCGTTCGCCGTGCCTAGCTGACGTGACGTCACGAACAAGCGCCGAGGCCTTCTTTTGAGTTGGTGTTGCGCTTACACCCTATTGGTCAGAAGTATCCGGACACCTGTTAGTGCACGTTAATATGGGGTATGATCTCACTTCGCCTTAATGGCGGCTTGAATTCTGCTGGGGACATTTCCAACCATTTGTCTGAATACCTGTTGAGGGATGGCAACCTATTCTCCTTCAAGAGCCGAAACCTGAGAAGGGAATGACGTAGGACGATGGTGTCGACATTGTAAGTCACGCTAAGGCTGTTTCATTGGATTCAAGCCGGATCTCTGGGGCAGGATATTCCATTTCAAGAATGATATTGTTCATAAACCATTGTCTCACAGCCTGCACTTTCATATTGCTACAATCATCGTCTCCGAACTGTTCCTGTACTGTATGCAGTACAGTAAACTGTGTCCATATCCTTCCGCAACTACTTCTTAAGCGCAATGAGGCGATCACACGCTAGCCAGATTATTACGAGTAATAATAAGCCCGATAAGCGTAGCTAGCCGTGCAGCTAGGAGGGGAGCAGATTTACGTTCTCGAGCTGACGCTGGCTATTGGGCCGAGCGAGCCGTGTACTTCCCTAACCCCGCGTGCAATACTTTACATATACATTCCATAAATCTGAAGAAGTACTACTTAATATTAATCAGTCTTTTTCATACTTAGTGTACCATATTTTATGGATAACACATCTACACTGTTGAAATTTCAAATCAATGACTTCAATACTTTCGCAGATATAAATTTTTACCTAAAACACATAATAACCGTGGTGGCATTGTGAAACTGAGTTCGGTACGTAATGTATTCATTTATAGTATCGACTGAAACTACAACCTAGAGCACACTTTTATAAAACTTAATTATCTGAAATGGCCTTTAATCACCAAAGATTTCTGGCTTAATTGAAACGCAGATTTCCGACGTAATTAAAGAACTTTCGAAAATCATTATTTCATAGCGTTTTGGTTGTCTGTTTTGGGGAGACAGAGAGTGAATGGAGGACATGCGTAAATTGAGAATGTGATATTTTATTAAAACTATGTAAATGTATGCGTGAGAATGTTGTGCAATAGGAGAATTTGTGACTTACGTCCGAGTGAGCTTGATTCTGTAAAAGGCAGCCAGAAGGGGCGTGGAGTATTAAATGTATTAGTAATTTATTTTGTGGAAAGGAAACTTATTTTGTTGTCATTAAATTTTATTTAGTTTCGGAATTACGAGATTTGTAGTCTAAATTACTTGTGGTAATCTGATTGCCTGACATTAGAGATACTGCGAGTTTATAAGTGCTCGAGATGATCTGATCGGCTACCTAATGTACCCGATAGGAATTCAGCATTTCCCGCGTGTCCGATTAGGGCTTTGCGCCTCAGTTCTACGAGTCGAGATAGTCGCTCGAGAACCGTCTTTTGGTCAACACCTATGTAAATCCACGCTCATCACATTTGTACCAAAATGAAGAAAGCGTTTGATCGGTTCTCGTATCGTTGACGGAAAACGACTACAGTGTTGAGTATTTTGAGAAAGTTTGAGCTTTGTGAGTGACGTATTTTAGGAGAGATTCGCGTGCGAACATTTCATGTCGTACATAAACTACGCGTGGCGTGTTTCGTGCATATTACGAGACGACATGGCGAGCACTTCTTTACAGGATACCTACTGAACGACTGACTGTGTTAACTCGCAAGTAGCCGTGAGTCCGTGACTTTTTAGGACGTGTAAAATACGGGGTCGGACTATATATCTCGTGGCTGCTTTCGCGTGACACAGACAGTCAGTAAAATTGCATAATTGATGTCGGGCTATTTAATACGGACTTGATAGCCATTTTCCTTGCTTTGAAGACATACACTAACTTCGAGGAAATTGACATTTTTTCAGAAGACTCAAGCAAGAATCCCGCACGCTCGATTGTTACTTTCAGCTACTTCAAATGGTTCAAATGGCTCTGAGCACTATGGGACTTAACATCTATGGTCATCAGTCCCCTAGAACTTAGAACTACTTAAACCTAACTAACCTAAGGACATCACACAACACCCAGTCATCACGAGGCGGAGAAAATCCCTGACCCCGCCGGGAATCGAACCCGGGAACCCGGGCTCTTTCAGCTACTGTTCATGGACTGGAGGTACGTGGCCTTTGCGTGGTAGGTATTTAGCCAAATCTTCGTCAAGGCTGCTTTTGTCGGATAAACCATTATCTACCATCGCAAAGTGAAGGGGCAGACAACCTGAAAGCTATCCAGGTAAGTGGACACCGAAACCCTCCTGCCGTCGCAACAGTACCTCCTCCATACTTCACTGTTGGCACTAGACATGGTGGCAGGTAAAGTTCTCCTGTCATTCGTCACACCCACACGCTTCCATCGGATTTGACACAGGGAACAAATCCAATGACGTCGCCTTTTACATCACATCAAGTGACACTTGGCTTTGACTATAGAAATGGGTGGCTGAAGAGGAGCCACTCGACAACTGTGTCTTCTTTTTAGCTCCCTACGCGCAGTCATTGTGCTAGACGGACTAGTGGTAGCATTTTGGAACTTACGAATGATTCCTTCCACTGATTTCAAGCTTGCTTTTTCTTAGTTACGGTTGTTCCTTCGCGTTTCCACTTCAAAATCATTTCACCAACAGAAAACTCGGGCACCTTTAGAAGCGCCAGGCGACATCTGCTTTTACCGCTTCTCTACTTACAACACAACACTCCTGACCTTTCCTTAGACTGGCGTGCCCCTCTATCGTGACACCCAGTGGTCAACTGCGCATGACATACGGGTGTCCAGCTCCGGCCCATTGCTTTGACATTGTGGCAGGTTCCAAAATGTGTGCGAAATCTTATGGGACTTAACTGCTAAGGTCATCAGTCCCTAAGCTTACACTCTACTTAACCTAAATTATCCTAAGGACAAACACACACACCCATGCCAGAGGGAGGACTCGAACCTCCGCCGGGACCAGCCGCACAGTCCATGACTGCAGCGCCTGAGACCGCTCGGCTAATCCCGCGCGGCCATTGTGGCAGGTGATCTATTTGCTGATTGTCTTGAAATGAGGCAGTCTCGGTTGCAAATTTTTTTTTATTTACAGGAAATGACGTGTTTCGCCTCTTTGGGGCATCATCAGACTGGCCTAGGGGTGAAAAATGGCAATAGTGAGGCATATGCAAATTAACATGGGAAAATGGAGTTAATATAAAAACACAAAATACGCAAAGCTCCAGGCTGTACAGCCATCTCCACAATTAATCATAATATGAACTTACGTAAAAATTAATGTGTAAAACCAATGCCCAGATATGGCATTAAGATAAAATTTTATAAGGAACCTTAGTCATGGGACGTACCTTGTTCTCGACGTCATCATGTACTATTTGTCAGATGTACGCAACGGTCCATGCTCTGTACGCCAGAACACGGATAGCTCCGTAACGTTACGTAAGATTTCTTAATTTTTCTTCGTTTGTCATAGTTTACCTGCCTAGCAGATACGCCGGCATATGTGGCCGAGCTTCAGTCTGGAACCGCACGACCACTACGGTCGCAGGTTCGAATCCTGCCTCGGGCATGGATGTGTGTGATGTCCTTAGGTTAGATAGGTTGAAGTGGTTCCAAGTCTAGGGGGACTGATGACCTCAGATGATGTTCTAGGGGACTGATGACCTCAGATGCAAAGTCCCATAGTGCTCAGAGGCATTTGAACCATTTTGAACGTAGTAGATACTGTAGTTATACGTGGCATTGTATTCCCGGTTCCATGCTTCGTAATGCTTTTATGAATCCCACGACAATAGGACGAGGGTTCCCCATAAAATTTTATCTTCTTAACATATGTGGGCAGGCTGGATCGCACGAAGCGTCGTCTGCGAATTTTTTTATCTCCTCTATCGCAAATCTTCGTCCTTTCAACGGGATTTTCAACGCTGGAAATAAAAAGAAGTCCGCAGGGGCCAGGTCTGGAGAGTAAGGAGGATGTGGCAGCACAGTGATTTCATTTTTTGTCCAATAGTCACGCACCAACTGGGATGAATGTGCGGGTTGGTATCGTGTTGCAAGAGGCGTGAATTGTCTCGTCACACTTCACGTCGTTTCGTTCTCACATTTTCTCGCTGGCGTCGCAACACGTCCCGATAGCACCATCGATTAACAGTTTGTCCCTGTGGCACGAATTCATTAACTATTCCTCCTTCAAAGTCAAAGAAAGACTACGGCTTTGAGATTTGACCTGACCTAAAGAGCTTTTTTTGGTCCTGGAGGACCTATCCCGACCCATTGTGAAAATTGAACCTTGGTTCAACATCATAACTGTAAACCCACCAGTTGTTAGTCTCTTAAAGAAGATCTCGTTTTCATTTGCGCGACCCAAAAGCTCTTCACAGATTGCGAGAAGGTCTTTATGGCTGGGCAAACTTGTCACCAACACGAAAGCATTCCTAAGGATTTAATGAGATGATCCAACTGAAATGTTACATTCTTCTGCAATATTTCGGACAGTCAGTCTTCGATTGGCACGTACAATTTCATTTACGTTCCTGGCATGAACGTCGTCGGTAGACATCGAAGGGCATCTTCAACAAGGGTCATGTTTTACTTCAGACCGGCCATTTTTAAACCGTATGAACCAGTCTTAACTCTGAGTACGGCTTATGTAATCAGGACCGCAGGCTTCCTGCATTATTTAGTGTGTTTCTGTAAAGGTTTTCTTGAGTTTCGCGCAAGATTTAGTGCAGACGCGTTGCTGCTCTAACTTTGCCGTCTCGAAATTTGTAAACTGTGCGACACAACGTTCTAATCAGTACAGCGCTGAACAAGAACAGACATACAACACTGAAACTTCCGGCACTTACACATTAAACACAGGCAGCTGCAACGATGCCAACCGCATTTCGCTGCAGCACACCACTGACGCGAAATTACGGGTGTTCCGGAATTTTTCGAACAGATCTCGTATGGCTGAGCTTCAGTGGTTGCCGCTGGTTCGTCAACGAGAATCTGCATCTACATCCATACTCCGCAAGCCACCCAACGGTCCGTGGCGGAGGGCACTTTACGTGCCACTGTCATTATCTCCCTTTCCTGTTCCAGTCGCGTGTGGTTTGCGGGAAGAACGACTGCCTGAAAGCCTCCGTGAGCGCTCGAATCTCTCTAATTTTACTTTCGTGATCTCCTCGGAAGGTATAAGTAGGGGAAAGCAATATATTCGATACCTCATCCAGAAACGCACCCTCTCGAAACCTGGACAGCAAGCTACACCGCGATGCAGAGCGCCTCTCTTGCAGAGTGTGCCACTTGAGTTTGCTAAACATCTCCGTAACGCTATCACGCTTATCAAGTAACCCTGTGACGAAACGCGCCGCTCTTCTTTGGATCTTCTCTATTTCCTCCGTCAACCCGACCTGGTACGGATCCCACACTGATGAGCAATATTCAAGTATAGGTCGAACGAGTGTTTTGTAAGCCACCTCCTTTGTTGATGGACTACATCTTCTAAGGAGTCCCAAATGAATCTCAACCTGGCACGCGCCTTACCAACAATTAATTTTATATGATCATTCCACTTCAAATCATTCCGCACGCATACTCCCAGATATTTTACAGAAGTAACTGCTACCAGTGTTTGTTCCGCTATCATATAATCATACAATAAAGGATCCTTCTTTCTATGTATTCGCAATACATTACATTTGTCTATGTTAAGGTTCAGTTGCCACTCCCTGCACCAAGTGCCTATCCGCTGCAGATCTTCCTGCATTTCGCTGCAATTTTCTAATGGTGCAACTTCCCTGTATACTACAGTACCATCCGCGGAAAGCCGCACGGAACTTCCGACATTACCTACTAGGTCATTTATATATATTGTGAAAAGCAATGGTCCCGTAACACTCCCCTGTGGCACGCCAGAGGTTACTTTAACGTCTGTAGACGTCTCTCCATTGAGAACAACATGCTGTGTTCTGTTTGCTAAAAACTCTTCAATCCAGCCACACAGCTGGTCTGATATCCCGTACGCTCTTACTTTATCAGGCGACTGTGCAGAACTGTCGCAAACGCCTTCCAAAAGTCGAGGAAAATGGCGTCTACCTGCGAGCCTGTATCTAATATTTTCCGGGTCTCATGAGCAAATAAAGCGAATTGGGTCTGACACGATCGCTGTTTCCGGAATCCATGTTGATTCCTACAGAGTAGTGTCTGGGTTTCCAGAAATGACATGATACGCAAAAGCATACTATACGCCTCTCTCTCTCTCTCTCTCTCTTTTTTTTTGCCGTGTCATTATGTGGCAACAGAGAGCGGTTCGTGGCGCCGAAATTTCCAGCGTGGCGTGGCCGGAAGAGCAGCGGCATCAGAGCGAACGGATGGAGCGCCAGTGAGCGCGTGCAGCATCGGGGCGCACCGCTGGACAATGAGCGAGGCGGCTCTGCACTCGAGCGGTCGCGGCCCGCGCCCTGCCCCTTCCTGTCGCGTTGCGACACTCCGGGGAGGCTGGAAACACGGGGGACAGCTCAAGGCCGCTCCATTACTGACAGCCGGGGGCAGTGCCACCTCGCCGTGTACCGTGTTATGTGGAGAAAGTCGTTTTACCTACACTGCTGGCCATTAAAACTGCTACACCACGAAGATGACGTGCTACAGACGCGAAATTTAACAGACAGGAAGAAGATGCTGTGATACGCAAATGATTAGCTTTTCAGCGCAGTCACACAAGGTTGGCGCCGGTGGCGACACCTACAACGTGCTGACATGAGGAAAGTTTCCAACCGATTTCTCATACACAAACAGCAGTTGACCGATGTTCCCTGGTGAAACGTGTTGTGATGCCTCGGGTAAGGAGGAGAAATGCGTACCATCACGTTTCCGACTTTGATAAAGGTCGGATTGTAGCCTATCGCGATTGCGGTTTATCGTATCGCGACATTGCTGCTCGCGTTGGTCGAGATCCAATGACCGTTAGCAGAATATGGAATCGGTGGGTTCATGAGAGTAACACGGAACGCCCTGCTGGATCCCAACGGCCTCGTATCACTAGCAGTCGAGATGACAGGCATGGCTCTAACAGATCGTGCTGCCACGTCTCGATCGCTGAGTCAACAGATGCGGACATTTGCAAGACAACAACCATCTGCCCGAACAGTTCGACGTCGTTTGCAGCAGCATGGACTATCAGCTCGGAGACCGTGGCTGCGGTTACCCTTGACTCTGCATCAGAGACAGGAGCGCCTGCGATGGTGTACTCAACGACGAACCTGAGTGCACGATTGGCAAAACGTCATTTTTTTCGGATGAATCCAGATTCTGTTTACAGCATCATGATGGTCGAATCCGTGTTTGGAGACATCGCGGTGAACGCACATTGCAAGCGTGTATTCGTCATCGCCATACTGGCGTATCACGCGGCATGATGGTATGGGGTGCCATTGGTTACACGTATCGGTCACTTCGTGTTCGCATTGACGGCACTTTGAACAGTGGACGTTACATTTCAGATGTGTTACGACCCGTGGCTCTACCCTTCATTCGATCCCTGCGAAACCCTACATTTCAGCAGGATAATGCACGACCGCATGTTGCGGGTCCTGTACGGGCCTTTCTGGATACAGAAAATGTCCGACTGCTGCCCTGGCCAGCACATTCTCCATATCTCTCACCAATTGAAAACGTCTGGCCAATGGTGGCTGAGCAACTGGCTCGTCACAATGCGCCAATCACTAATCTTGATGAACTGTGGTGTCGTGTTGAAGCTGGTTGGGCAGCTGTACCTGTACACGCCATCCAAGCTCTGTTTGACTCAAAGCCCAGGCGTATCGAGGCAGTTATTACGGGCAGAGGTGGTTGTTCTGGGTACTGATTTCTCAGGATCTAAGCACACAAACTGCGTGAAAATGTAATCACATGCCAGTTCTAGTATAATATATTTGTCCAATGAATACCCGTTCATCATCTGTATTTCTTCTTGGTGTAGGAATTTTAATGGCCAGTAGTGTAACTTGTTTGTTTTGAAGCGTTCCTTCCATCTGTGTGAGACGGTCCTTAAGCCGTTGGCATACGGTCCGCGCGGCTGGACATTGAGCGTGCCGAGTTTCTGACGTCAAAGCGTGGAATAGCACGTTGGATGTCTTACCGAAGAAGCAGACTAATATCTAGCATACGAGATACTCTGAACGTGCCTTTGAATGTTTACAACTCAGATGGCAGAACGCCACCTACAACACATGCACGCCAGCTCCCTTCCGTGTAGAATTGTGAGGCGTGATACTGGATTTCTACAATGTCAATAAAATTCACCAACAGCAATATACTTTAAGATATTTTATTTCATTCTGAAAGCAACCAGTTTCGGCATGTCATTTTGCCATATTCAGGCCCCATACGCTTCTATGCTGACAGCATGCTGACACGTCGTTGCCCGCAGCTCGTGGTCGTGCGGTAGCGTTCTCGCTTCCCGCGCCCGGATTCCCGGGTTCGATTCCCGGCGGGGTCAGGGATTTTCTCTGCCTCGTGATGGCTGGGTGTTGTGTGATGTCCTTAGGTTAGTTAGGTTTAAGTAGTTCTAAGTTTTAGGGGACTGATGACCGTAGGTGTTAAGTCCCATAGTGCTCAGAGCCACTTGAACCATTTTTTGACACGTCGTCTTATGAAGCAATGTGTAACTATCGGAATTCACGATATCCAGTGATTTAAGGCGCTATACGTCAAGTTCGTTTATTTGGATAGAGGCATATGGGGTCTGAAGATGGCAAAATGAAATGCCGAAACTGGTTGCCTTCAGAATAAAATAAAATATCTTAAAGAATACGGCTGCTGGTGAATTTTATTGACATTGAAAATTACTTACTAGCCGATGTACCCTGGCCATGATGGACCAACAGAGATATTGGTTTGCAGCTGAAGCCCGTATGTGTATATGACGTCTCAGAGCACCAGCAAATTGAGTAGCTTTCGAAATCCCGCTGTTAAATCTAAGATTAGTTGAAATAAAATGACGAGGAAAGTCATATTCATGGTAAAAGGATTATTGTAACCTGCGTATTGTTAAGAGAGTGCCATTTGAAGGCAACGGCATGTTGAGAATCCATTAAAAATGCATTGTTCCTGGTACAGTTTCAAATCAAATGGCTCTGAGCACTATGGGACTTAACTTCTGAGGTCATCACTCCTCTAGAACTTAGAATTACTTAAACCAAACTAACCTAAGGACATCACACACATCCGTGTCCGGGGCAGGATTCGAACCTGCGACCGTAGCGGTCGCGCGGTTCCAGACTGTAGCGCGTAGAACCGCTCGACCACCTCGGGCGGCTCCTGTTTCAGTCTGTTACATTTAAATTTCAGTTAGTAACGTAGGTACGATGAAAGATTTCAGAACATGGTAAAAGTTTATATAAGATCATCCAAGATTCGTAGTCGCTTTAGCGCAATGGATAGCGTCATAGGTTGGTTCGTGTCCCACCACATCCATTTTTTTCCCTAATCTTCGCATTTTTAATAGGTCTGATACTTTCTTCTTTTGGCTTTATCTAAAGGACACCTTTCACTACTGCCGCAAGATATTTTGTCCGTTTTTTTCCTTTAAATTTTGTAATTCACGTGTTGTAGAGATTCTGCTACTGGGTAGGAACAGTGAACAAGTAAGAATGACCTTAGGGTTTTACCAGAAAGTGAGAATGATGAAATAATTTTTGTCTGATTTGGATAACTATTGTACATTTGTATTGCACTACTTGTAATGTGACTTTTATAGAGCGACGCCCTTCTTGACTGTACATGGTACTTTGCTTTTCACATTATAATATTTTCAGGGATATTACAGTTTTCATTTGTGTGTACTACAGGCAGAACAACCTGACTAATATGTGGACAAGGGAGGAAAGCAGTTTTTAATGGAGCTAATTTAGGAAATTTAACGCCCGTCCATATCGGAAACAGTGTGATTTACGAGCGAGATACAGCCGAGAACTGTCACTGGTGCGGGCTGCGATTGCGTGTACCATGTCGGGGCCCACGTACCGTATGCACAAGTCGCATCGTTTATGAGCGTTCAGCAGCACGTTGAACTCGACACACTAAAGCCGTCGGCTCACGGACCGTGCTGTCGAACGTTAACGTTGAACGTGCCAAGTTCAACGTGCTGCTGAACGCTCAGAAACGATGCGACTTGTGCATGCGCTACGTGGGCCCCAACGTGGTATACGCGATCGCAACGCACTCCTGCGGCAGTTGAAGGATGTTTCTAGTTCGTAAATCACAATGTTTACTCAACAGGTGCGTATAAAATTCCCACGTTAGCTCTATTAAAACGCACATTTCCTCCATCGTCCACGAAAAGGAAAGTACCAAGTCCAATCAATAAGGACGCAGGGTTGTAAAAGTTCCATTACAAACAGTGCGGTACAAATTTGGAACACTTCTCCGCATAAGATAAACATTATTCCATCATTCCCACATTTTAGTAAAACCCCAAGGTCACTCTTACTTTATCACTGTTCCTACCCAGTAGCAGAATCTTTGCAACATGTGAATTACGAAGCGTAAAAGAAAAAGGAGCAAAATATCTTAATACAAGTAGCGCAAGTTGTCCTGTAGATTAAGCCAATCGAACAAAGTCACCTCTCAAAAAAAAAAGGTGAACTTATATTTACATAATATCAAATATTATAGCATATATTAGACTAATAATAAAGTATCAGAACCTAATAAAAACAATAATGTTAGGAAAAATAATTGTAAGTGATAAGATGCGAACCACCGCCCCATATAACAAGTCAGTACAACACAATAATTGCCATAGCCATTACGCAAAACCAACAACACACGTCTGTTATCTAATCATATTGTTTTACCCCTTTCTGAAAACCTTACTCGTAGCTATGTTACTAATTGAAATTTAATTATAGCAAATTGTACCCAGAACAATGCGTTTTGGGTGGATCTTCAGTGTGTCGTTGTCTTCAAATAGCCTACTCTCATAACACGCAAGATACAATAATTCTTTTGCAACGAGTATGATGGTTCTCATTATTTTATTGGAACGAATCACACAGTTAACAACGGGTTTTCCACTGATTCTCTATTTGCTGGTGCTCAGAAACGGCATATATACATATAGACTTGAAATGAATGCCAATATGGCGCCTTACAACTCTGCACTGAAGGGAGACGGAGTGCGTGTGACGTAGGCGGCGTTGTGCCGTCTAATTGGTCAAAGCTCAGACGCACGCTCAGAATATCTGACATGCCAGATATTGCTCTGCACGTTCGGAAGCTATTCCATGCTATGACGTCAGAAACTCGGCAAGCTTAACGCTCTACGTTCGGATGCACGGTCCGTGTGCCGACGGCTTATTTCGGCAAGCGTGCACCGCCGAAGCTTAAAGCAGGAAAACGCGAGCAAATGGAGACACCTGCGGACGGGCTAGTAAATGTGGTGTCTTACCACCGAGCGTACTGCAGTGCTGAGTTTACGGCAGGCACGAGCTGGTGTGGAGGCTAAGTACGGTTTAAGGCTTACACTAGATAGCAGTGGAAGTCGAGCAACGTTGTTACGTGTTGTTATGCCGTCGTGTACGGACGTACATGGAGATACGGCGCTCGTCGTGAACGCACTTCCTGGTTGCAGCGAGTCGAATTGGCCGTTGTAACTGCACTGGGCGGTGGCATTTCTGTGACTCGCTAAAATGGAATACGACAAATGCTAAGCGCCTTCAGTTAGTGTCACACTGGGAAGCCGTTGTGCGCAGAAGGAAAGTTATTCCATTGATTGGACAGAATTCAGCTGTTTTTCGGCACGGTATGAGGGCGCATCTGTAAGTCTGCACAACTTGGTTCACTGCCCGTGCTTTAATTGTTAGCGTGTTTTGCCCTGCTCCTTCAAGCACTGAGCATTATTAGCCTTACGTCAGTTATTATGGTACTGCGCTCGTAGCTTTCCAAAAAGTGTGTTTTATTTTAATGTGTGTGCCAATTTGCTTTTAAAGTTTTTGTGAGGATTCCATTTTATATAATTACCTTAAGAGGGCCGAGTTTACCGAACATAACACTTGCTTACTAACCTTAAATTTCCAATCCGTAGCCCATTACTTTTTCACAGCGTACTGTCACTAATTGTTTGCTATTCGACAGTTTTTGATGAAGTGTGTGTTACCTTTTAAGTAAGGTGACTACTGGGTAGTTTTGCGGTGTGCCGGCCGGCCGGTGTGGCCGAGCGGTTCTAGGCGCTCCAGTCTGGAGCCGCGCGACCGCTACGGTCGCACGTTCGAATCCTGCTTCGGGCATGAATGTGTGTGATGTCCTTAGGTTAGTTAGGTTTAAGTAGTTCTCAGTTCTAGGGGACTGATGACCTTAGATGTTAAGTCCCATAGTGCACAGAGCCATTTGAATAATTTTTTTTTGCCGTGTCATTAGCTCACGCAGTATATATTCTACTTAAAGTTTGGTTTTAAAGTTTTCTTATTTGTGAAAATATTATGTTAATTATAGTTATTGCCATTCCGTGCTCGGGGCGGGTTGTGGGCTTGTGATACTATTATGTCTGTTGTTACATATACACTCATCAGCCAGAACATTAGCACCACTGACCTACAATAGATATAGACCCGTCCAGACGATAGCAGCATCACCTGGCGACCAATGACAGCTAGTCAGACACACGCAAGATGTAGTAGTCTGACAGAGTGCTATCCGTGTGTAGAACGGGCAAGGTGCGCGATCTATCTGAGTTTGACAGAGGGCAGATTGTGATGACTTTACTGCTGGTCAGAGTACAAGTGCGTGTCTGAACATACACTGCACAGAACACTCCTAGCGATGGGCCTCCGCAGCGACGACCCATGCATGTGCCAATGTTAACACCATGGCATCGGCAACGACGACTGAAACAGGCACGTGACCATCGGCACTGGACGTTGACGCAGTGGCACAGCGTTGCACGGTCTGAAGAATCCCGATACCTTCTTGATCATGCCGATGAGAGGAAGCGAATCCGTCGTCTTCCAAGGGTACCGCTCCTTGATACCTGTACTGCCGGACGGAGACAAGCTGGCGACGGCTCTGGAGAACATTCACGTGGGCACCCATGGGTGCACAGGAGCTCGTGCAAGGCACTGTGACGGTCAAGGAGTAACGTACGTTACGCATAACTCTTCATGACGTCGCGTTTCCCGACGGCAGTGGCATTTTTCAACAAGGAAATGCGCCATATCGCAAGGCCAGGACTGTGATGGAGTGGCTCGAGGAACACAGTGCCTAGTTCCTATCGATGTGTTGCTCCCCAACTCGCCATATCGGAATCCGATAGAAAGTAGACCACATCGCCCCCCCCCCCTCCCCCTTGCCGTAATTTGCGGGAATTAGGTGCAGATGTGGTGTCAACTCGCTCCAGCGACTTACCGTGGCCTCATTGATTCCATGCCACGACGCGTCGCCCCTGTTATCCTTGCCAGAGGTTGACATACCGGCATAATATGGGGCCTGGGAGGTGGTTGTGCCCTTTTGTTCAAAAAAATGGTTCAAATGGCTCTGAGCACTATGGGACTTAACTTCTGAGGTCATCAGTCCCCTAGAACTTAGAACTACTTAAACCTAGCTAACCCAATGACATCACACACATCCATTCCCGAGGCAGGATTCGAACCTGCGACCGTAACGGTCGCGCGGTTCCGGACTGAAGCGCCCAGAACCGCTCAGCCACACCGGCCGGCGTCCCCTTTTGTAACAGCTTTTTCAATTAACAATGTTTTTTGGTTACAGCCATTTATTTGATGTAAAATATTGTAATGAAGTGTTGTGGATTTAAAATTGTTGCCTCTTGGAAATGTTCCTATGCACTCCCGTATTTGAAAGTAATTTTCTCCTCTCTCTTGCATTAATGCTCCTTCTCGGACTGTACTTTTTTGTTTGAATTTTAATTCTATACACATGTTAGTCTCAAGGAACTTCCACATTTTCATTTGCCATTTAGTTTATGAAATAGAGGGGTGGTCACGTGCTTCGGAGCTTCCGATGCGTCGGCCGAGGCACACACACTAAGCGATGAGGGCGCGAGACGGACCACGCGACGCGTTGCTCAGCGAACGTTTATTGGCGGACACGGGGCCGGATTAATTCCCTGCTCTGCTGGTCAGTCACTCTAACAAGTGAACCTCCCCATCGCACCCCCCTCAGATTTAGTTGTAAGTTGGCACAGTGGATAGGCCTTGATAAACTGAACACAGATCAATTGAGCAAACAGGAAGAAGTTGTGTGGAACTGTGAAAAAATAAGCAAAATATACAAACTGAGTAGTCCATGGGCCACATAAGCAACATCACGGACGAAGTGTGCTTAGAAGCGCCGTGGTCCCGTGGTAGCGTGAGCAGCTGCTGAACGAGAGATCCTTGGTTCAAGTCTTCCCTCGACTGAGAATTTTACTTTCTTTATTTTTGCATAGTTATTATCTGTCCGTTCGTTCATTGACATCTCTGTTCACTGTAATAAGTTTAGTGTCTGTGTTTTGCGACCGCACTGCAAAACCGTGCGATTAGTAGACGAAAGGACGTGCCTCTCCAATGGGAACAGAAAACATTTGATCGTAAGGTCATAGGTCAACCGATTCCTCCACAGGAAAACACATCTGATATATTCTATACGACACTGGTGACGGCATGTGCACCACATGACAGGCATATGTTGTCGACCCACCTAACTTGTACACTTGGCGAATGGGTAAAAAGATTCTTCTACCTTGCCCGATTTAGGTTTTCTTGTGGATGTGATAATCACTCCCAAAAAAGTGATGAAAACATAAGAGTTTGTTACATAAACTGAAAATAAAAAATTAAAATTTACACTTGAAGGAAGATTTGAACCTAGGACCTTTCGTTCCGCAGCTGCTCACGTTACCACGAGACCACGCCGCTCCTGGGTTCCTACCGTCCTTATTGTTGCTTATCTCCCTTGAACTACTCAGTTTGTATATTTTGCTTATTTTTTCACAGTTCTACACAACTTCTTCCTGTTTTCTCAATTGATCTGTGTTCAGTTTTTCAAGGCCTATCCACTGTGCCAACTTATAACTAAATCTGAGGGGGGTGCGATGGGGAGGTTCCCTTGTAAGTAGGGACCATCAGACTCATTCTCACTCGCCAACTCCAAAGGCAATAAATAAAAGCTCCGTAGGTATCCAACTGGTATCAGGAAAAATTCCGAGAAGTGACCACTGGACTGGAATATGTTCTCCGCTAACAGTTCTATACGCGGCCTCCATCTCACTACTAGTAACTCACTCCGGCAATCCACATACCAACAAAACAGGAATACAGTTCAACGTCAATAGAGGACGAGTCACACAAAACAATCTGCTCAGATTTGCTCAGAAGCGAATGAAGTTAACAACATGATTTAGCGAAACAATCCCATTGGAACATCCGCAACTGAGCTTCGTAACAGACATGTAGTCACCACTTCAGTTTTAAGGCTTTTATTTTTAAATTCACGACCTGCTTCGGGCTACCAAATGCCCACCATCAGGTGGAATTAGCCGTGTGCTGCGACCCCGAGTGCCGTGACACTCTGTAGAATGGAGGCGACCACTGAAAGCGAGCGCAAAGCACTCTATGACGGAGCGGGACTCGAACCCGGCACCCGGCACCCGATACCACGCAGCGGCTTCCAATTAAAATTGGGTGACTGTAGGAAGGTACAAGACAACTTAGACAAAATATCTAGTTGGTGTGATGAATAGCAGGTAGCTCCAAACGCGCGCAAAAAAAAAGTTAATGCCGAAAAAAACCACAAAAAACAGTAAGTTAATGCCGATGAGTAGCAAAAGCAAAACTGTAACGTTCGCATGCAGTATTATTAGTATCCTGTTTGACTAAATCAATTTGTTTAAATATCTGGGCGTAACGTTGCAAAGCGATGTGAAATGGAACGAGCATGTGAGAACTGTGATAGGGAAGGCAAATGGTCGAGTTCTGTTTATTGGGAGTATTTTAGGAAAGAGTGGTTGACCTGTACAGGAGACCGCATATAGGACGCTGGTGCCACCTAATCTTCTACATCCATACTCCGCAAGCCACCTGACCGTGTGTGGTGGGGGGTACTTTGAGTACCCTTCTATCGGTTCTCCCTTCTATTCCAGTCTCGTATTGTTCGTGGAGAGAAAGATTGTCAGTATGCCTCTGTGTGGGCTCTAATCTCTCTGATTTTATCCTCACGGTCTCTTCGCGAGATATACGTAGGAGGGAGCAATATACTGCTTGACTCCTCGGTGAACGTACGTTCTCGAAACTTCAACAAAAGCCCGTACCGAGCTACTGAGCGTCTCTCTTGCAGAGTCATCCACTGGAGTATTTATCATCTCTGTAACGCTTTCGCGATTACTAAATGATCATGTAGCGAAGCGCCCTGCTCTCCGTTGGATCTTCTCTATCTCTTCTATCAACTCTATCTGGTACAGATCGCGCACCGGTGACTACTGTTCGAATGATTGGGATCCGTACCAGGTCGGATTGTCGGAAGACATCGAAGCAGTTCATAGGCGGAATGGTAGATTTGTCACCGGTAGGTTCGAACGACACGTAAGTATTACGGAGATATTTCGTGAATTCAAATAGGAGTCCATGGAGGGAAGGACAAGTTCTTTTCGAGGAATATTATTGAGAAAATGTAGATAACAGGCAACTGAAACTAACTACAGAACGATTCTAGTGCCGCTAACAAACCTTGCGTCTAAGTACGACGAAAATAAAATTCCAGAAGTTGGGACTCATACGGAGGCATATAGACAGTTGTTTACGAGTGGAACAAGAAATGAATTGACTAGTAGTGGTACAGGGTACCCTAAGCCACGCACCGTACAGTGGCTTGCGCAATGTGTATGTGGATGTGGATGTAGATGTCGATTAAAATGGCCTCCCCTGCACGGGAATTGCATAATTTGTGTGCGAGTCCAACTTGTGACGAAGGAATAAGGACATACGGAAGTTTCTGTCCGGCCTGAGTCGTGCACGGATAGCCAGAGGGTTTTGACTGATAACATTAAAGATGACGGCGATTTTTTAAGCAATACTTCATGTGTTTTATCTTCTTATTGTTACCTACAGTAGTAAAACAGTGGCATTCTGGAAGGTAAAAAGCTTTCTATAATCAACATTGGATAAATTATCCTTTATTTTTGACAACCGGCTGCGACAGCTGTAACTGTCATCATCTGGTTTTGAATAAATTTTTGTGACCAAACATGTACCAATTTTTTTTAAAAACACTGGATGACCTCATCTGTCGAAGTCGGTTGAGAAAAATAAAGAATTCTTACGATCTTGGCTATATAACTTTTTTAACCATGTGAAACGATCGCTCCTTCCAGTTTCTCAACATGAGAAAATTCAATGAAATTTTGAAACTTAATAATTCGATAGTGATTTATTAGGAATTATTCTTTTTTTGAAAACAGTGAGCTTACTTTTCTACGTAAGTTGCCAAATATCAGTTTTTTATAGCTTCCACCCGAATGTGACGCTAAGTGGTTAAGCTCTGGCGGACGTCCAAGCGGAGACACGTCGTCGTGAAGGGCGGCGGATCGGTATGCGGGCATTTCTGACGGGGTCCGGCCGGCGGCTGAAGTACTCTGCTAGCCGCACGGCGGCGGCGTATCGCGGCATTTGCCGGACTGCGGAATGTGAAAGTGCCGCCTCGTGACGTCACACGCCGTGTTCTTCAAACAGGCACTCCGTCTCCGCAGCGGAGCCGCGCGACAAGTTCCGGCTCACACTGTTCATTCATTACTGCGGGAGCCACCTGTTCCACAGTTTGTGACAATACGAGTCACAGCCTCAGTTTTAATGTAATAAGTAGTTGCAGATATGGTCAGAGACATACCTAACGTTGCAATAGGTTATTGAACGCACCCGCTAGTGTTGGCGGATGTGACGTCAGTGTATGGGAAGGACTCTTGACAGCAGTTGCTTGTTTGTGGTAGCCATGGTGGCAACATTTACTGTACAGATGTGTAACGAATCTTTTCAGTAGAGGAGGATTTTTACTTAACCTACACCAATTTTTCTGCCAAGGTCGAACTTCATTATTTTTGATTACACGGTTTGGCATTCCCAACTTAAGATAAAAAAACATACAAAGAATCGATACAACGTTCTATGTCAAGTGGTGCATGCTTGTACCAAGCACGCACTTGTACAGGCTTTCTATAAATGATTGAAGGGGTATCACAGACTTGCTGCCGATGTGTTATTTGACATATCGTCATAGACTTTGAGGAAACACACACAGAAAAAAACTTATTTTTTGAATACTTATTACAGGTGCTCCAAATCTAACTTATCGCAATACAATGTGTGTGTGTGTGTGTGTGTGTGTGTGTGTGTGTGAAACCTTATGGGACTTGACTGCTAACGTCATCAGTCCCTAAGCTTTCACACTACTTAACCTAAATTAACCTAAGGACAAACACACACACCCATGCCCGAGGGAGGACTCAAACCTCCGCCGGGACCAGCAGCACATTCCATGACTGCAGCGCCCAAAAAACCGCTCGGCTAATCCCGCGTGGCTATCGCAATACAGGCCTGTGTCATACGACATTACCCGTCTTCTGGAGTCGTCGGTGTCTACTTATAAATCTCTTAATTTTGCCTGCAGACAAATATTTCAGAGTTGTTACGTCTTGTAAGTGTGCAGGCCAATTCGCATTTCTCGAAGGACCGATCGAACAATCTCAATTTTCTTTTTAAATATTTGTAGTTATCTATGCAGAATGGCGGGGAAATGTATCATGTTAGTAGTACATGAATTGCCTGAAGTCCAGTGAAATGCCTTCCAATAACTGCTTCTATCTTTGAAACCATAAGAATTTGCATATATTTGGATTCCAACCAATACAACAGCCCTCACCAACGTTGACGGGCCAAAGTGGTTGTCTTTTCTTTCTGTCAATGTACATTTTGAGTCGGTGTGGCCTATTCCGAAGCTTCTAAACGATACTACACTAGTACACAAAATCTTGTACAGAAAGACCTGATCACTACGAAGCTTCCGTAGACACCATTCGGAGGACACTAGAGATTCTGAAAGTCATTGCCATGAAGCTGTCAATGAAGCGAAATGTGGAAAGGATGAAATGCGTTGGAAACCAGTATTCGGAAACCTCTATTCTATCTCAGTCCACTGCATATTCAAGCTGCTCCTAGTGACAAATGAGTGGTGCGTTGTTTCTAAAATGTCAGTTGCGTTGCTCTCAATAGTTGCTGTTCTTTTCCGTTGGGATATTTTATTCTTCGCACTACCAGTTCCTTAAAATGTCTTTAGAAAGTTCGCAAAGACAGATGGAGAGTGCTTTGTATGATGCGTTTTCAGCGTACAACCGTACCTCTGCTCCAACGCTTTGGCGACATTCGCCAAACAGAAACCACGCCCACTTTTTCGACTATCGTATGTAATTGGGAGGTCTGAATACCTTCACGAGCGGGTTGTGTGGTCGTTACAAGGGCGGAGCACAGACGGATGGGCTTCAGGTGCACAGGTGAACACACGAACCGTACTAAGTCATGAGTTTGATCACATTAGGTACAGTATGGGACACAGTTGTCGGTCCACTTCCCCTGACATCGCGACACTTGTCAGCGGTGCTGTTATCTCTGACCTCGTGGGAAGCTCTTTCCAATGCTACGGAAATAAAGTATGTGGTTCCTGTTTGCAAAACCATGTTCTTGTAATATTTGGCAGGTATAAATGTTAGACATTATTTGCGTGCGCCAAAAAGTTCACCACTATTTCTTCTTTAACTTAGCGGCAAACGCATCTTGGCTTATTCACTCGTCCTGGATACATTTAGCGTGGAATGTCTTAGCTGCCTCACCCTGTAGAAGAGTTCTGTGGTTCGCCGAGACTGTCAATATGAAACAGTTTTAACTGCTGCTGAGTCTCAGACGCATTACTTGTGTAAGCAGGCTGTCGTAAAGATTCATGTAATGGGATGTCACACTTTTCGGGACCAAAGGTTTGTTCATTGGATCACTATTTGTACATTTTTATTGATTTCTGTTAACTTGATCGACAGTCTCACAACTTTTTAGAAAGGACATAAAATAGATATGACAGTCTAAAAGAAAAAATTAAGTTGTAATTAATTAACGTAACGTAGAACAAAGAAATTAAAGAGAAATATACCTCTCATGCAACAGACACGATCTTTGGTAGTAGCAATTTGCGCGATTGTAGAACTTCAGATGTCAGATGTTGCACCTTGTGGACGCACTACGGATATTATGTAATTGTTAAACGTGGATGACACGAAGACAGTGTCCTCTTAGAAGGAACTATGCTCTGACATACTTTGCCGGCCGAAGTGGCCGTGCGGTTAAAGGCGCTGCAGTCTGGAACCGCAAGACCGCTACGGTCGCAGGTTCGAATCCTGCCTCGGGCATGGATGTTTGTGATGTCCTTAGGTTAGTTAGGTTTAACTAGTTCTAAGTTCTAGGGGACTAATGACCTCAGCAGTTGAGTCCCATAGCGCTCAGAGCCATTTGAACCATTTTCTGACATACTTTACTGACGGGAAAGCAGTGCTATATTTTCTTTAAAAAATGTTTAACAATTTCCAGTCATTAGAAAATACGACTTGTGGCTATGACATCAGCTTCTGCATGTTTGAACATGTATCTTCCGGAAGATCGTACCACATAACAAAAAGAGCACTTCCTGTAAGAAACGCTAAGAGAAATCTGAGGAATTTCAGTAAGTTAAAAGACGTTTTATGTTGATACTCTTACACTACTCGACGAATGGAGAAGCGAGGACGGACAACTTCTAGGTCAAGAACTAACTGTAAATTTAAAAAGAATTAAAAGCTGCTCTTACGTTTCCTTGAACCGTCACTGTGAGTGTGGTGTCCAACAAGACCAAAGCACCAACCGCTGCAGCGCACACACTTACCTGAAACAACAAAACGTCTTCATTAATGAAGTTTCAATAATTCATGTTTGCTAGAAGGTCGATAAGACCACAAATCACACAGGCACAAAAATTACAGGTAAGTCTGTAAGTAAGAGCAACGGTTCACAACGTCCTCTCTGTGCAGCTCGGTTCCCGATTTATGTAGCTGTCATGACATTAAATTTTATTAGAAGCAGAAATAAATTGTGACTCTTTTAAAGCTTGTGCCAGGAAGTAGCCGCTTCATTAAAAATATATATATCTGAATCAGGCATTTTTATGCGCCACTTACAGTGTTTCACAACGCGACAGAAGCACGTTGACGCCTAGAAAATTTTTTTTCTTATTTCCTGACTAGATCCAGGACTAAGTGTCGCAATTGACGGTCAATAATGTGGCATTTTAAGATATATTTATACTAGTGATTAGAAATAAAAGTGACACGACAGTGAATAGTAAAGAGTTAGCAGAAAGTCTCGCGAGAAACATTGAAAATGACAATTCTGTTGAGACGCTTCAGGAGCTATATAACATATACGGTACCACTTGGCGCTGCATGCACACAATGACTGCTAAAAAAAAATTTTATATATATATATATATTCTGCTGAAACTTTGTTATTCCAAGACAAAGACATATAAAGGAGCATAACTACGAAATATAGGAACTTGGAGTACCAAGTACAGGATCACTATAAGCAACTCCACACAAATTGTTACCATCAGATATCAAGTATTGGAACTATACTCGAAACTTCGCTACGTTTTCAGGAAATCTGTGATACTTAGGCTTTTAAAATTATCCGTAACTTCTTACAGTACAACAGCGAAACGTATTAGTGCCGTAATGCCCTAAATAGCCCTTTCTCGGCGTATTTCACTGGTACAATTCAGCTCAAGATGCTGATTAGGAAGCTTGTCGAATCGCTGGTTCGTGACGGCGTCTGTTACTACGCTTAAAAACCGAGAATATTTCGTGAGTGTTTAAGAGATCTACCTCATATGACTAAATCTCTATCTTTACTAATAGTTTTTAACGTACTTTCGGTTTCGTATTTTACACTATTCAGTTAGCTGTCATCTATTAATTACGAACAAAACCAGTGTCTTTACTTGATCCTGGAATATAAGAATATATGGAATCACTCGTTTTATTTTAAGTTGATAATACAAATTTTAAGTCTTTTATTCCGTCATATTTTATGGGAATCGGATGGGAAGTGTGTGTCGTGGGGTGGGTGGGAGGGCTAGAACTGCGGAGTTGCGGAGTACAGAGGTAAGATGTACGTTGTACGTTCACAGATAATGAGTACCAAACCATTACGATAGGCTGTCTCCAAAAGCGTTGATGGAATCAAGTTTTGGTGTGAGAAGTTCATGCTGTACACGTAGGGTGAACACTGTTTACTCACAGGCTATTGCTTAGAAACGATAATGGTGACATGTAAGAGGTTGCGCTACTTTTCCCCCCTTTGCTGCCTGGGACGACAGTAAACGCGGGCGATACTAACGTTGTACCTTTTGCTACGGCAAAGGCGGTGCCAGGTCGCATTATAGAAACGTCATTAGACAGTCCAGCATTAGCCAAATGGTCCTTGTCATTAGCTACAGGAAAGCTGCCGTCGTACGGCTAATACTGTCCTCAATAGCTCTCACGCTACCGAAGACTGTGTATGACAACGAAGAACGTCGTATACCTGCGAACCAAGTACACTCATGTTCAGAAAAAAAAAAAAACTTGAACGACTAGAGACAGGACCTTCATATTTACAGGACATGTATACTGGTATGTTTTGTAGAAATGATTAGTATTTGAATCACGTTGGACCGCGGGTTTGAGGTCAAAACCTGTATCGCGACGCAACTCCACCTACCCGTAAAATGTGCCTGTGGCTCTCGTTGTCGCTATGAACCGAACGTATTGAATCGGTGTGATTTGAGCAGACGCGCAGGAGGCGTCGCAGACGTATGCGCAAACCGTACCGTCATATCAGCGAGTTTGAAAGAGGGAGCATTATTGGCATGAGAGAACCTGAGGCATCCATCCGAGGAAATGCTGCTCGTGTGGGACGAAGTGTTTCGGGTGTGTGCAGAACGGGTCACGGAAGGCCGTAGAGGACGAAGGGATGAGTGAGGCCGCACCACCCTTCGAGAAGATGGAAACTTCATCCAAATGGCATTGCAGGACAGATCTGCATCCTGGCGTAACAGTGTTAATACATTATACACTGTCAGGGGTGACAGTCCGTTGCCGTTTATTACGGCATGTGTCACATGCCCGTCGTCCACTTCTCCGCCCGACGAATGTGCAGAAACATGCTAGATGGCAATGGTGTATAGAAGTATGTCATTGGTGACGGGAACAGCATCAGACTTGCAGCGAAATGCAGGAAGATCTGCAGCGGATAGGCACTTGGTGCAGGGAGTGGCAACCGACCCTTAACATAGACAAATGTAATGTATTGCGAATACATAGAAAGAAGGATCCTATATTGTATGATTATATGATAGCGGAACAAACACTGGTACCAGTTACTTCTGTAAAATATCTGGGAGTATGCGTACGCAACGATTTGAAGTGGAATGATCATATAAAATTAATTGTTGGTAAGGCGGGTGCCAGGTTGACATTCATTGGCTGAGTCCTTAGAAAATGTAGTACATCAACAAAGGAGGTGGCTTACAAAACACTCGTTCGACCTATACTTGAGTATTGCTCATCAGTGTGGGATCCGTACCAGGTCGGGTTGACAGAGGAGATAGAGAAGATCCAAAGAAGAGCGGCGCGTTTCGTCACAGGGTTATTTGGTAACCGTGATAGCGTTACGGAGATGTTTAGCAAACTCGAGTGGCAGACTCTGCAAGAGAGGGGCTCTGTATCGCGGTGTAGCTTGCTGTCCAGGTTTCGAGAGGGTGCGTTTCTGGATGAGGTATCGAATATATTGCTTCCCCGTACTCATACCTCCCGAGGAAATCACGAATGTAAAATTAGAGAGATTCGAGCGCGCACGGAGGCTTTCCGGCAGTCGTTCTTCCCGCGAACCATACGCGACTGTAAAAGGAAAGGCAGGTAATGGTAGTGGCATGTTAAGTGCCCTTCGCCACACACCGTTGGCTGGCTTGCGGAGTAGAAATGTGGATGTAGATAGTATTTTCGGACGAATCGAGGCTCTGTTTGCCTGAATATGATGGCCACATTTTGGTTCATCGCAGTCAGGCGGAGAGGCATCACAGTGACTGCATTCGCATAAGACATACAGCGCCAACTCCAGGATTTATAGTGTGGGGTGCTATTGGGTACAACCAGAAATCACAGTTGGTACGTGTCCAGGGCACTGTGACCAGTGCTATCTACGTGCATGACATCCTGCGACCTGTAGTCGTACGCTTTCTACACAACACCCCAGACGACCACATTTTTGCTGCACAGCCTTCTTGGTGTTACAGGATGCCTTTGCCGCCAGTTCACCGGGCCTATCGCCAGTCAAAAATGCGTGGGGTATGGTGAAACAAGAGGTGTAGCACTGTGACACAATGCCAACCACCACAGATTTACTTCGTAACCAGGTGAATACAGCATGGATTGCTACAACACAGGACACCATTCGCGCCTTATCCGCGTCGATGCCATCACAAATGGAACAAGTTATCAGGGCTGATGGCGGACACTGTGCCTACTAGGCAACAGGACACATGTTGGGTCGACGTGACTGAAGTGCTAGTCATTTCTGCAGAACATACTAACGTACACGTCCTGGGAATGTGAACGTCATGTGTCTAGTCGTTCAGGGTGTTCTTCGTTTTATGAACGTGAGTGTACTTTCACCGGAAAGAATTTCAAAAAATGGTTCAAATGGCTCTGAGCACTATGGGACTCAACATCTTAGGTCATAAGTCCCCTAGAACTTAGAACTACTTAAACCTAACTAACCTAAGGACATCACACACATCCATGCCCGAGGCAGGATTCGAACTTGCGACCGTAGCATCCCCGCGGTTCCGGACTGCAGCGCCAGAACCGCACGGCCACCGCGGCCGGCGGAAAGAATTTCACAGTTAAGGTAATTACAGCGTTTCTTTTGCCGTTAAACATCTCTTGCAGAGGGATATGAGGCCAGTCGTATGAGCTGTTCTCCTTGGGTTCTGTACAGGGACAGAAGTGGAAAACCTGTAAGTACAGCGCATTCTAAGCTTGAATATTATGTAGGACGTATAGAATATTCTAAGCTTAAACATTACGTAGTAATTTAAGCTTCCCCCAAGCAAAATCAGCACGATTTCTGGAGCAGCACGATTTCTGGAGCAGCACTCGGGTAAAACAAAATATATTGCATGGGGGCTTAATTAATTAAAATGCAAATATTTTTAGATTTTTCGTAGCTGTATGTCCGATTACACTGTGTCTCGTAATCGGTTGGCCCTGACTAGTAGTTGTACGCAATCTGACTGCATAGAATAACACAAAGAATGAAAGAAAATTTTCGTTAACACTATTAATTAATTAAGTCCCCAGCAACTATAAAACCTACTAAACCAAAGCACAAGTGTAATTGTTCTGTGTGTGGGAGTGTGACTCAACGTACACATCTGGCACGGTTCTTCTCCAACAAGACAAGAATTTTTAAATACCAATTATACTGGCGTGATAAAAGAAAATTAGAAATACTATAATTGCTCAAGGAAAACAGAATTACACTCTAATACAAGAACACATGCCAGATGCTTTGTTGACTGAACCTGTAATGACGCATTATTTAGGACACTGAAATAATGAGAAAAAAAGAAACGGAGTTTGTTACCTCATTTATATTGATGAAAATCACTCTAATCCTTACAATATATCTCACACCGAGTCTCTACTATCACATCTCAACCAGAACTCTCCAATATCACATCTCAGCAAGCACTGCCTACAAACACTCTCTGCTACGAGTTCTTAACAAGTACTGACTACCACGAGACCTCGACAGGCACTGACTACTACGAGCTCTCGACAAGCACTGACCTCTACGAGTTCTCTCCAAGCACTGTGGAGGCGGCTTAATAATACTCTTTGGCGCAATCTCTGGCGCAGTGGCTCAGTGTAGCCACCTTTCAATATGTATTGACGCACGATATTTCCCAAACAGTAGATGCAGAACAACACTTAGGTCTTCCTAAATATACGAAAGTCATTCCAAACTGTACTAATTGTAGACGGATAACTAAGATGTCATAGTGAGTATCTTCACAACCGATCTAGTACGAGTTTAATAGCAAAATCGGGAACCAGTTTGGCAGAAATTGCTGATACCGATAGTTTTGTAAGAGCACTATGTGAGCCACCATTATTCAAGACTACTATCGCCTTCTGATGGGACTGGTACTGCCACCATATAGTGTTGGGTTTATGATAATTTGATAAATAATTTGATGAAGTCCGTTAACATTCGACTCTAGAGTTCTTATTGATATCAATCCTGTCACTAATATATATATCAAAAGTCTTTAATAGTAGCATTTTATCCGTCTTCAGCAACTGAATTTTTATTTGTTGAAATAATCGACAACCAGTTGCAGAAAAGGAATTTTATTCATTTATCGGTTTCAGGCACTTATTCCCCTTCTTCAGAAGATTAGAACTACCGCTTTATTAACGAGCGTAAAAAAATAAGCTGGCGTGTAGATCATATTACTGGCACTATGATGTACACGACTGCAGTAACACGCTGTATACACCTATTATTTTTGACGCTCGCTAATAATGCGGTAATTATAATTTTCTCTAGAAGTTCACTAACTGCCTGAAACCGGTAAAGGAATACAATTTGTTTTCTGTAATTAGTTGTTGGTTATTTCAACAAACAAATGCCTTTACAGAAATCACGACTTCCGTTGGTAAAATATGGATTAGTTTATGTCGTTTATAGAGTGGCAGTATGTAAAGAGTTCACAGTAACGTAATGTTATTCATGTTGCTTGGGCAAGCAGATTCTCAGTTGTATGTTTTAAAGAACTTGCAGGATATAAAGCGAGGTCCGATCAGAGATCAATATTAATAATTCACTGATATTTCTGTCAACATTTACCTTATTAATACTGTTTTGCATGTTTCACATTAAGTACAATTAAATACACAATTACATGTGATACAATTCTATGATGTAAGCTACATACTATCTCTTTAGATTTAAGAATTGTTGATTGGTGGAAATAAAATCGTTTTACTGTACACTGTAACACAACAGAACCGTAAGGAGCATCATATCTAATGAAAAGAGGCGTCTTCACTGCCCCTGCAGAGTGCGGCTGAGAATTTCCCTGAAGAAGGAAGTTCGTGGCAGTTGTGTTAGGTGGGCTGCATTCATTAAGGCGATGCCTCTCAGCGGGCCCTCCTACTTGGTGGAAGACATTGTTGATCTAGGCACATTTAGTCGCTCACATTGCGCTCACAACTGAAAAGAGCGTCTTGATTTCGATCGATAGGCACACTAGAGACACTACCCAACACACCTGTGCAAAGCTTCATCGGGTTTTCACTGTGATGTCCATTTCACGACCGATCGGAACTTACCTTCTGGATAACCCTCTTATATTATCTTCATTTGTGGTTAGTATAATGTGTAATCTATAGATCACTGTACGAATCAGCATGATACTGACAGTAGAAACATGGAAAACAGTAATTATTGAGACATGCAGCACTTGTAATGAACGCCAAATATTTGCATGCACATTTTTCTTATTCAACTTATCTGTCGCAAAACAAACGTGGATTACATTCGTAAGCGGTGCTTAGTTATCACACAATTTAGCAGCGTACCACCCGTATCTGCCGTCAGATTTACACGGGAATGAAATAAAAAAAAATAATACCAGAAGCGAGATTCGATCCGCAGACCTCGTGCTTACGAAACTAACTGCTTACTGGCTTGGCTGCAGAATCCTTGATTACTAGTGACTATACGAAGTATGTAAGCAAGCGTAAAATGTTGGAAGTCGACTTTTTCGAAAACGGTTGAGAGTTCCGTCGTCTTATTTACATTTGTTGAAATCGTAGTCACAGCTAGAACAGCCTGTCAATATGAATCAAAACGATGACAGGAAGTTCATACTTTCATCTTGTCAATACTATTTCATTAGTTACTCGACCTACTCAGCCAATCTTCAACATTATTCTGTAGTACCACGTTTTACCTCCCGCCGGAGGTCCGAGTCCTCCCTCGGTCGTGTGTGTGTGTGTGTGTGTGTGTGTGTGTGTGTGTGTGTGTGTGTGTGTGTGTGTTGTGTGTGTGTGTTGTTCTTAGCATAAATTAGTTTAAGTAGTATGTAAGCCTAGGGGCCGATGACCTAAGCCGTTTGGTCCCTTAGGAATTCACACACACATTTGAACATTTTTGAACCACGTTTCAAAAGCCTCTATTCTCTACTTGTGTATATGGCTTATCGCTCCCGCCTTATTTCCATTCAATACTACATTCCAGGCAAATACCTTAAAAAAACTTCCCAATACTTAAATTTATATTAGATATTAATTCCTATTTTTAAGAAACGTCTTTTTTGTTATTGCCAGTCTCCGTTCTACAACCTCTGTTATTTCTCTGTTTTTTTCATTCAGCATCGCTCAAATTTAATTTTACTATGTTCAACTGAAACAACAACTTTAATGTTGTCACAGTTTACTTTATCTCTATTACGCGTTTAATAGTTTTAAACCTCCATCGTCAGGCCTATTTATGTGAATCAACACGACATAGCCTTGGTGTCTGTACGATTCGCGGGTAGCCTCTGGCACTGTGTAGTAGGAGAAAACAGAAACTAAAGCTATTTTAGTGCACGCTCAAATTTTTGTATAGGTCTTTGGTTGCAAAGATGAACGATTCTTAAATATATTTTATGACTTAGTCACTGTGTGTTGTTTTTGCTGCTGTTGGGGGCAGTATGAATTTGTATGTTTTTTTGCTTTTATTACTTTTATATGCACTCTTTCCTCTAGTGTTTAAAAGGTTCCCGTGATGTAAATACGACAGAAAAAGGAGCCTGCAGCCACTGGAGGTATTTTTACATTTATCGGAGACCTCCGAAAATCTTTGAGCCATCCACTACAACAGTGTTTTGTTTTCTTCTTCTGATAGTAGATAGCCATATGCGTTACCCCAAATTCGAACACACAACACATACGTGGTATTTATTCTGATAAATCGTCCTCTGAAACTCTTAGTGGAAATAAACTGTGACTGGTTACAGTAAAACTATATTGTCAACTGATATCAGAAACAGTCACTTTAAAGCAAACCGCGAATCGTTCTGTAGCATTCCATTACTCTTGTTCTGCTTCCGTTGGCATTCATCTTTATAATGTATTTTCAAGATTGTATCCATTCCATACTGTTGCGAAGCGATATGAAATGGGATAATCGCGAGAAACCAGCAGTAGGCAAGCAAAAAGAAAGATCCGAGAAACTGCGATGTAACATTTTGGCGGATGTGCTTTGCGTTCCTATCATCTGCCAGATGCACATTTGTTTCAGGAATGACAAATACTTGTTCGTTTTGCAGTTTTTGTGTTGTTCTACAATAGATGTGAACGAAATGGAACAGATGAAACCTGGTGTCGACATAAAGCTCACTCCTTTCGAACGATTTGCTAGCGGAGATTCGAAATTGGTGTGTAAATAACTAAACTCTGGGTTCACCCTATATGTGTGACGCGAGACTTGCACCGGGTGGTACTCACTGATGTCCAGAGTGGTCCGTAGTTATCGTATGGCAGCGAAACTTGGTAGATATTCTAATGCGTTAATTCAGAACCGATTTATGCTGAAAAAAATCCAATTTTGGTCACCAGGTGCAAGAAA
Organism: Schistocerca serialis cubense; assembly: GCF_023864345.2. NCBI lineage: Eukaryota > Metazoa > Arthropoda > Insecta > Orthoptera > Acrididae > Schistocerca > Schistocerca serialis. Next base: position 964,940,912 of record NC_064639.1, read on the forward strand.
GATATGTAGAAATGTTTCCATATGTAATGGATTAGGAACATTACGTGGGCAGAGGAGAAAAAACAGGTGAGAAAGGAGTAATGTTGATTTTATTATTAACTGCTGCTTTCACAATTTGCTCAACATCAGCACCGGAGATGCCGCTGAGATGCTGTACAGCGCCAGATTTGCACCTGGTGGCTAAAATTGGAACTAATTTTTTCCCAGCTTAAATTAGTTCCGCATTAATGCATTAGCCTATCTAGCAAGTTTCGCTACCATACGATAATTACAGCCCACACAGGACCTCTGCGAGCAGCTGCACTTTAATTACAACAAACCCGGTACAATGGACTGTATTTTTAATGTATAGAAGTACCCGAAATGATAATGAAACGGAGAAGCATTTTGGGAGACGGAGAAGCATTGTGGGAGACGGACAGAAATCCAGTGCTGCAGTTGCTGAAATGCGTCGCCCGCGGCTGTCCCTAGGCGACTGCCGTGTGGGAACAGGAGTCACACGTCGGGCGCGCATGCGCAATGCGCAGCATCGGCGGCTCCGAGGGCGCGCCGTAACGGGCGGCACAGATTTCAGGGGCCAGGCCAGAGAGACCCCTGGTTGCGGCTGCGCTTGTGGCAGGCACCTGCTGCTAGCTGCGTGCTGGCGCCACACCAGCACACCGCTCACCGCTTGCTGCATCTCTCACACCTGAACCTCCACATGTCACACATCACACTCTCAAATCGGTACCAAACGACATACATAGGCAGAGTATCAAACCGGAACTCAAGAAGAGTAAACACCCACTTGACTATGCATCACTGTATTTACCTTCTGTACTACACTCCTGGAAATGGAAAAAAGAACACATTGACACCGGTGTGTCAGACCCACCATACTTGCTCCGGACACTGCGAGAGGGCTGTACAAGCAATGATCACACGCACGGCACAGCGGACACACCAGGAACCGCGGTGTTGGCCGTCGAATGGCGCTAGCTGCGCAGCATTTGTGCACCGCCGCCGTCAGTGTCAGCCAGTTTGCCGTGGCGTACGGAGCTCCATCGCAGTCTTTAACACTGGTAGCATGCCGCGACAGCGTGGACGTGAACCGTATGTGCAGTTGACGGACTTTGAGCGAGGGCCTATAGTGGGCATGCGGGAGGCCGGGTGGACGTACCGCCGAATTGCTCAACACGTGGGGCGTGAGGTCTCCACAGTACATCCATGTTGTCGCCAGTGGTCGGCGGAAGGTGCACGTGCCCGTCGACCTGGGACCGGACCGCAGCGACGCACGGATGCACGCCAACACCGTAGGATCCCACGCAGTGCCGTAGGGGACCGCACCGCCACTTCCCAGCAAATTAGGGACACTGTTGCTCCTGGGGTATCGGCGAGGACCATTCGCAACCGTCTCCATGAAGCTGGGCTACGGTCCCGCACACCGTTAGGCCGTCTTCCGCTCACGCCCCAACATCGTGCAGCCCGCTTCCAGTGGTGTCGCGACAGGCGTGAATGGAGGGACGAATGGAGACGTGTCGTCTTCAGCGATGAGAGTCGCTTCTGCCTTGGTGCCAATGATGGTCGTATGCGTGTTTGGCGCCGTGCAGGTGAGCGCCACAATCAGGACTGCATACGACCGAGGCACACAGGGCCAACACCCGGCATCATGGTGTGGGGGGCGATCTCCTACACTGGCCGTACACCACTGGTGATCGTCGAGGGTACACTGAATAGTGCACGGTACATCCAAACCGTCATCGAACCCATCGTTCTACCATTCCTAGACCGGCAAGGGAACTTGCTGTTCCAACAGGACAATGCACGTCCGCATGTATCCCGTGCCACCCAACGTGCTCTAGAAGGTGTAAGTCAACTACCCTGGCCAGCAAGATCTCCGGATCTGTCCCCCATTGAGCATGTTTGGGACTGGATGAAGCGTCGTCTCACGCGGTCTGCACGTCCAGCACGAACGCTGGTCCAACTGAGGCGCCAGGTGGAAATGGCATGGCAAGCCGTTCCACAGGACTACATCCAGCATCTCTACGATCGTCTCCATGGGAGAATAGCAGCCTGCATTGCTGCGAAAGGTGGATATACACTGTACTAGTGCCGACATTGTGCATGCTCTGTTGCCTGTGTCTATGTGCCTGTGGTTCTGTCAGTGTAATCATGTGATGTATCTGACCCCAGGAATGTGTCAATAAAGTTTCCCCTTCCTAGGACAATGAATTCACGGTGTTCTTATTTCAATTTCCAGGAGTGTATTTATATTTCGGTTCTCATGCCGTTATCAAGTGCAGCGCTAAAAACCGTTAGGCCATTATTATGTCGTATTTGTTACGGCAGTCCAAAACAGGTAAACAAGACTAGCAGATGTCTTTAAGACGTAACTGTCAGAAGTGGCAGTCTTGTTTACCTGATTTGGACTGCCTTAACAGATACGACATACTATATGTCTAACAACTTTCAGCATTGTACTTGGTAACGGCATAAAAGCCTAAATCAATATAGTACAGAAGATAAATACAGTAATACTCTGTAAAAGATTATTGCATGGTTGTGGCTCAAAACCATCGAGAACCTTTCAGAACTCCCAAATAGTTATACGCTACGAGCTGTCGTGCAGGAGAAGATGCGTAAACAAATAAATAACAAATGACCTACGGAGCCAGTAAAAGCATCATTGTGAGCGCCCCCCGTTGTAGAACTTCTGTGAGGAAGGTGGTAAAGCAGTAGTTTGTGGTACCAAGGGTCCCATGTTCGAGCCCTGCTAATGCCAGTTTTTGTAGTGTCGTACGTGTTTTAAAATTCTCATATGTTTTCTGCTACTGTAAAGAATTCACCTTTAGTGAACTGGGACGAAGATGAATAAGCGCACTACATGACTAGTGAATAAGATCCTTCACTTTGTGTTTAGCTTTATCTGTGGTTGACTTGCTAGTCAATCAGTTCTGCAGCGATTGGGCATTCTTATTTGAGGCATAGTAAGGAGCAGTTGAGTTTTTCAGAGAATGAGGTCTGTTATTTGTTAAGTTGGGAGAAGCTATCTCGAATACTTGATTATGGAGACGAAACCTTGTTTATAAAGCTATTTCATTCTGTGCATTTATGGAGGAGATTTTTGCAGAAACTTTTAAATGTGGGTCATGCATGCGCAAGAATGAGATGTTTGTTTGTCAGAACTATAAACCGAGGAAGTCTTTGTTGCTCAGGTAGCTAAAAACTTTAATGATTAGCGGCAATTTGATCTCTGTTTTTTCAGTATGCCACAAATAACTTATTTAGCTGAAAGGTTTATAGCTCTTTCTGTAATGAGAGAATTTTGCAACTGTTAAGATTTTTCTTATATTGCACAATTTGTCAATAAAGTTTAATTTTTCAAGAACGATTTTCTTTAAAGTAAAACCCACCTCCATCATTCTTAGTATAGTTTTGAATATTCTGTCCTGTGCGTGTTGCACCTTTCGCCACAAGCAGCAGCAGACTGTATCTGATACGAAAAAATAATTTGAGTGGATTATTTTTCTTTGACTGCTGCATCTGATGATTTGTATTTGCTTTCAAGAACGTCAGTACTCCATAAAGAAAAACAGCAGGCTGAGTAAGAGGTAAGTCACTTTTACTCCTGGGCAGACCTCACCTTGCACTCTTGAGCAAACAGTGTGTAGTCAGGATTGTCAGGTGTCGTGCTAGCAGGCGTATTAATTTTCAGTGCACCGTATTGGTAATGTCAAAAAGAATTATGTTCTTCAGAGCAGAGCAGTAATTTGTTTTTGTGGATATGAGTTACACATTGTATTTTATATCACGCAACATTCATGATGCGCTACGGCACACTGAGCTTTAGTTACACAGTTTTCATTGAGCACACAACTAGTTTCCTTTGGGACTTAATTATATTAATATTCTTTATTTCAAATTTGTAGCTTCATGAAGTTTAAAGTTTTATTTCACTGTGCAACACAGGGCCAAACAACAGTTAGTTTCGCTCAGCAACGGAATACAATATCCAGAGTACAAGTTACATCAGGAGAATGTCTTTGAAATCATTACACTCAGTTTTCTCACATAAGGACTTTTTTAATAGGAAGCTTCCAGTGTGAAACTGTTACATGGAACAACACGTAAAACGATTTTTCGGAGTTTGTAGCGATGCTCTGTTAGCAGTCTTCTTTCGCTCCTTTTATCTGAAAGTAGTGAACACGTGGAGTACATTTTTACTTATACAGAACGAACATAAACAGTCGGAACAGAAGAATAAAGAAACAACTGCGTCACATGTGCGAATTATTAATAGTAGTAACAACAGTAGCAAGAAGAAGAAGAAGAAGAAGCAGAAGAGTTACTATTAATACTTCCGCACGTGTAACGCAATTGTTTGCTTATTCTTCTGTTCCGTTTGCTTATGTTTACTCTGTGAAACTAAAAAAATACGTAATCTATAAGCTTCTTACTTTCGAATAAACGAAGCGAAAGGTGACTGCTAAAACAGCATTGCTATAAATTCCGAACAGTTTTTTTACGTGCCAGGAACATGTTCCATATACGTTTTACACGTACTAGAGTACAAAAACTGGCAATACCAGGGCTCGAATACGAGACCCTTGGTACGAAAAACTAACACTTCACTGCCTTCCTCACGGGAGCTATACACGGGATTCTCTCACAGTTAAGCTTTCCCTGTGCGCCGTAGGTCACGTGTTTATTACTTACCGTCTGCGTATGTTCTCCTGGGCGACATCACATAGCACAAACCATGCCCCCGGAAATAAGAGAGTGCACCCTTTTAGAGGTTTCAGATTCCCTCAAGATTTATTGTTGCATCAGTGCATGTGCCGTACATAACATTATTATACTTACAGATCCATAGTTCCAGTTCTGAGGTACCGTATATCGACGCGTGCTGAAATACCCATGTTAGAGCATAGTGTAGCCCCATGGGCGGCAACGGAGGCGCTGACTGGCATCCAGTCGATCGTACAGATGGCGAATACTGTCCTAGGACACCTGTTCACGTATTTCTAGAACAGTAGTTGATTGACGAAGCGCACGAGTCGCTTCTCGCCCCATCATACGCCACACGCGCTGGGTTGGAGAAAAGTCAGGACATCATCGAGCTGGTCACACGGAAGTTGCTACACGACTTGCACAACACGAGTTTAGCGGGCATTGAGTGGGCGAGCATCATACTGTTGGAAGAACATCACCTTTCCGTTGTAAGAACGACAAAAGAACGAGTCTAACAATATTCTGCACGCATCGAGCGCTGGTTAGCGTCCCCTCCAGAAACACCAAATGAGAACGGAAGTTGTAGCTTATTGCACCCCAGACCATAAGGCCCAGGGTGGGGCCACTGTATCTCGGACGAACGCACCCTCCGAGGAAACGCTCACCAGATAGTAGAGGTCGTGTGCAACGATCATCAGACAGACGTCGTGTGCGCAAACGATCTCCAAATCACCATCAATTGCGTGCAAAAAGAATCTGATTTTGTCGCTGAAGACCACAGCGCACCGTTCCAAGTGATCCTCTGATAGCACCAGTCGTTCTGTGCACCTCGGTGCTGTGGTGTGAATGGCGGATGGGCTAGGGCTGTGCATGTCCGTAGTTCCACTGCTAACAACCGGTTCGCAATAGTAGTTGTTAACACCTCTCGGCTCACAAGCCCTCTTATCTGTGCTGTGCTAGCTGTACGATATGACCGCGCGAGGTAGCTGTGCGGTCTTAGGCCCCTTGCCACGGTTTGCGTGGCTCCCCCCGTCGGAGGTTCGAGTCCTCCCTCGGGCGTGTGTGTGTGTGTTTTTTTGTCCTTAGCGTTAGATGAAGTAGTAAGTAGCGTGTAAGCCTAGGAGGGACCGCTGACCTCAGCAGTTTGGTCCCATAGGAACTTACCACAAATTTCCTGTACGATCTGCCACTGCTGCCCTTACAATACGACGATCCTGGCGGGCGTCTGTGGTGCGTGGGCGTCCAGAACCTTGTCTATGGATGTGAAAATGTTCACCCGACCACTGATACTTGCATCGTTGCACAACTGACGCTGCACGTCCAATTTGTGTGGCAGTTCTCCGAAAGGACCATCCCACCACCTGTAACGGCACAATCTGACCCCTTCAAACTCCCTCAGTTAGCTGTAGGAAGCAAGAATGTGTCTCCATGACATGGTTGCTGCTTGCATCACATGTTTGCATTTGCATCACACTGTGCCTTCTGGCTGTGTGCATTCCCTACTAAAGGGTGTAAGTAGGCTGTTTAGGTTTTTATGTTGGTAACGCCACGTAGCTCTCTGTACGAAAATCACTGACGGTGTTGTGTGAAGTCTGTGGCTGATTTGCATTGTTGGAATATTTGCAATTGTAGTGTTGGGCAGTTGGATGCGAACAGCGCGTAGCGTTGCGCAGTTGGAGGTGAGCCGCCAGCAGTGGTGCAAGTGGGGAGAGAGATGCCAGGATTTTGAGAGTGGACGATCTGGACGTGTGTCCGTCAGGAAAAGGAAATTTGTGAGACTGGATGTCATGAACTGATACATATATTATGACTTTTGAACACTATTAAGGAAAATACATTGTTTGTTCTCTATCAAAATCTTTCATTTGCTAACTTTGGCTATCAGTAGTTAGTGCATTCAGTAGTTAAATCTTTTATTTAGCTGGCAGTATTGGCACTCGCTGTATTGCAGTAGTTCGAGTAACGAAGATTTTTGCGAGGTAAGTGGTTCATGAAAGGTATAGGTTATTGTTACTCAGGGCCATTCTTTAGTAGGGATTATTGAAAGTCAGATTCCGTTACGCTAAAAATATTGTGTGTCAGTTTATTGACGATCAGAATAAGTAAAGAGAGAAATGTCTGAGCACGTTGAGTTTTACTCAGCTGTTTGAAAATCAAATAACGTAAGAGGTTTACCAGCACAGTCATTTACAATTTTCAAAAGGGGATGTTTCAAGGGTAGAAACAGAAGGCGCTATACCAGCTATGCCACTACGGTGTCTTGGCGGACGACGTTGAAATCATTAGCAGTAGATAGTTCAAATGAAAAGGTACGATAGGTCGTAAGAACCGTACAGCTTGAAATCTGTGGGACAGTTGTGAATCAGACCACTGGTGATTACTTTTGAATGAAGACTTCGGTTACACCTACAGTGTTGTTTCGTACCTCTTCTTTTGAACACCTCTCACAGTAAGAATGTACAGTGGTTTGCAATAGGCACTCCAAATGATGTGTGTTCTACAAATCGCCCAATTTTCGTCACAAAGAGAGAGAAAAAGATTGTTATCTTAATTATCAGCAACTTTTTTCCCCTTCGCTGGCCCATCGGGGCCAGAACACCGAGGTCAGCTTTGGTTTGTTTTGCTTGTTTTAAGTAGCGGACACTGGCAAAGCGAAACAATAAACAGCTACGATAAATATGTTACCAAGAATAATGGCTCTTGTAGTCGCACCGTAGATAGAGCAGAGAAGGTCTATGTGGGAAGGAATACCATTAGTCATATCCCTGTAGGAACCAGTGCTGCAGCTGCAGTAATAGATTTAATAAATTATGCCTTCGAAAGGAAGTGGAAGATTTGCCTACTCCTAGTAGCCCATCACTAACCAGAAGGTGCAATTAATTTACGAGTATGTTAAGTAAATAGCGGGATGTGTAGGTCGTTTTTCAACCGCCTTGTTAATGTAGCAATCCTTCTCTTCCCTCGCCATCTGTTCACTCCTGTCCGACTGCTGCAGTTCGTATCACTGACTGCACTTTGCAGGATGGATGTGCGAAATCTTCTTCTTTAACTTCTTCCCACGTGCCCTTTATTAAACCGTTACACCGAATTACATGCCCGATTCATTGTTTCCATTCTGTCTGGAATCAATGCCGTTTCTTTTCATATTTGTGACAGACTTACTTTCATCCAAGTGTGTGTGTGTGTGTGTGTGTGTGTGTGTGTGTGTGTGTGTGTGTGTGTGTGCGCGCGCGCTTCTTTTCCACATAAGCACTTCTGTTGCTTCTAATTTCTGTCCTTACCACCTTCACATGCATTATTTATACGCAGTACTTAAAACACCTTAGACTTCGGTTACACTATAAATCAATCAAATCTAAAGGCTGTAAATTCAACTAAATACCTAGACACTGCAATTACGAACTTAAATTGGAAAGAACACACAGAAAATGTTGTGGGAAAGATGAATCAATGACTGAGTTTTATTGGCATAACATTTAGAAGATGCAACAGATCTACTAGAGAGTCTGTCTGAACTACGTTTGACTGTCCTTTTTTGGTGTACTGCTGCGCATTGTAGGATCCTTACCAGATAGGGGTCACGGAGTATATGGACAAATTTCAAAGAAGCACGTTTTTCACTATCAGAAGTAGGGGGAGAGAGTGTCACTGACATAATACAGGATTTAGCGTGGAAATCGTTACAACAAAGGCGTTTTTCGTTGCAGTGGGAGCTTCTGACTAAGTCTGAATCACCAACTTTCTCGTCCGAATGGGAGAATTTTTTTTGACGCCGATCTACATAGGGAGAAACAATAATCACAATAAAATAAGAGAAATCAGAGCTCGCACGGGAAGACATAGGAATCCGTTTTTTTTCACTCGCAGTTCGAGAGTGGAACAACAGAGAATTATTGTGGAGGCGGCTTGATGAACCCTCTGCCAGGCACTTAAGTATGATTTCCAGAGTAGCCAAGTAGGCGTAGATGAATAAATTTCTTGATGGATTTTTTCCTTATTTCAAATTTAACATGATAGTTTTACAACAAATACTTGTTTTGATACCGACATTTTTTGTGTGATATACATTAGCTTTCTGTTATCAATTACTGACGTTCCCAGGCATCAGACATCATATACGAGTTTGAAAGTTACATTTTCTATTTCAGTGTCTATCACCTGCCTCTCCTGTTTATCAATGGTCATTCTGGATTTTTTTAAATTTCACATGAGCTCATGGTTGAGGCAATAAGTCAGTCAGAATTATAAACACATAATTGTCAATTACAAAATAATCCGCAATTTTACATCGAAATATGCACCTTTCAACGCTAATAATTCTAATCCATGTGATTATCTCTTCTTAGGTAAGGTTCACAATCAAGTAACAGTTTTGAAAGACTTCGCTGTTGCCTTCGACTGCAAACTTTAATTTATTAAAAATGTCCACAGCTGCAATTTCGGCCTTCAGCTGTTTTGACGTAATTTTTCGCAGTGCTCTGGTTGACAATGAGCAAAAGCCAAAATTACGTTCGTGGACTTTGTTATTTCTTGAAAATAAATATTCCATGCGTACAACTCACACAGCAATTTCTGTTTGAGACTTGTCAACGAGTTCAATACCATCCAGGCCATGAAGACCCAAGGGCTGTCGACCGGCCGCCGTGTCATCCTCTGCCTTACAGAGTCTGACGGATGCTGTGTAGAGGACCTTTTGCAGACTTGCGACACCTTGGAGCTCGTCATGAGGATGAGTGTATCCCGTAGCAGTCCTCTAACCAAGGAAAAATCCTTGGCTGCATCGAGAATCGAATCCAGCTCCCGGCATGGCAGACGTCCACGCTGACCACTCCGCTACGAAGGCGGACCATATACATAAAATGACAAGAATCTTGTCGTTCCCGTCCAGGTATTTAGGACGTTTTCCTCGGTAGGAAGAGAAAATGCTGGAACTGGAAATCTCCTAGGGAACATTATCACTTGGGAATATCTCTGGCCACTTGCTGACTGTCACTGGACAGGTGAGCTGTGCAGTAGGTTCTCAAACAGCCCGCCCTACTCTGCAGGCCAGTGAATTAAACACACACAGCAGCAGATAAGTTTTAGTTTTCAAATTTGAAACGAATTTCTGGCGCTCTGTACCATTACCAGTGGGGCATAAACATGGTGTTTCACAATTCGTGTTACGCACTTCTAGAGGTTGTAGAAGAGGACTTAGTAGAGCAAGTTTTACGTAGGAATCCAATGACACTACAGAGCGTCAAAATTACAGACGCTGGCGCCTGTAAATGTTTGTTTATGCAGGGTGATTCCGTGATGATATTACAACCTTAACAGATGAAGGAGATGGATAAATGTAGCAATTAGAGGTGAGGGTCCCCGCACTAGAAACGGACGAGTAGAAAGTTATAAACGAAAACCGTTCTGATATCTCTGATCCGTAGTGTTGTTTGTAAGATTACACGGAACACAACTTTCAGACGTGGTAGTATGGATCAAGACGAGAAAAAATGTACGGTAAACATGGTCTCTAAAACGCGTACCTGAGGGACCACGGGCACTTAACATCTTCGCTAGTATGAAATATATCTCCTGTATTGGACAAGTTCTCGCAGCTCTTAAGGTGCGCATTTTAGGGCCCACGTCTACTAGACATTTTTTCTTGTTTGGGTCCATACTAACACATCTGCAAGTTGCCTATCGTACAGTGTTAGCAACAACAGTATTGGTCAGAGGCATCAGAACGGTTTTCACTTATAACTTCCGACTTACGTTTCCGGTAGAGGGACCCTTAGGTCAGATTGGACGTTTGAAACGTCATCAAAATGGTTCAAATGGCTCTGAGCACTAAGGGACTCAACTGCTGTGGTCATAAGTCCTCTAGAACTTAGAACTATTTAAACCTAACTAACCTAAGGACATCACTCACATCCATGCCCGAGGCAGGATTCGAACCTGCGACCGTAGCAGTTGTGCGGTTCCAGACTGTAGCGCCTTTAACCGCTCGGCCACTCCGGCCGGCAAACGTCATCACAGAACCACCTTGCTTATTCATCTATTTACAGGCCCCGCGCCTATAGCTTTGAAGTTCTGTAGCGTCGTTGGTTGACGCTTCCGGACACGAGTTCCCATGCAAAAATTGATCTACTAAGACCCCTCTACAACCTCTAGAAGTGTGTAACATCAACTGTGAAACACTCCGTAAATAACTGAAGTATAAATGTGACTTAACAATGATTATCGTACTACCCTATGTGTTTCCGGTGTTTCATTAAAATTTGTCTCTATTGATCTGATTTTCAATAATGGCAATTTTAAATCTTAATCGCCTGTTTCAAATTGTTGGTACCAACACAATTCATCCTCGACAAGTACTTCGGCTGCTATATCGACAGAGAAACCACGTACTTACGACATCGAAGGTAAATAGCATCGTTGTTGTTGTTGTTGTTGTGGTCTTCAGTGCAGAGACTGGTTTGATGCAGCTCTCCATGCTACTCTATCCTCTGCAAGCTTCATCTCCCAGTACCTACTGCAACCTACATCCTTCTGAATCTGCTTAGTGTATTCATCTTTTGGTCTCCCTCTACGATTTTTACCCTCCACGCTGCCCTCCAATGCTAAATTGGTGATCCCTTGATGCCTCAGAACATATCCTACTAAACGATCCCTTCTTCTAGTCAAGTTGTGCCACAAATTTCTCTTCTCCCCAATTCTAGTCAATACCTCCTCATTAGCTATGTGATCTACCCATCTAATCTTCAGCATTCTTCTGTAGCACCACATTTCGAAAGCTTCTATTCTCTTCTTGTCCAAACTATTTATCGTCCATGTTTCGCTTCCATACATGGCTACACTCCATACAAATACTTTCAGAAACTACTTCCTAACACTTAAATCTATACTCGATGTTAACAAATTTCTCTTCTTTAGAAACGCTTTTCTTGCCACTGCCAGTTTACATTTTATATCCTCTATACTTCGACCATCATCAGTTATTTTGCTCCCCAAATGACAAAACTCCTTTACTAGTTTAAGCGTCTCATTTCCTAATCTAATTCGCTCAGCACCACCCGATTTAATTCTACTGCCTTCCATTATCTTCGTTTTGCTTTTGTTGATGTTCATCTTATATCCTCCTTTTAAGACACTGTCCATTCCGTTCAGCTACTCTTCCAGGTCCTTTGTTGTCTTTGACAGAATTACAATGTCATCGGCGAACTTCAAAGTTTTTATTTCTTCTCCGTGGATTTTAATACCTACTCCGAATTTTTCGTTTGTTTCCTTTACTGCATGCTCATTATACAGACTGAATAACATCGGGGAGAGGCTACAACCCCGTCTCACTCCCTTCCCAACCACTGCTTCCCTTTCATGTCCCTCGACTCTTATAACTGCCTTCTGGTTTCTGTACAAATTGTAAATAGCCTTTCGCTCCCTGTATTTTACCCCTTCCACCTTCAGAATTTGAAAGAGAGTATTCCAGTCAACATTGTCAAAAGATTTCTCAAAGTCTACAAATGCTAGAAACGTAGGTAGCATCATCGGAGTGAATTTTTCCCTACTGCGAATTTGACTTTTCCGAAACAGCAACCAAATATCATGCAACTTTACGACAAACAGCTCCTTGCTTTGCCCCGTTTCGAAGCCTCCATTAATTTTCCAGTTTTTGCAAAGGAATTAACAACGGGGGAAATTGCAGGTCAGTGTCGGCAAAATACGTTCTGATTCTGCATGTGGAAATTCAATTACCTCACAACCTATTGCAGAAGGTTTGTGCCGAGAACCGTGATAACGGAATCAGCTGCGCATGTCAATTACTGGGCAAGGGAAAAGCGTCTCGCTTTAATCACTGAACGTGCCGACCAAGTCGGAGATTACACTCCCTGCCGTCGCTTTTAATGTCGCGTGTAATTAGCTGTCCGTAATTGATAGCTAATGGCGAAGACGTGCCTCTTCTCTTTCCTGATCTCGAACAGAAAGCAGCGCCAAAGACGTGGAAACGAGTTCCCTTTACTACCAAATTACACCGACAGGCGAGAAATGCGTTGCTGGTGAGAGTATTAACTGCACACCTAAGTCAAAGTAATGTACTATTCCGTTTATTACTTCCCGTAGAAGGCCGACGGAAATGCATAAACTACCAAACAGCGAATATCAGTAAACGTAGTCTTGAGGAGTACTTGTGGGGTGTTATACGACAGAGCCGCACTGCTGTCAAAAAACCGAACTTACTTTAGGATATTAAAAGCTCTTTGAAAACTTTAAAGTTGACTTTCTCGAGTGTTCTTGAGAGGAATACACAACCACTTCGGAGGAGTGATATTTAATGTCTGAACTTTACCTACCATAAATATAAGAAAAATTACAAAAATTCGATTGCCATATGGTCTCTTTCTCAAATAAATTTAAGTTAATATCGAATACCAGAGATAAGATTCGCTGATGACATTGCTACGCTAAATAAAAGTGAAGAAGAATTACAGGACCTGTTGAACGCAATTAACAGTCTAATGAGTGCAGGATTTGGACTGATCGTAAATGGGAGAAAGACTAAAGTAAAGAGAAGTAGCATAAATGAGAACTGCGAGAAACTTGACACCATGATTGATGGTCACCAAGTATATGAAGTTAAGGAATTCTACAAACAATCCTGTTGGAGAACATCCGCAACCAAGCATTATAGCAGAGGTTGAAAATTCCGCTTCAGTTGTAAATTACTTTACTTTCACACGGCGGGTTTCGGACTGTTAGAAGCCCATTCTCAGGTGTCCTACTGAAGATAGCAAAAGACGGGAGATAATTTTCGCACGCCGCAACACACACAAAAAACTAAAAACAATTTTTTTCTAACATGTTTTAAAACTTTTACAAAAGATTTCGAAACCGTCGGTCGGGCTAGGTGCTGAGAAACCTATGTAAATGCGCAAGTGGCACCAGACAGTACTACGTAATTCTACTACCTACGTAGCAAAATAACGCATGACGGTCGGAGAACAGAGAACACAAAAAGCAGACTAGCACTGGCAAAAAGGGAATTCCTGGCCCAGAGAAGGCCACTAGTATCAAACATAGGCACTAATCTGAGGAAGAAATTTCTGAGAATGTTCGTTTGGCCCACAGCATTGTAAGGTAGTGAAAAATGGGATGCGGAAAAACCGGAAGAGATGAGGATCGAAGCATTTGAGAGGTGGTGCTACAGAAGAATTTTAAAAATTAGGTGGACTGATGAGGTAGGGAATGATGAGGTTCTCCACAGAATTGCCGAGGGAGGTAATATACGGAAGACATCGACAAGAAGAAGGGACAGGATGATAGGACACCTGTTAAGACGTCAGGAAATAACTTGCATGGTACTTGAGGGAGCTGGCGAGGGTAAAAACTGTAGGGGCAGACAGACACTGGAATATATCCTGCAAATAACTGAGGAAGTAGTTTTGCTCAGGTTGGTGCAGGAGAGGAATTCGTGGTAGGCCGCATCAACCAGTCAGAAAACTGATGACTAAAAAAAAAAAAAAAAAAAAAAAAAAAAAAATAATAATAATAATAATAATTTTTTTGATCCCCTCTCCGGAATCAACCAACCAACGAACCAAGCGAGGAGCTTCACTGACAGACAACATTGGCCAGCAGCGCGTAAGCCTTCCAGACTGCAGAGAAACCAGCAGCTGCAGTGTTTCCCGTCTGTGTGTGTGTGTGTGTGTGTGTGTGTGTGTGTGTGTGTGTGTGTGTGTGTGTGTGTTCCCGTGCACCGTGGGAAGACGCTCGCGGCCCAGCTCAGCTTAGCTCCCGTTTGCAGAGCTGGGTGCAGCCTCTGCCTCCGCCCCCACCTCCACCGCCGCCCGCGACAAGTGGAGCGGAAACCGCGCACTGCTGTTGCTCGCGCCGCCTCCTTGACCGCTCGCACCCCGCTAGACCGCTCAAGATTGATGATTGTACCTCTGTGCCGTTTGCTTAATGTTCCGCGGAAATATAACTAGGGACTTGCGAACTTCGCATTTTGCGACAAATGCGAATTTACGAGACGAATGAGAAAAGTAATAAAATTAATTTTTATCTACCCAAGTTTTTAGAATGAGATTTTCACCCTGCAGCGGAGTGTGCGCTGATATGAAACTTCCTGGAAGATTAAAACTGTGTGCCTGACCGAGACTCGAACTCGGGACCTTTGCCTTTCGCGGGCAAGTGCTCTACCATCTGAGCTACCCAAGCATGACTCACGCCCCGTCCTCACAGCTTTTTCTGCCAGTACCGAGTTCTAGTCTCGGTCCGGCACACAGTTTTAATCTGCCAGGAAGTTTCATACCCAAGTTTTTATTACTTTTTTTTCAAACAAGAAAGTAGTTCCTTTCGGAAGCTATACGTCGGCGGAGTCATAGTTAGCAGTCTTGGTAGCAGCGCCGAAAAGCTTCGACTAGTCGGGGCCTTTAACATGTCGCTCACATTGTTCTGCATTTTCTCCCGAGTCCCAAAATAATGACCTTTTGAGAAATTTTCCAGTTTCACAAAATGAAGTCACAAGAACTCAGAACAGGTGAGTAGGAGGTTTGTGGAACAACAGGAATGCCTTTTGACGTCAAAAATTCCATTAGGGAAGTGACCGTGTGACATGATGCAGCATCCACCTGTCTGCAATTTCCGGTCTCACTCGATCCACCCTTTTCCTTTTATATTTCATACCATGGGAGGTAGTACACTCTTTAGTTACCATCCCCCCCCTTCACCCTCCTCCTCCCTCCAACGCAATTTAGGGCCTGTAACTTATGTAGGGTTGAAGAATTTTTACGTGGTTTTGTTGTTTCAGAATTTTTGTATATGGCCATTATATTTATACTGGGTTTTCTAAATTTCCTAGATTGTCTGAAGATGGCTTTCAATACAGCAAAGCGTGTCGCAAATGAAGAACTAATAAATCCATTTTTATTGCAACCTGGACTGAATTTTATGAGAACTCTGTCAACCAGCGGAAAAATGATTCTGTTCCTACAAAAGAATAATGTTAGGAACTTAAACGGAGCCAAAGGAAAAAGAAATATGCGAAGACCATTCCGAAAAAAAAAAGAATCTGTTGAAGGTTTAGCAAAAAGTGCTTTTTTTTCACCGTCACTTTAGGCACGTAGCGTGATAACCTTTTAAATTTCTGCGTTTAATCATTTAGACACACACACACACACACACACACACACACACACACACACACACACACACACACACACACACACACACAATTATATACGCGCGCTTGAATTTCGTCAAAAATGGATGCGAATTTCGCCAAAAATAACGGTGAGTTTTCAAGGTCCGTAACTTGTAACTTTGAGCTGCACCACGAGGAGGATTCAAAGTTTCTCAGAAGCCCAAAGCCGCTCTTCAAACCATTCCTTTCGTGTTGTCCTCAGAGCTTCCGTTGCGTCGCGCGAAGTTCCAATCGCGCTCCAAGAGTGTGATTCCATTGCGGCGGCTGCGGCGGTACAGGCGGTGCGGCAGCAGCCTTACGCCCGTCCATTGGCCCTCCTTTAACGTGACCGAATGCAGCACTTTCCAATGGCGCGTCCGTAGTCGCGCACAGCGGAGGCACCAAAGCGGCACCCGACTTGCTGCTCTGTATAGTTGGTAAATATACCACTCGATGGTATGCCCCCTTTCTGTCTACTTAACACTTCTAACGCTACTTACTTCGCGTTTTCAGTATGAAAAAGTGACGTACGATCCACTTAACGCACGCAAAGGACAATGTAAATAAAGAAATACGTTTTTCCTTTTAATGTTACCAGAAAACGTCAGCAAGAGTAAGAAGAAAAGTAAGTAGATTATTCGTATCATAGTTTATGAGATTTCGATTGTGCAGCAGAGTCGCTGTTTCGTAAGTCATTATTTCCGAAGTTTTCTTTGAAACCTGAAAGTAATCTTTCATGAAATAGCACCCTCTGGTCACCCAAGCAAACCTGGCAGAATCTGTGATGTTCGCAACACCCAGTCAGCGACAAATACATCAAATGGATTTCACCCGCAATTCTCTAGATAAACAAGAAGTAGAATTGAAACTACTCTTCAAGTTAAATACTATCAAACTTTCGGAAAAAAATCATCCATACAATCCCGAAAACAGAAAGGCTAGGTAAGTGCGAGAATTATCATATAATCTGTTTAACCTCTCTTGCATCCAAGGTATTGACAAGAATAATATACAGAAGAATAGGAAAGTTAAGCTTTGTGAAAGATAAAGACACCACAGAGGCAGTTCTGACGTTGCACTCGATAATGGACGCGAGACTGACGAAAAATCAAGACACATCCATGGGTTTTAAACACCTACATAAAGAACATGGCAATACAAAATAGTGCAGGAATACCAGCGTAAGCTATACGGAAAGACGGGTAATACACATTATGTACAATACCAAGTGGGAACATTAAGAGTAGAAGACCAAGAATTAAGTGCTCGGATTAGAACCGGGACAAGGTAGGGTTTAGTCTCCTACACCCACTGTTAAGCTTGAAAATCGAAGAAGCAATGTTGTAAATAAAAGAAAGGCTCAGGAGTGGAATTAAAATTCAGTGTGAAAACGTATCAGTAGTAAGATTCTTGGCCCGCCGATGTGGCCGAGCGGTTATAGGCGCTTCAGTCTGGAACCGCGCGACCGCTCCTGTCGCAGGTTCGAATCCTGCCTCGGGCATGGATTTGTGTGATGTCCTGAGGTTAGTTAGATTTAAGTAGTTCTAAGGTCTGGGCGACTGATGACCTCAGAAGTAAAGTCGCGTAGTGCTCAGAGCCATTTGAACCATTTGAAGTAAGATTCTTATCATGTAGCCTCATTGGAAGCGAGGAAGAATTAGAGGGGAGAGGAGGAGAGTAGTGTTTAACACCCTGTCGACATCGACGTCATCAAAGACGGAACACAAGCTCAAGATAGAAATTTGCGATAGTATATATGTATTGGTTCGCAGCTCGTGGTCTCGCGGTAGCGTTCTCGCTTCCCGAGCACTGGGTCCCGGGTTCGATTCCCGTTGGGGTAAGGGATTTTCACCTGCTCCGAGATGACTGGGTGGTGGTGTGTCATCATCATCATCATCATCATCATTCATCCCTATTACGGTCGAAGGAAGGCAACGGCAAACCATCTCCATTAGGACCTTGACTAGTACGGTGGTGCGGGTCTTCCGCATCGTTCCCCTACGGTCTGTCAAGCCGTTATTTCCATATATGTCGGAAGCGCAGCATTGTATGAAAGTTAAACATAGACAGTGAAAAAAAAAAAAACAGAACAGAAGACAATCGAATTGTCTAAGATGTGGAGCTACAGAAAGTAAGATCGAAGAGAGAAACATGCGGAAAACATTGACAAAAAGGCTACAGCAGGTGTGTTAAGTCATCAGGGAATAACTTCCAGGATAACTGAGGAGGCTGGGTGCAAGTTCTGTTACTATAAGAATAGTCTGGCAGAGTAAAGGAAATTTTGGCGCGCCAAATTATACCTTTCAGGAGTCATATGACCCAATAACAAATAATAAAAATAAAAACAAAACTAAAACACTACACCACAGTGGTACGACCAGAATGTTTATATGGATCTGAATGCCGAACGATGAACTATGAGATGGACAAGCTAGAGGTACTGGAAAGAAGGATTATTAGAAAAATAATGGGTGCAATGAGAGGTGCAGATGGTTGGAAAATAAGAAGTAATGAGGAGATCGACAAAAATATAAAGAAAATATCTGAAGTAATGGCCAAACGAAGATTAACCTTTTTTGGATATCTCTACCGAATGGATGGAAATAGACTAACAAAACAAATACTCCTATACTTCTGGAAGAAGACATCGACAATAGCATGGGTTACAGAAGTAAGAAAGGATCTTGAAAGAAACAACATCAAAGAATCAGAAATAGCAGAAGAAACCGTTTTAAAAACAATATACTAAATTTGGAAGGCTTTCAAAGCAGAAGAAATAAAAAATCGGGAGCATGGACAGAAGAAAGGAAGAGACTTCATGGGGAGAAAATGAGGGAATACTGGAAAAATAGGAAACAACAAAAAAGGAAGAAGAGGAACTGAAGTTGTTAACGTGATCCTAGTTGGTCAATACGATTGTAAAAAAGAATGTGAAATATTCGCGGCAAGGACCTGCTTGGACAACAAGAGCTCATAGCAATACGGCTGTCGTGGTTATGCCGTAACTGGCCTACGCGACGCCGTTGTTACGACAGGGGTCAGGGGAGTGCAGCAGACGAGCTGGCGTGCGGTCGGGCGCCAGTTTTTTGGCGCCAGCACTCGAGCTGCCAGTCACGGCGGCGGTGGTCCCGCTTCCGGGACCGGCCGACACAGCCCGGCTGGCCGGCGCGTCCCGTTCTCCTCTTCTGTCGCCAAAGCAGCGCGGGGTGCTCCGCTCTTCTCGTCAGTTGACAGTGGATCATTCAACCCAAAAACTTATCAACCAGTAACGATAACCAGTGAGTAACGCCATTGTTTGTTCGATGAAAATGAACAGGCGTCTCTGTCGTTCACCACAGGGAAATATTCCAGGTATGTATATGTGGAATGGTAACATATCCAATGGTACATTGTGTCCGTAATACTGCTAGTAACGTGTGATCCCGCTCACTATACAAATAAAAAAAAAGAAGAAGAAGATTTTTTTGTATCCCCTAATTTGATTTATAATGAAGATCACCAGGTTTGCGCATGATCAACTGATGTCATAGAGGGGCGTGGACGTGAAGACAGCGTAATGAAACACTGAAGTCGATTTCAAATAAGACCGCTAAATAAGCTGAAGGTGTCACCCCTGGTACATAAGAAACATCTAGATTGCAGTCGTGCATGTGCATTTGACAACCATGTTCATTTCTGACTTGTCTCATATAGCCAGCCATTATTTCCTCTCCTGTGAATACTTCTCCATTTCAGACCAACACTTATACTCAAAGACTTCGAATGTTTTTTGGATACATTCTAATTTCTGTCGTCCCCTCTAAAGTTCCCGAAACTACGGCGACAGTTACTGCCTTATGTCTTAACATATGTCATGCCACCCTGTCGCTTCTTGTTTTCCAAGAGTTGCTGTCCTCATCCATTCCAAAAAATCGCTCTGAGCACTATGGGACTTAACATCTTAGGTCATCAGTCCCCTAGAACTTAGAACTACTTAAACCTAACTAACCTAAGGACAGCACACACATCCATGCCGGAGGCAGGATTCGAACCTGCGACCGTAGCAGTCCCGTGGTTCCGGACTGCAGTGCCTAGAACCGCGAGGCCACCGCGGCCGGCCCTAATCCATTCCGCGGTGGGGGTCTACATTTTTTTTCCTTATCAATCCATCTAATTTTTACACACTTCTTCAGCACCACATCCCAAACGCTTCGATTCTCTTACTTTCCCACAGTCCACGGTTCACATCCATACAACGGTGTGCTGCGAAGCCACATAAATTTCTTTCTCGACTTAAGTGTAATGTTTGATACAATTAAACTCCCTTTGGCTACAAATGCTCCCTCTGCCTGTGCTAATATGGTGTATATCCTTTCTCCCTCCGTCATGTATTGTTTTGCTTCCAAGATAGCGAAATTCTTTAACTTCGTCTATTTCGTTGTCCACAAGTGTATTGCTAATGTCACTTCTACCACTCCTTATTACTTTCCTATTCAGCTCGGTCTCCTCTCAATTCACTGTCACAATTCCGGTCCCTTATGCCTTTCTCAGTCCGTCTCTATAGCCATATGGTCGACAGTGGGGGACCCCCGTTCGATTCCCGGGACAGCTAGGGATTTTTCCATAGAGGGAGAACTTGGATTGGAATGTGATTACAATTACCGAACTGCGTGATTGAGAGGTAGCGGATCCAAGGTCTAATTGTCGACACGGGTAGGAATGCGACATGCTGCACCCATGCCCCTCCGTACCGCATCCGATGATGAAACCATTGGCTGAGGATGACACGGCGGGGCGGCCGACAATATCTTGGTCTACAGGGTATCACTTAGTTTATGCCAATCTCAAGTGAAATTAGTCAATGTATATCGCTAGTCTGAAGGGTGCACTGTCCTCGTGTAACATATTCATTGTGTAAAACGTATTTTTATAAGTGACGAAGGCTCTTGTCCCACACGTGAGGTAAGTTTACATGAGGACAGTGTCCCCTTAAGCCAGTGATATGCTTTGATGCCTTTCATATTGAGCTATCCCTTGAGAATGGTGTAATAGACCGAAGTCGTTCAAAAATGGTTCAAATGGCTCTGAGAACTATGGGACTCAACTGCTGTGGTCATCAGTCCCCTAGAACTTAGAACTACTTAAACCTAACCAACCTAAGGACATCACACACACCCACGCCCGAGGCAGGATTCGAACCTGCGACCGCAGCAGCAGCGCGGCTCCGAACTGGAGAGCCTAGAACCGCACGGCCACCACGGCCGGCGACCGAAGTCGTGATCGCGGTAAATAAACGCATTAAATAACAGGAAAATATTGTCCTTTCTAAATCCACGGTAACGTTCTGGCTTAGACCACGACGACTCTTGACTACTGACTACCTGCGCGTCTATTTTGCCTTGCGTTAAAGGGATAGAGCAGGGTAGAATTTTATTTTTCACCCTGACTTTTTATGGGTTAAAATGTTCATTCGTATAAAGTGTGTCATAAATGTTAAAATATGTTAAAGCCGCCACTTACTTCAAGGAGATCTGGCACATCCGAGCGCTCGAATGCTACAGATGTCATATTATTATAATTACCTGTTAGTTTCGGATAATACAAAAAAAATTTTTTTCAAATGGCTCTGAGCACTATGCGACTTAACATCGGAGGTCATCAGTGCCCTAGAACTTAGAACTACTTAAACCCAACTAACCTAAGGACATCACACACATCCATGCCCGAGGAAGGATTCGAACCTGCGACCTAGCAGTCGCGCGGTTCCGGACTGAGCGCCTAGAAGCGCTAGACCACTCCGGCCGGCTCGGATAGTATCACAGATGGCATTAGTATTAACTGAAATCTTATTCTCAACAAGATTTCTCTTCATAATATGACTCAGTTGTGGTAAACTGTCTGAAAACGTGTATATCTCGCTTCTTCTTAACTTGTCAGTCAGTGCTTGACGATGACAAACAAACGTATTTATGTGGATAGAAAAGGTCGGAAAAGCAATCCCAATCGTGCAAAAAACTCTTTGATTGGTAATCAGAAGGCAGTTTATCGACATAAATTCGTCAAAGTGGGAGGATTTCGACATCGGCGGAGAAAAGGCCAACTGTACGGTGTTGGCATTGTCGAACGAATGTTTGTTCAATTTCAATATTAAACATTACAAGTTGAAACTTCAAACGCTTGTTTTTTCAAACAAAACTTTTTCAAGTGTGCGCGAGCTGTAACTCACGAAATATACATGCAGTTACATTACATTTGTAACCTGTGAGTCGGCCTTTTTTTTCTAGTATAGTAGTAGAACTCTGACGATGAATTTTAATTTCCATAATGAATTTTGACTCTGCAGCGGAGTGTGCGCTGATATGAAACTTCCTGGCAGATTAAAACTGTGTGCCGGACCGAGCCTCGAACTCGCGACCTCTGCCTTTCGCGGGCAAGAGCTCTACCAACTGAGCTACCCAAGCACGACTCACGTCCCGTCCTCACAGCTTTACTTCTGGCTGTACTTCGTCACCTACCTTTCAAATTTTACAGAAGCTCTCCTGCGAACCTTGCAGAACTAGCACTCCTGAAAGAAAAGATATTGCGGAGACATGGCTTAGCCACAGCCTGGGGGATGTTTCCAGAATGAGATTTTCACTCTGCGCGCTGATATGAAACTTTATTTTAATTTCGATTTTTGGCGTACGTTTTTAATAATGTATTTCTTGTGGAAAACATTTTTATTTCAAAGTGCTGGCATTTTGTTAAAAACCATCTGCCTTCCTACTACGTTACGTAATACCGATTTCAAAGAAGTTTTTAAAATTTTGTCCTAGGTTGAAAACAGCAGCAGTGGGGCTCCCACCAGCCGCCCTCGTATTCCGCGAAGACATTTCGTCGTCACCGTGTAGTGTCCTCTAGGTGCATGTTTTTTACGTAAAAAAATACGTAATACAATCTTAAGGGTATACAATGAAGGTCTAAAATCAGTTTTGTAATGAACGGCGGTCGTTAGAGATGCGGTTTGCTTCAATCTGTGTGATCAGTTTGTGCTGTGGCGTTAGCAGCAGCAGCAGCAGCAGCCGGAGCTTAGGAGGCGGGCCGCGTGACGAAGGCGTGACGGAAAGCAGCGGGCACAATAGGGACGCTCCAGGCCAGGTCGACATAGCGAGACACTTGGGGCGACGCCGAGTGGACCACGGGCTAAAGGGGTTACTGGGCCGGCAGTGGCGGCGGGGGCGGCCTATGTCCTGCACCAAGTCCTGCCACCGGACTACACTGCGTGGGACCCGTGCCAGGCGAGAGGAATACGTGACATTTCCGGCACGTATCCCTGGAAGTATTCCCATTCCCCACCACCGACCACTCCACTCAAGCAGCATCGTTATTTATGTGAGGCACCATTCAAGTTCCTCCCCGCTGTAACAGGATTAAGACGATCGCGTAAATTACTGAAGAGTGTATCTTCTGACGATATACTGCGATGCAAAAGTCTACTAAACTCGCCACTCTTTACATAAATCCGAGATCGATTGCGGTCTCGCAGTCTGCACCAAATCGATTACTTCAGTTAGATACTTCTTTGTTCGTCTTACTGTGAACTCCATGTACGAGGGGACAATAATGATGATGATGACGATGATGATTCGTTTGTGGGACGCTCGACTGCGCGGTTATCAGGGCCCGTATAAAGTCCCAATATTTACAGAGTCCAATTTCGCCACGTACATGAGTGATGATGAAATAAGGAAAACACAAATACTCAGTCCTGGGCAGAGAAAATCCCAAACCCGGTCGTGAATCGAACCCGGTACGCCGTGATAATGGAATGTAGTCGAATTAAGTTGGGTGATGCTGAGGGAATTAGATTAGGAAATGAGACACTTAAAGTAGTAAAGCAGTTTTGCCATTTCGGGAGCAAAATAACTGATGATGGTCGAAGTAGAGAGGATATAAAATGTAGACTGGCAATGGCAAGGAAAGCGTTTCTGAAGAAGAGAAATTTGTTAACATCGAGTATAGATTTAAGTGTCAGGAAGTCGTTTCTGAAAGTATTTGTATGGAGTGTAGCCATGTATGGAAGTGAAACAAGGACGATAAATAGTTTGGACAAGAAGAGAATAGAAGCTTTTGAAATGTGGTGCTACAGAAGAATGCTGAAGATTAGATGGGTAGATCACATAACTAATGAGGAGGTATTGAATAGAATTGGGGAGAAGAGAAGTTTGTGGCATAACTTGACTAGAAGAAGGGACCGGTTGGTAGGACATGTTCTGAGGCGTCAAGGGATCACAAATTTAGCATTGGAGGGCAGCGTCGAGGGTAAAAATCATAGAGGGACACCAAGAGATGAATACACTAAGCGGATTCAGAAGGATGTAGGTTGCAGTAAATACTGGGAGATGATGAAGCTTGCACAGGATAGGGTAGCATGGAGAGCTGCATCAAACCAGTCTCAGGGCTGAAGACCACCACCACCACCACCACCACCACCACCACCACAACAACAACAACAACAACAACCCCATGATGCGGTACAGTTAACAGGTGCATCATTGTGCAGGAGTACTCCAAGCCAGAAGTACGCGGTACAGTGCTATTCTTGTGGACAAAACGTCTAAATTGCACACAGATTCACCGATCCATTCTGCCGGTATATGTAACAAATGTAGTGTCGCGTCCAACCGTAGTGAAACGATGCCAACAATTCCACCAAGGCAGGAGAGACGAGCGTGATACTGATCGGAAAGGATGGCCATCAGCCGGCCGCAGTGGCCGTGCGGTTCTAGGCGCTACAGTCCGGAACCGCGGGACTGCTACGGTCGCAGGTTCGAATCCTGCCTCGGGCATGGATGTGTGCGATGGCCTTAGGTTAGTTAGGTTTAAGTAGTTCTAAGTTCTAGGGGACTGATGACCTCAGATGTTAAGTCCCACAGTTCTCAGAGCCAATGTACATACAGTCGAGGAACTGAGTAAAGCACTTGCCCGCGATAATTAGCTCTCGCTTTCAAGTCCCTATCCAGCACACAGTTTTCTTTGTTTTTTTTTTCTGCCAGATAGATTCATTCGAGTAACAAGTATCAGCAACTGCAGATCTTTCGACTATGAGGACATTCACACAGTGTTCCTCGGATGCCCCTGTGACCTAGGATCTCATTTCTGCTTTCGATAAACCGTTGTTTACAGAGACTTGGCGACTATACGTAACTCCACGTTTTCTCGGAGATCTGTCGACATCTTGAGGTGTGTAGTATTCCTGCCGGATAAATGCGACGTTCTTGGACGATATTTCGACAGTGTGACTCGTTACCTCAATCAGGTGCTGCCTGAGCCGCGGCTAGCACTTAGTGAGTCACGTCGTCCAAATATCGTGCAAGGACGACGCTGATATCCGGCAGAATACCCGACACATCAAGATGTCACTTGGTGACTAGGATGAAGTACGGGCAGCATTCAGTAAAAGTTACTTGGCCTGTCACAGTAATGGCTAAAAAGCTTTTTAAAGAACGTGGTTCTGATGTAACGTAACAGATGGATTGCGTCACTGTTGAAATTATCCGTTCACTTCCAAATCTGTCTCTCTACTTACACTTACTTTATCAGCATTCTTCGTGTTGCTCGTCTTTTAGAAATTATGCCCGCCTTTACTGATTTTCACTGAAAATCAGAACTACGTCTTATTCGCAATGACACAATAATAATTCAGTGCTTTACATCCGACGGTGGTTTCTTTGTTCTGCTGTTAATACCCAATTACACACTATATCTGTTACTATACTGAATCTTTCTTACAGCGTTATTGGAATGGCTAGGGGAATAAAAATGTAACATTACATGTATATCATGGTACGCTACTTAGTAAAGGTCGAGTTGTGGTATGGAGGTGGTGGGAGGGTGTGGAGGAAGGATTCCACGCTCTAGACGACGGCTCTCCACAAGACACTTGCTATTAATTTTCTCTTACGTCTGAATGAAAAATTGACAAGCGTCGTAGAAGTTTCTTTGGTCGCTCGTGGGAACAATAGAATGGTGCATAAATTCCTTTATTCATTCGAATTAGATGGCTTTATTTTAGGGTTGGTTGAAATGGCTCTGAGCACTATGGGACTTAACATCTGAGGTCATCAGTCCCCTAGAAATTAGAACTACTTAAACCTAACTAACCTAAGGCCACCACACATCCATGCCCGAGGCAGGATTCGAACCTGCGACCGTAGCAGACGTGCAGTTTCGGACTGAAGCGCCTAGAACCGCTCCGTCACTGCGACCGGCTTTCGTTTCGGGTACTCAACATACATGCTACCAAAGGCAATGACACTTAAAAGCAAATTCTGTACCTCCGTGGCCGTCAAATTGTGGTCGTGAATCAAGAATTCTTGCGGCCCACCATTCTCGTACGTATTTTACAATAATATGTAGCTTGCAGCTAACAGCCGAATCCAAAAACGTCAGTTGAAGTTGAGAGATTCGTAAGAGTAATTTTCATGCTGCGTAACGAGCAAAAAGACCTACTAAGACAGCAATATTTTAAGATGTGCTTACTTTTAACAGAAGTTGGTTAACAGGGCTTTCAGCTGAGTACAGTTGGCCGCTTACTTCAGGGGCAGAGGCGTTACGAGCACGGTCACTGCTAGGGTTAGAGGATGCGACAGGGGGAATATTTTTTGCTTGTTTTCCACGGACGTGCGCGAACGTACCAGTCAGAGGTTGTGATAAAAATTTTGACACGGAAGCAGCACGGATTCTTAAATGTGAATTAGAGTGACGATAATCTTTAAATGCACTACTGCATTCGTATTTGTAGAAGCAATGTGGAATTAAATTAAGGCTGCTGAAATATAACGCAAGAAGTAGAAGAAAAATGACATTCAACACATTTACTAAATATGTGTGATGGTGCCTCTTATTGCATGATGGATTTAAATACAGTACTGTTACTGACATCAATCATCCACTCACATAGAAAACAGAACAACACTTAGTCAGTCGATTCAGTATCACAACCTCGGGGCTGTTGAAGGTGGTAGCAGTCTGAAAGAGAGAACAGTCGACACGAAGAGTTCCGAATGGTGCTGACTTTTAACGATCCGTATCTGAGGGCTGGAGGCCAACTTACCGTGCCCCTATAACAGTTACTCTACTGGGAGCTTGTAACATACTACCGATTAGTAATAAGATCAGTACAAATGCGGCCTGAGGTGCGGGCCCACAGTGTCAGTATTGGCTCTTGAGCGACAAAGTTTAACGACCACTGCTCCTATTCATAATATTTGATTTCAGTGTTGTACAGAGCAGAAATTGAAGGTACTGGTCCGTCTTCAAACATAATTTTTTTGATTCGACGCAACACCGAAACTCTTCGGATAGCGGGTCAGTAAATTCAAATAATTATTACGCTTGTTTGATCTTAACCGCGCGAGGTAGGGGGGAAAGGATGCAGGGCATGTTTAACAGAAAAGAGAAAGGCCTGCGTGCTCTGGAGGGCCTACCGTAATAACGCGCAGGCCACGCCACTCCACGGCACGGCGGCCGTCCACTTTCGCTGTCCACCAGCCCACCACCACACGACGCGACTCCTCTCTGTTTAATGGCCCCTCCGTGTAATAGCGCTTTCAGTGTGTCGCGCTATGGATCGCCAACTAAGCAAGAGTACTCTAAGATGCTGACAAACTTCTGGCAGGAGATTACCTTCACTCAGATATTCTACGATGGTGTGATTATTTATAAGCATCTTCGACAGTAAAGTCACGAAAGACGGATGGTCTGGCTAGTTAGGCAGCGGCGGATGTAAAAAATCTTGATATTTGCCTCAACTTATTCAGTGGGAGAGCAAATATCGAGATGGAAAAAAAAAAGTCTCTGAGCACTATGGGACTTAACTTCTGAGATCATCAGTCCCCTAGAACTTAGAACTACTTAAACCTAACAAACCTAAGGACATCAAACACATCCATGCCCGAGGCAGGATTCGAACCTGCGACCGTAGCAGCAGCGCGGTTCTGTACTGAAGCTCCTTGAACCGCTCGGCAAGCGTGGCCGGCGCAGTGAATTATTCAGTTTTGTAACAGTACTGCATTATCTTGTTAAATAGTTGTTTTGATTAGTATATGAACAGTGTTATAATGTGAAATGTGAACGTATGGTGGGGTGAATGATTATTGTCGCTGCCGGACGGGGTGGCGAGCGGTTCTAGGCGCTACAGCCTGTTCAAAAATGTTCAAATGTGTGTGAAATCTTATGGGACTTAACTGCTAAGGTCATCAGTCCCTAAGCTTACACATTACTTAACCTAAATTATCCTAAGGACAAACACAAACACACACACACACACACACACACACACACACACACACACACACACACACACACACACACATGCCCGAGGGAGGGCTCGAACCTCCGCCGGGACCAGCCTCACAGTCCATGACTGCAACGCCAAAGACCGCTCGGCCAATCCGGCGCGGCGCTACAGTCTGGAACCGCGCGACCGCTACGGTCGCATGTTCGAATACTGCTTCGGGCATGGATGTGTGTGATGTCCTTAGGTTAGTTGGGTTTAAGTACTTCTAAGTTCTAGGGGACTGATGACCTTAGAAGGTTAGTCCCATAATGCTCAGAGCCATTTGCACCATTATTGTCGCCATTATGCTACTAAATCGTTAAGTGATTCAGAGATGCAACTTAACCACTCGTTAAATGCTCCATGTCGACCTCCTAATTGTTGCAGCTTTTTGTTTCATTCTAATTACTAGTCGTCAATACGTGTTGTACATAAAAGCACGATAATCTTATAACGCGTACTGAAATTTACTTGTAATTCGGCGTCGGGTAGTCCAATGTCTTCACGGTCACATTTTCAATGAATTAACATCTTCTGTAGTAAAATTCCACCGGCCGCGTCACAAACTCCCGATCTTCTTAATGTGGTACCCACGTCCTGCGCTTTCGTTGCCATCCTCTTTGGAAATCTGTGATCCTTGCATTAAAAAATTTGTAATATATCGAAGTGTTTTAAGAAATAGTGAATTTCATTGCTTTTTTTGTATTTTGAGTTTTAGAGACGCTCTCTTGGAGCCCAGAACACAGTGTAACACATTCTGTCTTCTTCAAAACAACACTTGGTTCACCAGGAGTAGATAATCAGTATTTGAGATACTATCGCCAACACAGACGTGTCGAAATCGTGTGCTCATTATATATGCATGCATGTTGTGACGTACGATCGCCGCAGCGCGTGTTCTGCAATCTTTTGTCAATGGGGAGAGCAATCTTTTACCAGGGGGGGGGGGAGGGGGGGGATCATCATGATACCTTTTTAGTTACAGGTCACATGTCCTGTGGATATACGTCACGTGTCTTTAATGCAGTTGTTTCGATTGCCTTCTGCACCCTCATGCCGCTGATATTTGCCGCTTCTTCCGGCTTTAGGGGCAGTGCTATCCTCCAGCAGTCATCAAAGATTATGAGTAAGTTTTCAGGTAGAAACACGTGTTCCCGGAGACTGAGTACCAGTACGTCGGCCGTGCTGTGAGCCCACCAGCCGGCAGCAGGTGTGTGCGCTGTGCAGAGCAGCTCGCAGCTCCCACTCGCCGCGCCCAGCCGTGCTCTGGCCTGGCCTGGGCCCCCTCTGGTAACGGTATTGCCACACGCGGCCGGTGTGCTCCGCACTCCAGCCCGGCAAAAACTAATTAGGTTTCCGGGAGCGCCGTAATTCCACTGTACCGTAACTCACTCGCCTCCGCCATTCAGAGCTACCTGCGATTTCGGGAACCACCCCGATAGCTCGTTCCAGCACACTCCAGTGCGGGAAACTCCATTGCAGTACTACGTACGTTCTGGGTGGCTGCGCTTCTTCCAAGAATAATGGTTAATCCCGCAAGTTATTAATCTTTCAACGCAAACTCTTCCTCTGTTGTGAGCGTTACGCAGGGCTGGGTTACAAAATATCCATCTTTTGATTTGCAGTTTCTTGTATTGGCCGTGTTTGCTGTTAAAATTTTTGGGATTTGAGGTCCACCAGTTACGCAAAACACAGTTTTCTCAGTACCCAAACATGTTTCGGCACCACAATTCCATCATCTGTGGGTTTTCGTTTTTATTTATTCTGCAATGTGAACATTTTTGTTACATGATTATAAAATTATGCGCATTTTTAGTTCAAACAAGAGATCGTTTCTTTCTGTAAATACCTTTACATTTGGTGAGCATGAATTTTCTGTATCACTTGTGTTAATTATAAATATATAAAATGCAAATAAAATTCAAATTTGGCGCCGAACTCTCTGGTGAACAAATGAACACTGACTGGGCTGGGACACATAACAAAGCACAATCACACTGTGTTCTGTGTTTTACTACGTTATTCGTAGAAAATACTTGTTATAGCTACGTATGCATCACAACGTCTCAGCATGATGCGGAGAATGGAAGTGCTTTCCACACGAAAACGTAAGCAAATACGAAAATAGGCGCGAATACATCGCGAAAAACTAAATTACATTCTAGAAGATAGGTTAACTCTCAGAAAAAAACAACTTTCTCACCAACATCGTGTGGTTGCAGATGATAAGATAACTGTAATAATTAACACAAAAGCACAAAAGTGGTCCAGAAAATTCATGCTCACCAAATGTAAAGGTATTTACAAAAAGAAACGATCTGTTGTTTGAACTAAAAATGCACATAATTTTATAATAACGAAAACCCACTGATGATGCACAGTGGTGCCGAAACATGTTTGGGTACTGAGAAAAACTGTGTTTTGCGTAATTGGCGGACCTAAAATTCCCCCCCTCCCCCCCTTAAAAGAAAGGTTACAGAAGTTTAATACATCAAAATGTAAATAAAGTTTTGCACAGAGCGCCACCGAACTTGTCCAAAATCTGTTGGGAAGCGGGCGGCGGAGAAATTTACTTTAATTGAGAATAGCCATTACAGTTTGAAACAGGCTTGATTCCGATTATCTGCGTATGTGTGCATCCTCATGACATCGTTCTCGTTCGTTGAACTTGCGTTGCTAGTAGAATTTGAATTAGGGTTCAAATGGCTCTGAGCACTATGGGACTTAACATCTGAGGTCATCAGTCTCCTAGACTTAGAACTACTTAAACCTAACTAACCTAAGGACATCACACACATCAATGCCCGAGGCACAATTCGAACCTGCGACCGGAGCGGTCACGCGGTTTCAGACTAAAGCGCCTAGAACCGCACGGCCACACCGGCCGGCAGAATTTGAGTATTGCGTAGGTTAGGTCGATCCGGTGCCCCTCCTGGATCGCATTAAGAGTAGTCAGTTAATTAAGATTGGACACTAGCTCACGTATCTGCGTATCGTTTCATTGTGTTTTGTACAGCTATCACTTAGCACGGAGAAAAAGAAAATAAACTGAAACTGCCTCCTAAAATTTATGTAAGATGAGCTTCAAAGTGCGACTTAAAATATGTCAGTATGATCGTGAATTTTTTTTAATTTTTGCGCCATCATCAGTCTTCTGATTGGTTTGATGCGGCCCGCCACGCATCCCTCTCCTGTACCAACCTCTTCTTCTCAGAGTACTACATGCAACCTATGTTCTCAATTATATGCTGGATGTATCCCAATCTCTATCTTTACAGTTTTTTACCCTCTCTGGCTCCCTCTAGTACCATGGAAGTTATTCCCTGATGTCATTTAAAGATTTCCTATCATCCTGTTCCTTCGTCTTGTCGATGTTTTCTAGATCTTCCTGTCTTCGTCGATTCTGCGGAGAACCGTCTCATTCTTTACCTTATCGGTCCACCTGATTTTCAACATTCCTCTGTGGCACATCATCTCGAATGTTTTGTTTATTTTCTGTTCCAGTTTTCTCACTGTCGACACTCCTAACGTACATTCTCGGAAATTTCTTCCTCTAATTGAGCCCTACGTTTGACACTAGTAGACTCCTCTTGGCCAAGAATACCCCTTTGTATGTGCTAGTTTACTGTTTATGTCGTCTCTGCTTCGTCCGTCATGGGTAATTTTGCTTCCAATGTATTAGAGTTCCTAAACTTCGTATACTTCGTGGTGACCAATTTTGATGTTAAATTTCTAGCCATTTTTATTCCTGCTACCTCTCATTATTTTCTTCTTTTCCAGGTTAACTGTCAGTCCATATTCTGCATTCATGACTGTGCTTATTCCATTCAACATATCCTGTAATTCTCCTACGGTCGCATGTTCGAATCCTGCCTCGGGCATGGATGTGTGTGATGTCCTTAGGTTAGTTAGGTTTAAGTAGTTTTAAGTCTAGAGGACTGATGACCTCAGCTGTTAAGTCCTTTAGTGGACAAAGCCTTTTGAACCTTATCTTGTAATTCTTCTTCATTTCCACTCAGAAAAGCAATGTCATCAACGAATCTTATCACTGATATCCTTTCACCATGAATTTTAATCCTACACTTGAACCTTTCTTTTATTTTCGTTATTGTTTTTTTTTATGTTTAGACCGAACACTAGGGCCGAGAGACTGCATCCCTGTCTACAACATTTTTAATCTGAGGACTTCGCTCATGGTTTTCCATTCTTATTGTTCCCTTTCCGTTCTCATATATACTGCACATTGCCCATCTTTCTCTACAGTTAATCCGCATTTTTGTGTGGATTTTAAACGTATCGTGCCATTCTACGTTACCGAAGAGTTTTTGCACGTCGACCAAATCCCATGAACATGTTGTGAATTATGAAATATTAAACTAGATTAATGTAAGAAGCATTCGTTCCGGAGTGGCGTTCACAGTATTTTATATCTGCTACTATTAAGTACTACTGTTGCTGCTGCTGCAATCCCACCTGATGGTGGTGGTGGTGGGGGTAGGTGGGGTGGGTAGGGCGAGAGGGGGGGGGGACTGGTGCTAAGTTTTGTCACCTCTGTGTATCGCGTAAATGAACTTCAAAATGGTCATTTATTAGTAATACATCGAAATATTTGGGCTGGAAACGTCAGTTTCACAAGACTAGAGTTATGCCCTTTTTTTCGAACTTCGAGGGAACATAGAAACGAACGTCGAACGAACTCAGGAATACACTGTTAGAATCGCAATGGGTTGATGTAGTTCATACGGAAATGAAAAAACTTCTCGGAGAACTCCTTGGAAAATAGTTGGTGTAGTTCTAGCGAAACCCATATGCATAAATTTAATGAACCGGTATTCCAGAAAGACTGTATGACAATTCTGCTGCGTCCATAACGGATGGGACAGATATTCACTATCACTGCAACAAAATACGCTCCATCATGCTCTGTGTAGTCGCTTGCAAAATGGGGGAAGGGGTATTATAATTGTAGCTGTCCCACTGTCCTCACTGAACTGTCTCTCCAAGGAAAAACGCTTATCACCGGTGTTGTTGTTTTTTTCTTTTTTTTTTTCGTCACTCTTCTGACTGGTTGGTGTGGCCCACGACGATTTCATCTCTAGTGTTAACCGGTTCATCTCAGATCAGCAAATACAACTATAGTCCTGAATTCTTAGTTGAATATGTTCTAACCTCTGCCTTCCCCTGCGACTTTACCATTGTACGGCTCCCTCTAGTACCATCAATTTATTTCCTGCTGTCTCAACACATGTCCTATCATCTTAACCCTAACAATAGTTTATCAGTACAGGGAATCAAACCCAGCTCCTCTGGGTGG
Organism: Schistocerca serialis cubense; assembly: GCF_023864345.2. NCBI lineage: Eukaryota > Metazoa > Arthropoda > Insecta > Orthoptera > Acrididae > Schistocerca > Schistocerca serialis. The sequence goes on from NC_064639.1 coordinate 964,974,389, forward strand.
CAGTCAGATACGTTGGCTGCTCTGGCACAAAATGTGTGGTCACTAAAAGTGCTATGACAATACCAGTGTTAACCGCTTAAAGTGAGGTTAAATTCTAACAACAGGGAACAAACGGAAAACAATAATTCGTGTGGAAGTAGTCGAATATGAAGTCTGAGGGTGAGGATCTCAACAATATTTTGAGCCCCTCATCCTCAGAGCGTGTGGTCATACAACTATTTTAAATGATCAACGGGGACAGTTCAAAATGTGTGCCCCGACCGGGACTCGAACCCGGGATCTCGCTTACATGGCAGACGCTCTATCCATCTAAGCGACCGAGGGCACAGAAGATAGTTCGACTGCAGGGATTTATCCCTTGCACGCTCCCCGTGAGATCCACATTCCCAACGCAACGTCCACACCCTACATTCGTAGTGGCCCTGCCCATTACACACATTACTCGCGGCAGGCAATCTCACCGAGTCCCGTAAGAGTTCGGGCAATATGTGTGCATCCGCACAGAAGGAGGTCAGTGGCCGGTTAGCCTTAACTATATGAAGATGGTATCTGTTCTTTCGGACACGTCCGGAAGAACAGATCCATCGGTGACCATGCAGCGCTCTAGAATGAAATGATAATTAACTCAAAACCCTACGCTGCCGACAGGCGTTGATGTACATCAATGGGGACAGTTTAAAATGTGTGCCCCGACTGGGACTCGAACCCGGGATCTCCTGCTCACATGGCAGACGCTCTATCCATCTGTGCCACCGAGGACACAGAGGATATAGCGACTGCGGGGACTTATCCCTTTCATTCGAGAGCGCTGCCTGGTCACCAATGGTATCTGTTCTTCCGCACATGTCCGAAAGAACAGATACCATCTTCATACAGCTATTTTAGTTTTTTATTTCTTCCATCTGCTCTATGAGGGGGGGGGGGGATGCTGTACATTATACATTATTTATACTTTTGTCGCAGAAAGGAATCTAGAGCAACTTTCGAAGATTGTCAGGCCGAGTGTAAGACTGGGCGGCTACGGGGAATCGCAGTAACCGCCGCAAGCGACAAAGGCGCTGACGCGGCGTGATATGTGCTGTGGAAGCTCTGGTCGGCCAGGAAACAGGAGCGGGAAGGCGAACGTGGCTAGTGCTGCCCGCTGGCGCAATCTTATCTTATCGGAAGACGAACCCCTCCATTGTGAAGAGCACGGACTGTTACCGCTATCGCCGACGCTCGGCACTTACATTAAAAGCACCTGCGAGCGCGCCACGAAGCCAGTCGCCGGTAGCGGAAGTGCCTGCGAGAGCTGTGTATGTATAGCTCCGAAACTTATCTTTGGACGCTTGTCGGAGATGACTCAGACGAAGTGCGGAGACCAGAAATACTGTGCATGCCGCTGGCTTGGCTGTGTCGAAGATAATAACAGCCGACTTGCAACCGACTGAAGCTACACCAGACAGAGCGGTATCGTCAGGAGTGCCCGAGATAAGCGTTGTAGAATCACTCTTGTTCCCTATATAGAGGGTGGGGTGAAATAACAGTGACCCAGAAAATGTTTCATGCGCCTTAAATAGGCAACCCTACTTACATAAACAGCTAGGGGCATATGACGTTAAGTTGGGTTGCCTATCTTACGGTGGTTGGAATATTTTCCAAGCCACTTTTACTTTGCCAGTCCCGTATAAAAAGCCGTATGGCGGAGAGGGTGAGCAATAATGTGGGTCTGTCTGCTGATGACACTGTAGTGTATGGGAAAGTGTCGTCGAATGACTGTAGGAGGGTACAAGACGAAGGCAGGAAGATTAGGGTCTTAGCGTCCCATCGGTAACCGTATCATTAGGTACTGAACACAAGCTCGGATTATTTTCGTTACGGTTGGAGAAGGAAATCGGTCGTGCCTTTTCAGAGGAACAATCCAGACATTAGCGGCGATTTAGGAAGATCATAGAAAACCTAAACCTCGACGATCGGAGGTGGATTTAAAGCGCCGCCTACACGTATTCGAGTCTAGTGTGCTAATCACTACGTCAGCACTGCCACTGTCGCGTAGCCCGCGGTCTGGGATTGGTAGGAACCCGACAGTTTCCTTGTGGGTTAGTGAAGTCACCGAATGTACCTCGATGTCTGGGTTAGGCTGAAAAAGTGAAAATTTACTTGGAGCTGGCGGAGTCGTGAGAGTAACTATTTTACGTCCATTATTTAGATGGTGCAAGGTCCGTCTTTAACTGAATGTTTTGTGTGTATATGTATAACGAAAATTACTTAATTATACATATTTTAGTTGGAGATCTGTAGTGTTTCTTAATGGCTCCCTTAAACTGTCAAGAATTACTGCAAATATCCCAACAAAATACACACACCGTGGGCCAAAAGGGATTATAAATGTGACTAATTTATTTTTAATTGTTATTCGTTTCCGTTGATGTTTCACAAGCAGTGCAGTTTTAATAACAAGCAAACAATAGACTCTGAAACAAAAGAAAGAGAGAAGAATAAATAAATAACTATATAAATTACACTTATAACACCTTCACCACGTAAAATTAAATAGTTTTGTTTATATTATAGAACACTGATGATACCTAGCCTGCATAGGAGAAGCATGTTTGGTTAGGCACAAATAAAACGTTCAGTTGCAGAAGACGAATTTTTTTTTCTAACTAATAAAAATAACTGAAGCAGCAATGCAGGAGAATGGCTACAAATATTAACGGAGCTGCAATTCTTGTTCTGGTCCATATTTTAATCATATGTGATTTCTCTGAGCTGTTTACGTCAGCGGTTGTTTTTTTTTTTTTTTGTCGTCATGGGTCAATAGCAAAACGATTGGTATCGGTAGGTTCAGTATACCAAAAAAGGTTCAAATGGCTCTGAGCACTATGGGACTCAACTACTGAGGTCATCAGTCCCCTAGAACTTAGAACTACTTAAACCTAACTAACCTAAGGACATCACACACATCCATGCCCGAGGCAGGATTCGAACCTGCCACCGTAGCGGTCGCGCGGTTCCAGACTGTAGCGCCTAGAACCGCTTGGCCACCAGTGGCCGGCCGCAGTGCTTTCTTTCTGCAAGGCATTTCTACAGGTTTAAAATCTTCCGTACTCAACTCCGCTGTTATTTTTCCTGATTGTGTCCACAAGATTCGACTGCTCCGATACTTTACTTCTTCGACAATCAACTTTATGCATGTTTCGAGCGCTAAATTACTTATCCCGATTCTTTGAGTGCCCTTCTTTCTCTACAACGCTTGTACGCAGTTTATAAAGTAGTCCAGAACATCCAGGATGCTCTCCTCCAATTACAACGGCTGGGGAATGAGATGTCTTTCTGCTGGAAACCAGGGCACAGGAGTACTTCGTGGAACGAAAGGGCGGATGTAGCAGCCGAGAAGACCTGCAGCGATCCTTAGTTAATTCAATGTGTCAATCCCACTGCATGCTGTCACCTCGTTGTTGATATACAGTGATGTGACGATGGACAAACGAGTGCTGGAAGTGATATAATAAGCTGCGCCTAGTAACGCCCACCACACGGCCGTGGCGTACTCCCTTTCAGCCAGGAAAACAGGGTAGGGTCCTGCTTACTCGTCTTCCCATAGATCACAGCTGTATGATATATGGCTACTTGCTCCGGGAGGGAGGGGACAGGGAGAGGAGATGGAGAGAGGGGACAGGGAGGGGAAGGAGGGAGGGGAGATGGAGAAAGGGGACAGGGTGGGGAAGGAGGGAGGGGAGATGGAGAAAGGGGACAGGGAGGGGGAGGAGGCAGGGGGGAGGGAAGGAGGGAGGGAGGGGGCCCTCTGATGTGTGGTGCTTGTGGTTTACAGGTCACTGTCCACCACATTTTAGTAGACTCTTTCTCATTTTCAGACCAGAGGGCTGTGGCGGGTTTGCTGGCAGACCTGCCCTCTAAGTGACGTTGAAACGAATATGGTTATTTCACGGTTTTGTGATCTGTCCACTCCTTTTCCAAAAATTTTAGGAGATGTTCTTTATGTGTTAACAGGGTGACAGAGTGACAGCCAGTCACATATCCCTGTGCCACTCTTTTAGCTCTTGTGTCATTTTACTTCCGTTTTCAACCCAGGTGTAACGCTTTGAATCTTCCTCCTTTGTTTTACAGTGTGTGGTGTGGAGTGATTATGTTGGTCCTCACGGGTGAGTCAGTTAGCGATGAGTGAGTGAGGTGTGACAATGTTTTTAGCCCTTTTACCTACATTCGTTTCTTTTAATATTTGTAAGAAAAGTTCAAGAATGGAATTAAAGTTTGAGGTGAACAGATACCAATGATACGATTCGCTGATGACATTGTTATCATGACAAAGTGAACAAGAATTACATGATCTCTTGAACTGAATGAACAGTCTAAAGAGTGCAGAATATGGATTGAGAGTAAATCGAAGAAAGATGAAAGTAATGAGAAGTAGCAGGAATGAGAACAGTGAGAAACTTAACATCAGGACTGACGGTCAAGAAAAATAAGAAGTTAAGGAATCCTGCTACCTAGGCAGCAAAATAACCAATGACGGACGGTGCAAGGACGACATCAAAAGCAGACCAGCACTGGCAAAAAAGGCATTCGTGGCCAACAGCAGTCTGCTATTATCAAATAGAGGCCTTAATTTGAGGAAGAAATTTCTGAGAATGTGCGTTTGGCGCACAGCATTGTATGGGAGTGAAACATGGACTGTGGGAAAACTAAAACAGAAGAGAATGAAAACATTTGAGATATGGTACTACAGACGAATGTTGAAAATTAGATGGGCTGATAAGGTAAGGAATAATTCTGCACAGAATCGGAGAGGAAGGAGTATCTGGAAAACACTGACGAGGATGATAGGATATCTGTTAAGACATGAGGGAATGACTTCCATGGTACTAGAGAGCTGCAGAGGGCAAAAATTGTAGAGGAAGAGAGAGGTTGGAGCACATCCAGCAAATAATTGAGGACGTAGGTTGCAAGTGCTACTCTGAGATGAAGAGGTTGGCACAGGAGAGGAATTAGTGGCGGGCCGCATCAAACCAGTCAGAAGACTGATGACACAAAAAAGGCGGTTATAACCTCGTCGCTGAGCGCCTGTGCATGCCCCCAAAACAACAACATCACAGAGGGAGTCGATAATGGGGTGGCCATTTTTGCACCACCGAGCGAATTGGCGCAGTGGTCAGCACACTGGACTTGCATACGGTAGGACAACGGTTCGACCCCGCGTCCAGCCATCCTGATTTAGGATTCCCGTGAAACGTCCCCTTTGAACAATTATACACGACTGTCCTTAAACTGACACACAATATTTTGTTAGCGCAACGCAATCTGACTTTCAAAATTCCCTACAAAAGAATGGCCCTGACTAACATTAAACTATACCTTTCACAAATCACTTACCTCACAAAAATCTTCGCTGCTCAAGCTACTGCAATACAGCGAGCGCCACTACTGCCAGCTAAATAAAAGATTCAAACTATGGAAGGCACTAACTACTGATAGGGATAGTTATCAAATGAAAGATATTAATAGAGAACAAACAATGTATTTACCTTGATATCATCATATATAAATATAACAGTTCATGACAAATTTCAAAACTCCGCCATCTCTCTCCCCACATCCACCACTGCTGGCGGCTCACCTCCAACTGCGCAACGCTACGCGCTGTTCACATCCAGCTGCCGCTGCCCAACACTACAATGGCAGACAACAATGCAAACCAGCCACAGACTGCACACAGGTGGCGTTACCAATAAAAAAACCTAAACAGCCTACTTACACCCGTTATTTCCCTAAATCACTTAAGGCAAATGCCGGGATGGTGAAACGGCATGGCCGACTTCCTTCCCCATCCTTCCCTAATCCGGTGGGACTGATGATCTCTCTGTTTGGTCCCCTCCTCCGAATCAACCAACCAACCATATTAGGCAGGTATTACACTATCAAATTCCTTTGTCAAAGATTTGATCAAATATTCCGTCAAATATATTTGACAAAGATCTTTGACGTAGCGCTAGAAGGGGTATTACACTGTCATCATATTTTTCGTCGAAGTTCAAGATGGCTGACAACAACAACTTGTTATTAACCGCAGCAGTTGCATGTACCACAATTGCACTGTGCATATGCGGAAGAGAAGCGGGGGGGGGGGGGGGGGGGGAGGAGGGAAGGAAACATACCTGGGTGGTGAAGCTGTAGGTTTTACGACGACACGATAAAAGCATTCAACAAAACTTGTTACGTGAGTTTATAGTGAAGGACGCCAAGTCGTACATCAATTACTTAAGAATGGATGAGCATACGCTTCTGTATGTGCTCAATGAAGTGTATCCCCATATCACAAAGCACAATATTCATTTAAGAACTGCTACATCTGCAGAAGACAGGCTCACTGTAACACTCCGATTCCTTGCTACAGGAGAGGGTTGGGTTGGGTTAGGTTTGGTTATGTTAGGTCAGGTCTCCAATCTTCTTAATCTATTTTTGTTTTCAGCGTGCCTCATGTTGTAAAGCGCCAATTGCATTTACCCGCAATGTTTATAAAAACACTACAGACGACAGAACGTAGCGATGTTAGCGCTCCATGTGGTAACATGTCACGACTGCAGTGTACAGAAGACAAGCGACTTCTTTGATCAAATCTATAGTGGGGCCCTAGATTTGATCAAATATTAGACGACATTTGACAAAGTTCCCTATTGCACCATCAAATATCTTTGACAAAGAAATTTGATAGTGTAATACCGGCCTTAGCACCGACACGACTTCCTTTCCTGTGATCCGACAACAGACTGGATCACGCTGGCAATGTGTGCACTGTGCAGAGACAGAGCACGGAGTCCAGATGCAGCGGGGCGCCGCGAAGCTGAGCTGGTGGTGCGCCCCGCGCTGCGCGACCCGTTCGCCCGGTGACCCACACACGGCGCGGCCCGGCGCTCCTCCGCAACGGTTCTCTCCTCTCCACTCCGCTCCTGTGGCCAGCCGGACAGCCCAGCGACCGACCTTGCCCCGCCGTAGCGTAGCAGCGCCTGCTCGATGCTTGCCCAACGCAGCCAACGTGCGGGTCACCTGTAGGCGGCCGGTGCCGTCAGCCGCACGCTCCTACGTCACATCCCGTCTTCAGGCCGAAAGGGACAACTCTCTGTAAGAACTAGACTGATAGACTCGGCTCACAACTAAATGCTTGTAAATCTCGTAGTCTGCGATCAATATGTATGATTGGTGGATGACATTTTCTTTCGTGACAAAAAAATAAAAAACACCTACAACCATCCTTATGATTTTATTTTGTCGCTACCAGTTTCGACGCTTCATTGCGGCATCTTCAGGCTCTTTTCGATGCGGTACAGGTTGACATGATCCCCATGCATAACCTATCAGTAGACAGCACTACTGGATACGCAAATAATGTGTCAGGTTGGAGCGCTGAAACATTATTTGCGTATCCAGTAATGCTGGCTACTGATGGGTTATGCATGGGGATCATGTCAAAATGTACCGCATCAAAAAGAGCCTGAAGATAACGCAATGAAGCGTCGAAACTGGTAGCGACAAAATAAAATAAAATCATAAGGACAGCTGTAGGTGTTTTTATTTTTTGTCACGTGTCTCGTGATGCCAATTGAGGAGCTACTCGACCGAATAGTAGCGGCTCCGGTCAAATAAAACCATCATAACGACCGGGAGAGCGGTGTGCTGACCACACGCCCCTCCTTTCCAAATCCTCAACCGAGGATGACACGGCGGTCGGATGGTCCCGATGGGCCACTTGTGGCCTGAAGACGGAGTGCTATATGCTATATTTATCCCATCGATGCTATATGACCCAACTTACACAACGACGGAAGAAAATTGGAGCACCAAAAAATTACTAATGTAGAATAATGGAATTTCGAAAACACATTTGTCTAGGTAACATAAACTGAAGAGCCAAACAAACAGGTACACGTCCCTAACATCGTTTAGGGCCCCCGTGTGCACGCAGAAGTCCCGCAGCACGATGTGGCATGGATTCTACTAGTGTCTGACGTAGTGAATCTTGCAGGGCTGTCCATAAATCCGTAAGAGTACGAGGGGGTGGAAATCTCTTCTGAACAGCATGTTGCAAGGCATCCCAGATATGCTCAATAACATTCATGTCTGGGGAGTTTAGAGGCCAGCGGAAGTGTTTAAGCTCAGAAGAGTGTTCCTGGAGCCACTCTGTAGCAATTCTGGACTTGTGGGGTGTCGCTTTGTCCGTCGGAATAGCCATGGATGGATACAGGTGATCAGACAGGACGCTTACCTAAGTCTCATCTGTCAGAGTCGTATCTAGACGTATCAGGGGTCTTTTATCACTCCAACTGCACACGCCCCACAGCGTTACAGAGCCTCCACGAGCTTGAACAATCCCCTGCTGACATGCAGGGTCCATGGGTTCATGAGGTGTCTCCATACCCGTACACATCCATCCGCTCGATACAATATGAAACGAGACTCGTCCGACCAGGGAACACGTTTCCAGTCATCTCCAGTTCAATGTCTGATTTGACGGGCCCAGGCGAGGCGTAAAGTTTTGTGCCGTGTAGTCATCAAGGGTACACGAGTAGGCCTTCGACTCCGAAAGCCCATATCGACGTTTCGTTCAATGGTTCGCACGTTGACACTTGTTGATGGCCTAGCAGAGAAATCTGCAGCAATTTGCGGTAGGGTTGCACTTCTGTCACGAACGATTCTCTTCAGTCGTCGTTGGTCCCGTTCTTGAAGGATCTTTTTCCGACCGCAGCGATGTCGGAGATTTGATGTTTTACCGGATTCCTGACATTCACGGTACACTCGTAAAATAGTCGTACAGGAAAACCCCCACTTCAGCGCTACCTAGGAGATGCTGAGTCCCTTCGCTCGTGCGCCGACTACAACAGCACGTTCAAATTCACCTAAATCTTCGTAACCTGCCATTGTAGCAACAGTAGCCGATCTAACAACTGCGCCAGTCACTTTCCGACTGCCGCGCCGTATTCTGCCTCTTTGCATATATCTGTATTCGATTACGCACGTCTATACGAGTCTCTTTGGCGCTTCAGTGTATTTCATTTATGCCATCCATGCTCTATCACCACTGAAGGAAAAAGCTGCGGCACCAAAAATAAGTAGCGTAGAGTAATGAAATTTCGGGAACACATTTGTCTGGGTAACATATTTAAGTGATTAACACTGCAAGACCATAGGTTAATCAAAGCGCAAGTCACTGCCGATATGAAATGCTGCTACCTTAATAAACGGTGTAACCGCCAGGAAGTTGAAAGCAAGCATGCAAACGTGCATGGATTGCGTTGGTGCCGGATGTCAGTTTGTGGATGGAGTTCAATGGCTGTTGCACTTGGCCGGCCAACACAGGAACGGTTAACGCTGGTTATGGCCGACACGGGTTGTCGTCAGATGACGTCCCATATGTGCTCGATTGGAGACAGACCTGTCACTAGTTTATATCCAGTACGCCCTTTCAAAAAAACATTCAAATGTGTGTGAATTCCTAAGAGACCAAACCGCTGAGGTCATCGGTCCCAAGAGTTGCTACTTAACCTAACGTATCGTAAGGACAAAACACACACACACACACACACACACACACACACACACACACACACACACACACACGACCGAGGGAGGACTCGAAACTCCGGCGGAAGGGGCCGCGCAATCTGTGACATGGCGCCTCTAACCGCGCGGCCACTCCGCGCGACGTACGTTCTTTCAGCATGTGACATGTATTGCAGGATGTGGTGACTAGCGCTGCTTCTACACGTTACATGTGCTGGCGACCGGAATTTCTAATTACATCATCAGTCTATCTTCACTCTAGCCACGCATTTCTTATGTGCAGTGAGTCTGAGGTTTATGATCGTTTAGAACCACAAGCCTTACCGTGTTATTTGTTTGGAAAGTTTCCTTCCGGACGTGATGATGTCGCTGGAGCCGCAAAATGAGGGCGGGACACTGATAGGGAAAAAAAAGTATGGAGTTTCAGTTTGGGTGGGAGGGGGAGGGGATATCGAAGAGGAAGAGAGAGAAAAAGGAGTGCGGAAAAAGGAGTGTGGAAAGAGGTGCGAGCAAGAGATGAAGACGAGTTGCGTCTCTGTTACTAAAAAGCGGCAACAGTTATTACGAGAGAGACGACACAAATTAACTGAATATTCAATACGTCGGCTCATAAAGAGTGACGGCCGGTTGGACCGCCAGTCCAGCAGGCGGACGTGCGAGAACCTGCTCTGTGCCTCTCCATCCTACCCTCGCCTTCTTACTTCTTGAGCACAAGTTGGCTACGAGCGAACATGACGTATCGCCCAACCCGCGAGGATCATTTCCATATTTATTGAACGGCAACCAACAGAATGTTTGATGCAAAACTGGCCAAAAAGTTGCTTTCCCTCCTCAGTAGGACACTGCGGCATCGCTGACGTTCACGATATGAATAAGCAGACTCCGTGAAGATGTAGAAGGGAGAAGTATCAATTTGGGTTAAGAAACCCTGCCCTGGAAACTATCACGAGGAAAGTTACGCGCGCACAGAATAAGTATCGGTGTTTTCCACTGAAACTAGGTCTAGCGCGCGCGCGTGCGTGAGAGAGAGAGAGAGAGAGAGAGAGAGAGAGAGAGAGAGAGAGAGGGAGGGGGGAGGGGGGAGGGGGGGCGAGGGAGAGGGGCAACGTCCGAATACGTTTACTGCACTGGAACTGCTTTGATCCACAGCAGACACGTCAGACGTATTGCCATTTGGAAATATGAGACTTTTGTAATGCTTGTATTGTAATTTATTGCCGCGCGGTCTGAGGCGCTGCAGTCATGGACTGTGCGGCTGGTCCCAGCGGAGGTTCGATTCCTCCCTCGGGCATGGGTGTGTGTGTGTGTGTGTGTGTGTGTGTGTGTGTGTGTGTGTGTTTGTCCTTAGGATAATTTAGGTCAATTAGTCTGTAAGCTTAGGGATTGATGACCTTAGCAGTTAAGTCCCATAAGATTTCACACACATTTGAACATTTTTTTTTTCTTTTTTTGTAATTTATTACGTCAACGAGAGCTGAGATAAGTAAAAAATGTAGTCACTTCAGAAGTTTTTTCAAATTGCCTCTTCCAGATGTGTTTAACCCACAAAGAGCTTCGTAGAGACAAACAAATATAATTACGCGCTATAAACATCATAGTCATTTAACGTTTCAATGGCTGTACCTGTCACCCCAACTCGAGCTTGTGCTTCCCCTTTAATGATTTCATTGTCAAGGGTATGTTAAATCCTAGTCTTCCTTCTCTAAATGCGATGATATAAGCTGCAACGTAGCCGTGGTTAGAGACAGTGATCCGTATGTACAGAATTTCTTTGTTTAATTCGTGTCAAAGATTCCATACAAATTGTCGCCGTCGGACTATCGATTCCGGTCCACAATGTTATCTTCAGATCTGATTAAAACAGACGAAGCCTTGTATTATCCTAATGTGAATAAGCCATACTAGCATCGGCACTGTTTTTATCTTACTACGATGCCGCTTTGGCTTAATAATATTAGAATAATGTGAGGCTGCCTTTAATTTAAATCAGATCTGAGAATGCTCATATTATCGATCGAAATTGATAGTCCGATGACAATGTGTTAGTAATCATTGGTTCGAATTAAAAAAAGAAATTCTGCAAATGTGGTGATGCTGGTAGCAGAAATTCAAATTTCTGTGGTGGGGTTTGTGGTAAGAGTAATTCTAACAGTTAATGCAAATTACTATAAGCAGTAACTAACAGTAAGAAGGAAATAAGTCTAGAAATTAAGAAGTAATGGTGAAAGTATTCGAAATACAGCAAAAAGAATAAAGGAAAGATCCGATTTTTTTGGACCTGTATACACAGTCAATGTCACTAAACCAACAAAACAGAGCCTCAAGTGTCTGAGGCAAGAAATCAGCGGCAAGCTGGAGTGCAAAAAGATTTGTAAATACACAACATAAAAGCTGAAGAAACAAAAGGAAAGTAACTTAGATGGGTTCCTAGGCAGAAGCAGTAAAAGAACAGGTACGAAGTAGTCTGAAGGAAGTACTGAGGCACGGTAAAAATTTGAGAGCATACTGGAGGCAAATAACAGGACAACATGAGAAGGGACTGAAATTTTCACATGGTCCCTAGATGACCAAAATGGAAGAGAAAAAAATGTTACAGGAGTTGCTATGACAGTTAGAAAAAATTATAACTATCGTAAAATCAACCTAAATTATTGACGCTTCGAGTTTTACAATCAAATTCTTGTGTCCCGCATCATAAAACTAGTTAGCTGACGCCGATGTAGCCATCAAACGAACTATGTGAGCATTGACTTAAATTAACTACACAGTCAAAAATGCCGTATGAAACACAGACAAGGCTTCCCACACCAAAGTCATTTTGGTGCCAAAACCTAGCCCACACTGGAGCGAACACAAGTCAACGAGAATCCTCTCTACATATTCATTTACATATAATCTGGAAACTACCGTGATGTGCATGGCAGAGGGTACGCCCACTCTTGGCTCGTGTTCCACACTATCGGTGGACGTATACGACGCGCTGAATGAGGTGGCCCAGAGCCATCTGGAGATTGTTGCACAGAACTGAGAGGTCTCACCTCATATATAACAAGAAAGTAGGAGTAATAGTAATAAATAATAATAATATCATACGAGCCACTGGTCTGGTACATGTCTTTCAATTGGACGCCATTTTGGCAGTTTACGTGTCCCTGAGCCAAACAAGTGCATATATATATTCGAAAGAACTGATCTTTATCGTTGTTTAAAATCATGCTACTTTAATTAGATGGCTGGTGCATCATTTACGTTAGGAATTTTTGATGATAAAAAAAGTAGTTTACCCTGTCTCACGCTATCTTCCATGTAACAAAACATACCGACTTTATCAAGCAGCCTACGTGACAATTCATACGTATATTTCACGTTTGTTTTTGCATCATCTTCCTTAGGAAAGCATTGATAGAAGTTCTTTAAATACTTCGCCTATGTTACAGGATACATCACAACCTATTTGAGATAAACGAGCTACTGAAATTCGAAACCATCACTGACGTAAATGTCTCTAATTTCTAATAACCAGGATGTAAATGGTCGCCGTACTTTAGGTTATGTTGGTCGTCAGTAATCAGTGTTGTGCTTTTAAACTTCCTCCTCAGCTGTAGTGAGAAGCCTGAGAAAAGCGTGAATCGACATACGTACAAAGTTTCGGATTAATACTAAGAATATGTGGCGTTGCAATTCAAGGCTACGTGCATTACATCCACGCATTTCATGTTTAAGAACAAAGTGAGACACCAAAATTCTTCCTTTCCTATGACAGTTATCTTACTTCGTCAAAAGCAGTATGCTCACCATGCAAAAAGCCTTCCACCGTTGGTCTGACAACACGCCGTGTTGTATCTAGTGTGACGACTACCAGCACCAAGAAACAATAAAGCAGTGTTCGTAGGCTATGTCCGTTACCCCGAGTTCTCTACCGTTCCCTCTAGCGCAAACTTTTGTTCACAAATACAAGCCAGTCACAGTAAACTACGGCGAATTTATCTCGAATGCCCGTTCGGTTCCATTTGCTCCGGTGTAAACAAAGTTTAACACAGCAAGAAAAACCCTCGATCGCTCGGGTGGTGCAGAATGCTACCGCGCATGCGTGTGCGCGAGCTGCAGCAGGCGTCATCGCGTCCGCCGCTGCACCGGAGCAGAGCCGGCCTTGGCCCGCAGGAATGCGCACCTCTGCCTGTGGCTGGCGGCTGGCTGCTGGCCCATCAGCCGGGCACATCCTGTTCGTTTGCCTACAGCCAGGCGCGAACTCTGCAGGCGCCTGTCTTCTGGCCGAAGACTCCGCTAGCCCCGACCACACGGTATGCAGGCACCGGAACAAAGATTTCGTAAAAATGACGACTCTCCGAGAGGCTGCAGGACGAATATTTGGAAGCGTCGGCTGGACACGTTTGTGGCAGTAGGAGTCAAGTACGCTGAAGCGTATTGCAGCTTCTAAGAAAACGGATCGAACATTGTGCAAGGTGTTTGTTTTAAGTCGTGAGAACTAAATATCCAGAAAATACTTCAATTGGCTCTAAGCGCTATGGGACTTAACATCTGAGGCCATCAGTCCCCTAGACTTAGAAATACTTAAACCTAACTAACCTAAGGACATCACACACATCCCTGGCGTAGGCACGGTTCGAACCTGCGACCGTAGCAGACTAAATATCTAGAAAACGACACATCGTACGAAAAAAAAAGTTCTACGTGGGAAGTTAATACTAGTAAAGTGGACACCTGTCAGTGCTACAACTGGCTACCTCCTAGCAACCCCTGCTGTAGTTTCAAATGGGAACCCTCCACCCCATTTTTACTGCATACTCTGATTCTACGTAAAAAAGCACACGTACGGTTTGCTCAAAACAATTGTTTCGCATTCGTTGTAGATGGAGCTGTGAAACATCCTCTTAGAAAAGTTAAGAACGACAGTGCAGGTAAATCTCTACGTTATTTGATTTTCAAAGAGTTGGGCAAAACTGAACGCACTCAGACATTTCTCTCTTTACTTATTCTGATCAACAGTAAACTGACACTTCTTTTTTTTTATCGCAACGCAATCTGACTTTCAATAATCCCTACAAAAGAATGGCCCTGACTAACAATAACCTATGCCTTTCATGAATCACTTACCTCACGAAAATCTTCGAACTACTGCAATACAGCGAGCGCCAATACTGCCAGCTAAATAAAAGATTGTAACTACTGAATGCACTTACTACTGATAGGCATAGTTAGCAAATGAAAGATTTTGATAGAGAACAAACAATGTATTTACCTTAATAGTGTTTAAAAGTCATATATATATATATATATATATATATATATATATATATATATCAGTTCTGACGGACACACGTCCAGATCGTCCGCTCTCAAAACTCTGCCACCTCTCGCCCCACGTGCACCACTGCTGGCGACTCACCTCCAACTGCCCAACGCTACGCGCTGTTCACATCCAACTGCCCAACACTACAATAGCAAATATTCCAACAATGCAAATCAGCCACAGACTGCACACAGCATAGTCAGCGATTTTCATACTGAGCGCTACGTGGCGTTACCAACTTAAAAACTTAAACAGCCTAATTACAGCTGTAATAAACAGACATCACGTATGCCCGCTTTTGCAATTACGAAGTGACTCATTTGGTTCTGCATTTCACTTGCGATGTACACTGACGTGACAAAATTTATGGAATACTTCCTAATATCGTGTCGGACCTCTTTTCTCCCGTAATGCAGCAGTTCTGCGTGGTATACACCCAAGAAATCGTTGGTAGTCCTCTGCAGAAATACTGAACCGTGCTGCCCGTATAGCTGTCCATAATAGCTAAACTGTTGCCAGTGCAGTATTTTGTGCACGAACTGACCTATCGATTATATCCCATTAATATTCATTGGGCTCCATGTCGAGTGATACGGGTGGCCAAATAATGCGCTCGAATTGTCCAGAATGTTCTTCAAACCAATCGTGAGCTACTGTGGCCTGGTGACATGGCGCATTGTCACCCTTAAAAATTCAATCTTTCTTTGAGAAAGTGAAGTCCATGAATGGCTGCATATGGTCTCGAAATGGCCGAACGTAACCATACCCAGTCATTATGGGTTCACTTGGACTAGAGGGCCCAGTCCATTCCATGTAAACACCACTACGGAGTAAACACCAGCTTGCTCAGTGCTTTGTTGAAAATTTGGGTTCCTGGCTGCTTTGGGTCTGCACATCATTCAAACACTACCATCGGCTCTTACCTCTAACCAGGTCATGGTTTTCCAGACGTCTGGGTCCAACCGATATGGCCATGGGCCCACGAGAGGTGCTGCAGGCTATGTCGTGCAGTTACCAAAGGCACTCACATCGGTCGTCTGCTGCCATATCCCATTAACGTCGGATTTCGCCGCACTGTCCTAACGAATACGTTCCTCGTACGTCTCACTTTGATTGCTGCGGTTACTTCAAGCAATGTTGCTTGTCTGTCAGCACCAACCACTCTACATAAACGCCGCTGCGCTCGGTCGTTAAGTGAAGGCCGTCGGCCACTGCGTTGTCCGTGGGGAGAGCTAATGCCTGAAATTTGGTATTCTCGCCGAGTCTTTGACACTGTCGACCTGGGAATATTGAACTCCCTAGCGATTTCCGAAATGAAATGTCCCATGCATTAAATGACGAGATGCATTCGCAAAAAAAAGATGAAAGTGCACGGCACTGTAAAAAGTATGGTGTTATTCTACATTTATAAGACTTACTAGTTGGTATGTAAAACTGTTACACCAGGGGATATATTTTAAGTCCGATTTCACAGCAACCCGAATGGTATTTAAATACAATGTCATTCGGTTATTTATAACATACACTAGTCCATCGATGAACAACGTTTTTCTCCTTCAAGGTGATTGTAACAATCGAAACCGGTAGAGAATAAACATAAAATAGTACAGCTGATGGCACTAATACGCTTTTTCTACATTGTTTAACACCTGCAGAAAGTCACCTACGGAAAGCCCTATATAAAAGTTCTTATGGACAGCGATGCGTTTCTGATAAATCTTACCTGGAAACTGTGTGCTTTTCTAACGCCCGAGTTACAATACGGTACGATAAGCACCCAATAAATAATGAAGTGTGAAATTATCCACATGAGTACTAAAAGTATTCCACTAAAATTACAGTGACAATCATACAAATCTAAATGCTGTAAATTCAACTAAATACTTAGGCATTATAGTTACGAGTAACATAAACTGGAAATATCATGTAGATATTGTTGCGGTGAAGGAGAACCTAATATTGTGGTTTATTGGCAGAACACGTATAGGATGCAACAAATCCACTGAAGAGACTGCCTACAGTACTGTTGTTCGTCATCGTCTTGAGTACTGATGCGCGATATGGTATCCATATCAGATAGGACTGACGGAGAACATCGAAAAAGTGTAAAAGAGGGCAGCTGATTTTGCATTGTCACGAAACAGGAACGAGAGAGTCATTGGATATGACACCCGCGTTACCATGGCAAAGATTAAAACAGAAGCATTTTTCGTTGCAACGAGATCTACTCACGAAATTTTTATCACCAACTTTATCCTCCGAATGCGAAAATATTTTGCTGCCGCTTATCTCCATAGGGAAAAATAATAATCGTAAAAAATAAATCATTTTTCCCGCGCTCAATTCTACAGTGGAACGGTAGAGAAATAAGTTGAAGGTGGTTCAATGAGCCTTCTGCCAGACATTGAATTGCAAATTTCAGCTTAGTCGTGTAGAGGCAGACGTAGAAGTATGAAATTTTTTTATCACAAAATGTCGTTTCCCGTAATTTTATACATCGAATCAAAAACGACAAGTTTTCGAGAAATCCTCAGTGTGCATGTGGTTTGGAACAGCACACCAAAGTTGTAACACGAAATTCCTCAATTTGGGACCATGGACATAATCTAATATGGCGTCTCCTAAGTTCTGCATGTGCCGTAGGTAGCTACCTTGGATCTCATTGGCAACGTTTCTCTCCACGAAAAAAAAAAAAAAAAAAAAAAAAAATGACGTGTCGGATTCAGCTTTTCACTGTTGGGAATGCTCTGGAACGTGAAATTCCACGTTGCGACGTCACGAAGCTTCACTAGCTCCACGTCCGCGGACGCCTTCACGTCGCATGTGAGGACGGCCTCAGGCGCCGAGAACGGCCTTCGCGAGCGACTCGGCACGAAACAGGGGACTCATTGAGCCCAGCCAGCCTTGACACAGTGGCGGCCACGCGTATAATTCGGTCACCAGCAGAGCACGACCGCCGAGGCGCAACATTCGCCAGCGCCATCCACCTGCCGCCAGAACGACTGTTAACGTATTTGTAGAAATCTTAAGAGCCGACTTCTTGTTCCCAGAATGAAATTTTTCCTCTGCCGCGGAGTGTGCGCTGATATGAAACTTTCTGGCAGATTAAAACTGTTGCTACGGTCGCAGGTTCGAATCCTGCCTCGGGCATGGGTGTGTGTGATGTCCTTAGGTTAGTTAGGTTTAAGTAGTTCTAAGTTCTAGGGGACTGATGACCTAATATGTTGAGTCCCATAGTGCTCAGAGCCATTTTTGATTAAAACTGTGTGTTGGCCCGAGATTCGAACTCGGGTCCTTTGCCTTTCGCGGGCGAGTGCTCTATCGACTGAGCTACTCAAGCACGACTCACGACACGTCCTCACGGTTTTACTTCCGCCAGTACCTGTGAGGAGAGGTTATGAGTCGTGCTTGGATAGCTGAGTCGGAAGAGCACTTGCCTGCGAAATGCGAAGACCACAAGTTCGAGTCCTGGTCTGGCACAGAGTTTTAATCTGCCAGGAAGTTTCATATCAGCGCACACTCCGCTGCAGAGTGAAAATTTCACCCTGGAAACATCTGCCAGGCTGTGCTCCTCAATATCCGCCATGTCTTCTCAATATCCTTTCTTCTAGGAGTGCTAGTTCTGCAAGATCTGCAGGACGACTTCTGTGAAGTTTGGGAGGTTGGAGATGAGGTACTGGCGGAAGTAAAACTGCGAGGACGGGTCGTGGGTCGTGCTTGGTTAGCACAGTCAGCACCTGCCTGTGGAATGCAGAGGTCTCGAGTTCGACTCTTGGTCTGGCACAAAAGTTTCAGACTTCTTGTTGTCAACGCAAAGATTGGATTCATGCAATTCTGCATTCCTGTTGCTCGCCAGCTAACCTCGGCATTTCAACATAGCTATTTCAGCCCACAATATGAAAGACATTTTACATTTTCAGATTGGCCTCCTTCATGCAACCAGCATAGCATTCCGAAACATCGATCAAGCGGAACCGAAATCTCAGATGTCAATCTGTTTCTTAGATTCATTATGTTTCTTATTAGGCCGATTTCTTTCAGTGACTCATTGCACGACGTCTTCAGTTCTTATTTCGATAAATCTACCAGTCTCTTGCAACCCTACAGTTTTCCTCCTTTTCTCCTTCGACCTCTACCGCATTCGTTTAACCATAGACGCTTTAGTAAATGTTCCAATAAAAATTTCTAACATTTTTCACAGTCTTCTTTCTTGGCACGTTGTATGTAATTGGCTAAATTCTTGCTTGTGCAATACGTGTTGTAGGAGCCACGAACATACTTCAGAGACGCAGAATCTTCCACGGAATATCGTTGAAGTAACGAGTATTCGTTTGCGAAAGTAAAGGTTAGCTAGGTGTGGTCTTTTTCGGTACTGGTACAGAAGCCTTTCATGCCACCGAATTACCTATTATGGACTGGTACGAGCAGTTGGTCATGAAGCGCCGTAGAAGGTTGTTTGGGAAGACTAATGTCGGCTTCATTGCAACTGTAAGTCAGGCGCGATCAGCGCTGGAAACTTTGCACTTTGCCATTCGCTACGCCAGTCATTCTGTTCGATACGCCATTGCTTCTCTCTATTAGTCTACCTTTCTGCAAGGCAACTGTAGAAGAAATTGGCGACTGCGTCGCAGAAAACGTTGTGGAGAGAAACCAGTGTCGGCAGGAGGAACCTTCTACCCCCCCCCCCCCCCCCCCCAAAGTTAAACTCTCATCATCTGAATTGTAAAGGCGCAACCTGTGGTACGCCCGCTCTCGAGCAGCTTGGGCTTTGCACCGCAATAAATGAACGGTGATCATCCACTGAACACTGTGTTGGCGCCAAGTGCAGGAAAACAGCGAAAGGAGCGATATATGCTTACGGATATCAGAGAAGCACTTCAACATCGCTGTTCAGGAAATAAAGGTAGATTCTAGTCTCCCTGTTATATGAAGCAGGTACACCATTTTCGCTGTTTTTTCCCTTCTTTTAACATGTTTCCTAATTTTCAGTGAACACTGCATTCAGAAACAAGAACAGACTTCGTTGTTGCTTGTTTAGATATATTACTAGCTGTCGGCAGGAGCCAGCTACAAAGCTGGCGATTTTACCCAGTTGCATCCCTGTAATCTATTCTTGCCGACTGCGTTATGATCACTGTCTTTTTCTCCCATTTAGCCCACAAACGCTACTGTCAAATAACGTCTTTCCATTAAAGAGTCACCACTCGCACTTACGAGAGGCTTTCAAGGAGAAGTACAACTCTTTCTTTTCTCGGCAAATTTCGATAAAAGAAAAGACAGAATTTGCTTTGGGACATTGCGGAATATTCCTGCTTCAGCACCTACAGCTTCATGAAGTTAAGATACCTGGCAGAGTTATACATAGCCTTCGAAATGGCGTCTGTAACTGATACGTTCCAGCAGAGAACAGTCATTGAGGGTCTTTTGGCGAAAAACCAGAGCACCACAGATATTCATGGGCACTTGCAAAAAATGGTTCAAAAGGCTCTGAGCACTGGGACTTAACTTCTGAGGTCATCAGTCCCCTAGACTTAAACCTAACTAACCTAAGGACATCACACGCACCCATGCCCGAGGCAGGATTCGAACCTGCGACCGTAGCGGTCGCGCGGTTCCAGACTGTAGCGCCTAGAAACGCTCGGCCACCCCGGCCGGCGGGCCCTTGCAGAATGTCTGCGGAGACTTGGCAGTGAACAAAAGCGCGGCGAGCCGTTGGGCGAGATATCTGTCCGATCTCGCTCGTGCCGGCCAGCCGCAAACAACTGTGACTCCTGTAGTGTTGAAACGTGCGGAGTCTCTTCTTAGAGGTGATCAACGGATCACAATCAGACACCTCGCTGCTTAACTGGCAACTCCTTTGGTAGTGCTGACACACTCATCGACCAGTGGGGGTACTCAGAGATGTGTGCCCGCTGCGTTTCTCCCCGCCTAACATAAGGCCATAGAGAGTAACAAAGGACCAGCTGTGTTGAATTGCTTGCACGTTACGAGGCTGCACATGACAATTTTTTGTCGATCATCATCACAGGCGCTAGAAACCGGACTCATTACTTCCAATCGGAAACAAAGCGGCATTCCATGGTGAGGCGCCACACCACCTCTCGTTCGAAAGAAAAGTTCACAGATGCACTCTGTGCTGGTGAAGCCATGACGGCGGTCTTCTGGTACTCTGAAAGGGCTTCTCTGTTTGATGTCCTCCCTCATGTTGCAACGACCATCTCTGAATTGCGTTGTGCTACCCCCAGGAAATTGAAGAAACGGCTTCAGCGTGTTTGTTGACCCATAAATGCAAATGAACTACTTCTCCATGAGAAAGCAAGGCCACACTCAAGTCTGCTCAGAAGAGAGGATTTCACAAAAGTGGACTGTTCTTCCTCAACCGCTCTACAGCCCGACTTCTGTTTAAACTAATCACAGATGCACTCCGTCGGGAGCAATACTTGGATGTTAGGGAGGTATCTATGCAGCAAGACGTTGGTTTCGGCTTGGATCAGTAGCGTGGTATCATGCAGGCATACAAACCCTGCCAGTAAGGTGGCGATTGGCCGTCGCACTGAACGGAGGTTATCTTGAAAAATAAGGTTTTATAGCCAAAAGTGTGAGGAATAATTTGGTGTATTGGAATCCTGAATTCAGAAAAGAAATGAGTTACCTTTTGAACGGTCCTCGTATTTTGAAGCGAGTAAACAACACGCCAAGTAGGTTATTTCATGGCGCAATTCTTCCTACTTGATAATATGTATCGGTTGATATTTCATTTTCAGTAATTCTCGGTCTTGCTCTTTCCCCCCGCTTTTGAGTACTTCTCGGAAGCCGTGTAATTTTTACATAGTAAGCGGTCACTTGTGGCTATGAGATGAAACGCAAGATTAAAGTTCTAAAGGTCTCCTATTTGAGCCTAGTTCAGTCAGGGGACTCTTACGCATAACTTTTCACTTATTTCTAGTCTGGCAATGTTACTTAATGTGAACTAATGCCGTGTTGCACCGTGGTTCTGGGGCCACATTAAAATGTAGTTCCTCCTATAAATGGTCGAGTCTGTCAGTTTAAAGGTCGGAGGACGGCAAAGAATATTCCACCTCCAAGAGGACAACGCCTAGTCGCGTTGTTGGGTTGGTTTGTTTGTGGGAGGAGACCAAACAGCGAGGTCATCGCTCTCATCGGATTAGGGAAGGAAGTCGGCCGTGCCCTTTCGAAGGAACCATCCCGGCATTTGCTTGGAGCGATTTAGGGAAATCACGGCAAACCTAAATCAGGACGGCCGGACGCGGGTCTGAACCGTCGGCCTCCCGAATGCGAGTCCAGTGTGCTAACCACTGCGCCACCTCACTCGGTACCATCGCGTTGTTCAAACAACCTTCGAGATGAGAGTAGTTTTGCCTTATTGACAGGTGAAAACTTCACGTTTGGTGAAAATAAATCAGTCATGTAGACCCAGCGAGTATGCAGACGTTAGAGGGGGAAGGAAAGTGAACGTGTGGAACGAGCAGTACACCGCGATGCGCCGCCACGGTCGCACAAAGGCATTTCCGGGGCAAGCTGCCGGCCTCGGGTCCGCACGTGTGTGTGTGTGTGTGTGTGTGTGTGTGTGTGTGTGTGTGTGTGTGTGTGTGTGTCGGTCGCTGGCCCTGCGTTTGAATGGAATGTCAGGACTGGTTACTCAGAGAAAGTGCCGAGTGGGCTCTGTAAAATGCAGTCCGCTCCATTTTGCAAGTTAGTGGCAAATGAATTGGTGTACAGCGAAGTGGAACTCATTACAGATAATAGACGGAAAAAAGAATTGTTTTTTTGGTCGTATTATGAGGACACCAGAAAACTGATTATCGATAAAAATGGTAGAGAAACTTTAGAACATGTAGCAACAAGTAGGATGAATAAAGGAAATCAAGGAGGATATGAAAGAGCTAGAATTAACCCTGGGTGATATGTAAACCAGAACAGAAAAATTTAAGAAACTGGATCACATAAAAATAAGACCTAAACCAAACACAGAAAAACAGCAAACAAAAAGGGCTTTCAGAGATGAGGAACGACAAAAAAGGTCACAACGAATGAAAAGATACTGGGCAATTCGGAAAGAAAGCCTATGACGATCAGAAAATGGACTGCAGTGGTCCAACGAGACCGTACAAGCAAAAGAATACGTAGAGGAGAAGAAGAAGAAGAAGAATGGGCGAGAGGCTATTCGATAGGTAGATGGAGTTTTAACAGTTAAGCTTCCGATGTCATTTCAGCGAAATTCTTCTGAGTGTGTAATTGCGTCATACGCGATGAAACTACTGGCTATTCGACTGCTATTGCGGGCACTTTTCATCTGGGTACTGCAGAAAAACTTTACAGCCATGGACACCGGTCACAAAAGGCATGACACGTAGTTTTCACACGGAAACCATTCAAAAGCTGAGGATAGCTAAGCGAGCAACAGAGGGATGTGTGCTGGGAATTTATAAGAGAGACACAGCAACTAACCATCTGATCAGGGAACAATGTAATGGAAGACCTGATTGTGGAAGTAAAAAAAGTTACATGTAGTTGTATGGGACATATAGACAAGAGAATAGATGGAAATTAAGCCACTGAAGTGCTTTATTGTATTAAAGCATAATAAGATCGGAAGTCGGCCTATGGGAAGTGGACTGATAGTAGTATATGCTTGATATAATCCCGTCAGCTGTCTTATTTTTACTCGTTATACTGTTTGACAATCCCTATTACAGGCTTCTAATGGTTGTAGAGGAACTTACTGTCCGGAAATGTGCAATTTGGGTATAAAATAAGTTTGAAGACGGGTAGGCAC